>NW_020824862.1:0-600000 GCF_003285875.2 Drosophila novamexicana | reverse complement strand
TAACCCTGCTAGCTCTAATCCTAGCTCTCTAACTGTCTAACCTGCTCTGATACTGCAGAGCACCACAACGAGTTGAATGGCACGCAGGGCACCGTGGAATCGCCCCATTATCCCAGCAAGTTCACGAGCAGCCAGCTGTACAGCTGGCGCATCACCGTTGATACGGACTATGTGGTGCTGGTGAATGTGGATCATCTGCGCGACGTGGATCAGCAGCATGTGCGCTTCTACGATGGCTACACCGACATCGGCGCCCAGCTGGTGGTGCAGCCGTACAAGCCGCTGGTGTCCAATACTAATGTGCTGTATATGACCGCAACGCGTGGTCCCTTCCAGCTCAACTGGGAGCGCCTGTCCAAGGAGGCGTTGGCCTCCAATCGCACCGCCGAGCTGCAGACGCGCCAATGTGGCCAGCAGCTGGTCTCACTGAATCGCAGCTTAATCAGCTTTAATTCGCCCGGCTATCCGCTCGGCTATGCGACCAATTTGAACTGCAGCTGGATACTGGTGCCGGTCAATCCGGCAGCGCATGCTACACTGCGGCTAACTGCCGTGGACATTGAGGAATTCGGCGATGGCTGCTATGCCGACTATTTGGTGGTGTCCAGCAGCAGCGATATGCAGCACTGGACGAAGCTGGCGAAGATCTGTACGCAGCCCAATAATACCAGGTTTTATCATGGCACGCCCTACCTGCGGGTGCAGTTTCTGACCGATGCCAGCGTGAATAAGACGGGATTTGCCAGCTTCGTGCGCACCGAGTGCGGCTCCGAGCTGACCGCTCCGCGTGCTCTGGTCAACATAACGGAGCTGGTCTCGCACAGCTTTATCTCGCGGCTGGACTGCATCTGGACGATACGCGTGCGCCAGGGCAAGCGCATACGCATTACATTCCCGGAATCGGAGCTCAGCTCCGGCGGCCAGGTCACGGACGGGTCCCAGTGCCGCAATTTCTTTGTTGTGCGTAACGGACATGCGGAGGATTCGCCATTCCTTGGCCGTGGCAAGTACTGCGAGAACAATATAACGGATGTGCTGGAAACTAGCTCAAATCGGGCCTACATCAAGTTCGAGAAGAGCTCGTTTCCGCGCTTTCGCGCCGCCTTCCACTACGAGGAGCTGGGCCATGCCTGCTCCGGCCACATTGTGCTCGAGGAGGGCAACAGCAGTAATTTCAGTCAGCGCGTGATCAGCTCACCCAATTTTCCCAATCTGCCCAATCCGCACTCGGAGTGCGTGTGGCGCATCAGTGCGCCGCCACATCATCGCATCTCGGTGCAGTTCCTCGACTTTGATCTGACGCCGAGCAGTGGCAGCGGCAGCGATGAGAGCGAGCAGGAAGAGGACGGCTGCGATCGGGAGTTTGTGCAGCTGAACGATGGCAGCACCGAGCTGATGCCCCAGCTGGGTCGCTTCTGTGGCAACCGAAAGCCCGACATTGTCTACTCCTCGGGCAGTGAGCTGCGCATGAAATTCTATACAAGCGTGCTGGAGCCACATCCGGGCTTCACGGCGCTCATCCAGCTGGCCAACTGTGGCGGCAGCTATTACAGCGCCACCGGGGTCATTCACTCACCCACCGTGGAACAGCTGCAGCTGCATTTGCAGCCGAACAAGTACAAGGAGTGCGTGTTCACCATCGAGGTGGAGCGGGGCAGCACCATTGAGCTGAAGTTCGAGTCGATGCAGCTGCCATTGCCGCAGAATGGCAACTGCACGCAGCGCACGCATCTCCAGCTGGAGGAGATGGAGCCATTCGGCGAAGAGAACCAGGAGCGGATCAGCGATCGCCTGCAGATATGCGGCAACTCCTATCGACACTTTCTCGTCGAGACCAACAAGATAGTCATCCGGCTGCGTATGCCCAGCGGCCAGTTGGGCAACTCTGAGAGCTTCCAGCTGCGCTACAGCGCGATCGGATCACGCTGCGGCGAAACCATAATTGCCAGCCAGGGTGTGCTGCAGACGCCTAACTATCCGGCGGGTGTGCGCGTGCCGACGCACTGCATCTGGCGCCTGCAGGTGCCAAAGGGCAGGCGCGTCAAGGTCCAGATACTGGACTTTGATAACGGGGGAGGCGGCTCCAATAGCACGCACACCAGCTTCCATGGTCGCATCTCGTTCTCCAACGATCACAAGATGCAGTCTGTGATTGGTCGCTATATGCACGATCCGCCCGCCGAGGTCGTCTCCACGGACAACACAATGGGCATTGATGCCTTCTTGCTGCCCTTCAGCCAGCATCGCGGCATCAAACTGCGCTTCATCGCCTTTGGCCGCAGCGAGTGCCACGGACGCCTCGATCTCGATGTCAGCTCCACAATGTTCTTCAGCCGCAGCAACGAGAGCAGCCTGGTGCACTGCAGCTACGAGCTGCGTCCGCCATCGAACAGCACGCTGCTGCTGCAGGTGCGACGCTACAACAGCAGCTCCATCTTCATGAGCAACCAGCACATGTGCCGCGTGATGACGCCCCTCAAGCTGGTCCGCCCGGACGAGGGTGAGCCGCTGCTGCCGCTGTTTCTCTGCGGCGATCGCGCTGCCAACCAGGCGAATCGCAGCGTGCGTCTGCCGTTCCCCGTCGATATGACCGTAACGGGCAGTCGCCGCAATAACATGAATCTGCTGGAGCTGGCCTACAGCCTGCAGCGCTGCGGTGGCGTCCTGCCTTTGGAGCCCGGCGATAATCTTACCGTCTCGCAGCCCAGCCATCTGTCTGGCGAGGAGACGATCAACTGTGCCTGGGCCGTTGGGCCCGATCAAACGGCCGAGGAGCCACTCTCGCCCCAGGATGTTCAGCTGGAGGTGGCAGTAAGCCTCAATCTCGACGGCGATTGTGAGCTCCATTATCTTTTGCTGTACAGCGGGCCCGATCAAAACTCGCCGCTGATGGGTCGCTATTGCCAGCAGGCGACGTCCGTCAATCTGGTTGTGGAGCGCGGCCTGTTCCTCGAATACCATGTGGAGTCGCCAGCCAATGCCAATCACAACTCCACCTTCAATGTGACCGTCAAATATGGCAGCGGCTGTGGGGGCCGCCTCACCTATCCCTATCGCTACATTGACTTTAGTGAACAGTACAAAAACAATGTCGAGTGCATCTGGGAGATTGAGACCGAGCCAGGCTTTCATATTGGGCTATCGTTTCTGGGACGCTTCTATATTGAGGACAGCAATGGCTGCGCCAAGGACTATCTGCGCGTCCAGCAGCGCGGCGACAATGTGGGCGGAGACGCGGACGCTGACGCTGGCAACTGGACAGATCTGCAGACGCTGTGCGGCCGCAATACGCCGGACTTTATCAACTCGACCAGCTCGTCGATGCGACTGATCTTCCGGTCTGACGGTGACACAACGGGCGATGGCTTCACAGCCCGCTTCGAGCGCAACTGCGGCGGCCTCCTGGTAGCCACCGCTGAGCCACAGGTGCTCAGCAGTCCCGGCTATCCCAAGGGCTATACCAAGAATCTCTATTGCAACTACACGTTCCAGCCGCTAGAGGCGAATGCGCCGGGCGTGTTGGTGAGCTTTCTAGATTTCGATCTGGAGCGCTCGCCGTTGAACATGTGTCTGTTTGATAACGTGACGGTGACGACCAGGGACAATAGCGGCCAGAACCAGGAGTCGCTGCTGTGCGGCGTCAAGCAGCAGCACGCCTATCGCGCCCAGCGCTCCATCAGCCTGGTGCTGCGCTCGGACTTGTCGTTCAGCGGACGTGGCTTCCAGCTGGTGTACAGCACTAGGCTCTGCGGCGGTGTCGTTAGCGCCACGCAGATGGTCGAGTCGCCGCGCCAGCATCAGGACAATCAAATGCCGCACAACAGCGACTGCTACTGGAATCTGACGGCGCCCGAGGGTCAAAAGTTCACCATCAAGTTCGAGCTGCTGGACTTTGAGGCCGGCAATCAGCTGTGCAGCTACGATGGCGTTGAGGTCTTTGCCAGCCCCGTGCCGGATGAGAGACAGCGCATGGCCCGCTTCTGTGGCCGTCTGTCCGATAATCTGCCCACGCTCCATATATCCAGCAATCGGGCGCTGATCCATAGCTATTCCGATGAGCGGGATCCGTCGCGCGGCTTCCGGGCGCTGGTGCGGCTCATGCCCAACTGTGATGAGCACATCTTTCTGGGCGAAAATAATGCTAGCTATACGTTCAACAAGTTTGTCGGCTCCTATGCTAATAATTTGGACTGTAGCTTTGTGTTCCAGGCAAGCTCTGGTTCTCAGATAAGCGTCGAGTTCCGCAGCTTTCACGTGGAGGCGACAAACAGCTGCACCGCCGACTATTTGGAGTTACGCGACGGCGCCGGACCGTTTGCTGACGAGATTGGCCGATTCTGTGGCCAGGATTTGCCGCCCAAGCTGAGCGCCTCGCGCCACGTTCTCTTCATGCGCTTCGTTACCGACAACAAGGTTACCGACACGGGCTTCGAGCTGGTCGTCACGGCCAGGCCCCTGCTGTGCGGCAATCCCTTGATCAAGCTGGATGGCAAACAGCCCCTGGAAATTCATTCGCCGGTCAACGATCAGGGCAACTACGACAACAACATCCTCTGCCTGTGGAAGATCGAGAGCGAAATATCGCTGCATCTCAAATTTATTAGCCTCGACCTGGAGTCGGCCAATGCGACGGGTGCCTGCGTTTCGGACTTTATAAAAATCTACAACAGCGAGGTAAGAACTTAGCCCAGCTTTCCAAATGCCGTTAGAACCAAAAGAAAACCAACTGCAAGCTTTCCCAAATATTGTCCACAATTGAAAGAAATATTCCGGATCTTGAGGAATGTCGATCTGTCCGTATGAATGTTTGGATTATTCGACTGATATTAAAACCACTCCAAGCATTTTTAGGTCGCTTCTTTAAAGCAA
Organism: Drosophila novamexicana; assembly: GCF_003285875.2. Classification (NCBI taxonomy): domain Eukaryota; kingdom Metazoa; phylum Arthropoda; class Insecta; order Diptera; family Drosophilidae; genus Drosophila; species Drosophila novamexicana. The sequence goes on along the minus strand of NW_020824862.1, from coordinate 595,131 downwards.
TTATTGAACGCTGAGAACAAATATTACACAACCAGAAAGTTTTTGATTTTTTCTTTCGAGAATTGCCGGAGAACGAGCAGATATTCATTTAAGATTCCTACGAACAAGGACTTGGAAAGCTGATTTTTTTTCTTGTCATATCTCTATTACAAAGATTCTCCATAACGAACCTTTTCGCGCTTCATCATTTGGAACTATTTATATTAAAATCTATCTATGTTAAAAGTACAAGATATATATGATATTATATTATAAGTGCATACTATCAAAACTTAGGTATTTACATACTAACACTTACCTGGGATATATTTATTGCCCATTTTGCAAACAGGATGCACAGCTGGTGGAAGAAGGCTACGGCAATGAGGTGATCTTTAATGGACAGAAGAATGTCCAGTACTTCCTCAACTATGCCACGGAGCATGTGTATTGTGGCAGCGGCTTGCCCGATGACTACTATCCCAACTCGAAGCAGGTGTACATCAAGTTCCGCACCAATGGAGCCGTAACGAGGCCCGGCTTCAGAATTCTCATAGTGCCAGATGCGAGCTGTCAGTATAGCTATGGTGGTTTACAGGGACGCATTAAGATTTCGGAGAGCACCGATTGCGATGCACAAATAATGGCTCCAGCTAACTACACACTTAGTCTTTACTTTGCCGAGGTGATCTTTGGCACAGCCGATTGTGATGTGGAGTACGTTGAAGTCTTCGACAAGAGCACCAACAAGTCGCTGCAGCGTGCGTGCGCTTACCTGGATCCGGGCAAGAGCCTCTTTACCACGACCAACGAGCTGCGGCTGCACTTTAAGACGGGCAGCTTCTTCAATAGCTTCGATGTGACGTACATTGCGTCGCCCGTCCAGGACGGACCCGGCTGCGGTGGTGCCCTGTACAACACCGAGGGCGTATTCTCCAATCCGTTCTATCCGCAGAATGTGCGCAATAATTCCATCTGCAGCTGGAGTGTCCGTGTGCCAAGCAACACGCGTGTCCTGCTCAATTTTGCATGTAAATATGCTAGTCCATAGCTTCCCAATGCTGGACCATATATGTATATATATATATACATTTTTATTTATGTATACTTGCAGCTTTCGATCTTGGTTCGAAGGCCACCTGCCACACGGACTATCTGCTGATTCAGGAGGTGAACGAACATGGCAGCCTTCAGGAAATGCGACGATTCTGCGGCGAGGATAAGCCCCGCGTCTACCTCAGCAAACGTAGCCAGCTGTATGTGCGTTTCCACAAGACGGTCAACTATGACGGCATCGGCTGGGTAATCAAATTTGCAGGCGTCTATGAAAGCTATCAGATACCATTAGATTTGCTGGAGTAGTCGTCGATCCGATGCTGATAACACATACATATAAATAACATATAATCGTAAACGTATCCAATTCAATTTCCGATTTCATATAAATATTTGAGCATATACATGTATTTTTTTTTTAATTTTATTGAATATACTTTAAATTAGTTATCTATAAAATAATTACTATATATAATATAATATAGAATTTTCATCTTTGTTTCCTTTCATCATCGACGTTTTCTCTAAAAACACAAAAAGTGAATTAAAAAAAAATTACTATCAAATAAAACGCACAATTCACGAACATCTTTTCTTTCTTATAATTGTTGCTGCGCTCTTGCATTTAACTATTAATATACAGTAAACGAAGAAAAAAAAAAAAAAGTAATGTGGTTTAAGGTTATTTAAATAAGAAAATTACTTTTACGCAAGTGTTTAATGGTAATTAAAATAAAAAAGGGCGCTCAATTAACCGTAATTATGATAAATTAATTATTCAATTTAACAATTAACTGACCACACACACACAAACACTTTGCCTAATTCATAATGCATACTTAACTGTTGCTCAACTCTATGCATATATCTCTTGAATGCAAAAAGAATTATAATAATAAAAAAAATTGTAATCACGCCAGGCTAGTGCCTAGGGTCTGGGCGTTGAAACAGATATTTTATGTACAAAAACCGATTTGGGTTCAGAAGTTTGCAACTAAAAACAAGATAAGTATATTCCGAAAGAGAGGAGTTGGAGGTGTGGAGCGAGTGAGGAGAGGTGCATAAATAATTCAACATAAGTATTCGGGTGCGATAGAGGGGGGCGGGGCCAAAACTGAAAATATATCATTTCTGATACCATAAACTAGTCAAGTTATCATATTTAAGTATGGTACGTGGCATGCCAGGCGAACACGAACACGCACATAATAAACAATTTCTTTTTGTCATTTCTGCCATTTCTTAGCTCGGTGCTGATAACATTCTCTATATAAATGTATATGTATAGTATGTAAATGTATGTATATGTATATATTATATATGCATTAACTCTTGAACAATCAATTTTCATCTATCCACTACCGTTTCGCGAACAACTGCGACTACCTTCATATACCCATCGTATTTTGGTTATAATTAATTAATTAATGCATGAACTATGCTATGAATGCATTTGCTGTATGTGAATCATGTAACAAACAATTACCAAATGGCGCTCAACATTATATACATATGTATATATATATGTATGTATGTATATAAATACGATTTAAATCATTCAGCTACAAATTCACAATCCATATAGAAAATGATCAACAAATATTGCTGAATTTTCTGCGCGCTGATCATTTTTTTTTCTTTTTCGTTTGTTTTTTTTTTTTTGGTATGTAATGTTTTTATTTGTATAATTTGTATTATTTAATTTATGCTATGCAGACGACGTTAAATTTGTCCTGAATTGACGTATTTGAATTCGTTGAAACATGTGAAACGTTGCCCATCGAACTTAACAAACTATTACACACACACAAACACACATACACGCACAACACAACGACTGATATGTCTCAAATTATTTACCTTTTGTAATTTAAACAGATCTTTCAATAAACTGCGAGTTGCAACCTTTTGCGCACTCTCGACTATGTTCTCCATCTCGATCTCTCTCACTCACTCTCACTCACGCGCACACACACTCACTCTATCTCTCTCTCTCTCTCTAACTATCTCTTTCCTTTAACATCTCTGTCTGTCGCGGGATCATGAATCATTAATTTACGCGTTAACCGTGTGCTGCCTGCTGACAACGGCAACTCTTACGAAATAGACGATATATCCATCTACATATGCATATACCTATGTATATATAGATATATTTCCAGATAAACTTAAACAGTATTTAGGTTACTTGGGAAATCGGCTGGGTTAGTGGTACAGTGGTACAATAGTGTGGTACAGTGGTTGTTTTTTTTTTTTTAGATCAACTAGGCGCTATATAACATTAACTAAGAAACTCAAAATCAAACAAAGCTTCCGAGCACGCGCAGGCATCGGCGTTGCGTTGCTCACACCTGCAGCTGCCACACCTGCAGCAGCAAGGGCAGCAGCAGCAGCAGCAGCAAGAGCAGCCACAACAGCAGCAACAGCCCAGCTAGGGGCTGGCCGACCACGCCTACACGTTCAGGCACTGTTACATGCAGCAAAGGAAGCGGTGAAAGAAACTTTTGGCATTGCGGCGCGCACGGCTGGCCCTTAGCTAACAGATGATGCCCTGGTCCAAGCTTAGGTTGTTGGTGGCAGCAGCAGCCGCATTCTTGGCGGCAATCACCACATGATGATGATGGTGATGATGATGGTGGTGCATATGATGATGATGCAAATGATGCGCTGCCTGCGGCAATCTACCATTCAAGAGCAGCGCTGTGCTGCCGCTTCCAGTTGCTGCAGTGGATCCCGAGCTGCTGCTGCTGCTGCTGCTGCTGGAAATGGAGTTTGGGCTGTTGTTATTGATGTGCTGTTTCTTGTGGACAGCGGTTAGCGGCTCTGAGGCACGTCGTCCGCCGTGGCTGCTGCTGTGGCTGTGGCTGTTGCTACTGCTGGCAGTGCCGCTGATGCTGCGCCGCATGTTGCTGCCGTTGGTGCTGCTGCTGCTGCTGCTGGTTGCTGGCAATACACACACGCTGGGCATGGAGCACTTGCGCGGCTGCTGGAGCTGTAGTTGCGTCTGGATCGCTGACGCATGGCTGCTGTTGGCGGAGCTGGAGCAGTGCGGCAATGTGCTGTTGGGTGAGCTGTGCTGTGCTTCGATCTCCTCCAGTTGAAATTTTTTAACCAGCGCCTTGACCGATGTGGCCGAACTGGCCTCCGTAGCGGGCGTCTTGCGTATGACTTTGGGCGTGGTGGGCGCATCCGGGAACAGCGCCAATGTCGCAATCACTGTCGTCTCCTCCAGCCCATTGCTGCCAATCTGTATGGTGGCCGTGCTGGCCACCGGCTTCTTAACAAATGTTGCCGTATATGTGTTCTCCTTATCCGAATCGGAGGCGCGTCGCGTTGGTGTCACAATCTGTGTGGGCTTCGTCGATGCACTAGCAGTAGCAGTCGTGCTTGTCGCCAGCGACATGGTCAGTGCTTGGGGCAGTGTGTGTATGGCTGTTGTTGTCTCTGTGCTGGGGCTCAGCTTGTGGCTAGTGGCAATTGGAATTCTCGAGCTGGAGTGTGCTCTATGCCCGTTGTGAGTGGCTTTGCTGGCTGTTGTTGCTGTTGCTGCTGCTGTTGTGGTTGCTGCTGCTGTTGTGCTGTTTTGTTGTTGTTGCTGTTGTTGCTGCTGTTGCTGTGAAACGTTCTGTGCCTCTTCCTCATCATCTTCCTCCTCATCGTCGTCCTCATCGTCTTCATCCTCATCATCCTGCACAAAGTCGGCATCGTTCTGTGCTTGCAAATAGATTTGTCTGTGTAAAGAGCACTCATCCTTCAGCCAGACATGCTCAAGGCAGCCGGCGGCATTCATGCGATCGCTAGAGAGCGAGAGAGAGAGAAATAAAATTAGTTATAGATTCTGCACAGAATTTAAGATTGAACTGCACTCACTTTGGCTTAATTCGCAATGCGCGGCGTATGAAATCAATTGCCGCCTGGGAGACGCCGCCAAAGAGATTGTCGGGAAAGGTCAGAGCGCACTGTGAGATATTGAGGAAGGTCTCCTGCTTGGTGTCGCCGCCAAAGGGCGAGAAGCCCGATAGCAGCACATAGGCCAACACGCCCACCGACCAAATGTCCGTGAGCAGCGACAAGGGCTCATATTGGAGAACCTCCGGTGCCACATAATCCGGAGTGCCGGCCATTTCGCGCACATTGATGCCCTCGCAGACGACGCGCGAGATTCCAAAGTCGCACAGCTTGAGGCCATCTGAAAACAAAATGGGAAAAGCGCAGCGGCTTGTCAGCGAAGTCCTCAATTAGTTGGCCACTCAACTGTGAACACTCACCCTCAATGCGTTCGCCGGCTAACAAGATGTTCTGCGGCTTCAGATCCAAATGCGCTATGGAACGGTCATGCAAGAACTTGAGAGCCTTCAGCACTTCCCGCATGCAGTGGCGCGCCTGCGCCTCGCTGAGGCACTCCTCGTTGTCCAGTATCGTTTGCAGCTCGCCGCCAGTGGCCCTATATAGGGAAGAGGAACGGAATGAGCATATTTTCTTTTCAATTTATCACCCGTTTTCCATCGTATGTGTGGATTTAAGAAATCAATTGTGAGTCAGTCAATCACTCAGTCAGTCAGCATAAACAGTTTTACGGAAATAGCGATGTTATGTTGAAGAAACTGAACCTAATCATTGTTAGTCAGTCAGTCAATCATTCAGACGATCAATCGGTCAATCATCCTAAGCAGCGTTGCGGTAAGGAGTAACATCAACTATGGACCCAATTAATGCGCAGCGCATTTGTGCTTGTTTGAATAGTACGTCAATCACTTGATCAGTTAATCAGTCAGTCAGCTGTTAACATGACCTATGCGTATATTGAAGAAACTGAACCTAGTCATTGCCTAGTGCATTTGTGTGCGCGGTAAGTCCATATTTCAGTCAATCAGTCATTCATTCAGTCAGTCAATCAGTCAGATAGTTATCGGTCAAACAGTTCTGCGGAATAAGGTACCATCAGCCATGTCTAGTGTATTTGTGCGTTTGGTATTCATTGCTGCTAACTTGTTTTGCAATCAATCAATCAACGATCTGATTGATGCATCCCACTATTAATATAATTATGATTGTTATGCTTATATACTTACAGCTCCAGCAGCAGGGCCGTGTCGGAACGCGTCTCATGCACCGCATTCAGATTGACAATGTTGTCCTCGCCCTCGCATAGCATTAGGACGGCAATCTCGTGCTTGATCTCCTTGTCGCTGCTCTGGGCGCGTCGGCGTCGCTTCAGGAATTTGGCAGCGAAATGCAAACCGGTATTCTTGTGTACCGCCCGGCGAACAGCCGCAAATTTGCCTCTGCAATAATATAGAAAAAGAGAGACAACGGATTAGTTTTGGCTAGCAAACAAACCAGACCAGCTGCAGCTGCAGTCGGTCTGCAATTGGCAACGGGCAACTGGCGGCCCACACGCGCCTCTAGTTTCATTCATAAAAGACTGCCCAATTGTCGGCCAGCGACATCCACAGCCATGAGACATCCCAACGTGACTCAACGACTCATCGAAGAGCGGAATGACAACAAGGCTGGCTACGAAAACAGAAAGGGGAGAGGAGCACGGGTGGGACGACGTCAAAGTCGCGTCGTCGAAACGCCTTTGACAAAGTACGTGCCATAATGAAGCAATTGCGCTTCCGGCAAACACTAACAACAACAACACCAACAACAATAACAACAACAGCGACAAATCTGGCATACCAAATAAGTCGGTAAGTAGTTAGCCCAGCCCCAGCCCCAGCCCCCAGCACCAGGTCCAGATCCAGGTCCAACTCCAGCTCGAGCTCCAGCTGCAGCTGCAGCTCGGGAGCCACGACAGACAGCGCCAAAACAAGCTGAAGACGCATCACGCAAGCCTCCATCCAGGCAAAATCTCTTTCAACGGGCATGAGCGAGAAAAAGCCTAGCAAAGGCATAAAACTATATTTTACACTACATATTAATATAAATATATTATATACATATATAATATATATATATATATACATAAATAATTCTGATTCAATTGATACAATTAATACTTTTAAAGTTTTTTTCAGAACTCAAAATTGTATTCCTCGAATTCTTATAAAACTATTTTTATATGATTGCATATTAATTCTTAAGACTTCGAAAATGTCAAATTTGAATTATATTAAATTTATACGAATTTCTATGTTTTTATATAAATTATAAATTTTAACTAATATTTAAATAAAAATAATTATATATATAAGTATATATAAGTTTCTCAAATTTGAAGATTCGAAATAAAGTTTTGTTTTACTTATCAAACAAGTTTTTAATTCAATTCAAAAAAAGCATAGAAAAATAATAGAAATACAATTCAAAAGCTGCGCCAAAAGCAATATGCCCAGTTTTCAGTTGGGGTATGCCATCAAGAACGACATAAGGCGCTGGGCTGTCGTCGCCTTCACACGGACTGGTTTCTAATTGTTGCCTGCCCCTCGCCCAACCACCCCTGCCCCACCCCAACATTCTGCTGCAGCAACATTCACAAATTGTCAAATGTGTCGCCACTTGAGGACAACGTTCTCTGCTGCGGCTCTGGCCATTAAGGTGAAATATTCTCTTCGTGCTTGCCACGCACCGAAGCTGCATGCAGCAGATGGAGACAGAAGACGAGCAGAAATCCACCAGGCACTGGGCATCGGGCATCGGGCATCGGGCTATGCGTGCAGTTTGCAGCAACTGGAGCCGGGCGTCAATATTCAATTAGCGCCAGCAACATTTGCATCTGGCTTTGGCAACATGTTGCCAAGCCTTACTCTTCCGTCAGCATTCCGTGCTGGTTGCAGGTGCATTTGCACAGCTTTTGTGTATTTATTTTGTATTTTTCATTTAATTACAATTTTTTTCTTATTCTCTTTTTGTTTTCCTTTTTTTTTTTTTTTTTTTTTTTTTTTTTTTTTTTTTTTTGTGCAGCACTGCGACTAATTGGGCAAGGTCTTCAGTCTTGTTGCTGCTGATCGGTCATAAAGTTTAGCGGCTTGCTCTTACGTAAGGCACGACTTGAAAGTTGTTGTTGTTGCCAGATGACGCAGCTGAGCTGTTAACTGGAGATGTGACCAGAGGCTGGCTGCGAGGGTGAGGCGTGGGCGTGCAGCAGTTCTTAGCAGAAGCGGCAGCAGCAGCAGCAGCTGGTTAGTGAACTTTTAAAGGTTAGTCTAAAAACCTTGTCGCAGGGCGCATTCTGGCTAACGGGGCAACTGTGCAAGCATAGATGTGTGTACTATGTGTGTGTGTGTGTGTGTGTGTGAGTGAGTTCATGGTTGGTCAACGTCGCCGTGTTGCGCCGTTTGGCCGGCCACTCCCACGCGCATTGCCCTTTTTGAATGGTTCATTAAATCGCGACAACGATATAAGCTTCACATACTATGGAGCTCATAGGCAAAATAGTGCTTAAGACTAGCCGTCATATCGAGAGAGAGGTAGAACATTTATTGACTTAAGTGAATTATAGTAATAATAATTGAGGGTGGTGTCCTCCGTTAAGAAACTAAACTTAAATAAGCTGACAATTATTCTGTTATTGAACCTAAAATACATTAGATACCCGCCATATTTCGATTGGTATTTCTATCAATAAATTTTACCGAATTGCTCCACTGTGCTTTTGCGGCTTTTGGTCAAGTGTGAATTTGAATATCGAGTGGCTTCTAAAATGGTCAGCTTTGGCAGCGACAGCGATCGATCCGAGCGAGATTCAGATTTGGGAACCATCAGCTATATCGATCTGAGCTTGTATTTTGGCATTTTCTGGCTGGGCAGAGGCACATACAAGGCATTGCTTTGGCTCCATCTATGTGACGCACAATTCTCAGTTCGCCAAAACGGAGACGACCAAATAAGGTGGCGTTTAAAAACGCTCGCAAAACGCGCGGCGCGTGCACGTGCCTAATCGGCTTGCTGCTATTCACTGGGGTAGCGGAATGTACGGGCGGCATGGGGAGGGGGGAGAGGTATTAAAACGACAGCGGGGGTGGTAAAAAGATTGAGGCAAGCTGCTTCAATATTTACATTCACCTTTGCCGCTGGATTTCGAATGGAGCAGCAAAATTATTGCACAATTTGCGTTGTTTGTGTTTAGATAGTTTCGCAGAGGAGAAGGAGAGCGAAAGGGGGGGTGGGGGGCGGCGGTCGAGGGCAACAGATTGGGGCTTGAATATATATTTGACAGACGACTGCTGCTGCCGCTGCAGATCAAAGCTGTTTAACGGCAGACTTGGAGGAATGGAATGTGAGTTATGCTTCTGCTAGCGCAGAGTAAGTAGAAGCCACGACTGGGCTATCGATAGAATAATCGGGCCGATTGCAATCGATCGTTTTCTAATTTCGCAAGAATGGGTGGAAACTTTAATGACTCAAGTAATAAACATGCAATTTCTTGTTGGTTTTAAGTAACTCGACAATAAGAAACTAAACAACAATGGAAATAAGCTTTAATATCGATAAATATCGATTTTGAAAGAAGGTTCTTTTGAGCATATCTCGCAAACAATTTGAGCTGGAGACAAGACTATATATATTCTCGCGTAGTACATAGAGGTTTAAAATATTTCACAATTTGGATACCTCACACCTCACGCTAGAGCTTCGGACCTGCAAGAATCGTGCAAGAGAAGCTGCACTCATATGATCAAGCATTTTGTCCCAATTGTGGCTACAGGATATTACCTAGTCGGGCACTTTAGACAAGAGCGCTCCGCTTATAAAATGTGTTCCATTTCGCTGCGATGGCCTATTCGATAGTTGCCCGTTTTGGCTTTTCCCTCAATTATTCAAGTGTTGCGTTAGCTGCGTTTTCCTATTCGATTTATTTGTTTACTTTCTCAATTGAGTTTGGCTCCCCGTGCCCAATCCCGTCGTCTTTTGAAGTCTGGGCCTGGTGAGGTCTTTGATTTGCTGCCATCAACGAATGCATCTTTATTTTGATTTTGCATGGAAAAGCAATTGAGCCTATTTTCGGCATCTTGTGTGCCGGGTCAGTTTTCGGAAACAGAACAAATTACAAAATTAAATGCACTTTGCAACAATACGAGAGTTGCACAATGCCGATGGCGCCCACACGAACAACGACAATGTCAAGTTACGCAAATTTGTATTGCAAATGAGAAAAACAAATAAGCTAAATAACATTAAAATAAAAGTTTGTTAACAAGGTGCAAATTGCTAGGCGGGTGTTGCAGTCGAGTAGCCAAAAGGTAAGCAACTTGCAGCTCCAATTGCCCAAATGCGACGACAAGGTGAGGCGTAGCGATGGGCAGAAGGGGGAGGGGGGGGGGGGGGGGCGAAGGTGAGAGCGAAAGAGAGACGTGTGCATCAATTTAGCTGACGACTGTTCCGTGTGGGTGAAATGCATTTGCTAGTTGAAAAGTGCACTCAGTAGCATTTCCTCCCCCTGCCCGCCACGCACTTCAAACACTTCCACACTTCTAGCTAACAATAACATTTTGCAGGCTTTGCTGCATTTTAACAACAGCTGAAGAATCTTGCCTTTGACAGACGACGATGACGATGACGACGACGACGACGACGATGTTGATGTGAATGTGGATGTTGATGACAAGGATGCGGATGACGACAAAGTGCGGTTAAAGTGCTTGCCTCATGTTCTTCTTATTGTTGTTGTTGTTGCTGTTGTTGTTGCTGCTTTTAGTGCAACCGGGTGCATTGAACCGAGAAGAGTGGCCGCAAGTCGCCTCGAGTCTCGTGTGTGGAGTGCAGTCGAGTAAAATCATCTAGCGGCTGTCAGCCAAGCAAATAGTTGCCCTTAAGGTGACTAACTATATAGACATGGACAGACTCTGGCGCAGTGTCGCCCATTTGATGCCTGCTCGCTAATGTGACAATTAAATTGCCCAGACCGTGCCACATGACGCACATGCTCAGCGCTCTGGCAAATGTGTGCAACAAACACAGTGACAAAATCCAAACCTTTTATTCTCACGGGGATGCGATACTCAAATTCAAAGAAATGTTGTCTTACATTTTGGCTAATTGGATTTTCTTTCCTCATCCAAATAGCTGTTCTGACATAGATACAGTCATCCCTTGCTATAACAAATGCACTTTAGTTCCAAACAGAAATTCTAGTCGAATTCCCCATCTAACTTTGAGTACAGTCGAAACTCGAGCCAGCTGATCATATAACATATTCTGGTACAAAGGTCAAATTTATTCAGAACATAAATATTTTCGCAAAATGTTTCTCTAATAAAATTCCAAGCGAACAATACTTGCATACAAAACATAATAATCTCTACGATAAAACTTCGCTAAAACAAACGAAAGTCTTTCACCATGGAATGCAACTTTCCTCTTAGAAGAACCTTTTGGCGAAAGTCAAGATTTAAAGCAACTTAATTTCGTTCGTTTTTTGTATGTACTCTTAGTTATTTTTATATATTTGAATTGAAATTTTTATTAAATATATTTTTTTAGGTTTGACGAATCTTATGTTGATTCAAGTGCGTTATAGATCAGTTACGACTGTATTTGAATAATTTTTTCTGTTTTGTTAATTTCAATCATTTTGTACGCATGTCATTTCAGCAGCTTTCCCTATTTTACAAATTGAAATCCATAACTTCCGTTAAATGTGCCAATTGTTAATGCGTCGAAACACGAAAAAACTTTGACGCCTGTTGCCATTTTTGGTGAACGCACAAAAGCATTTAAAAAAAAAAAAAAACAAAGTGAACAGCATATGTAGAAACCGCGCGCAAAACGCGTGGGCGTCGCGCGCGTTTTATTTTTTTAATTTCTGAACAAATTTGGTCAGCGCTTAACGCAACAGCAGCAGCAATCGCTTAATGTATTTAATTAATTTAATAATTTCGCGTTTTTTGTTTTGTTTTTGGTTTTGCTTTCTCGTCAGGCAAACACGCAAAATAATTACGCATACGCCGCTTGAGCCAAGGATTTCATTGTGCATTTTTTGCTGTTTACTTTTAATCATGATGTTTGCCTGCAAATGCAATATGCTAAACCCCATTTAAGGCAACAACAACAACAACAACAACAACACCAACAACAACAACAACAGCGACAACAATATATGCAAAAGCTTTGGTTGTCTTTTTTAATTAAGCACACGTCAAGGCACTCCAAGGGGTTGTCGACGCCACGAGAGCGTCAACGACATCCAGAACCCAATCCACAATTCACAATCCACCTATTCACAATCGTAACACATATATATATATTCGCCAGCGCATTCGGCATTCTCTCACACTTGTCCTGCACGAATTGTGTGTGCCTTTGGGGCTTTCCAGCACTTGACATCATTTCCATTGTGCATAGACAGGAAGCTAGCCCAGCAAAGGAACACTGACTCACAGTAGTATGTGAACAGTTCAAAATTGTTTGTAGCAATTTGAGTACTCTATCTATCTATTAGTTTGAAAACTCGCTCTGAAACAGAAGAAGGAGCTGCACTAGCTTCTTCTTCTGTTTTCGTGAAGAGATAAATCGTCAAGAAATCGTTCAATATTTTGTATCTTTACAAACTTCAATTAAATGTAGACGTTAAAACAAGCCTTAATCTAAGTAAGATTCAATTTGACTTTGTCACACGATGTTTTTTTCATCAAGGCAAATGATGAGATAATGAGGATCCGGGCTCGAATACCTAGCTAATATAGTATTGTACCATTTACAACTCTCAATAAAATAATAAATTCTTCATGATTATATCATCATTTCATTTGCCCCAACGACATACTTTTCTGTTGCACTGTACGTTGCACAAGGCTCACAGCGGGTTATCCTGTGTGAGAATCCCTTAGGCTTTGCTCTGCTCCACACACGCACACACATACACACACACGCATACACAGGCACACACACCAAGGCAACACCGACACTCACTTGAAATTGTGTCAGGCTTGTCAGTTAGTTAATTCGAGCTCCTTCGCATGCATTCCTTCCTTCCTTCCTTCGGATGGGGCTTGCCCGAGTGCTTCCCCTCACCTCCCCTGCCGGCAGTCGATGCAGCGATTGCTTTAGGTGCATTTGTAAAGCGGCTTTAATTATGATAAATTAGCTGGCAATTGGCAGGCAGCTGCCAAGACTTTATTTTCCAGCTGCTGTTATCCTTGAGCTGTCAGCCAGTTGTTGCTGCTGCGGCTGAGATTGTCTGGCTATTGATAAGACGCATTCCTCAAGCTTTGTGGCGTCGGTAGATAGAGCACACATGTCCCATGCCCCATGCCCCATGCCCCATGCTGCAAATGTAACGCCTCTGGGCCCCCGCAAATGCCAATGGTTGCCACATGCCACATATCCATAACTTGCCGCACATGCCACCATTGCAGACAAGACTGGCAAAACGAATTTATTGGCCATTGGCAGCTGTTGCAGCCACGGCTGATATTTGCCTTTGATATTTGGCCAAAGTTCTCTATGGGCCGACCTTCACTGCGAGTCCATTAAAAGAATGGAGGCCTAGTTGGTGGGAGCCATATGAAGCGGGTGTTGTTGTATGCGAGCTGATCAATTGATAGCCATGCCACATGCCACATGCCACATGCCACATGCGACATGCGACAACTTGAGGCGATTGCTGCCGCCAAGCAGCGCAAGATCGTAAAAATGTTTACCCCAAGTGCCACATAGGCCCCATGAAAATAACGTGTGCGAGCGATTTGAGGACAGACCCAAACATGTTGTACGTGTCATCAGCACATAATCAAGGTCTTGCTGCTAAGCTAAGCAACAACACAACATAACACAACACGGCAACAGCAGCAGCTGCTCGAAAAGACAACATACCAATAGAAAAATACCCTGTGCACATGTCTAAAATATGTTTTGCATAGCAACTTTAGTGGTTCAACTATCGATAGTGCACGATTGTTATCGATAGATCCAACTCTCGATACGAAAACTTCCTGTGTTTAAGTCTACAGTTGGCTCGCATGCATATGCAGCCCGATTAAATAGTTAAAAATTGCTGGCCAATAGTTTCTTTACAATATATGCCAAGTTTCTGCTAAGCTATCGATAGTTGTCCCACTCGATAGTTTCGATTGATACTACCGATTGGCTGTACTTTGGTAAAAAGTTTCTGCTCAAAGCCCAGTTAAACGATAATCGTTAATATCGTAATAATATCGTTAATCGATATTCGATAGTTACCACTAGCGATCTATCGATAAGAATACATAAGAACATTATTTCTATTTCTAAACGTTCTGTGTACAATTGAAGCGATTGATAATGGCAAAAAATATCGATTATCAATCGATAAATATATATGTTTTTAAAGCAACACAAAATTTGCAAACCTTGATACCAACTCGAAACAAAACTGGCTGAAACAAGTCCTTGCATCTACTGTCTGCGACATACACATAACTTTCGCATACCCAACGTTTTTAGAGGTACAGGGTATATAAAATAAATAACAACAAACTTTTCACAACTTTATGCAAACAATGTAAAAATATATGTACCTCGATGTGTATTTATTTTTTATGATTATTGTTGTTGTTGTTGTTGTTGTCATTATAATTGTTGCTGTTGTTGCTGTTGCTTTTGCTGCCATTATGTTATATGCTGATAATGCGGATATACGCTGAGGGGGCACAGGAAGACGCCGCAGCCGCTGCCGCTGCTGCTGCTGCTTTGCATGCAGAGTGAATGCAGTCTTCGAGACGTTGTCAGCATTGTTGAGTTTCTTTAGAAATGAACATAACTACAAAATTGTTGTTTTTTTTTGTTTTGGCTGTTGCAGCTGGTTTATGTGGCGTATGTGTATCAGAGACAGAGTATCGTTCGGTGCCCCCCCTTTGGCTCCATCGACTGCAAGTGAAGGTCATCCAAATTCCGTGTTGTCCAGCTGGTCATCCATTTGGGTCCAGCGTGTTGCATGTGTAGTACTATGGGGCATTTATAAGCCGCTTACGCCTTACATAAGCCCTCCAAATCGACAGTTCAACTAATGCGCCGACATATATATACATATATATGTTAAATATGTGTGCGTGAGAGATTTAAGAAGATTTTTTCTTGTCTTTTGTTTTTCGACTGCCATAACACTTGGAAATTGGGTTAGGCAACGCCGTCTGGTTGAGGATTCTTTTTGATGTCTAGCTGCATATTTCATATTTTGACTTTGGGGTTTGTTCTGTAAAGTCGCGAGTAAGAGTTGGAATTGGTAACTGTTACCAAAACATAAACCTTTGGGAATTTCAACATTTTACGAAACTTAAAGGCATTCGGATGACTTAAATCCTTCCCTAAGAATTTAAATGTCCAGAAATGTCTTTATATTTTATTTATCCATCATGCCTAGTCTTGCTTTAGTTTAATGATGCAACTACAACACCAACCTTCAACAAATTGTTTGAAGGGTTTGAAACCCAATAAAAACGTTCACTGGTTCGGTTCATTAGGTTAAGAGTACGGCTGTACTTGACTCAACTTATCTGGTTTAAGGCAGGTTCTGCCCTTTTGTTCTACACGAACTAGGCAACTGACTCACTCGGCTGCAGCTAAATAAGTTTCAAAGCTAATCAAATAAATGCCCAAAACAAACTCGAAAACTACAAAAATCAAATCAGGCGCGCACAAAATTCCATGCCAAGTCACAGCGACAACAACAATAACAACAACAACAACGGCAGCTTCTGATCATTTCTGTGCGCTGAGTCATCAACTCAAACGCAGGTGACGCAGTGCCGAGCAGACATACTTTTGTGGGCAGGGGGGTTCGGCGGGACAGCTCTTACGTTGGATAAGAAAGTGATGCTCTCTGGGTAGGTGCATATAGGCTGGCTGGCTGGCTGGCTCGCTGGCGGCCGAGAAGCGTTCCCATTGTATGAGTCACGGCGCAGAATGATGCTGCCAGTGCCGCTGCTAACTGTTAATCTCGGCAGGCAGCCAAAGTGGCAACGCTGCGCTCTGCACTGTGGCATCATCAAGAGCAGCAGCTGCTGCTTTCCGAGAAGTTGGGTTATTGGCTACTCGCTGCTGACCTCATGATGTAATCGAGCTCGCGTTTCTCTGGTTGGCAACTTGAAAGGGTCTTTCAAGGCCGTTGCTGCTAGCTTGTTGGTATTTTTATTGCATGTTGCGTGTGTGGGCTCTGCTGATGATGCTGGCAAAAAAAAAAATTAATATGGCGACCAAAGTCAAAACCAAGGCTTCGCCTAGCCAAAGTCAAACCGCCCCCCCCCCCCCCCCTACCCCCTCCCGCACATCTAGCCCAACCGCGTTCAGTGTTCGTCATGTAATTTAATGCTTTGAACTTTAACGCTTCGTTAAGTTTCACGCATGCAGATTTCAAATGGTGTGTGTGTGCGTGTCTATGCGTCCCAATTCTGTCAATCAACTGCGTTTTTTGTGGGTGCCAAGCGTTTTGTTTGGATAACGTTAACCACAAAAGGCCAAAGTCAATGTATTAATAACAACAACAATAATAATAACAATAACAACAGCAAAGGGAAAGGCTCCTCCAATGCGAGTGCATCAAATTGCAGTCGAGTGTCCAAGACGCCCAAGGCTACTACAACAACAACAACAACAACAACAACAAATGCAGCCAAATTGAGTTCAAGCGGATTTCCAACTTTTTAACAAATTAAAAAAAAAAAATTCATTTCTTTGGCAACGCCAAGAAGTGAATCAGTTAAATGAAGCAACTAAAAGTTTGGAGGGAGAGAGAGCGAGAGAGAAAATTTAACACACACTATTAAAACAGTCATCAAAATGCATTAAAATACACGAAATGTTTTTTGTGTGTGTGTGTGTATATGTTTGAAAAATAAGCCATGACTAAACCAGTTTGGCTGCCACCCGCACCGGGTTCGCCCCTCCCCTCAGCCTAAGCATGGCTGCAATTTCAGGCAGGCAGTTTTGCAGCTGAGTTGGAGCTGGAGCTGGAGCTGGAACTGGAACTGGGAGCTGTAGCTGTAGCTGTAGCTGTAGATGTTAACTGGCTGCGGGACAGGTCAAGAGTGCAGCGCAGTTTCGACGTGGTGGCAACGCTGCTCCCCATTGTTGCAATTATGCTAATTTTTGTTGTTGTTGTGCGAGGCCTGGGAAGCAAGAAGAAGAAATATCCAAAACAAAAACAAAAATGAGAAAAATAAAATGGGAAAAGTGGAAATGAAATGTTTTTCACACATGAATGCGAATGCAGCGAAGATGAGGGAAGTTGGTGAGTAGGGGTGGGGAAGGGGCGGGGGTAGGGGGCATTGGGCAGCTATTGAAAGTCGCCTTTTTTCTCTTTGATGGAAACGAGTTTGTTGTTGTTGTTGTTATTGTTGTTGCTGTTGCCGCGTTGCGGAAAATGTGGGAAATTCATGGCAGCAATTTTTCGTTGTTAAAAGGCTTTAAAACTCTGCTCATTCGCCTCGCGTTTGAAGCCGGCGACTGAATGCAGCCAACTTTTATCGCACAATGAAATACAATGCGCGATTTATAGAGAGTAGACAGCGACAGCGACACAGAGAGAAAGAGAGAGAGAGAGAGCGGAGAGGGGTAAGACAGCTAATGCAGCCTTGGGTTGATGCACCCCCCGCCCCATACCCCTTCAACTCCTTCAACTGGAGAGGCGACTGCTGCTTGTTAATTGCTTTGGCCATTGGCCCCGCCAAGAAGGTTCTCACGTCTCTGGACTGCAACTAACTGACGTCTACGTCTGGTTAGTTGAGCCATTAGCGTGTCTCTTTAGCCAGAACCCGACATGGCGGCTCTGCCCATCGCCGACCAACTGGGTGGCTTGATAAATAGCGGCCACTAAATGGCCGGCGATTTCGTGTAGAAAGAGCCAAACGCCGGATTGAATTGTTGCCAGGCCGGGAGGCAGGCTGAGAGTTGCGATGTCTTCCTGGAATGAAGAGAAAATGCACATAGTAGTTGCGCTTGGGCCAGCTGCAGAGGCATCAATTGTTGCCGACAAAACAAAACCAAAAATGGGAATTTGTCATTTAACTGTTGAATATGCAAAAGCCCAAAAGCAACTCTAACAGCTGCACTTGGCACTACTGCCCGTCATCATAAACTCGGTTAATGCAATAGAAAATCATAATTGAAACGCAGCGAGAAAATACAAATGAAACGAGAAAGAAAAGACACGATACACCATACAAATAAATTGTGTGCATATTAGAAAAATAAATGCAAAAACAACAATAATAATAAAATGAAAAGCGCAACAAAAAAAATAAAAAAAACACGACAGCAGACACGCAACCTCAAAGTCCATGTGGAAGCCTGTCTAGCAACCGGCTGGCTCTGATCTCCGTCTCCGTCTCCGGCTTTGGCTGACAAACTAACTAACTAACTAACTAACTGACTGGCTGACTGACTGACTGACTGGCTGAGTGACTGAGTGACTGCATTGGCCAAGTAAAAGAAAGAGTTAAGACTTAAGAGCTGGCCGACAGCGGCCGCCTTTCTACTTATAACTATTTGCACTGTCGTGCGTTGCATGCCACCTAAAATGGCCAAGTGGTCAATGGAAGCGACAGCCGGCTTAAAATGCAAAATCATTCAGCGATAAGACAATTAGGTGTACAATTATAATTATTGATTGGTGTATTATTATTTTGTTATATCGAGTTAATAGCTACTTATTGCTATCGATAATTTATCGATAAATGCCAAATGCATGTCTGCATCAATCAAATTGTCGATCTTGATAAAAATATGAATTGTCAAAACGTTCACAGGGCGATTAAATGCATAGCTGTATTTATTATTTTTATGAAATCTATTTAATACCTAGTTTTTGGTATCGAAAATAAGTCGAGAAATGCCCAGTACATGTCAGCAGCCATGGCATTACAATAAAAGTTAACTAAACTGATTTATAAGACCATTGTTAACTATCGACGCATCAGTTATCGATGTGCTATTGATTCTTAGCGAAACTATTATTGAATCGATTTGTAACTATTGATATATACATATATCGATATGTATATATCGGCTGGTTTTCGAAATGCGTCCGTGTTATATCTCTGTCATCAATGTGTGTTCATTAATCGATCGTGACTGCAGTTATCGATGCATTATCTGTTGTCGACGCAATTAAAACACAATCAAAACGAAAACCTTCCACATTTAGCAGCTCAATTGAGCGGTCGTAGAACTCACGTCGGAATTTCATTTGTGCTATCCTCGCTAAATGCCACGCCCCGTGCGACCAAATTAATTGTTTATTAATTATTTACTTTGTATGCTTGTTTTTTATTTTATTTTTATGACTTTTAACTGGCAATGGGAGCTGAGGAACTGGCAACGGTCAACGCCACAAGGCAAACTGACCAAAATCATGGCCAGCTAATCATCAACATTATGATGAGGACGACAATGATGATAATGTTATTGTTAATGATGATGATGATGATGATGTCAGCCAGTCAAGGAGTTGCACAGCTTGAAAATGGGTCAAACATGTGGCAGACCAGGCCAGCAGCTGAGTAAGGCCAGCTTTTACTATACAACAATTGAAAAAGTGAAAAAAAAAAAAACAAACCAAACAAAAATGTTAGCTAGTCGCTGTTGTGGCAACGTGCAGCATTGCAACATGCCGATAATGTTGCATTTTGTGGCATCTGCGACGTCCGCTGTTGTTGTTTCGAGTAAAAGTGAAGTTTTATTTTCAGTTTGCAGACGGCTTGCTGCTTCAACTCGGCTCGTATTTGAATTGGACTCTGGTTGGGTGGGTGGGTGATTTGTTTTTTTTTTTTTTTTTTGGCGGCAGTTGAATTTCCGCTGTTGTTGCAACATATCAGAAAAGTTGCTGGTCGCTGGCTAATTGAAAGCAGCCATAAAATTCAAGTTGAGCCCACAACTTGCAACAAAGAGCTGCAATTTACAATTGCCGCCTGGCATTGGACTCATTACGCACGGACGCAAGGGCGGCGTACTTGAGTGTGTGTGTGTGTGTGCGTGTATGTGTGTGCAACAATATGATAGGAGCTGGCGCTGGCGGAATTGGTTGCTGCATTAATGCTCGTCACGTAGCATCCATGTACCGCTTCCTTCCCGCTGCCGCTCCCGCTCCAACCGTGCGTGCTGCGCTGTGAAACCAATCAATGCAGCA
Organism: Drosophila novamexicana; assembly: GCF_003285875.2. Taxonomy (NCBI): domain Eukaryota; kingdom Metazoa; phylum Arthropoda; class Insecta; order Diptera; family Drosophilidae; genus Drosophila; species Drosophila novamexicana. The sequence goes on along the minus strand of NW_020824862.1, from coordinate 575,051 downwards.
GCAGCAGCAGCAGCAGGCAGCGGATGCAGGCCGCGTATGTCAAGGAGGCGGGGGTGTGGCTGGGTCAATTGGCGTGACGTCGCAGCTGTTGCTCTTGCCGCATTTCTATGTTGCCGAGCAGCAGCAACAAAATGAGGCAAAATCATGCGTAAAGATTTTCTACATGTGCCTGCATTCTGAATGAGTGTGTTGGTGTGCATCTGTCTGTCTCTGTCTCTATCTGTGTGTGTGTGCAACACGCGTTGCTATTTCCGTTCTGGCAGCAACAGCAACAAACAGGGCAAACCGACACGATCGCTGCCCCGCAAATGGGTCAACCGATGGCGTAGGCCTGGACTCCTCCAGTAAGTTGTCCAAGTGGATTTTCTCAATGGTTTTGTCCATTCGCAGCGACAAAACAACTCAATCAATGTGTACAGTTGTTCACAGAGCAGCTGCTGTCTCTAAAAATAAACCGATTAAATGCATTCATGTTTATCGATATCGATTTGTCGATAAATCTCTGAATATGTGCATATTATTATCGAACAATTTATTTATTACACATTTCATCAACAATGATCAATACACAAATTTAACGATATTTCATTGCAGACATCGCACCTTTAATAATAATCAAATCGGAAAAATAGCAAAGCTTGGCCTTTAATCGTAAAACTTATCGGAAACAATATTTCGATAAACAGTAATCAACATCAATGTGGGATAATTAATAGATCAATTCATTTTCTTCTGTCTTGTTCTTATTCATATGTATTTAAAAGAACTTTTGGGAATTATTAGCGTTTCAGCAACTAATTAGGCAACTTAACATATATCTTGCTTTGGGAATTTCTCAAAGTATAATCTTTAGTGAACAATATGTACGACAAGCTTAAGCTATGATTAACAGATGGAGATAATTCTTGTGGATGGCAGGCGCTGGCATTAAAAGGCTCTACCGACTGACACATTTAGTATATCTTATTATATCTTTGGGTATTCTTTTTATATATTGTTTCAGTAGATTTAAGAACTGGAATGCAACAGTCGTATTTAATTGATATGACAGTAAACCTTCAACCAAAACCTTTACCAAAATTTAACACTTGATTAATTTGAGGGTGATCTTTGCCCAAAGGCATAAAAAAAAAAAGGCGACAATAGCAGCATATATCTAACCAGATTCGGAGGATGACAATTATGTATAGAGGTCGCAAGTAGCGCCTTATTTGTATATGACGAAATTTTGAAAAGGTCGAAACCAAAACCTGGCTGTAAAAGGATCAGGTTCGAACCGTGAACCGAACTGGCAAGAAGTGCAGCCCAGTTACAGAATGTATTATAGATCAATCATCAATCAGTCAAATAAGTATCATCAATCAATAATCCATGGAATGTGGCATTCTTGGTCTATAGAGTAACGATTTAAAGTGTTTGTCAGCTTGGCTTGTCGCTGGTCATTCAAGCAGCTCATTGATCATTGATCACTGATCATTCATCGATAGCTTTTCATTCATACATGAATTAATGTATTTATGCATGTATGGGTGTGTGTGCGTGTGTGTGTTTAAACGCTGCAATCGCAACTGCAGTTGTAATTCATTCACGCACACACACACACACACACACACACACACACATACACACGCCCAGACAGCAACAAATTAACAACAACAGTTTCTACCTCCTGCTCCTCGTGTGCCACAATGTGTTCCCGTTTGCTGCTTCCCGTGCCCCAAGCACCCCATCCCAGACATCTCGTATTCCATGCTCCATGCTCATTCATGCGCACGATCTTTTCATTCATATGCACAATTGAAGCGAGGCACACGCACACACACACGCGCATTTTATAGTAAAAATTTGTCTTAAAGCAGCAACAAATTAATGTTTATTTATTCTTGGCTCGGTTTTCTTTACATTTCATTGCTGTAGCTCGTTTTTTCCTTTTTTTTCTTTCTTTCTTTTCTCGTTTGCCTCTTTTGCTCACATTTTTATTTATTTTGCTTTTTGCCACGCTTCTTCGATTGTCGTCGCCATTTTTTCAATTAAATTTCAATTTAGGTTTCTTCCTGAGCCACCGCCTCCAATGCTTGCCCTCCCACCCTCATCATCCGCCAACCTCTTGACACCCGCGCCTATTGCTATCTTTGTCTTTGTGTGTGTTGATATTATCGCGACTGAGCCAAGAAATAATAACAACAACAAAAACAACAGCAACTTCATAAGCATTTCTGTTAGCAGTTTTTATACCCTTGCGGAGACTATTGTAATGCATAGCAGGAGTATAGATGAGGAGTATTGGGTATATATGTTATACATACATACATTATACATGCATACATTTTTATTAGTTATTGGCTTAGTTGACGTTAGCCTGGCCTGGTTGGGCCCTCGGGCTTTATCGTAGACGCGGCTTTAATGTCGTGGTTGGATCTTCTCTTGAGCCTCCTGACTACACACCTTCCTGCGAGGTCTCTTGGGTAGCCCAGTCTTTCAGCTTTAAGCCTTTATTTGCTGCAAGTTGTACATTATACAAGTTGTTATCATATAGTCGCCATAGGGTTGAAAAATCAAACATTAGTTTCTTATAAGTGAAATTTTTGTAAACATATTTTGAACAAGCTTTGCATTTAAGAGCTTTACTATGCTTTATACATGAACCAAATCTGATGAGTTTCTGATAACAATATCATATTATATACATAAATATATTTGTTACTCTTCACATTCTTTACTTTTTCCAGTTATCTGGATCACATGCAGCTATCAAAGCTGTAACTAATCGAAATTTGTTTCAAGGCACTTTTAACTTTAACTTTTATGTTTACAAGTGTATTTAATCTTCGGAGAGCCGAAAAAAGTCGATCTTGTAATTAAAATTCCAATTTTTGTTTATTATTTTAACGAATTTTTGTTGCCTGATTTGTTTATTGCTTTTGTGTGGGCGGCTCCCCCCCCCCCCCCCCCTTTTGTATTAGCCTGCCTAACAACAACAGAGCTGGAAAGCTAAGAGGGGGGAGGGGGCGGGGCGCTTGGAGTCTGGAGCTCACAGAGAAACCCTTTGCTTGGCTTGCAACATTTGCATTACATTTCATAGCGTTTGGCTAAGGAAAACTTATATACAACAATGTTATATATTAGCCAGCCTAAAGTTGGCTGGGAGGGTCGGGGGTGGGGCTTATGTGTTGTTTGAAGTGTGGGAGAGCTTTGGCTAGGGAGCTGCCTGATTGGCTGGCCGACTTAGCTAGGGAAGGCCTGACGGCAATGCGGCCAAAGACAAAGCGCAATTCAAAATAGACAATGGAATGTTGTGGCCCAAAATGGAGTTGGCCAACTCAGCAGCACCAGCAGCAGCAGCAGCAACAATTGGCAACACTTTTGCTTTAGCCGTGGCTGCTTGCAATTGTGTGTGTTGCGGTTGTGCGGTGCGGTGCGGCGCGACGCGACGCGACTTTCGCAGCGGTGTCCGCATTTTTTTTCCATCATCATCTGCTTCTTCTTCTTTTTGAAGTTGTTGTTGCTGTGGCATCCATCCGCTTGTGGCTAGCCGGCTGCCGCCGTTGCAGGGCCCGCTCTTTGACGCCTCTAGCAAAAAAAAAAAGACATTGGCTATGCAAGAGCCCAGCAAAAGCAACAACAACAATGACAACGACGACGACAACAACAACAACTACATTAATAGCTCTCGTTGCAAGTAGGAAATGTTGCATAATTTATGAGGGGAAAATTGTTATAGTTTTCTTCGTCGACTTCATTTTCTTTGTCATTTGTCTATGTTTTCATTCATTGTGGCTGCGGCTGCTTGGAAGCGGCCTTGAAGTAGGTGAGAGAGACATAGTAAGAGCAAGAGAGAGAGAGAGAGAGAAAGAGAGATAGAGAGAGAGAGAGCATGAGGAAACTTGTGTGACGTATCAAAACATTATGTGTTTCTCAATGGATTTTACTCCAATTACTCCAACAAATTTATTTACTACCTTTCAAAGATTTTAAAGTACAAAATACATATGCAAGTCCCAGCTATAGCTTATATTCATTCGTTTTGCGTAAATATTATAAAATAAATCAAATTTTATATTTTCATATGAGAATTCAGCATGTGGGAAACAATAGAAAGTATATACGTCGTATACCTCTTATACCAGAAATATAGACGACAGAGAAAAGTTGAACTTGTTGGGATATTCGATCAACATGAACGTCTAGGGAAACTTAAGAAACTGTTAAGTCCATTACAAAGGCAATACTAGCCTGAAATATAGCCCATATCTTGCTAGCAGCTAGGAAATATATTAGTACTTAGTTCATTTTAGCTATAGTCATTAGGCAATATATGGACTGAAATAAAGTCTATATATTCCTACAAAAGATAGCTACATAAATTACGTTAAGAATGTAGGCTAAGTATAAGAATACGATTAACTCAAATACTCCAGACGGAGCTGAACATTTGGTGTTTTAACTGTTACCAATCTAATTGAAATAGCAACAACAATTGCAAATACCAGCAGCTATTTCAAAGATACTCAACATGTATCTATAGCTGTATATTTACTCGAATCTGTATCTACAGCTAGCTGAAACACAATAACCGACAGAGAGAACAACCGCAGCAGCAACAACAACTAGCGGCAAGGCAAATGATTAGCTTGTCCTTCAGGTGCCGCACCGAATGCCTTTCCCAGCCCACCCCCCAATCCCCCACAAGCCCCCAATATGTCACGACCCAGCCGCACGCCCCCCCGCATTGTTCCATCGTCTTGGCCAGACGTCAGATTAATTATTTTGCATCGTAAATAAATTGTGCATGCGGCAATTTAGTTAACAAATTATAGTTGGTGTGTTGAGTATTGTGTGTGCGAGAGTGTGTGTGTATGTGTGTGTGTGTGCTGCCCAAGTGGCGCCAGCAACAAACAGCGCGACGCCAACGCGTTTTCTGCGCGCTGTTTTTCTCTCGCTCTACGACAGCTACTGCTTCTTCTTCTTCTTGTATTTCAGTCCCCAGAGGCATCCGATTGAAGGGGGCACATTATGGAATCAATGAATGAATGACTGATCAGGACTGAAAGGACGTCCCTGAGCTGTACTCAGCTATTGAATACCAATGGATTAAGCTGATTTATAGACCTGCCATTGCGAAATCTATCTGATTGCACAATCTGTATACACACAGATACAGATACATTCTGATTGATTGATTGACTGACTGAGCCGTGAGAGCTCGGCAGCTCGCAAGCTGAATTTTCCGATGTTATGAGACGAGGTTTCGGACATTTTCACAAATAATATTCACAAACATTATTTTGAGCTAGCGTGACAAATTGTTGCGTTAGGGCTTAAGACCAACCCAAGGCAGAAACATGTGCGAACAATTATTTTATTTTATTTTTATTTCCATCCGATCGATTTTAGACTTTTCTAAACAACTTTGTTTACGACATTTGAGAAGAAAGGTTCGCAAGATTTGATTTCCCACGGGTGGGCAATGAATGGAGGAGGCAGAGCAATGTCTAAAATTGATTTGGAAACAAAACTTGCCCTCTTCTATTGAAGATGAGCGACAATTAGCGCATAGCTGGGTCGGATTAACCGACTTATGGCGCTGCTAACTAGTTTGAAAAAGAACACGTTGTCACCTTTGTTTTGATTGGCAAAATGACAATTCGATTGGGAGTATGCTACGCAAGAAATAATAATTCTTCCTCGTTGTCAGGCGACAGTTATGTAAATGTGCATTAGATTCACTTTTGTTGTCTATTCTTGAGCACCCCTCGGGCAACGGCCCACTCCCCGGATCTGTGTGCCGTATGCAAATCACAGCTAATTGCAAATGCCGCTGGCGTCGTCGATCACCGATCACCGATCACCCTTCCCCGATCAGCGATCACCAATCACCGATCACCGATCACCAGCCGGTGTCGGTGTCCACTTCACAGTCAGTTCTCCAAACGGCGTCTCGGACGCTGACATAATAATCACCACAACTAAGCGACAATCGTTTGTCTGAGCTGAACAACCCCGACAGCACCCTTTCCCCCCCACCCACCGCCTCTTGACAGGTTGCCCAACCGTTGTCAGCTAATCGTCAGCTATGCGCCACCTACCAAGACCCACTAAGACAAGCCAAGCAACTGTGGAACCAATCCGTTGCTGTAACTTGAAATGTTTCCTTTTGGGTTTGGCCGGCGTTTGGCATTGAACCATGAAATGTTTTGCACGTTAAACGTATATACCCTGTTAATGTAACATGACACCTAATGGGGTATTTTAAGTTCCAACATAACATATAATACCAATGTGAAGGGCTTCTTAAAAAGGGTCCAAAAAGCTGTAATCTCTCCTGATCTGAGCTGACCTGACCTGTCTTCCATCCCAACTATATAGGCTGGGCACTTAGAGTACATTTGCATTTTTCGTTGTTTCTGAAGCTTGGAAGCTTGAGACTTGGACTCAAAACATGCTTTATCACATTTCTTATATAAAGACATATTTTATTTCGATTCTGTTAATGCTAAGATAATTAACCGATATTTCGGGCTGAAAGCGGTTCGATTCAAAGTCAGCAGCACTTAACCATGTGTTTTACAGGGTATCTGCCATTTGAGCACTTTCTGTTGTTGTTTTTGCTGCTGCTGTTGTTGCTGTCATAGCCATTGTGCGTTTTGGTTTTGGACTCAAAAGCCACTTACGAGAGTCGCTGACGACGTATGTGTTGCGCCCCGGTCACGCCCATTTGCCGATTAGATAATAGAGGCGCATAAAACGCCAAAAAACAACAACAACAACAACTTGTTGTAAATAATATTCATGCAATTTTGTTGGGCAACTGGCAAACGGTAGTGTGGCATCAATAAAACTGACTTATTATTGAACAAGTAGACAGCGCCAAAAAAAAAGAAAAAAAAGCATTGAAGACGAAGTCAATTTTGTTAAATCTAAATTGAAGCTCAGCTGACGCGTGCAGAGGGGGAGGAGGTGGGGGGTGGACGGAGACGGGACAAGCGAATGGAAAACTCTTAAATAATAAGGCTATTCGTGGTGCGGTTCGTGGTTCAAAACCCATGTCTGGTCCCTAATTTCACAGCCCTGCAGCCAGTTGTTGATGTGCATATTTAATTGAACTTAAATTTATTTAAATTTTCATATTCTGAAACTACATAAACTCTAAATATGATATTTGCAAGTGCACAAAACGAAAAATAGTTTTGAGGCAAATTATTTGGCAGAAAATATGGTTTGTTCAAGGTTCGGTTCAGCTGTTGCCTATCCAATTAATTCGATTTAGTTAACGGTTCAGGTAGGTTAATAAAACTGAAATTTCGAAATCAAATTGGTTCGGTTCTTAAAGCCGTGCTGCAGCTCTGACTGGGTCTCTTGACCATCTAGATCTCACGTAGAACCAAGCAGAGACCTAGAAATTAAACTCTGTCTGATGCTGAAATCTTTCGCATCTCGCATCTCGATGCGTCTGGCTGCAGTCTGCAGTCTTTTTCCTCTTCTTCTTCGGCTGGTGCTGCTTCCTCTTCTTCTTCTTCTTGGCTGCTTGTTGCAAACAGAAAGTTTCTATGCGAGCTTTTTTTTCTCTGTCTTTCTTTTCTGCAAGCTGCATACTTTCTTTTTTCAAGCCATGCGACTTCTACATGCAGCTGATGTCTACTTTTTGCCTGCCTCCTTCTACTAGCCGCGCCCCCCTCCCCCCTTTCCCCTACACTACTCTACTACTCTCATCCGCATTACCCGCCTCTGACACGTACGTTCTTCCCTTTCGCTGCGCTTTTCATTTCTTCTGTTACGCTCTCTTATATGCTGCTGCTGCTGCTTCTTCTTCTTGTAGCTGGTTCGCTTTTACTTGAGACGACTTTTTGTTGCTCTCATTGTTGTTCGAGCCATAAAAGCGCACAAGTTGTCAATTATTTTATAATAAAAATCGCGACCGGCCACACACATTGGTCGAAAAAGGGAGAGAGACGAGCCGAATGGCCCAAAACATTTAGGCCAAGAACTGACAAAGACCAAGACGAATGTGTGTGTGTGTGTGTGTGCGTGCACCTTTAAAGGTTTTTGTTAAGCAACATCAACAATTATTGGCCATTGGCAAAAAATGTTTGCGGTCAGCGCGCGAGTGAAAAGCATTTCGGCGACAACATCCCATCCCTTTCAACCCCTCCCCCCGCCTCCTCCTCATCCGGCTGATATCTTTACCCCCGACAGACAATTGTGACTCGCTAATTGGTTAACTTTTGAATTGCCGTTGACCCACAAAAAATAAACAAAAATTAAATAACAAAAAAGTACTAATAATAATAAAAGTCCAAAAGTAACTGCAAAAGGTGGCAAAATTAAAAAACAGCCAACTTAACAATTGCTGGCCAAATTGTGTTAAAAAGTTTGCGCAACAGCTTGACTGGAGATCTTAGCTAGGAGCGCAGTGTCATTGGCATTGAGAGGGTTAGGGGCTGGGGGGAGGGGCAACCGAGCCACGTAAATAGTGGGCGTGCCAGCACCGCCCCCCAGCCAACACATAGACGGCAAAAACGTGACCACAAATAGCTGGCAAATTCAATTAACACAATTTAAGCCCAACAAATACGGGGAGGTGCAAATAGTTGGCAGGAGGCGTGCCCTGATGGGCATACGTAAGTATATTGCCGTTAAGTCAGCCCCAAAGTTGTCAAGAGTTACAAATCAATGTACTTTATAGGCAGGCAGAGGGTAGATCATTCGCTTATTTGGCAGAGTATTCGCAGTCAGTTAACGAATTTAAACAACGTCGTGTACGAATATATACACATATATAAATTGATTAATTGATTGGAAAATCGTATTAAGAGAGTATTGATCAGCTGGAATAAATAGGGTATCTATGACCATATCATATCCATTTACATAGAAAAGCTTGTCCTGATCGAACCCCTGTTGGGATAAAATGCCTCGCATCCGGTTAAGTTTTTCTTCTATATTTATATATAGTTGAATATCTAAATGATAGTAAAATTATCTGCAATTATTTTGATAACTAGTAGATACATTCGTCTGATAGTAGATACATTCGTCTGACAGTAGATACATTCTTCTTCTGCTATTTTTCCTGGTGTATGGATGTCTCTTAAAGAATAAGCGACATTGCCTAGTTAATCACTGACTCGAAACATTCACAAATGTCGCAAAGTTTTTGTACTTTGAACATAAATGAAATCTTTAATAAATGGTTCGATTGCTTGAGAGTGTGCTATAGATATAGGAACATATAATTTTTGTTCCTGAATATAATTTATTCTTAACTTACGCGCCCAACTAAAGTTCATTTTTCATTGAGATTGCCCAACTTTTTGAATGCTTACCTGTAAAGAGAATAATTAAAGATAAAATATTAAAATACAATATATCATGTTTAATGCATTAAATGTATATAAAGTAGATTCAAATGTTTATACTTTAGGGTTACAGCATTTTGCATAAGGAAATCATGTTCCTTTCACAGTCGCAGTCACAGTCACAGTCACATTACCGTTTGCAGTCGACTTGCAGTCTCTTGGTAATCAAGGCAAATGACAATTTCTTATCAAATAACAAGAACTACAAGTACATATATACAAAAAATATACTATATACGCCCGCATTGCGGTACTAGTTGTTGTTGTTGTCGTAGTTGTTGTTGTTGTTGCTGTCCTCAATTTGCGTAAAATGGCACAACGAAATAAATTAAAATGCAGCAACCGTCGCCGCAGTCGTCGCAAGACTCGCTTAAGATTCCCCACCAACTCGCTAGTTTCCACTCATATATATACACATATACATACATACATATGTATAGGAAGGGGGTCGGGGGAAGGGATGCTGCTGGGGCCGAGGATCGTGTCATGGCATGACTGCAACGATAACAAAGTCACATTGTTATCGGCGGCTCAACAAACGCGCCGCAAACCTGAAACTTGAACGAACCACAACGAATTGCAAATGCACTTTACAAAAATATTTTATCCATTTTAGCCATTTTTAGTGGAATGAATTCAATTTATATTCAAGTTTCGTGTGTGCTGAAAAACAAAGTTCAAAATATGAAAATCGTTCGAGCCGAGTTGAGTTGAGCAACTTTCAATACCCTGTATCCAGAGAAATTTTATGAAAGGGTCTGTCTGTAACTCAGGTTATAAAACAGATCTAAATTGATTTTCAGAGTAGATTTTAGTTGCAAATTATTCTACTTTTGGTAACTATGCTCCACTTTCTACGCAACTGTAAGAGAAACCAACTAATTGTAAAAGAGCACAACCTTCAGCTTGAATACCTAAAAGTTGAATAGGGTTCGCAGAATGAACTTCGATGCTGGTTAAAGGGTGTCTCCTAGTCGCGCACTGCCGACTAGAGCACGTTTACTCCCATGAATGTTTCAAATGTAGCGCCTGAATTGGGCTGACTTACAAGCCGCCTGCTCTAGCCGATGTACCCCAGCTGTGTGGCCAGTTTCTCTTCACCCCAGAAGATTTAGCTCGTAGCGAATCGACGCATAATTGACAAGAGTCGCTTCCATGTTGGGGCACTCGTATTGGTGTGATAACATGTCCATATAGTGCCAGTTCCCTACCCTCTCCGCAGCCCCTGGGAGCAGCTAGCTAGTCTTGTGGGTGACTTGTTGTTGTTGTTGTTCGTGTTGTTGTTGCTGTCGTCTTTTAATTTGCATTTAGCAATGCTCGCAGAAGCAGAAATGTCCGCTCGTTATGGCGTCGGCGCAACTTCAAAGCGCTTTTTTCTTTGCTTTTATTTTATTTAATATATATATATACATATTGCTTTTGTTTTTGTTAAGTTTCAATTTAAATAAAATGCGCAACAAGCCGAGAAACAGATCGAAATGAGGCAAAGGAAACTGTATGAAAATCTTTAGCGGCATTTATTGACAGACAGCCTCTGACGACGAAATTAAATTACGTTTATGGAAAACAACACGACTTTGGCTACAAAATCGAGAACTTTTGCCGACAGTGCTCCAACTATTGGCCACGCCCCCAAATGACCAGCACACGTGTGCAACAGCAACAACTGCAACAACTGTTGCTGTCAGCTTCAACTCGAGCTTGGGGCGGTGACCACCCGCAATGTCTGCAATCCAGCTGCCCTCCACTTCTCAAATAACTACCACACCCCCCCTCCTCCCCTCTCTCACTCTCTATCGCACTCTGTGTAAACTGGTCACCGTTGGAAATGCGGCCAATACGCAGCGGGCGCCCTAGCGCGTACAACAACCCGAACAGCGTGCGTTGTGTAATCGCAGCTCATTTAGCGCGGACACAAACCACACTTAAGGTAAAGTGCGTGGGAGATGGCATGCTTGGGCCAGGGGCAGACGGGCGTGGGGCTGTGTATGTAGGGTGACGCGGAATTTAGCGTGGCAAAAAAATAATTAATGGCACCACTTTGATGCAATTATTGCATAAATATATTGCCAAGACAATAAATATTGCCCCTAGTTGTTGTTGTTATTATTATTATTGTCGGCAAATTAACAAAGGCCGCTTGTTAGACGCCCCAGCGACCTCCGCCTGCCACGCCCCGCTGACCAGCAAGCACACAATACGATAGTATTTACCCCCTGCACCCCCCTCTCTCTCTCACCCAAAAGTCATCAGTCTGTTACCTGGACTTAACGGACTGTAAAGCAGAATGTCGTAAAGCAAAAACAAGTCAAAGTTGTAGGCACGACTATATAGATACCCTGTACTCAGTTAGAGAATAGATCGATATTATTGTTTTGGTTATTATGTTAAGTTATGTTAAGCTTTTAAGCTAGAATGTTGAAAACTATGCATGGACATACACGGAACTTGATAATCGTTTTATCTATCGATAATTATCGATTTTTAACATAGATTTAGAACAATTCACTTCTTCTATTCAAGAAAAACCGAAGCACCGAAGTTAATCGAGAGTTTGCGGCAGAGAGAAGTAGAAGAAGAAGCACTCGCTAGACGCTGGGTTTAGTGTATCTTCCAGCTGCGCACACCCGACTGGAGCGCACTCTTACTTGTTACATATTTATATATATATATGTTATTTAGTTTTTCAAGCTAAAACCATTTGTTCTAAATTAGTTGTTGCCGTTGCCATTATTGTAAGTACTTTATGACTATGTTATGGTTTTTTATAGCGGCCAAATGGTTTAGTGCTTGGCTGCTTGGCTGATTAGTGGTTATAATGGATGGTGCTTGGCAAATAAAAACCACTCAGGCAACATTTAATTGCATTCGGTGCGATGTTGATCAGACTATTGATCGCTTTTTTTAATATATTCTATTCAAATTATTATATGTTAAATTGTTGATTTTAAGTAACTGTCAGAGTTCATGTAAGTTGGCTAATTACAGAAATAGCAAGTGGAATAAAATGCAGTTTGACAACATGTTAAATGTTGATGGTAAATTCCACTCTAAGGTGGCAATCCTAGCAAGTAGCTGCCGGGTCTGCAATGTTGCTTAACAATATGTTAAGTTGACCCTAATAGGCGAACATTTAAATTAGATTGGCTGTCAAATATTTGACAGGCTGTTAGAGAGTCAGCTTGCAACAAGTTTGCAATAACTCAAAGATACTCACTTTGTCACACGCACCATTCATTTATTGACTTTACTCATAATTTGAATTTCACATTTTCAAATGGTGTCGAAGCCAGTTGCCAGCGTCGCAGCGACAGCGGGTCAACTGATCGCCAGCGGTGCGGCAGCAGCGCGTGCGAAATTTCAATTTGCCAGCACCAGTGACCCGCTCACGAGTCGTCAGTTAACCAGCTGTTGGCCCAGTCGCTGGGTTCACAATCAGTCAGACAGTCAGAGAGTCAGTCAGCCAGTCAGTCAATCAGTCAGTCAATCAGTCAATCTAGACAGCTCGCTGACTGCGGCCTCTCAAAGTGAAACTCTAAAAATGAAGGCGTGAAAATCTGCGCAAGTTCCGCCTAGAAACGCGCAAAATGAGGGGAAAACGAATTCCGTTTCCAGTTGGGGTCAGTCGCTGTCAGTTGGCTAATCCAGTTGATCAGCTGTTGAGTTAGTAGCTCAGTCGGTTTCCTCGTGCATGCATAAATCACTTAAAGATAACCCCCCCCCCCCCCTCCCACCTCCCCATCTCACCGAACAGCTCGGCGCGTCCGCACCACCTGCCCACCCTCTACTCACGAAACATGTTTCGCGATGTTTGTGGAATTTACTAGAGAGAGAGAGAGAGGGAGAGAAAGAGGGGGGTGGGGGAGGGGAGGAGGAGGCAGGTGGGGCTTGCAACAATTTATTGAACGTTTAAGTTTAAAAGTTGAAAAATCAATTGAATTTTGACGTTGCAGCTAGGCAACAACTGGTAGAAACGTGCAATTGGCGTTTTAAGTCGCGCTCAATGCAAATGTCGCGCGCGTTTTGAGTCGCGCGCGCAATAGTGCGCGGCGCCAGTTCGCCCCTCGGCTTTGGCGTTGTCCGCTTTTGGAGCTGTGCTGCACACAAACACACACACACACACACACACACATACACAGGCACAACTTGCACACGGAAAAGGCAATGAGAACCGCTTGGCAATTGGCGGCAGCGTATCTCCATTTTGGATCTGGAGAGACGCCGTCTTTGATCGCGTTTTGTTGTGCGGGTGGATGGGTGGTCGGTCGGTCGATCGATCGCTTGCCAAGCCAAAAACGTTTGTTTGCTTTACAATTTTCTATAACAAATTTGAGTACCCTGTATACATTAGGAATGGGTTGATTAAGGCTAGCTATTTACATTTCGCAAATATCGATAAATACCGATTATTTATGCGATAAATATCGATTTGCACGTTTTATACAGCTACAGATTACTTAATTTCGTCTGCTATTGCCATTTCCATAATGTCGATAAATATGGATTCTCAATGTTTCTCAAAGCGTTTGAAACACCACAGGTTCTCGCAGGCTAAATACAGCTTGAATATGTTTTACTTCTTGGTTTCCTCCATAGTTCTTCTGATTGCAGGGTATCTCCCAGCGGTTGTTCTTCCCGTTAAATTTATTGAGCGCCTGCATTGCAATTACAATTAAATACGCTGTAGTTGTAATGAAAAGCGTTTATTGTTTTATGATTTATCATCGCTGTTATTATTGTTATTAGCCACGTCTCGCTCTCGCTCTCCCTCTCTTTTTGCCCCTCGAAAATGCACCGCTGGCTCGAACTGCTCCCACCTTCGGTATTCGTAATGGAGGCTAATTTGACACTGGAACACGCCTGAGATCGTCGCAATCGTCGTCGTCTCAGCTGTCAAATCAAACTTCAAAACCACTCGACACATTTCACAATGGGCACTGCACCTCCCCCCATTAGTTAGACAGCTGAACGGTCTACCTCAGTGGATCAATCGCCTCTTGGCCAGGGTTGTCGTCGTCTCATTCTATTTAGCATTTGCATGTAAATTATGCTAATTAAAACTATACAAAAACACGTTAATAATATTGGCATAGGTGTTGGCCCGCTGCCGTTGGTTCGGTACGGTTTGGTTTGCTTTGCTTTGTCGACAACTTGTTGGAAGATTTCTTTTTCTAAAGCATGTGCCCATATTAAGTTGGGCCACATCCACCAAGTCGACTCGAATCGCGTCGAGTCTAGCGGCTTGGAAACGCCTGTGTATGGAAAATTATGCCTGGTTTGGTACAAGAGATGCAAAACATAGTTATATTTGTTAGATTATGCTGCTATCGATAGTTCTCAGGCATTATCGATAGCGCTAATCGATTGATTCTACGCGAAACATATCGCAATTTCGAAATAAGTAGCTGCCTATCGTAGCGCATGCTAGAGATGGAAAACTATCGATCATATTATCGATCAAACGGTACGTGCTCTTAGCTCTTATTAACAGCTAATTGAAAATCGACTATCGAAACTATCGATAAGTGCTTTTATTGATAACTAGTATGCATCTGATGGTGGAAGTGTATACCTATACTGATAATAGTTGTCCATTATTGGTTAATAATGCTAACTTCTCGTTTAAGGTCTTTTATGATACTCTAATCTTACGATAAGTTTTCTAGTAAACACCAGAATGTCGTTTTTGACAAACTGTCAAGAAGATATATTTGACTCGAGCTGTTGATGATTTAGCGGGTTTTGGTGCCATATTTTTGTTTTTTTTTTTGTTTTTTTTTTTTCAGATTTAAATTGCCAAATCGATCCATTTTATTGTCGTGCATGCCATAAAAAACGTCAGATTGTTTTTTATTTAGTTTTTTTAAGTTGCTCCGTTCTCGTCAAACTGACAACATTTTTGGCATGCTGCAAAATATTTTGTCACGATTCTGCGTGCCAAAATCTGGCAATTTATTTAAATGCCAAATGCAAGTCGCTCCGTAAAGCTGAAGTTCAAGGCCGAAACACGAAGGCTGCCGCCTGTCTGCCGCCCAATTTCCAATTCGATTCCAGTTTCGAGCCAAAATATATTTGCCAATTGCCAGCCGATTCGAGCGTGCTTGGAATTTTATTTTACTACTAGCACTTTTTTCTTTTGTTTGGCTTCTAAATCAAAATGCTGCGCATAGAAATTGTAACGGTTGCCAAATCGTTTGTTTGCCATTGATTCCCCATTGTTGTTGCTGTTGTTGTTGTTGTTGCTGCTTTACAGCGAAAGTTGGCTAATGTAATATGTATGTATTTGTTGTAGAAGCGTATATAATGGCACCTGATTAACACAGTTCCATTCTGTTCCGGACGCCGTTAAAGGTCCACAATAAGGGTTATAGCAATATAAACAAATTGGCTTTAATTGCAAACTCTATTGGCTTGGCCTAAAACTGCGAAACTTTGAGAATATATTATATATATATGAGAAAAATAGTTTCCTTTGGTTTGGGAAACTTTGAGAATATATATATATATGAGAAATATAGTTTTCTTTAAAGATGTACAGCTGCTTTAAGTATATGCCCATATTGTCTTGTAGAGGGTATTATTTATAATTTGGACAAGAAATGTTATACGCATAGAAAGATATTCTAAATATATATGTATATTTGATCCGTTTTAACAGACGAGTCGCTATAGTCAAGGTTGTCGCAGTTTATATCTCAGAGTCGAATAATAGGAATAAAACAAAAAAAACATTGTTGGTTTTCGAGATATCAACATCTGAATATCCCATATAATAGTTCTTATGATAGAATTGATCGTTAAATTGCTTTTTATATGGAAAACTATTTCCAACATATCTGCAAAGCCTCATTAGATCTACTCTACTTCTTAGCCATATGTTCTACAAGGGTATTTAATCTTCGGCTTGTCGTTCATTCTTCATTTGTTATCTGTTTTTAGCCATTTGACAGCTGCCTAGAAACATGATCTATGGTGCCTGCAAACGCCCACGTTTTCAATTGTATTTCGTTTGATTTGAGCGAGAAAGTTGCGGCTGTAATTGAAACTGAGTTTCTTACTATTATTATCATTATTATTATTTTATTTTTTGGTAGCAAGGACGGGTGTAGGCTTTAAAGGTTTAACAAGACAAACGTCGCCAGCAAAGTGGAGTGCATGATTTAAGAGTCGAGACAAGTCAAGACAATGCCCAGTGGTCAACATTGGGCAGCACTCTATAACAATATAACAAGATGTTTTGTATAGAGGAGGCAGGCAGCATGTGGCACGTGGGCGCCTGTCTGTGCCGGTGTCAATGATGACACCAGCCACAGCTGCAGCTCCATCTTCATCTTTATTTCCATTTGCTTAGACAAAGGCCTGACCACAGGCGGCCCACACAAAGCGCAGCGGCGCGGCTCAAATCGAAGCGTAGCCAAAAAAAAGCATTTAAGACCCAAAAAAATATATATATATAAATATATAAAGCAGGTGCACAGATAAGGCTGAGCAATCAAAATCGAAGCGAAGCGATTCGAAAAACGAGAAGAAAAAAAAGAAAAACATGTTAAATGTGATTTCATTTTGCTTTTGTGTGTGGCTTTAAATGCATTTTGACCAAGTTTGACTGAAGCCGCCGCCAGTTAAGCGGGGCGCCTTAACGGCGCCAAGGTCGTTCAAGGTAGTCCACAAATGTTTAACAAACCAAATAAAAAACAAAAAAACCAACACAAAATAAAAAAAAAAAATAACAAACAAACTCACGCCAAGGCATCAAATCGCGTCGTACATCAAGCAACGTGTGACTCGTCGCACGCTGCGTATGCGCAATTTCAGCTCTACCCTACCCTCTCTCGCCGCACTGCCGGCCAATCAGGGGCGTGCGGGTGCGAGGGGGGGTGAATGTGTGCGCGCATTTGCGAATGCTGCTCAGGTTTTGGGGGCGCACATTATTTAAGAGCGGTCCGAAACGCTTCATATACTGCCTAATGTAATCGACTTTAAGTAACAATTTCAATTGGGGTCAACAGTTGCAATTGCTACCAAATCGAACTGGCATTATATATATATATGTATATATATAATGCCAGTTCGATCGTAAATATCCATAATTTACCAAATATACATGGATTATAAAGCGAACATGGATAACTACAACAAGCCAGAGGGGTTTTCTACGAAACATGACTTTGAAGTGATTTTATACAATCGATTTTTTCCCGTTTGATGGTTCATATAGGAGAAATATAATATAGTAGTCCGATTCGATCAAGCTGTGCAGTTGCGAGTATTATTATTAGTTCTTCATACAAGTACTAATTTTTCGACTTCATTCAGCATATAGATAGATCAATGTATATGATAGTATATATGACAGTTATCCGACATTCGGCTGTTGATGCCGATCGAGAGCTATATGTATATATATACTTTTCGGAGTTGGCGACGTCTCCTTCTATGCGTTACACAATTTTTAGCAGAGCCATAAAACATAAACATTTAATAGCCAAATTTACGTTTATGTGTGATCAAGAAAATAAATTTAAAGCATCCTTCTTTCTCTCACTCTTTCTTTAATTCTTTCCATCTCCTCTTTCTACTTCTCCTTCACCTCCTCCTCTTCTTCTTTCTACTTCACCTGCTCCTTTTCTTCTTCCTTCTACTCCACCTCCTCCTCCTCTTCTTCCCTCCACTCCACCTATTCCTC
This sequence comes from Drosophila novamexicana, assembly GCF_003285875.2. Taxonomy (NCBI): domain Eukaryota; kingdom Metazoa; phylum Arthropoda; class Insecta; order Diptera; family Drosophilidae; genus Drosophila; species Drosophila novamexicana. Next base: position 557,009 of record NW_020824862.1, on the reverse strand, counting down.
CTCTTCTTCCTTATACTCCACCTCTACTTCCTTCTTCTCCTCCACCTCTACCTCTACCTCTTTCTCCTTCTCCTCTCTTTCGACCTCCTCCTCCTCTTATCTTCCCTTTATTCAATTGTTTGTCTATGCATACTCAAACGTTTCTTTCACTCTTGTCTGCGACATTCTCACGATTACTTCAATTCTGCTTTGCGTCGTATTCTTAAACGTTTTGGCTTGCCACAAATAAAACTTCTGCTTAACTCTTTGCAGCTTTCCAGCTGGTTAGCTTCTTTAGCCAAGTTTTTGGATGTATTAATTTCGATTTGTAAACGATTCGCGCTTTTTTCAGCCTCTTGATTAGCTGAACATTCGCGAGCTTTTGTGTGTTTCATTTTTGGGGAGGCCTGCGGCATGGCTCATGGATTGCGTTATGGATCGGATCTCTCACCTTGGCCTGTCTGTGTGAAGTCTGTTGGCTTGGCCTAAGTATTTTTTTTTTTTTTTTTGTTTTCTGTGTGTTATGTGATTGCGATTGCGATTGCGCTGGCTTTCCTTCCTGCTGCTATTGGCCTTGGCCTGGCTAACCCCCCGCTCCGCGATTGCCTAGTTTGGGCCTCCCTTTGAGTGATTGGCGCGGGTTTCTTTTTTCTTTTTTTTTATTATTATTATCATTTTTGCTCATTGTTTGCTTAATGATTTTGCATGCTGGGCTTCATAGATAATTTTTGCCATTTGCTGTTGGCTCGCAGTTATGTTTTGTTTTATTTTTGGGTCAATAGAGCGGAATTCCGTGCAGTTTATTGAACTGTAACTGAATCGGCGCGGCCCCATACAGCACCAGTTCCAGTTCCAGTACCAGTACCAGTTCCCGTACCAGTTCAAGTTCCAATTCCAGCTGCCCGCTGGCCTCTTGACTCTTTTTGTTTTTGTTGGTGTTTGTGATTTGTGGGTTCAATTATGTTCATAGATGCCTTTCACAAGTTTTCGATTCGTTTGCAATTATGCAATGCTGTATGCGAGCTTCGGCTGTAGCTCATTATAATGCCAACAATTAATTCATAATTTTACAATAAAAATGCAACTTGAGACATTTTTCATTCGTGTTAAGCTCACAAATTGACAGCCGATAATTGATTGTTATTGGGTCACAGTATTTGCAGCAGTGCCACGCCCACGCCAGAGGCCCAACGACAACAACAACAACAAAAGAAGAAGAAAAATGTAGGGATAAATCTTATGCGCTGACTAAGCGGCAGCCAGATAAACCACAATAATTATATATATATATATATAAAATTCAAGTTCATTTGCATATAAAGTGCGGCTACAAAGCTTTATTAATCATATACGATAATGTTTATTATTATTATTATATTTCTGCAGCACTTTTTGTTGTTGCTAACCTTCACGCTTTTGCATTGCATTTTTTTAAAATGATTTTTTTTTTTTCGTTTTATTATATATTGCATTTGCACATTTAATTATGATATGTTGGCGCATTTTTGTAGTGTCGCACAGTTTCCTAGTTCGATAAAAGCAAACATTATTGTTATTATTATTTGTTTCTTTTTAAATGCCATAAAGCTATAAATTCAATTTGTTATTGCCCCTGCCACGCCCCTCTCCGCAATTCGCAACTAACTCCCTCACACTCGCTTTCTTAGCGCTACAAAAATTTCAGCTTTTTTTTTAAAATACTTTTTTATGGTTAAAATAAATTGCTATTTTAGCCAAAGGTCAGCAGAACTCGTTGTTGATTCATTCGCGTCTATCTGGTTTACTCGCACCCCCCCCCCCCCTCTTTCTCTCTCTCCCCCCGACGACTTCGCCAATTGTGTACTCCCTGCACTTATATAGACGTAATCGCGCCTTATTATTAAATACTTGATGTATTTGCTTTGCTTTTGCTTTTGCTTTTGACGCCTAATTAGTCATAATTAACGGTTCATTCTCAATGCGATGCATATATTTATATAAAAAGATATGTTTATTAATATATATGTATATAAATATATATCAATATAAATACATATAAACCTAAGTATCTATATCTATGTATTTAGAGATTCATGTTCATATGGAAAAGAAAAGAAAAAACAGCTTGGCATCAATTTTAATTTACTGCAAATTAGTTAAAATCTTCATGGTTTGTTAATTATTGTATGATAGTCAGGGATTTCTTAAACAAAAATAACTAAGAAAACGAAAGAAAGTACTTTGAATGAGTCAAAAAATATTATTGCCCTTATTTAATCGGTTTAATAATATTATAAGACAGCTGTAAAGATCGTAATCTATACCTTATTACTATCGATAGAGAAATAAGCGATGAATGTATCGATGTTGGAATTGTAAAGAAAATATCGATACTACGAGCATCGAATATCGATACTACAAGCATCGATAACCAATTGACTTGAAAATAAAGATATCGACAAAATTGAGAGAAAAAAACATAATACAATAGAAATGTAATTAAAAAGATAATTTATTCTAGATACAGAACGTAACACTGGAAAGAAGAAGAAAACCGTATTGCCTAGCGAAAATTGCGTTTGCTTGATTTAATTTCTAGCGTTTTTTTTGTTTTGCGTGATATTTTCTTGGGTGTATGATAACTGGAGTTGTATGTTAAGTAGGCATTCCCCATACATAGCGCATGCATGGCATGTCGCCAGCGACCAGCCCTCCCCCCACCACCACGACTATTGCCGTTAGCCACAGCCCACCTGTTGCGACATGCAATCAGCCACATATTTAGTTGTTGTTGGCTTCCAAGTTCGTTGTTCACATAAATTTGGGCCGATTTGTATGTAAAAAGAAGAGGAAAGAACAAAAATTTGTGTCTTTTGATACGGTATTCATGCAGGTTGCCCAAAACTACAAAAATGGCAGTTTTTATACATAACATACATATATACATATGTGGGGCACCCTGACCGATCTACCTCGCCCTTCCTGTCCACTCACCGTCTGTCTGGCTGTCAGTTCAAGAGGCTATTGAACTGAGCAACTGCTGCGAACAGCTCTAGCTAAGGGGCGGGACGGGCGGGCGCGGCAGGTCAGGGGCAAGTTTTTTGTTTGATTTGATTTGTTTTTGGGCCGCTTTTGTTTTAAACCAAAAGAAATTATGCAGGTATATGACCGGTTGGCAGCACAACATTATGGAAATTATATTCGGGCACCAGCAGAAGAGGAATGAAGAAGAGACATCCAGTCATTCAACACGTTGTTCGTATGTCACACATGCAGCACCAGCAGCAGCAACAACAATAGCAGCCACAATGCGAGAACTTAAAATTCTATGTCAATTAACGGTCTTTTGTTTACTCTTAAGCAGCAGCAGCAGCAGCAGCAGCAGCAGCAGCAGCAGAGCTTTGCGCCATACCACACACACAAACACACACACAGACGCGCATATACAAAGCATACAAAAATTGTTAACAAGCAACCATTGCACGAACTTCAGCTCAGCTGTCCGTTACCCGCTGTTCTCTGCGCTCTCTCAAAACGCTCTCTTTGGTCTTAAGCTCTTTGCCTGATCGCGAGCCGCTGTTATGCTTGTTGTTGTTGCTGCTGCTGTTGTCTGGTGTTGAGTGCTAAGGTCACTCGGTGGTTGCATACAAATGCGAGTGCGCGTGTGTGTTTTTGTTTACACATGCGATAAAGAGAGCGAAGAGCTTTTCTGTTTGTGCTGCTTTTGTCAAAGAGCACAATTCTTGCACAAAGCCAGCAATTTGTTCACTCTCTTGCTCAGTCTAATGCAATGCAATCCAACAATTGGATGACACCTTCCAGCTGTGCATGCAAAAGAGAAATCTCTGCTTATAATTGGAGCTGCAGCCGGCCCATTGGCAAAACGTGCTGCGTATGATCCCCATACGAAGGGGGCAGCGTCGTGTGGCAAAGTTCATTGCCACACTGGCTTGAAACAAAATAAAAACCTTCACTTGCCCGCTCGCTCTCTTAGTTGCGCGCGTATTCGGTTTCCCACTATGTATTTATGTGCATATCAAAAAACTTTCCAAGAGTATAACGAGTGTAGGAGGCAGAGGGGCAGAGGGGGACGGGGGAGCGCTCCATTCACTTGCTAACCATACTTTTTGTTCTTTATGCAGACAGTGACATTGCGTATGCTGTGCGTGCGTGTGCTTGCGTGTGCATGTGTGTGTGAGTGTGTGCACTTGTGTGTGGAGCTATAACTCAAATCGATATGTTTACCGCTATCGCTGTCGATACCAATTCGCAATCATGTTTTTGATGACTTCTAATGCGCGCATTTGACTGGCGCGCATTTTTTTTTTTTTTTTTTTTTTTGTTTTTTTTTGCCACCGCTGCGGCCGCCGGCTTTTGCGCTGCGGTGAAAGTTAATTTCTTCTTTCGATTTTCGCCAGCCGCACACACACAAACACACACACAAGCACACATTTTTGCACTTTTCAAACGAACGCCTCTCAAGTTTCCAGCGATTACTTTCGGTTGCTGCCGATCTCGTATCTCTCGGATCGCAGCTCATCAAAGTTAATGTGACAGTTGTAGTTTTAAATGTGGCCTCCAGGCAACCGGATACACATACAGCACATACAACAAGCACACCGTTCGACTAACTGACCTTACGGAAATTCAACATATCTCATGAATTTATGCAAAAATACACCTTTTTTTTTTCTATGCATCAATAAATATTCTACTTCTAAAGATATGAGTTCTAATTGATGCCTTTAGGATCTATCTTGGTATCGTTTAGAATATATAAAATAAGTATTATCTTAAGCTCGAAAGCTGTATTTACAGTACAATAAAACTTATGGCAATAACTCGAATGTTTGCGATTCAATCTTGTATCCGATAGATACAAGATCGACTTGGCTATTGATACTGATTAAGAATATAGGTACTTTATGGCGTTGGAGATGCTGCTAGGGTATAAAAACTGTAGATAGTAAAGTTGGGGTCACTTTAGATATTCCTTAGGCCGTTAATTCAAAATATTTGCTTCAGCTCAAATTGTTTACAACAACCTCTTCAAGCTAAGCGCAACTTAAGCATTTATAAAATGTATATATGTACATAAAAGTATCTCAAGTTAAGCCGAGAGCATTTGCCGACTATTTGCTTAGTTGGCAAACGTTTTCAGTTTTGTTTTGTTTTATTTCTTTTTTTCCAAGAAGTTTTGTTGAATTTTTGCTGTCTTTTCGAGCTTGTTTCAAAAAACTGTTTCAAATGCTGCCGCTCGAATTCAGCAGAAGTATCTTTAGCTGCGACTATTGTAGCTGTAGCTGTAGCTGTAGCTAAAGCTGTATCTGTATCTGTATCTGTGTTCTGTATCTGCTGTAGTCGTATCTGCGCAGCCGTGTATCTGTGTATTTGTATTTCTCTTGGCTCTGTGCACATATTTGCCTTTTATGTTCGACTTTTAAAACTCGTTCATAGTTTTGCCTTAATTACGTTCTCGACGCTGAAATATTTCTGCCTTCGCTGTTCAATTTTTGTCTGAGCTAAATGTATGCTGAACACTTTTTTTTTCAATTATTGTTGGTATTGTTGGTATATTTGTCATGTAGGTGGTGCGCGATCGATCGCCAGATCAGAGAGCAGAGATCAGGGGAGCTCGGTGCTCGTACTCTGCGTCTCTGACGTTTTATATGGCTGGCTGTACGGGCTTTAGATGAAGCTTTATTGATAAGCCAGACACTGAAGCAGACGTTTGGGGAAGTGTGTCTGTCTAACTATCTATCTATATATATATATATATATATATATATATATATATATACACTATATATATACACTTTTATATACAGCATGTATATTTGTTCCGTGTGCCTGCCTAAGCCAGATTGAGTTGTTGCCCATGTTACAATTCATTGAAATTGTTTGAGTTTCTCCTCGAAAATAGAAGAAAACAACTTTTTATAATAGTTGTTTTCGCATTTAACACTATCGATAGCTCGATGCACGTTTTATCAACTATCGATAGGTTTTATGCATTGTCGATAGGTTACTTATGCATATAGATGCATGTTAATTTAAGAAGAAGCTTAATCGATAACTATCGTAGAGTGTCATCACCTTTCAGAGAGTTGAGCCATATCTGATTGTTGACAAGAACTTTTGAAGTTATTTTAAGTTGACTCGGGCCAATTGTTACGTCAGTTTTGACCAAGCTAAGAGCTGAGTATTCTGTTAAGCCTCAGGCTGAATTCAACTGACTTCAAGGGCCTTGCTTTAATTTTGCAAGTGTGCTAGCATTGCACAACCTGTAAAACAGCAGCCGAATGACTGACTGACTGCTTGACTGACGGAGCCAAAGATCAGCAAAGCGGCAAATGCATAAAAGCTGATGGACGAGTTCTAAAGAAGCGACGAAAGCAGCGAGAGCCCAACATCATTCGAAACATGAAAGTCAGTTAAAGCAGGAAAAGTCAGCTGGCAAAAGAAGAAGAAGAAGAAGCAATAGGCAGAAGAAAGAACTGTAGAAATGAATGCGGGAAGTCAAAGTACTTTAAAGCACTTTGAACTCTAGAGCAGAAAGGCATACACATACACACACCGATAGTATCTGTGTGTGTGCAAGACAAATTGTGAGCACTTTCTACAAGCAGCAACAGCAGTTAAAATAATAATAATAACAACAACCCAGTTAGTTAGTGAATAGGAAAATTCTTAACAAAACAAACAGCACAACAACAAATCAGACGTCGTTAAACGCTAGAAGAACTTAACTGACAAGCAAGTAAATAAATAAATAGCCAAGTAAACGGTAAATTATTTAGCCTCCAATTATTGCACAATTGAAGTTCGACTTTCCAGTTTTGAAGTTGAAGCTGAAGTCCAGAGTTAAACTTGAAGTTGACAAAGCAGCAACACGCTGCAGCCCTTCAAAGTAACTTTTCTCCGTCGCAGTCAACTTCAAGAGCAAAGATACAGTGGTCCCTCGTCAATAGGTAACTGCCCACAAACATTAGAGTCCATCGAAATTGTTTACACATATTTTTAGTTGATAAAGCTGTTGATTCCGGGTGAACAAGACAGACAATGGACTGTGTTCTGCTCGCTTTACTTTGATTTCGTTCTCTGACGCTTGTAATTCTCAACAAGTTCAAGCTGCGAAACGACCAGTAGGTAGGCACTTGGCATCCTAGAGTTGATAGCAAAGTCTGCTGATGATAGAACCGAAAAGCGATATATTCTATCAAACTATCGACTGCTTGCAGCGACTTATCGATTGAACAATCGATCAGTTTGTCAGATTTTGTTATTACTTTAGCCTTAACATTGCTGGGCTCGCTGGATCTTGGTTTGTTTTGTTGTAGATTGATTTTTGCTGGCCGTTAGTCAATGACTTGTCAAGTCATGCCAAGCCGCACATCAGTTATTCTGTACGCTCCCGCCCAGCTTTCTTTCTCGTGCCATTATTAAGCATTACCAAACCAAAAATAGCAAAATACAAAATAAATAAAAGAATTTAACAAGTTGGAACAGTTATCTGCGGCTTGTCACAGCTTAAATACACTTGCAGATTGCGACGATTCTAACAACTTTCACAGTTCAAACTATCGATGATATGTAATCGATAATCGTTTAAAGTTGAAGTTCAACTATCGATATGTCCCACCCACTATCGATATCAAATGAAAACATAATATTTGGTCATCAATATTTAAGATTATCGATCAAGTTCTCAAGCCAAGTGGTTCACAAAGTTTGTACACCCAAAATGCAGTGTATACAAACTGTTTTCTTCTTCTCTTGATAATAGCAAGCGTTTGGGTTGAGCGCAGGGTAGCTTAGTTTTGTGGTTAATAATGCGTGACATATTTCAAATGTTTTCTTGTTGTCTTCTTTTTGTTGGGAAAATTACTCACAATCAGAAGTTCAATGTCAAGATTTTCAGTGCTACGCAAAAGTTTGTTGAACCGCGCGACGCGTTGTAAACCGCACCAAACCAAAAAAAAAAAAAAACCAAAAACGAAAAACGAATAAAACAAAAAATACGAAAACTTGAGTTTGGCAAAATAAGATTCAATTGAAATTCGATCGGTGGCTTGCCCATTAAGAGATTTTTTTTTGTGTTGGATTTCGTAGCATTATTGTTGATCAAATCAGCTTATAAGGCTACGTCCCAAAAAAACATAACTAAATGACCGAAAATAGAAATGAACCAAAGCTTTTTGTTGATGTTGAGATAGCATATACACACAAATATTATCACTGCAGAACAAACTAAAATTTCTCTAAGCCTTAGAGAACCTACATGCACGATAAGTTCTGGGACTATGCTTCAAAAAGCAAGTCTCAAAATAGCTTTAGCTTTTGTAGTTCAAGATGAAAATTATATATACTTTCAGGTGGGTGATGCTCGCTTTTACCTGTCGCATACCTTTTCACAAACCCATTCTAAACTTTCCATTAGTCTTTAAGTACAGTGCGAAAAATTCAAATAGACCCACGAAAATTGTGAACAGATGAGTTGCGCTTCAAGCGGCATCTATTTTTAAGACGAAGCCACAACAAATCTCAATAATAATCAAGTTTGAAGTCTATGCTAAAAGTCAAAAAGTATGCCGCCGCCTGCCACGCCCCTGCCAAAGCTGCCTCTCTAACCACCCACCTACAGCGACAGACGCCTCCGGGTGTGTGCGTGTGTGTGTGCATGTTGTGTCTATAAATACACACAAAAGCCGTCCATGTGGTTATATATATTTTTGTATATATTTCTGTTTACCCAACGTTGTTTTTGTTTTCTAAAAATAATCGAAATGCCCAACTCTGGGGCGCAGAGTTGGAAGCCCCGCCAGACACTCTTTGCGTCTCTTTGGGACAAACGCAATCTTCTCCAGCTGGCCTTGGGCTGAACAAATCCTTGCCATAAGCACTGATTGCGCTTCTGATTCTGATTCTGATTGGTTAATCAACCGCAAGCTGTGAGCCAAGTCAGCTGCAAAGCTGACAACAATACGCATTTCTTGTAAGTGCTAGACTGTGTAATACCCTGCACACCAAAAGTAATACCCTACAGCCTGAGTTGATGCTGTGGATGATCGAAATTACACAACTTGTTTAAAAACTAGATATCTATATCTATATCTATATCTATATCTATATCTATATCTATATCTATATCTATATCTATATCTATATCTATATCTATATCTATATCTATATCTATATCTGTTTTATACTCAATATTTACAGGGTATACACATGCACGAATGTTTTACATGAATGAAAAATGCTCGCAACTTTTCACTTGCCAAGTTGCAAGTTCAAGAGTTCAAGGCATTTGCTTTGTGCCGATGAGCTTCGCACACAAATTAAAAATCAATAAATTTAAATAATTAAAAACCAATTAGCTTGTATGCCTATTATTGTTGTTCGCATTGTTGTTGTTGGCGTCGTTGTTGTCGCTGTTAAATTAATTAGCTTTTAACGCGCTTCCACAAAAATAAATTCGCTCAACAAAAGCGACGGCCTCCAGAGCGTAACTAATGCAACTAAGGATAACGTTGAATGCCAGTTAACGAGTTGAAATCAACAACAAAACAGCCTCCAAAAAAAAAAAAAGAAAAAAAAAAAGAAAAAAAAAAAGAAAAAGAAACACAGTCAAAAGATAAACCCAACAAAAAGTAAACAATAAGAAATTCAATTGTTCTTTGTGCAGATAAATGAAACATTTAATAAATTTAACTCAAGCACAAAGCCTAGAACTAAAGTTGTGCTAATGAACAATTGATGCGGCATAGGAATTCGATAATATTATAGTTGCTATAAATAATTACACTTGAGATCAACTGTGAAGGATCGCGTCTCCATTAAGAAATACTCTTGTGAGTTGAATGTTGATATCGTGCTCGCGATCGAACATCAATTCGGATAACACCCATTACTTGCGAATGAGATTGCTAATGAGTAATATTATTGCTAATGCCATCGATACTCCCCACTTGACTTTCTCCCTTTGCAGCTCAACAGTTTCTCAAACTAAAAATACTATCGATATCAATACACAAAACTATCGATTGCTAAATCAATTTGATTTTACTTCTAATACTAATGCAACTTTGATATTTCTATCAATAATATTATCGATAGCTTAGGGTTTTGACAATGTGTATAGATCAGAAACCAGATCTATGAACCGAGTTCGTATACCGCATGCAGCTGTCATTCAGTCAATCGGTTCTCGTCTGTGGGATTCGATGGGTTCCCAAGCTCATCACAAGCTCATTATACTTGAACCCATGTTCAGCATCCACACACACGCACACACGCACACACACACACACACACACACACACACTCACACATATGTCACACAATGGAGCATGGTTGGGGGTTATTGAACCGATGCCACTGTCCGCCTTTCGTCCATCCGTCCGTCCGACTGTCAAAGGTTTTTGTTAGATGTCTTGATGCAGGTAAACACAAGTAAGTATAAAGAGTAAAACACATTACGCAGCCCGCTGGAAGGGTTCACGAACCTCCTGGAAATCTGTGAAGCGTGTGCAAATTATGCAAGAAACAAAATAAGAAGAAGCGGGCAAAAACAAGAGAGTAAAGCGACGCCAAAGTTGAAGCAAATGATTTAAGAAGATGGATCGCTTCATATTTAAAGACGCATATGAATATATTTGGGCTCTTTGTTTGTATACCCATTGAAATTGAGCAAGAAGGGGTATAATGTGCACAAAATATTAACAGCCGAGTTGGTCTAGCCAGCTGTATGAGCTCGGAAAGTATAAGAGCTAAAGACTTGAAATCGGGAATATCTCTCCTCTTGCATGCCGAACAAGTTTTTATAATCGATAACACAAAATCGATAATTATTGATTTTCATTCAGGTTTTTTGTGCATATCTTAGAATTATCAAGGTCATTTATCATGCACGTATTTGTATGCAATATATTTGTGTATAAATTTCTCAATTTTTCACAAAATTTAAAGATATTAATCACTTATTTTTAGTCTAGCCTTGCACTTTAGTATATACACACTCCTGTTTGCCATATGAAGTGCTCACAATTTCCAAATCGATCGGTATATAAGCTCCGAAGATACGAGAAAAAGAAGCACATGCGCTGCAAAGAGTGCACATGAATCTGATTACAGAAAATCAAGCCAGGAGCTCGGCGCTGGCTAAAGAGTATCTTCTAGGCATGCATTTAGACTCGACTAGAGTTGACTTGTTTTTAATATTATTTTGTTTTCGCAATTTTTTGTGGTATTTAGCTAATTACTTAAGCACTGGCCGTGGCTAAAGAGATGAGTAGAGATAGGCAAAGTGAGAGGGACAGAGAAAAAGGGAGGGAGAGAGCTGGCTGAGCTGTTCAGCTTGGATGCATCGCAGCTGCATCTGTGGCAACTCTGTGCAGACTCTGCTAGAATTTCCACTCGCTTGGCTCAAGGCAACAGCAGCTTGGCAACGACCTTGACAACAATGTCGACCTCGTTGCCAGATCGCTGTAACGCGGCATTGATCGTCGCTTTTTGTGGTTTCTTATGGTCTGGTTCTGGTTATGGTTACGGTTTTGGTTCTGATTTGAATCCGATTGGATCGCATTTGTTTGGATTGGATTCGATTGGTTTTTTGGTTTTGGTTCGTTAAGACGCATTCCTTGGGCGCCGATTTGATTGTGATTTGATTCTTTTAGCTTTCGTTGCCTGCATTCCTTTCAGCGCGGGCGTGGCTACACACACACACACACACACACACACACACACACACACACACACACACACACACACACACACACACACACACACCTATCGCTCTGTTTATGTTCTGTCCATCTTGTTTTCTTGCTCTCTCTGCGTTTTTGCATCTCTGGGGCTATTATACGTACGAGTACTTGACATGCCACAGCGTTTATAGTGCGGAACGTGCGTACTTGCGGCAATGAGTGCACACACAATACGCAATACACACGTCGTGCAGCGTTTTGTGGCATTGTGTGCTTATGTCATATGCTCGTCTTGGCAAATTTACGAATTTGCATGGCAACTGCATCTAAGCATTTAGCCAGCACTATCGAGCGGAGCTTAGTGTTGATATTATTTGTATTTTCTATTTATTTTAATATTATTCTTCGAGTTTTATGCTCGTTTAACGACATGAGCTTAGGCAAAGGCGTGTAACTACTTTAAAAACTCGATCTCATGAGTTCTTCTAGCTTGACTAGAATATCTTAGGTGCTAGCTAGCTAAAAATAAAAATGATATACTTTCAATGCTATAACTTTGGGCCTTTGGTATACACACACACATCTGGATGCCATAATTAACCACCCTAAATTTTATTAAGATCGGTCTACAAACACCTGAGTTATCCAAGACTGCATTTTTGCATAGTGTGGGTTTTAAGGAAAGAAGAAGAGCAGTCAAATCTTTGGTTCTTTACTTTATTGCATTTTAGCTGCTTCATGTCGTACACCCCCCCCCCCCCCCCCTCCCCCACTCACTTGACGACATATGCAAAACTGCCCACATTCAATTAGATAATATAAAAAATAGAAAGAAAGAAAAAAAAATAGCTAAGCAATTAATTGCATCGGGTGAGCAAAAGTTTCAGCTAGAATCGCGAGCCGCCTGTCGTCGCATTTCTTGAATAAAATTCAAATAAACAATTGCCGCAACTATATACTCGCACAATTGTAAAATCATTTTTTTTTTCATATATGTAATGCACTTGAAAGATAAAAAAGATACAAAAGTGAAGGCAGAAAAAAAAGTTTCCATGCACGCGCGCAGGTTGTTTTTTTTTTTGCGCGCCCTTTAAATGGTTTTCCATGAAATAAATGCGATTGAATGTTAAGTGAATATATGCCTAGACATGAATTAAATAGAGCCAATTATTTACAAAATGTAATTAGTCTGAACACAAAACAGAATAAGCTGATCAAATATGTTATTGCTGCAGTTCAGAGTAGTGAATGAATCATGTAAGTGATGCGAATGATTCAAATGACTTTAAAATGTTGAAATGCATTTGAAAGGCTCAACATATGCTGGCTATTAAAGACAACCAACAACCAAGTTATTGAAACACTTTGCAGTTAAAGCTCAGATAGGTGTGCGAATCAAACTAGTTGGCAAAAGATTCAAACGATTGTCAAACGAGTAAATGCAAATGTTTCAAATGACTGTCAAACGAGTTAATTGCATTTGGAAAGTTATCGATTCTGTGGCAATTATTAAAGATTTAAGTCTGAATGCTAAACTGAACAAGCAAGAAATGAATCAAATAATTGTATAAATGACTCAAATCACTTTCAAACGATTAAATCCATTCGAATGGTTGTAAATACACATCCGAAGACAACAAGAACCTGGCTTTCAATGTGCCTTGATGGCTAATTCACTGCAACTTTCGACTGCTCAAGGCCGCCTGCTACCCCAATTCCCCTCGCACATTTGGTCACCCCCCCCCCCCCCTCCTCCTCCTTCTCAACCATGTTGCTCGTTTCTTATTGCGGAGCTTTCTTTGTGCAACACGTTTGCTGTCAATGACAATGCCAAGCGAATTGGCATTGCAAGCGGCTCAGTTTGATTCTCGGTTTTGTAATTCAACGTTTGATGTGATGTTGTCGTTGTTGTTGTTTAGTCAGAGCAACAACAAACGCTTTGGTAATTAATTCAGCGGAAATAATGTTCTCAAAAAGCTAATGACAGCAGCAACAACAACAACAAGAACAAGAACAACAGTTGTTGCTTGTGCGTCACCCTGTTGCTTCTTGTTGTTGTTCCTGTCCCGTTTTGTCACCTTTTTGTCGTGTGCTTTTGCCATTTTTGGTTGTAATTTTCGGCGAGTGCGAAGTTCAGCTTTCACATCAACTGCAAGCCAGTGTACTCGACGAGCAGTTACCCTGTATATTTTGAATGAGGTTCTGTGGGCTTAAAAGCCTTTCCGTTCGAAGTTTTCCATTAATATGATATACCTATTTGTAGGTTTTAGCTCGCACAACTTGTACACTTTTCATTCTCACAAATGCAATGTTTTTGCAGGGTATAATCGAAATTGTTGTGCATTAGGCTCGGCAATAATGCGCTTTGATGTGTATGTGCGTGTGTGTGTGTCAAAGTCAGTTGATTGATCGATTAATCGCTTGATTAAGTTGACCCGTTCAATTTGTTAATTGCGTTGTAACAGGTTGATTTTGTTTTTTTTGTTATTGCTGTTGTTGTTTTTACTTAACGCTATGTTACGTTCAAGGCAAACCAAATTTCATTACGCTCTTATCTGTCAAATTGCGCGCTGATTAGAAGCGTAGCAGGTCCAAAGCTCGGTAACGGCAGCCAATGTGTGACAACAGTGTTGGAAATCGCTTGGGTGTTTTTTTTCTTTTTTTTGTTTGTTTCTTCTTTTATAATTTAACAATTAACCGTTGCAACAGTGGCCAAACAAATAAAACAACTAAATTAGCGACGACATTTAAAACATTTACGTGAATTGCATGAACAATTGTGAAAAGCGAAAAACGAAAACCGAATATAAAATACACTGCATTTTAATTTGATGACAAGTTTCAGTTGTACTAGGTTTCAACATATATAAATGTGCAAAAAATTCAATTCAATTTACATCAAATCAAAGTTAGACATCGAAAAGTCATTAACAATATATGATATTCAATAATTATTATCACTGTTATTATTACTTTTCTCATTATTTTTACTATTTAATTCGTTGTCTTTAATCATTTTCCATTCATAATGCGGCGTTGCACATTTCTTAACCAAATACTTATGCCTTCTGCAAGGGCATAAAAAAAAATAAGGATAAATGAGACCAACAAAAAATCAAAGCAAAATACTTAAAAATTCGTATCGAGCAACGGTCACTCTTCGAAATAGGCGGATCGGGTGTGCGGGAAGAGAGGCGCGGGGGCGCGGACAAGACACTGCTTGAGCTGTTGGGCAGCTCTTTTTGTGGGAGGTGCGGCTGCCCATATTGGTGCACAGCAACAACAACAACAACAACAGAGCTTGGCCCAGAGGTAAATAAACTTCTTATTGCTGCATCGTGCGTATTGCTATCTCTTTCACGCTGCTGGCTTGATCGTCTGCAGCCCATTCTTATGACTTGTTTTGTTATAATTTTCGTATGTTTATGTTAATTTTCGTCAGAAGGGGAGGGGGGCATTGCTAAGTATTTCCAGGTAGCCGCTGCCAAAAAAAAAGAAGGAAAAAAAACGTGACGTCGCTCGAGGAGCCAGGGGGCGTACACGGGGAGGGGTGCTGCAGGTTTAACGAAACGTTGTTGTTGTGGTTATTGTCGTTGTCATTATCCAGGCGGCTTTAACCCATGTTGACCCGCGAGTAACTGTTGTCGTCGACGTTGTCTCTTGCAGTTATTTCCACATTTTCACACACACACACACACACACACACACACACACAAACTCACACATTTATAAATGGAACATTCGTGGTTTTTTTGTTTCTTTTTTTTTTTGGGAGTGTGCAATTACTTGTCGCATATTTTTCCTCTCTTCATTTTTGTTGTGTCTTTTTGGACAACTGGCGACAATTTGAAATTGTGATTTTAACGGTTCTCAGCGACTGTTTTTTTGTAGTCGTTGCTGTTTCTTTTGCATTTTCTTGCGAACATTGCGTAAGATATCAGAGGGCGCCCCTTTTACATTTTCAACTCGCTGCTGCGCCTCTCGCCACTCGCTGCTCGTTACAAATTTTTAATGGGTTGCCTTATTTTTGTACACCAAACTCGTCGGTCGCTACTCGTTAACAAAGTTACTCGTTGCTTTATGGTTATAGGAACTAACCTAGTCGCTGCTTTATAGCGACAAACTTGTTATGAGTTGCTTTATTTTTTTTTTAGCACCAAGCTCGTCACTCGTTACTCTTTACTCAAATGTACGCGTTGCTTTATGGTTATAAGAACTAACTCACTCGCTGTTTGTTGATATTGGAGCGACAAATTTTTAATGGGTTGCCTTATTATTACGCCAAACTCGTCGGATGCTACTCGTTCACAAAGTTACTCGTTGCTTTATGTTTATAAGAACTAACCAACTCGCTTCTTTATAGCGACAAACTTGTTATGAGTTGCTTTATTTTTTACACCGAAACACGTCGCTCGCTACTCGTTATCGTATCTATCAAGAAAGTACATGCTGATGCAATTTTTTTGGTAAGGAGGTCAGTTGTTGTTGTTGGTGTATAATATGAGACTTGCAATATCTTTATAAAGTGTCAGCTGATTGTATTGTGAATTTTTGCATATGCGTCAGCGCACACAAAAAGCGGAACAGCACTGCACAGCACAGCAAACGGAACAGAACGGAATAGAAACACGAGCATTGTACGTGTCAAATGCGGTACAGACAACAAATACATGGAACGACTAGACAATGGAGGGCATTTAGGGACGCACCAGGGGTGGAGTAGGGTATTACCGTGGACACGGCAAATAAAACAAATCGCGTTTATCTTATCGGCGAAGCGTTTGGTGAAGCACCCGACCAGTTACTAACTGCGAGGGGACGACACCCTTAGTCTCATTTTGTCTGACTGTATGGCCAAGATAAAATTCCACTGCGAAGCAGCAAAGTTAATATTAAAACTTGGACAGAAGCCAGACACCGTCGACCTTAAGATACACAAAAAGAAAAAAAAAAACCTTTAACAGAGATATGATATTTTGTTTGTGTCATGTGTTTAAGAAACACTGCCTCAACTTCATTTTCTTTTTCTTGTTGTCTTTGACGGAAACGGGCAATCAAAATGTTGTTCAATTCAAAAGAAACAACCATATGGCCACATGGCAGAAATCTCAAAAGCAAAACGCAATGAAAACGCTCTAAAAACGAGTCCCGAAATAGATGGCAACTCCCTCCATCAGCTGCAGGGTCCGCAATCAACTCTGTAGCGCTGCTTCCGCTTCGAACTAACGGCAATATTTACATTCTGGATGTCTTTAGTTAGCCTCGCGATGACGATTTCCAGTGCGAACTTCAAGGCCGCAGCATTTTATAGCAGTTTTTTAGCATCAAGCGGAGCCTGAGCCTTAAACAGGCGGCATTCGGTTTCTTATGGCTTGCTTTGACCTTCACAACCAGCACACACACACACACACACACACACACACACAATTGTACAATAACAATAGGTTAAAGATGTTAAGCGGAAACAGAAATTAAAATGAAAAATCGTCTAAAAGTTGCCACAAAAAACTGCCTCAAAGCCAACAAAACAAAATGTATAATTAAATAAAAAATAGCATCAACGAAAAGTAGCAAATCAAAATATAAAGTACAAGTAAGAGGTTCTAGTCGGGAGCTCCCGACTAGGGGATACCCTGAACCCTCTTCTTCCAACATCAAATGCATATATATATTCTATTTTAGAAGCTATATGTCAAGTTTTGTGACTCTAGCTCTTTTTATTTACCAAAATTGCCCAAAAAACTGGATATCGATATCTATTTTTATCGATTGCTTGGAAACGGGGTAAGTTATCGATTATCGGAAACAAGCTCGATCTGCGCGGGAACTAGGAGTATCTACATCTAAAATTTCCGTCTCTAGCTCTTATAGGTTCATACATACGGACGGACGGACGGACGGAGAGACGGACAGACATGGCTAGATCGACTCGGTTATTGATGCTGATCAAGAATATATATACCTTATGGGGTCGGAGATGCTTCCTTCTGCCTGTTACATACATTTGGATTTTGCACAAATACAATATACCCTTATACCCATTTTGAATGGGTTCAGGGTATAAAAATGACCAACAACTTACGATTGCATCTCAGGCATCAAATAAATATATTATTTTACGACTTTTAACAAAGTAACAATAAAAAAAAAAGAAAAAACATTCCAGCCCGCAACTGAAATTGAAGCCTTATCAAGTTCACTTTTAATATATGTGGCATATGTGTTATCGATAGATATGGCAATCGATAGGCAATGCTGCAGCATGTTTGCTTGTCCTTTGTCTGCAGGATTTTGTCTGTCGCCAAATTCAATTGTACATTATTTAGTTGCTTTACTTGTGTTTTCTTTGTTTTTCCCATACATTTTCTTTTTGTGGCCGGTTCACGTGTCATTTGGCCATAGTTCAAATTAAGCTGTCAGTTGTCAGTTATAAACCCCTCCTCCGCGCGGGCTCATTAAGCGCAGCTGCATTTATCACAGCAGACGGGCAGACGGCAAAGAGAGGGGGTAAGGGGGAGGGGTAAAGCAACAACGTTTGGTTAGGGTATGATGCAGACATTTTTCCAACATTTTTGGGCATTTTACGAGCGCAATTAAAGTTCAATGGACAACAAAAACCACAATAAAATATTTATTAGGCGAGCAGCAGCTGAGAAGGGACAGTACATTGGGACAGTACATTGGGACGGTGGTGAGGGAGGAGGGCAGATACAGAGGAGTACAGCCCACACGCTGGGGGTTGCACGCTGCAAATATTCGGCAGGGTTGCTGAACTTTGGCCGATGGGACGATGGGACAGGGACGCAAACGGGGGCGGCGGACCATGGCGGCTGTCGTAGCTGTTCTGAAAACAGTTGGGACACGCGCTGGTGAATGGGGTTAGGTGGGAGGTACACAAGGCGAAAGTATTAAGAAATATCAAACTTAAAGCAAGCTCGCAAGAGCCAGAGTTCGATTGATTCAAGTATGTAATTCTTGTTTGAAGTGGGACTTTTCTTAAATGATGAAAACTTGCAGCAAGTTTTGTTTAAAAGGGGAATTCAATTGCATCAAATGGGTAAAAATTGTCTTTTTTTTTTCCTTGCAAACGCCGATCAAGCCTTGACACACTAGTTTTAAGTCATTTTCAACTTTGCAACAAGCATATTGCATAGTGACGACTTTTTTGTATACTTGATTCTAGATCTAGTATGATTGAGCATTGAGAACTTTTGTCGATTTGAGCTTGTTTTAAGCATTTTCAGCTTAGTTATTCACGCAACTAATTATGTACGCAGCAGCAGCTCGCCTTTAGAGCTCCCTTTTCTCTCTGTGTAGAGTTAGTCTTTTGGGACTACTCAAACGAACCGAAATACTAATCGAACATTAGAGCTATTGCTATGGATATTCTGGCAGCGAGCTTGTACAAATCAAGTGAAATCGAAGACGCAAACAAGCAACAGCAACAGCAGCAGCAACAACAACCACAACAACAACAACGAGCAGCAGCAGCAGCAACATTTGCTGCACAAGCGACAACAAGGAAATGTTTGCGTTTTGATAAGAAGCCGCGAGATTTCGACGTCAAAGCTGATGATGATATTGTTGCTGTTGTTGCTGTCGTAGTTGTTGTTGCTGTTGTTGCTGCTGCTGCTGATATCTGTGCATGCCACTTCATATGTTGCTGCTGCGTCTGCGACAGCAGCAACAATTGTTGATTACACTTTCTTCTCTGCTGCTCAAGTGGCGCGTCGCGCAACATTGTTTTGTTGCCGTTGTTGTTGTTGTTGTTGCTGTTGAGATTGTTATTGTTTGTTGTTGCTGTTGTTGTTGTCAACGCGTTAATTAACTAAAAGAGATTTTTTTCTTTTTAATTTTGATGCACGTATAATTATGTGATAGTGTCATTGGGAATTTTTCACACCACAAAGATAAAAAATCTCGCAAAAAATACAAAAACTCATACTTTCAAGCGATATAGTAATCCGATATTGCGGCGAATATGTATAGCTATATATACCATATGTGTCCTTCTATGACAAAACTATCATACTCTTCACAAAGGGTATTAAAGCAGAAATATATTTGTTTAGCAAACAACTTAATTTAATCAACTCATTATTCATCAACACTCACAACAACAACAGCAACAACAACAACAATCAATAATAACAATAACAATAAATGGAAAAACAGGCCGCTGCCTGTTTTAATGTTGTTGCGTTGTTGTTAATTAGCCAAATGGCAATTTGAAAATTAATTTGGTTGAAAACGCGAATTCGTCATGCGGCCATTTCGGAGGAGGCGGGTTGGGGGCGTGCTAGGCTCCAAATGGGGCAGTTAAAAGTGGCCACAAGACGTAAGCAAATTGTAAAAACAAAACAAAAAACACACAAACAAATAAATTCCCAAATGTGGCCATCAAATTTGCCACAAACAACACACACACACACGCACACAAATGCGCATATACGCAAAACGCGACAAAGACGCGATCGCGTTTATAAACGCGCGTGCCGATTATTTGATTAGCCGCTGGCCCTAACAAATAAACAAATGCGAATGCGAATGCGAATGTGAATGTGAATGGGTTGTGTGTGGAATGCGTATCATGAGGGCGCGGGCGGGCGTTCGCTCCGAATGGGGTAAGGAGAAAGGGGAGTGTGCAATGGAATGTGGATGGATTTTTTATTATTATTATTTTTGCTTCTTTGCGAATACCAATTTGAATGCGAATGCAGATGGCAAAAGGGAACACCTCCAAAAAAAAAAAAAAACCACTAAATAAATCAATAATTATATAAATGCCAAAAATAACGTAATATATAAATCAAATAAATGCAATAGCAGCAAGTACTACAATTAAACAATTGAACTGTAGGAAAAAGTGCAAGACCTCTAGGCCATGCCAGACAATAATAAAGGTATTTTAAATTAAAAACAACATTTTAAGTGTATTCATCCCATTATTGTAAAGCCAGTTTGAGATATATAGATAGTATCAATAAATTAGCTAATAAAAAAAGGATGAAAGAAAAAACATTTTACGACCTCAATTCGTCTAGTTTTTCCAACACACATCGAGTCTTCTTCAGCTTTGGTATTTTTAACAATAAGTGTAGGAAATACTGAAAGGCTTGCACTTTCCAACACTGTCTTCGCAAGTTTACAGCCAACAACTAGACTGGGGTCTGCCTTGAGAATATAATGATCAAAAATAAAATATAATAATAAAAAACGCAATTGCATAAAGTAAAAAAATTGACTGCAGTCGGCAAATTAAATTTAAACACAAACTTCTGTGGGAGGCATCGATAGCTTTAACTCTATATATACTTAGTATATATAAGTATTTGGACTCGTTATATTGCAGACATGCAAGCAGCAAGGCAAAGCAACTGTCGACCGATTCCAACTCTAGAGCTTTCCGATAGCCCAATGTTGATCAGACTTTGCCCATGTGCGTTTGACAAAGTAAAGCTCGTAAATCCCTTTTGCCATAATACTCCAAAGGGTATGAATAAAGATCTGAACGAAGGTCCAGCAGCCAGTTACGAAATGCCCGTCAAGTCAAGTTAGGTTCGTACTCGTTGTCAAAATCTTGCTAGACCATGTCACAATTCATAGCACACACACACACACACACACGCACACGCACACACACACACGCACTCAAATCTTGCAAATGAAACATTTGACAATTGCAAACGTCAATCAATGTAAGGCGGGAGGGGGGCGAAGGGGAGCGAAACACAGACTTTGTACTCGAATTGGAATTGGAATTGGAATCGGTCTTCCACAGTCGTTAGTTAAATGATGTATCGAAATATTCACTGGCTGCTTGTCTTGGTGTCGGCCCAATTTATATGGCAACACAAAAAAAAAAAAAAAGTATATCAAACAGAGAAAAAAGGCAACACGGGCAGTCGTACAAATAAAGCTGTTTTCAACACTGGACCGTAGCGCAGGTAATTTTTCCTTTTTTTTTTTTTGAGCCCACTTTGAGCACGACTTTGACTTGGACTTGGCATATTGTCCAGTTGTGGCCAGTTTTTGTTGTTGTTGCTGACCGAATTTTTCAATTGGAAATTAGGCGCTTGCATAATGCCTCTATATTTATAGAGTATTTGCAGTCAGTGTGTTCAGCAGAAATCACTTACAAGTACATTTGTATGCTACAGCTATAAAATGCAGCCTTCACATAACCTCAAAGCGCTACATAACCTAAAAGCCTAATATAGACCGACATAACCTCAAAGCCAAAAAATACGTCACACAAGTTGCAGAAATCACAAATCAATTGCAAATACATGTGTATGCTACAGTTATAAAATGCAGCCTGGCTTCACATAACCTCAAAGCGCTACATAACCTCAAAGCCAAAATACAGTTCCACATAACCTCAAAGTCAAAATACAGTTCAACATAACCTCAAAGCCAAAATACGTCACACAAGGAGTAGGCCAACCCAGTCAACCACCCACCCAAAATATATTGAGACAGCTGATTATTCGTTTTACGTGCCACAAAATGTGACGCACTCGCAATGCTGTTGCTGCTGCTGCCGCCGTTTGTGGCGTGGGCGCTTGTGTTTTTCGGGTGCTGCGTGGCAAACAAATTTGTGCGTGGGCGAGGTTCACAGCTGGCCCACGCCTTTGGGGCGAATGTCGACGTCATTCAACCCTCGTTTTATAGCTAGCCCGCCCGCTCGTTCGGCGCTGGCGAAAGTGGATTCGTTGGGTAATCTTAGACGCCTGGCGGGTGCTCAACGTTGTTCAAGTATCACTTGCAACATATACCCTACCTCCCTTCCTCTCCTCACTGGCATCTTTGTCGCATCTTGGTGGCGAATGTCACAGCTCCTACGGCCCTCAAACGCCCGCCCTTAAGAGCCTCTTTAGACAAAGAGTCAACGGAACAAGTCTCTCTCTCTCTCCCTCTTTCTCTATATCTCAGTCTTTGTCTCTGTTTCGGTGCGATTGTATTTGTAGTTTGTGTGTGGCATGCAAGAAGATTGATTTCAGCTCGATATTATTGTTAGACGAGTACGCTCTCTCATACGTCAAGGAGTATTGACTGTGGGCAGAGAGCTGGTTTATCTCTGTGTGTGTGTGTGTGAGTAAAAAGCTTTGGTTAGGCCTATTTTGATTGATAATCAAAAATGTATCGATAAGTTGAACATGTAAAATGCATTGAAGCATCGATTATTGGTTTTATCGACAGCAGCCTTTAAATACCTATCGAAGAGTTAGTTATCGATAACCATGCTTAGCAAATATATGGCTGTTATCGTTCGCTTTTTATCGAAGCGCTTATCGATAAAAGTGAAGCTATATAAATATATTAGAAACAACTTATCGTTTTCCTAACTATCGATAATGAAGCTTAGCAAAGAGGTGGCTGTTATCGATATATGTAAAGTTATCAATATAATTATAAACGACTTATCGAATAGTTAGTTATCGATAACCTTGCTTAGCAAACATGTTATTTACGTTCGTTTTTTGTCAAAGTGTTTATCGATAAAAGTGCAGCAATTAAATAAACATATTTAGAAATGATATCGAATCGTTAACTATCGATGACCTTAGTTAGCTGTTATCGTTCGCCTTTTAGAGTAAATATAATCCACCTCTATATGGATTCCACACATTCCCAGCTAAATTATCTAATCGTATTCTTAGTACATGTCGAGTTAGTCGTGTTCCTCTTAACTCTGGCTGTTTTCGCTCATTGCATACAAATACGAGGAAAATCCCACAAATCACTTGGTTAATCTTTGTTTTTGCAAATGCCCCTAAAACGAAGACATTTCCGCTGTGAGCAATCGCTTTCTGGAGTAACTGCCGCATCAATTATCGCTGTCGCATTGTCGCATTGTCGCTGATATTTCATCAAGAGCAACATCTTCGTCTTCTTCTTCTTCATCATTATTTGCTAATCGGGCACATATACATATGGCATATACGCTTTATCTGGGCCATTTAAGATCCATCGGCCGTTTCGCTGTAAAAAGTTGAAGACAAATCTCGAACGCAAACTTGGCTAAACAAGTTCGCTGAATATGAAAAACAAAAGAACGTAGAAAAACCTTCTGCCTGCTGCTTATCTAAAGAAATTGATAAGAGAACTGCGATAAAAAGTGACACCAAAAATTGTCCCATAAGTTGAGGCCAATAAATAAAAGAAAGAACGCCAAAGTCGATCTACAGATACCCTGTAGCTCTCAGTTAATATACTATTTCGGTTTGCAGTACCGCTCTTCGAATTGTTTCAATTGTAAAATATTTTAAATTTCAATTATATATCCTTCTTTGCATTTGCATACATTTGCAGTATACCCTCTTTTGCCCATGCTTAACATTTACAGGGTAAAGAAAGCCTAACCAGCTTTTGAGTCAAAACAATCGAAGGCCCTGAAGGAACGCCTAAAATATACGCGTTGATAAGCAACAAACCAAAAGAAAACGGGGTAAAAATGGTTATAAAAAAAAAAAACCACAACCAAGAAGAATTGTGAGCAGAAACGAAAGCAAAGACAGCAACAGGTTGAAGCACAAACGAACAAAAAATAAAGGGAAAAAAAACAGAAACAGAAAAAACCCAAAGACGAAACATTTGGTTTGCCGCTGGGCAGAACTTTGCCAAAGAGGCGAAATTTAATAGAAGGTGAAATTATATAAAAGCTGAATTAAAAAAGAAGAAGCTAATCGAATCGTACAATATTTGTAGAAAGCAAATAATATTACTAATAAATATGTATGTGTGTATGTATGTATTACCTTGTCCGTTGATACAGCGAAAGCTCTTGCATGAGAGAAAGAAGTCGCGATTGAACGATATTTAGAATCTTTATATATTATGGATGTTTGTGTTGAGTTTTAAGCAAAAAAAAAATAGCTAAAAACTCGGACTTTTTGGCAATTATGGAAAGCCTATCCTGTTTGCCTTATATACATATATACTTATACTTAGACCTATACTTATACTTTACTTACACTTACACTTATACGTACACCTACACTTATACGTAAACTTATACTTATACTTATACTTATACTTATACTTATACTTATACTTATACTTATACTTATACTTATACTCATACTCATACTTATACTTATACTTATACTTATACTTATACTCATACTCATACTCATACTTATACTTATACTTATACTTATACTCATACTTATACTCATACTCATACTCATACTCATACTCATACTTATACTTATACTTATACTTATACTTATACTTATACTTATACTTATACTTATACTTATACTTATACTTATACTTATACTTATACTTATACTTATACTTATACTTATACTTATACTTATACTTATACTTATACTTATACTTATACTTATACTTATACTTATACTTATACTTATACTTATACTTATACTTATACTTATACTTATACTTATACTTATACTTATACTTATACTTATACTTATACTTATACTTATACTTATACTTATACTTATACTTATACTTATACTTATACTTATACTTATACGTATACTTATACTTATACTTATACTTATACTTATACTTATACTTATACTTATACTTATACTTATACTTATACTTATACTTATACTTATACTTATACTTATACTTATACTTATACTTATACTTATACTTATACTTATACTTATACTTATACTTATACTTATACTTATACTTATACTATACTTATACTTATACTTATACTTATACTTATACTTATACTTATACTTATACTTATACTTATACTTATACTTATACTTATACTTATACTTATACTTATACTTATACTTATACTATACTTATACTTATACTTATACTTATACTTATACTTATACTTATACTTATACTTATACTTATACTTATACTTATACTTATACTTATACTTATACTTATACTTATATACTTTTATATTTATACGTACATGCACAGGTATATATTCATGTTGGTAGCATTTAGCGTAATTAGCAATTTACGCGCAGCTGTTTAATATAATTAACAAATGTTACGTGCGACACAGCTGTTTCGAAAATGCTTTTCAAAAACTAAATAAAATTAAATAAAATCCAAAGTATGTTGATTTTGCCATTTTATTCTTATTTTGAAAACCAATAAAGTTGAAACAATTTTAGGAGTATCAAGTATTCAAAGCGGCATTGTCAAAAATATATATTTTCTATATTAAAATCCATTAGCTTTTTTTTCTTAAAGAAAGCTCTAGAAACTTCAAATAAAACAAAAAATGATTCTATTTAAACATATCTAGATTTTCGATAGCAATCGCGTGGCAAGGAATCACATATGTATGTACATACAAAATGTACAAATGTACAATGTTAGTAAAAACAACAACAAATGCGAAGATACGCTTTTTCAGTTTACGGTGAGTGTGACCAAAAATGATGCTCTTCTTCTTCTACATGTATACACGCGTATGTGTATATGTATATATAATATTAGGTTGCGCGCTTGCGAAATCAATGCATCGATAGCTGATAAAATTGTTTGCCTGGGGCTTATCAGCAGCTCCAAAGCCGCACGAGCTGTAGATAAAGACAGCTGCGAACATGCTTGTCTGTCCATCTATTGTCTCAGCTTCTTCTTCTTCTTCTGCTTCTTGGTGCTGTTGCTGTTCTAAACTTGAAAGAGAGAGAGAGAGAGCTTCATGCAAAGATCGCAAACGAAGCGAAGCGAAGCGAACGACCTTCACAGTCAGTCAGTCCACTTGGGCTGCATCTTCTGCTTCTTCTTCTTCGTTTATTTTCTAGTGTACAAAGTAATAAGAACTGAAAAAAGAGTGGGGCAGATTGACACGGACAGGCGTCGTCTCAAGTGGCAATGTCGCTCCTTATACGCTCTCTCTCTCTCTCGCTCGCTTCATTTCAGTTGTCAGAATAGTTATGAATTTCAGAAAGAGGGGGGGGGGGGGGGGGGGGGGGGGGGGGGGGAGAGAGAGAAGGTCAGGAGCAACAACTAGGAAGCTGCTGCTGCTTCTGCTGCGGAAACACAAGCACAACTGTATGAGAAGACAAGGCAGGCGAAATATTTATGCAAATTGGAGTTGGGGAGACGCGACGAGACGATTTTGAATAAAAACCAAATAAAAACTAATGAGCAAACTGCTGCCACTGATGATGGAACGGAAAGCGGAAAAGGTATAAAGCTAAATGCAAAACAAATTATAATGAAAAAACGAGCAAAAATGCAAATCTAGCAGAAAAGGTTGCCAGACTGCTGTCGCGGACTAAGGGCAGCAGCAAAACAGCAGCAGTGCGAGCGAGAGCGAGAGAATCGAACAAAATGCAAGGCGAAGGCGAAATGAATGCAAAATGAAGCACGAGGGTCACTCGGCGACGGCGGCAAACGGGAACAGCTGCTATGTGGTGTTGGTGCTAAGGCAAATGCCACAAAGGGCAGGCAAAGACAGCAACAATGATAACAACAACGGCGCAAGAGAGTGCCCAATGCAAGTTTTTGTGCACATGTGCGCCTGTATGTGTGCAAAGTAGAAGCTCACACACACACACACACACACACATACAGACAAAACAAGTTTTTTGACTTGCTGCTGCTGCCGCGGCGCCTGCGCAGAAGATTTCGGTTTTCAACAAAAAAAACTAAAAAAAAGGAAAAATAAAAAAAAAAGCAACTGACTGCTGACTGACTTTCTTTAAGCATTTTTGTGCTTGTCGCTGGACATGTTGCAGACGCAGTTTTCGCTTTTTTGGCAACTTTTCGAGGCAGCAGCGGCAGTCGCAGCGAAATAAGAAGAAGCAAACACGTTTTATGCTCCGGTTTCTCACTCACCTGGCAAACGGCGTCTGTTCCACCTCGTAGATCTCGTTGATGTCATGCGACACAAGTAATCCCTTCAAGCGTTTGGCATCAACGTCCAGCAGGCCATCGCCTATGGGAAAGATGCCCTCCTCGGTAAACATGTTTCAAGCTGCAGCTGCTCTCGTTCTCTCTCTCTCTCTCTCTCTCTTCACACACGCACGAACACTTTTTTTTTTATTTTTTTTTAGATCTTTCGTCTTTTTTTTTCGTTTAGGCTTTTTCTTGTTTTAGTTTAAAATTGTTTTATTTAGGGGGCGGCAGGGGCGGGGAGAGACTGTATTGCAGTTGGGGTTGCGTTGAGACGACGGCGCGAAATTTAAACTGTGGCACATACAGAAAACAACAATAATATATACAATAATTAAATATGTTTGCTAACAAAACAAAAAGGAAAACAACAAAACGTAAATGTAAATAACAACACACAAGAGTCGCGCGCGCGCTTTTCGCCAAGCTTTGGTCACACTGCCCGCATTAGCAGCAGCAGCAGCAGCATCAGTAATAAAAGAAAAACAGAAGCCGAGAAATTCCAGCGCCCTTTTAAGCTGCGCTGCCGACGTCGCAAATGCAACAGCCTGTTAGTTGAAGCGTGACAGCACTAGGGATGCTGTTGCTGCAGCCAAACTATGCAGGTCCAACTATAGCAGCGGCAGCAGCGACAGCGACAGCGACAACAGTCACGGAAATTTCTTGGCTGTTTTTGCTGTTGTTTTGTAGTTTTCGATTTGCCTGTTATTTGATTTTATATTTGTTTGTTGATTTTTTTTTTTTGTTTGAAATGTTAAGACCATTTAAATTAGAATTGAATGCGCGGCACACGCATTACAATTTCACACAACACACACAACACGTTTTACGTTACTTTGTCAATGCTGCGCTGGCTGTTGTATTTGTGTCTGTATCTAAGTATGTGTGTTGTGTGTGTATGTATATGCTCAATGCTGGTTGTGTTGGTGTATACACCGTCGTGTTCTGCCAACTTCGGCGGCGGCAGCGCAGCTCACAGCAACTTCTTGCTGCTGCTTGAATTGAGTGTGTGTACGTGTGTCCAACTTTGCACAAAAAAAAAATATAAAAAAAACACACACAAGAATTAAATAATTGAAATGCTAATGCTGTTGGATTTTAGCAAATACAACTCGTAATTAAAATATTTAAATATTATTCGAACACGAAGCGCGGAATAAACGCATAGAAAAAAAATTGGTGTTACAGCGCACATTCGATTTGTTAAATAATTTGAATTTGTACCACAATAAGCACACACTCACACTCAAACAAACAAATAAATAAACTCGTGGTAGTCGGTAGAGTTCAGTTAGTAAACGACAAATAACAGTCACAAACCCAGCGCACACATAAACCAGGCCACAACGATTTCAATTCACAATTAAGCGCACCGAGCGTCACACGTCCGCCTCGTTCGGTTTTGTTATTGCTTCTGAATATCGATGACAAATTGGTTGTAATGGCGCGTATAATCGATAGCAGTATTTTGTTAACAGCTGTTAGTACGCTGTTAACTGCAAAACTAATATATCGGTTGCTGCGCTTGTGAAACATTTATCAATGTCTAATGTCAAGCACCAGGCGACATTGAAATTGTAAAAAATGTTGCACGCATTGCTGTTGTTTTTGTAACGCATGGCACTGAATTTAAATAGATTTCTAAAAAAATTATACTATCGTACTCAAACTGGCACTGTTAACAATGAACGCACAGCTGACTTAACATAACGATAGCAAAACATTTTTGATTAAATGAAACGCATGCGTGCCAACCTGCTGCACTTTTCCCGCTCGACTCGGCAAATAGCAACTCTGCGCTTAAGTCCGGCCGCGGGCTCGGCTTGAAAATTTCAAAATAGTTATTGAAAAAGAGAAGCGAAATGAGAACAAGCAGCGATCACGCTACACACTTGACGGAATCTTGACACGCAATGGACATTGGGCGCTGGCCTAAACATAGCCCAGCAGCCGCCACTTTAGTGCTCTTGGCGCCGCCTATAAATTCTTAATTTAGACATTTGCATTATGTTTATATTCATGTATGCTGCTGCTGCTGCATGCGGCATGTGCGTGTGTCTGTCTGCGTGCTCCACTTGCACGCTGCATTTTCATGAGCAACCTCCCCAGCCCGGCACCCGGCCCCGCGTGTGCCCGCCCAGCAGTTGCGTGTATTTTTGTCAACGCCTCTCTGGCCAGGCCAGGCCAGGCCGGGAAAGACATCGGCGCTGGCATCTCAGGAATGCGTCGCTGCCAAAAATAGACAAGCCAAGTGCAAAAACCTTTTCAGCATTAGCCGGGCCGCATTAGTCGCATTGCCTCATAGATTTATGCAATTTTATTAATAGAGCCGCGCAATTTGCAGCACCTTTGCCCAAAAGCCGGCATGTGGATGAACGGATAGAGATGCGCGCACACACACACACACACACACACACGTTGGTGCGCTGAACTCTAAACGCAACGAACTTTGGCCAGCTATAAATAGGATGCACTGCATCATGCCGCCAAATGTCGCAACGGCAATTGCCAAGTTTACCAGATCCGGCATTTGATCTACGCACCGCAACGGAATGCTGCTGCCTCCGCCCGTAACTAGATGCCAGGCACGACAACAATAATGATGGCCAATTGGTTGCCTCAGTCCGCGCAATAAGTACATTGTGGCCCAGCCGCCGCCTCATCGCCGCTATCCCCATCGTTGCCACCGCTGCCTCCAGCAGCAGTGCCGCCTCCAGCGGCAGCGCCATCGCCGCCATCGCCACTGCCACGGTAATCATCGATAATGTTCTGCAGCTCCTCCTGGGCATCGGTGAATTCGCGTTCCTCCATGCCCTCGCCGGTGTACCAATGCAGATGAGCCTTGCGGCGCAGCATAATGCAGGAGCCGTCCAGCAGACGCTGGAACAGAGTCTGAATTGCCGTCGTGTTGCCAATGAACGTGGCAGACATCTTGAGGCCACGCGGCGGTATATCACAGATGGCCGTCTTGATGTTGTTCGGTATCCAATCGACAAAGTTGTGCAGATTCTTGTTGCGTACCCCCGTCATCAGTTGGTCGACCTCGCGCGGCGACATTCTGCCGCGAAAGATGCCGGCGGCCGTTAGCAGCTTGCCCTTGCGCAAATCGATCGCGCACAACAGATTGTTGCTGGAGAAGATCTGCTGCACCAGCTCGGAGACGGTGCCCTTGCTAAACTGTTGCTGCTTGCAGGTGACCAGCGGCGCAAAGCCCGGTATGAGAAAGTGCAGCCGTGGAAATGGCACCATGTTCACATAGATCTTGCGCAGGCCCGCATTCAGCTGGCCGGGAAAGCGCAGACAGGTGGTTATGCCGGACATGGTCAAGGCCACAATATGATTGATATGCTCATAGCCGGACATTTGTATTTTCAAATTGCGATTGCAGATCTGAAAGAGCGCCTCGTTGTCCAGGCAAAAGGTCAAATGCGAGTTGTTCACCAGCGCCGGAATGCTGAGCAGCGCATTGTATGGCTCTACCACCACCTGGGACATGTTCGGTGACGGTATGGTCACATAGTTGCACAGCAGATTGTCCGGATACTGTTCGACCAGCGCCTCCATGATCAGGGATGTCAGGCCGGAGCCGGTGCCGCCGCCAATCGAATGGAGCAGCTGAAAGCCCTGCAGCGAGTCCACGGATTCGACCTCGCGTCGCGTATTGTCCAGCACCTGGTCGAGTATTTCGGCACCGTCGGTATGATAGCCGCGCGCAAAATTATTGCCGGCACTCTCCGAGCCGGCGACAAAGTTTTCCGGCCTGTACAGCTGGCTGCTGGCATTCAGGCGCTGTATGGTGCTCGCCTCCGT
Source organism: Drosophila novamexicana (assembly GCF_003285875.2). Taxonomy (NCBI): domain Eukaryota; kingdom Metazoa; phylum Arthropoda; class Insecta; order Diptera; family Drosophilidae; genus Drosophila; species Drosophila novamexicana. The sequence goes on along the minus strand of NW_020824862.1, from coordinate 525,672 downwards.
GTCGATGATGATGGTCCGTGCATAGAATCTCTTGCTGGCCGTTGCATTGAAGAACACATTGATGCGTTCCAATTGCAGTGGGCTGGTGCCGCCAAAATGCCCGGATGCGTAGTCCACGCCGTGCTCGTGCGAGATCACATGCCAGAACTGCGTGTGTGTGGGAGTGCGACACTCTGGATGAGATCCTATGCTGGCCAACTGACCTGAGGTGAGCTACTCACCGCATCGCCAATGGCATTGCCGGCGCCGCCGATCTGCAGCGTCACAATCTCTCGCATTCCACACGCCCGCTCTCCACGCTCTGCTGCACTTGTGACGGACTCTTTTTTTCTCTTTATTCATAAATTTTTGACAATTAAATTTTGATGGTTGTTCTTGGCCGAAAGTTGTTGTGTTTTGGAATACTGGCTATGCGAGCATCATGCTGTGGCTTCACGGTTTCATCCACAGTCTTTTCCACAAGCTCTCCAAATGCTACGGAATAAGCAACAAACGATTCCCAGCCCAAAACTATTTGCCAAGCCGCCTTCGATCGGCCCACACGCGACGAGCTCGGTGTCGTGACACGAAATAACGCGTCGTGTCGTGTAGGTTTCTCACGTACATATATATAGTTCTATGCATGTAACATACAGAGCCTTGCTACAGAGCCTTGCACATCCAGAAATTGATTGGGGACCGATTTGAAGCGAACTGCGTGACACGAAACGATGGCAAATGTCGTGACACGCTGCAACCGAAACTCGTGTCACGCGCGGGCGTTAGTCAAAGATTTGCGTATTTACTACAATTAATTTAATGAGAGTGAAAAAAAAAACATAAAGTTATAAAGTTGCAAGGAAAAATCGATGGAAAGCAGTAAATTCTTAGACAATCAGCGCTTGAGTCAGCTGTTGTGGCTACTTTTCCTTCTTTTCGGCGGCCAGCGAATTGTACAGCCGGTTGACCTCGTTGGCCACCAGATTGTCCAGAATGATGCCGTTGCTGTCGATGAAGGCGGCGCAGGACTTGCTGCTGATCTGCTCGCGCTGGCCACGCCCATCCTTGACGGACAGTGTGAGCAGGTACTTATCGTCGTACTTCTTCATATCGGAGCTGGCCTCCCAGATGCGTGGCAATTTGGCGCCGGCATCCTTCTGCAAAGCGACGACAAAGGTGCCCTTCTCGCGGAACGTTGTGTGGAGCGTGAGCACGCCCATCAGGGCAAAGTAGGCCAGCACGCTGAAGAGCAACACGGGCCGCGACTGCGGAAACGGATGGGTAAAGTCCCAGGCATGCGCCATAATGGCCACACCAACGGCCAGGGCGCAGAGCACCAGACGGGTGTTAACCAGGCCGAACTGTTCCTTCAACTGTGGCCGATCGCCCAACAGGCAGGTCTTGACCGCATCGTCCAGGGCATGCTTCACCGCCGAGCCATCCCACTTGTTGACTTTAACCAGCTGCAAATTGTCAAATTGTTGTTGGATCTCGTTTACATTAGGGACGGTGCCGACTGACGTGTTCAATTAAAACAAAAAAAAAAAAAACACCCAAATGGAAACCGGTTGCCGGAGGCGTCACTATGCCGGTCGGCGCTGTGCTGTACTTACCTCTTCAGCAGGCTGTGATTTATCCTCCTTTTTAGTCATTTAAGCTGATTTATTAAGTCAATTCGGTAAAGGTTTGGCTGGCAAGAACGAAAAAAAGACTTGTTTTTGCAATTTGACAACGCGACAGATATTCAGTGTTTAATACAGCGTGACCGCATACTCAGAAGTATTTTTTACCATATTTCGGTATTTAGTATTTTTTTTTTGCTGCTGTTAACGCTGCCATTAGGCTTCTCTGTTAAGTTCGATTTATCGATAAGCGAGACAAGTAAAAACAGACAAATTTAAATTTTGTCTTTCGTTGTAAAAAAAAAAAGAAAAAATTGTAAATATATTTATAAATAACAGAGTAGTATGGAATTTGTGTTGCAGTCTTACATAGACTTCATTTGCGCCATTAAATCTTCCAGGCTCGTCTCTGGCATACCGTCACCAGCAGCTGCATTGCCCGCCTGGTCTACGGCCTCCTTTTCTGGCGCCTCGTAAGCCAGACGCAGTCCGGATGCCACATTCGCAGTGTCTGCAGTTTTGGGCGCCTGTTCCGCGACTGGCGCATCATCAGCCACAATCTCAATGCCCCAGTCGTTGCTGGCATGCAGCGGCTCATCGGATACCTCCTCCACCTGTTGCACCACAGGTTTCGGGCATGCCTGGAACTCCTTCTGGCGCTGCAGACAATGCCGATCGTCGCACTGTGTATTCGGCTTGAGAGTCATCTTGGGAAAGAAGTCGTTCAGCGCATTGTAGCCTAAATAGTCGGAGACCTCGCCAAAATTAAGCAAATACTTGAGCGCATTTTGCACCAGCAAGCCCGCCGTAATGCCCATGGTGGTGGGCAGCGAGGCGGCGCAGACGCCCTCGCGTTTCAGCGTCCGCTCGTCAATGTTCTCGGCGACCACCAGCGGCGGCGCACAGGCAAAACAGGCCGTGTCGCCTGGACGTATAAACTGTATGTGGCCGGACACTGCGTTTTCGGATACGCCAGACTCAAACCAGTTCAGATTGTTCTCGTTGCAGGCCGCATTGATGGCCATGCGCGCCTCAAAGTTATCCACACAACTGAGCACCAAATCAACGGGCTGGCCCTGCTGCATGCCGCTCTCGGAGATCGTGCTGAGGAACTTGTCAAAGTTGTCCACGGTGGTTATGTTGTAGTTGTGCGTCTCAATCCGCACATCTGGATTGATAAAGCTGAGTGTGCGCGCCGCTGCTTCCACCTTGGACAGGCCAGCTTGGTCGGGTGTGAAGAACAATCGGTTCATATTGGCCAGCTCCACCTTGTCGTAGTCGAACAGTATCAGCTTGCCAATGCCACAGCTGTTGAATCAATGCATCAACGATATAATATGCTTTAGTAATCGCATTCCTCTTCCACTTTCGCTTACCGTGTCAACATGTCGGCAGTGACACTGCCAACGCCACCGACACCCACAATCGCAACCGCCTTGTCGCGTATGCGCTCATAGTCCTTGACTATGTTCATGCGCTGCAGCGCCATAAGGCGGCTGTACGGATTGGAATCGACGACCTCCGCGGACATGCGCTCAATCCGTTCACGAGCATTGCGTGTGCAGGTCTTCTGCTCCTCCAGCTCCGACTTCAGCTCGGCAATGATTGCCTGCAGCTCGTCAATGGCGGTTGACATATTGCGAACAGAAGGCACAAGTTGAACAAAACAAAACAAATCTAATGCTGGCTCCAAATCCTCGACCGTCAACGTTTCGGCTGTCGTCGTGTCACTTTCGCTAGCACAGCTGTGCGGCGTTGCCAGATGTTTTGCTTTCCCAACGCTGACTATCGATAGCGTGAGCGCAAAAATGCGATGGGCGCGCACAGAGCACGATATTTATTTAATAAGATATTTAGATAACAGAATTATTAGTTAAAATATTTGAATAAAGTTCTAGTGTACGATGGGACGCCATATTATTAAAAACAAAACGTAAATTTACTCGTGAATACATTATTGGCAAACTAAAATCATGTTATTTCAACATCGGGGCGAAATATTCCTGTAATCATTATTCTCACAGGCAGCAGTAACTTATCCTCCGCAAGTAATAATCTAAATATCTAAAATAACTTTTATCTGCATCAGTAATATAATTTCAAATTCATTATCTTCTTGACCTGCTCCATACCAAATAATTCTTTGCTTAGTGATACATGGCTTGAAATTATTTAAATTGGTAATCTTGTAAAAATAAATGCTATTAACTATTTTTTAATGTTATTCAATATCTCGGCAGCCAACATTTTAATTCCAGAGGCACGAAATGAAGCACATACCACGTCCACCTCTAGCACGTAGAGTTGCCCATGCGGTAAAAAAGAAGATCAAACAGGCGCGCAATTCAAAATATTACACCAAATATATTGTCAAAACATTATTCGTATTATTATTAAAAACACAAAAAAAAAAAATGATATAATTAATATTTGTTGCTGATGTTTTTGTGTGTATGTGTGTGTTACATGTTAAATTCAGCGCTTGAAAATTGCTACGATAAACAAATATTTATCAAATATCAATAAAAATTACATACTACGCTCTTTAGTAGTGTGTGTGTGTGTGGGGGGTGGGGAGGTGTTTTGTTTCTTGCTTGTATTATGCATGGAGTATTACTGTATAGACCGGGACTATCACTTGCAAATAAAGATATGCATAAGTTTATGATGCTGCCGTGCTGCCAGTTGTGGTCGCCTGTCCCGGCTGTCGCGGCTGGAGGCGCACGCGAAAGCCCTCCTCCCGCTTCAGTATGATGTCCGCCTGCAGCCTGAAGTCCGATTCGCTGAGGTCCGAATAGACACGATAGTTGCGCATGATGGTTGACAGCAGGATCTTCAGTTTCAGCATGGCGTATTTGCGACCTGTCGAATATATATGTATGTAATCTCAACTTAGTTCAGCGAATGAACTCTTCTATATTGTATGGATACTCACCCACACAGCTGCGTGGTCCTGCGGAGAAGGGCACAAAGGCATAATAGTGTCGATTCGCCTGGCGTTCGGGCAGAAAGTTGTCCGGATCAAAGACATTGGGATTGGTGTAGACCTTCGGATTACGATGCAGCAATATGGTGGCCACTGTGACTGTGGCGCCACGCGGTATAACATAGGGTCCCGAGTTCAGTTTCAGATCCTCCTGCAGCTCGCGTGCGATCAGCGGCACTGGCGGGAACATGCGCAGCGTTTCCATGAGGCAACGTTCCAGATATTTCATTTCGAGCGTATCTTGGAATGTGGCCGGTCGCTGGGAGTCACCAAAGATGCCATCCAGTTCGGCAATCACACGATCCTGTATATCCTGGTGTATGCCCATTAGCGACAAAAAGAACGAGGATCCAGCCGCCGTCGTGTCGTGTCCCTCAAACATAATCGTATCCACCTGCTCCTTGATTTCGGTGTCCGTAATTAGTGCTCCATTTTGCGCACTCTCCAGCATCAGATCGAGGAAGGCCAAACGTTTCTTCTCGCCAATATCATTGTCCTCCACGTCCAGATCGTCTTTAAGGCCAGCCGACTGGCCGTAGGAGAGGCCGGCGACGGGGCTGGCCAGCTCAACGGGCTTGACGCCGCCAGCTGGTGATCTCTGCTGCTGCTCACGCAGCTCCCGCTCCTCCTGCTCGAGGGCAGCCGCCTTCAGCTCGCTCTGTGCCAGAGAGCCGCGAGTGCCCTGCTCGAAGGCCGCCTTCTTGCTGCGTATGACCTTGGTGGTGAGGCCGTGAATGATGTTCAGCAGACGGCCCTGCTCCTTGTAGTAGCGGGTCAGCGTGAAGATGAACTCGTTGCGCAGAAAGATGCTGCGATGCCGGGCATGGAGTATATCGCACATGCGCATCACCGCCATTGCGTACTCAAATCCAGACTTGTCCTGGGTCTTCTTCGATACGCCCATTGCGGTTTCTGCAAGTGCAAGAAGATGGAAGACGGGGACCAGCGAAAAGAAGAGCCCCAGCTCCAATTAGCCCATAGCCAGTAGCATGCCACAATATTGCGAACGCAACGGGAATGGAAATGGGAATGGGTATGGGAATGGGAATGGGAATGAGATTGGAAGTGGAATGCACTCGACTGACCCAAGCGCCAATTAAACTTAACAAACATACAACGGAGGCTACGCCGGCTGTCTAATTGCAAATACAATGCATAAATAGCAATCGCTAAGCACACACACACACACACACACACATAGTCACACACACGTATATTATGAATAAACGAGCTGAGGTCCAGCGCCGGCCAACGGAGCGTATGCGTATTTTGCCCAAACATATTTGGAATGCCTATAGAAATTGATTTATTTGAAAACCAATCAAGTATCAATTTGAAATTTGGTATCTGGTATTAGCTATCATACAAGTATGACATATATCGTATACAGGTGTCATATTTACTTTCAGGTGATCAGGTCTCGCCCCAGGCAAGGAGTTTCAGTAGAGTTACGTAGGCTAGCTAAACTTGTATATATAATTGAATCGATTTCATGTTAGGCAACCACAAGAGTCCGGGCTCAAATCCCCGTCTATTTGTATGGCTGTGGCGTTCTCTGTGCCAAAAATCCATAACAAGACTAGGCTAGCAGCTTGTAACAATTTCCTATGCCTGCAATAATCATAATAAATCTCATGTTTTATGTAACTTTTGCATTAAAATCTGCATAGCGAAAACTTTTGGCGAACTTGTTATAGTTTTTACAAATCGAGCCCGTGGAAAATGGGTGAAAAGGCGTTAAGGCTTTTGTAGTAGACAGAAGGAAGCAACTCGGATCCCATGTTGCACACATGTGTACTTGATCAGGATTATGTCTGACAAAAGCTAGTAATCTGAATTTTGAAATATGTCATATATTTTCTCGCCCATTTGAAGAGAGTCTCGGGCGAGAGTCTTGAGAGTCTTTCAATGGAATCGGACTTTAAGCACCGAAGTAAATCAAGACTGCATCTCAAATAGATAGTGTGTGGGCCAAAGCAGGATGAATCACAGGATCAAGGAAGTTCGAGTTCGGGTTACCTCCAAGTCGTCCAAGTCTCTATTTCTGTGCGTCAAGCGGAAGTGAAAGCCTACTTTGCAGCCAGCTGATCTTAACTTACGACTTAATATTTGCAATTATACGTTTCTTAGAAAACTGGACTATTTGGCCGAGTTACGTATGCGATTGCATAGTTGAACTTTTGATTGATTTGACAATTCTTCCGCTAAGGCTGAAAACGGACTGTGCGTGTGCGAGGAGTGTTTGCATTGCGCAAGTGTGGAAATTCTGGTTTTTCCCCACTTGCTTTTCACCATTTCACTTTGGCCCACTGGCCAGTTGGCCCACAGGCCAGTTGGCCAGCTGGCTGGAAAAACTGGTAGCTTGCTGCAGCTGAATACTCCTTAAATATATGGATATATATGGGCGGGGGGTTATGCAATGCCAAACGAAAATGACATTTGAATTTCTTCTTGTTGTTGTTGTTGTATTTTTGATTCAATTTTCGCTACACGCGCCATATACGTATATATAAAAAAAAAAAAGCATTTCGCCAGCTCAAAAATGATTTGCACACATTTTTGTTTTTTTCATTTTCATTTTGGTTATTTTTATGTTGAATCTTAATTGCTAATTGCTCGTTTGCGTCAGTCGGATCTGGGCCTGGGGCCTGGGGCCTAGTCTTGGGTCTGGGTCTGGGCTTGGAGCTGGGGCTGGGGCTGGGCCTCGCTGCTGGCGGCTGTTGCATTCAAATTTTCCTGATTAAGCATTTAATGGCAATGCGACGTGATTTTAATTGCACTTGGCTAGCAGTTTGGTTCGGCTTTGCGCTGGCAATTTTCAGACGCGATGCGCGTTTTGGCTGCATTTCAATTATGGGGCGAAGGTGAGTGCCTGCCTTATGCAATGGCCCAGAAAACAATCGGCCAGCCTAGCACACAGTATTATATAGATATATGGATATATGTTTATATGTCTACATATATATATATATATATATATATATCTGTGCGACAATGTCATTAACATTTGCCAGACACTGGCGGGGTTTTCACTTTTAAGCCAAAACGTGTTTGGCCTTAAATAAACGACAGGCATTTGAATGGCACAGTTAGTGGAGCCTACGACCAGGCTTTAAACATTATAGCCCGGCTCAAACGTGCTAATGACTTTAGATATAAGTTATAGGCGCTAGAGCCTTCGCCAAGCCACATAGTGAAAGTCGTCAGAGCTGCCAAAGATCCCTGCGGTTCAAATGAGGGCGACTTCCCAGATAATCTTACCATTTGTATAAGCCTTGGAAATGGTCACAGGCTATAGAAAGTCGTCTAAGTAGCTTGAACGGCAATGTCTGTCATCAATCTATCATTCCAGTCCGAATGCCCCTTGTCTAGTTCCCTAGGCAAATCCTCTCTTAGCAAATTTCATATATGTGCAGGTAGAGTTCGGGTTAATGTATATGTTATCTTGCATAAGCAGGTTCACAAGCCAAGCCTTCAGGCAGAAAGCTGGTTCGAACCATAAACCGAAGCGCCGACAAATTTGCTTATGCTAGGCAGATGTACATCTATATTTAACTAGAAAGCTTCGATCTTTATTATCTTTGTGTACGGAGAATTCTCTGAGCTGCTGCTGAGTTAAGTGTTTGATGGTTAACTAAGGGGCAAAGCTGATAAATAAGAACCGTTCAGTTTTGGATAGCTTTATCAGGTATACGAATATTCACTAATTAGATTAGATAAGTTAAAGCCAGGTTTAAGAAAACAAGTCACAGTTACGTGGAATGAAATCTTGGCAAGTCGCAAAAGAAAGCACGTACTGGAAATCGGTCTATGCCAGTTGATGGTGGCTCATTATTCAAACTATATACGGATTAGTTGGGCATGTATTTGAAATAATTTGTGTGTGCCATTGTCTGAACTCACAAAGCACAAAAGCGGCAAACGGACAACAACAACAACTTTGTACACTTGTGCGAGTATATAGGGAAATGGGTCTGTGCTCAATTGTGGCATATGGCATATAGTAATCGCATATGTGATAGGTACACTTAGGCATGTACAAACACACACACACACACACACACACACACACACACACACACACACACACACACACACACACACACACACACACACACACACACACACACACACACACACACACACACACACACACACACACACACCCACATCCAATGCAGAAGAAAAAAGAAACTTAAAAAATGAATCGGAATTTGAATCTGAAACTGAATCCAAAACGTAGCCTGTCGCGCAGTCAATGCGTGTGAGTGGACTGTACCGACTGTGTCTCTGTGTGTCTGTGTGTGTTTGTGTGTGTGTGTGTGTGCGCGTGTGTCACTTACCCAATAGAATCTCCACAGTTGCCTCACTCATGTAATCATGACAATCAAATGTGCCACCAGCCTCCGCACGCAGTTTCCGCACCACATTGCGCGAGTTCTCGTTAAACAATTCAATGAAACTCTTTAAGACATTCAAATGGAATGTGGGTGCGATTAGTTTGCGATGAGCGCGCCACTTTTGACCTGATCGGGATACAGAAAAGAAAGATCACGGAAGGTTAGCCAAAAACCAAGAACAGAAATTATGAAAACAAAAACTAATAATTCAAGCGCAAGACTTTGGGACAGAGAATCGATAAAGGTATAGAGAGATTGGAATAATAATGTTAATACTTAGTATATGACCTTATTCAAGCTTGGAATACATAAAGGAAAAGAGAGAGAGAGAGAGAGAGAGAGAGAGAGAGAGAGAGGAATAAGTATGGAGAGCTTGGAATAATAGTTAGTATACATAGTAAAACTTGGGATATAGAAACAGAGACATCTAGTGTTGGAGAAATCGGGGTAAGATAAGTACAACCATAGTAGGATTCAAACTATTCAAGAGATATAGAAAATAATCAAAAGATGGCTAACGAAAATTGCCACCAAGTTGAGAGATAAGTAGAGAAAACAGCATGGAGAGATCGGAATAATATCTAAGATAAATAAAAGGAGCAGCATATAAAGCTCGAGGAATCAGTATAAGAAAATATCAACTAAGATTCTATTTTTATATGAAAAGAGAAATTCTTAAAAAATAAAGAAAAACACATTTGATAGATCAAAGAAACAAATTGAAAATTGAAATAACATATAAAAAGATGAAGCCTGGGCTAGACTGATTGAAATGTGAAAAGATCTAGCCGCAGTCATAATATGGATAATCACACGATATATGATACATCAAAAGTTAAATGAGACAAAGAAAGAGATAGTTAAGCCTGGGGCGTTGGGCGAAAGAGATGGCAATCGCACACAGCAAACAGTTGCTGCTCTGTGTTCGGTTTCGTTTATTTATAGCCGCCATTTGTTCGGCGTTGTTGTGCCAACTGTCAGGCTTACAAATCGTTTTATTAATTTATGATTCCATAAACGCAATTTAAATTGCATTAGCTAGTCCAGAGAGTGGCACCGAACCAACCCATCAACCAACCCCACGACGACTTCTGCTCGAATAGGGTAATAGAGTGCGGAGTAATACTCACCTGTGCTAATGAGTAGACCATCGCCGAGCCAGGGCTTGAAGAACTTGTACTCGGATGCCTTATCGATGTAGACGTGGCTGCTCAGCAGCAGCTCCACATCGCGCGGATCATAGATGAAGACGACCAGCTTGGGACCGATCCACATTTTGGCGATATGCTCAAAGGGTGTGCTCTTGCGTATGACTGTTTTGAAAACAGCTGAAAACAGGATACAGAATTGTAGCCAGACAAACAGACAGAGAGACATAGAGAGAGAGAGAGAGAGCGGGAGCGGGAGAGAGAGTTAGGTGGAAGTTGGGACAGTGGGAACCTACACGAAGCGGGTCCAATCACATCAAACAAATGCCCCACAATGGGCAACCCACGCGGGCCCGGCAGGCGCGCCGCCAATCTGTAGAGATGAGCACGAGACAGTCGCCAATAGGTATACCAGAGCACCAAAGTGGGCAGCAGCAGCAAGTAGAAGACGCTGCTGGGCGAGCCTAGGGCGGCGTCTTTCTTCAGCACCTCCATCGAGGTGGCGGGAGTGTAGCACACGCGGTCAAAAAAAAAAAAAAGAACCCAAAAAAAAATAACAAATATCAACTGTAGTTGAATCGTAAACGCACGCCACACGCCACGGCGGGCACCACAGCACTAAGAACGAAGGCGTATGCCACGGGAGACGTCTCGACTCGTAGCTCAAAACATTTCAATGCGCGCCGTGAGATTCTTTTTCTTAATTTTTTGTTGTTGTCTTGTTTTGCGGATGCTGCGGATGCTGCGGATGCTCGTCGCTGCCTGTCCGCCGCGATACTGATAAAAACTGGCCTGGCAAAGCGTCGCGCGGCTGTGCTCCGGGAACAGCAACAAAAATGATAGTAGTAATATTAATAATAATAGTAAGCAAATAGGACAGACAAAATCACAGCAACAATGAGCACAAACACGAGCAAAACGGACGCGAAATGCAGCACACACACAAAAAAAATAAAAAATACAAAATAAAATAATAAAAATACAGTATAAAAACAAATTATTCAAATGAAATGGGATATGGTCGGCCCGACGTCGCACGCTTCACGCTCCGCGCTGTGACTAGCCGCCGCCGCCAGTGCGCCTGACTTTTATAGCCAACAATGTGGCAAACGGCAACGAACTGGCGCTGCCAGACGCTGCCAGACAGGACGGACGGACGGACGGGCGGACGGGCGGACGGGCGGACAGATAAACAGACAAACAGACAAACAGACAGACCGAGCGATGCACACAGTGTCCACACAAAGGCGGTCAAACGGGTGGCCATTTGAAATATGTCCAAGCCGCCATTTAAAGCAGTGCATGCAAGCAGTGCCCGCAAGCAGTGCAACGGCTTGCACAGCTTTGAAGCTTTCGTGCGCCATATAACATTTAAAGCTTTGCCCGGCATTGCCAGTTTCCGCTTAATTGAAGTCTTTTTTGTTTTGTTTATTATGAATATTGGACATCAATGAATGATTATTTTTAGTAATTGTTACCTAATAATTAATAGTTTCTTAATTTATAAAAAAAAAAAAACGTATCCATCACCTTTTGCCATAACGAGTATTGCAGCCTAATTGTTGCTAATATACGAGGCTCGACCAATAAATTGCATTGATGCAGGCAGAGAGGGTACTATGAGATACAGAGAACATCTTAACAGCTAACAGCTAACAGTTAGCAACAGCGCATAAAATCGGCTGACTATATCATATGTCCGTTAAAGGAACAATCGGTGTCTCAAAGGGCATTTAATCTTTGGCGTGCCGAAATAAGCCCTATTTTCCTGAAACTTTTCACTTTGTTATGCATCTTCGAGCGTGCTTGTAATTTCTTGACTAGACAATAGGTCAACAGGAAAAGCCAGGTGGGAGGGGCTGCACAGATGCAAGTTAGGTTTCCATCTGATAATACAAATCTCAGATCGATTTCCAGCTTGAGTAATTGTCAAAGACGTGTGCTTATTGATCGACCCTCGCATGTGTATGCGACCACAGTACGTATGAGCAATATTATTGCCCAGACATTTACAATTAATTATATTTAGAAATTAGCTTATGGAAGTCGTTGGCTGGACAACACTGGACAACAGGGCATCCGATTCCCATTGATATACATACATACAAATCGATGAACAATTATGGGAATAACAACAACTAGATATTGTGTGAAGCCTAACTAACATAAGTACAAGATTTCATCTATTATATGATATTTGGTTTTGTGCCTAGCTCTAGAAGTATGCTGTGAGTTTTTCTTCCGCCTCACTCTTCTTGTCGCCGAAAAGTGGAAGCTCTTTAGACGGATGACTCGTAGATGACAATTTGCAACACCTTGGGCTTGCTATTCTGCGCCTCCTTCACCTCCTTGAGTATGGCATTCGTGATGGCCTCCAGTGCGGCAATATCCGAATTGTGCTCGCTCTTTTTGTTGCTGTTCCACTTGGGCATAGACACCTGTGTGTGTGTGTGTGTGTATGTGCGGGCATTCATTATTGAGAAGGCAATTAGTTGACGCTCTTCACTTACGGTTAAGACCTTTTGCAGTGTTGCATAGTCAAGGCCCGTTCCCGCTGTCTCGCCCAGGCGACGTAATGTCTCAGCCATGGGACCGGAAAGTTCCTGCAATGCGTCGCATAGCATGAGTGCAGCTTAACAGCTTAGCAGGTAAGCACTTACCTGCAGCTTGGCCCAGCTGGTCGCGTACTGGCGACGCACCAGCTCAATGATAGTGGAGGTTAGGGCCAGGCCAATGAGTATATAGAGCGTGCAGAGCAGCATGTAATTGGGTTTCTCTGTGGAGAGCAGGATAAGAAAACATATCAATAAGCTATTGCAACCGGCTGATTCTGGCTAACGCACTGGGCACCAGATCACCAAAGCCAATCGTTGTCATTGTTATGAAACAAAAATAGAAGCCATCAAAGAATGTCCAGTCATCCTCCCAGAGCAGCAGCAGCCCGGCACCAGCGGCTAGATAAACGCCTAGAAATCCAACGGCCAGAATCGCATAAAACCACGTCTTACCGATGAAGTTCGTGAACTTCGGTTTCGCTGTAATCGATAGACATTAATCGAATCGATAGCAACACAAATCTTAAAACGGTCTACTCACTGGGCATATGCGTGCCAAACACGGACACAGCGCTGGCAAAGAGCCGACCCCAGTCGGCAATGACCGTCAGTGTGAAGGGTATTCCAACAAGTGCAAAGCAAATGCAAAAGACGCGACCGCTGATCGTTACGGGCACTATATTGCCATAGCCTGTCATAATAGAAGGTTCCAAAATAAGTACGGATTTTAGTATTATACTCGCGACACACCGCACCACTTGCTATGCCTCTACTCAATAGCCGCACCAGTAATTGAGTATTTTTGAGAAGAAAAAAAAAACGAATTAAAATAGCAGCACAGAAAACAATCGCAATTGCAATGCTGTTGATAGAATTCAAAGCAAACGCGCATGAATGTGTGTGTGTACATGTATACAGAAATTTTTGGAATTTGCGCATGGACAGACAGACGGACATGGCTAGATCGACTTGGCTATTGATGCTGATCAAGAATATATTTACTTTATGGGGTCGGAGATGCTTCCTTCTGCCTGTTACATGCATTTGCACCCTTTTTACCCATTTTCAATGAGTTCAGGGTATTAAAACGCGCCTAGCGTATATATATAAACAAAAGCTAAGTTCGACCAGATCGCAGTCGAGGCTAAGTACTATAATAATAGGATTAGTTCTTTATTTAGCAAATGCAGATGAAGTTTATTTAAGATTATTTAAATGGAGTAGTTGACTAAAGTTTATTGCTTACCTATGGTGGTTAACACAGTTGATGAGAAGAACACAGCTTGCAGTATGCTCCAGCGCTCATAGGGCTCTGGAAAGTCTTTATCGGCTACGATAAGCAGCCCGCCCTCGGCCGCCTGCTGTACGGCCTGTGGAGGTTAGGGAAATAACAAATATAAATTAATTAAAATCTATACATTATTCAAGTGCGCAATAGGAACTCATTAGGAAGCAGTCTTTCCCTGGCTTCACACTATTGGAAATGCAGTCGAGATTAACTTCAGCCTTTACTGTTCGATCTTTATATACTTATCAGGGCTTAAACATGGGATACAAAAATGTCTAGCAAAACGTAAAGCTCTAGATATATCGAGAAAAGCTCGTTTTATACATTTTATATATATTTTAGATTCTTAGCCTTTTGCTTTTATAGACAAGCGCATCGTCCCAAACAAGATTTGCTTCTCTCTTTACACAAAATAAGTTTAATTCTGTAGTATGCACAGTGTTTTAGCTGGAGTTCAGCTAGAACTTACCGCTTCATATTTGGCCAGCTCAAAGGCGAGCAACTCGTTCAGATTGTTCACCTCGGTGTTATTCAGTATGGTGCTCATGAAGCGTTCCCGCTGGGTTTTGACCACATCCTTCAGCTGCGTTAGGCGCGCCACCTCCGCTGGCCGCTCCAAGTGGCGAAAGATCTGCGTTAACAATATGGAGACAAATGGGGGGCAATTGCAGATTACAAGGTTACGCTGCATTAGCATTTAATTAAAGTGTGTCGCATAATAAATGGCACACAGAGCATCGCATACGGCGAATGGTCTGATGAGATGAGACGGGCTGTGCGGGGGCATGATGATGGCATCGCCATGGCTATGACAGAGTCGAGCCCAGCTTATGCAATTTATTGGCATTTGATTGATGGCCAGGCCAGGACTATGCACATTGGTATCCCTTTCTATGGGTATATACTCTATGCCCATAAAAATGTATCAATGGCCAACATCAAATTCAGCAATTGCTTGTAACATATTTCAATATTTGCTTGTAACTTTTTAACAAACATAAGCGTATCTCGATAAACCAAAAGACCAGGCATTTTTAACACTCGAACACCCAAACAAGAAACATTCAAAGATAGTTTTGGCATTACCAAGCCTGTTAAAAACTTAACATGAAGTTGGAAACCTGTCAAATTTAACTTCTTGGTAAAATTTGATGACTACTCCACTCCATTTTTTCAACATTTGACCACCAGCTGGCAAACATCCAAGCGACATGTAGCGTAACGTGCCTGTTAAAAAATTAACATGAAGTTAACATGTTAAAAGTTAAATATGTGTAGCACGCAGCTGCAGTTGCTAATAAATATTCAATTTTGCTCATCTAATCTGAAAGTACAAGACGTTTTGCATAAGTAAAGTCTATTTGTAGGGTATTTCGAAGCTGTGGTCACCGAATTGTTATTGTTGTCGCTGGCAGCGAGCATCATTAAGTCAAGTAAGTGGCATTTGCGATGGGTTCATTAACTCTTGAGTGGAGGAAATGCAAGTTTTAATGCCAGCTCGGTGAGTCAACAAGTCTTCGCATGTTTTTGCAGTGCGCGTGAACATCTAAATGTAACATAATGTTCAAATTGTATATTCAACACAGCTAAGTTTTCCTTGACCTTAACCATTGTTATGAACACAAAAAAAAAAGCATTAAATGAATGCAATTCAATTGAACAATAAGCAATAAGAAATTTTCCCCCCATGGTTTCGGGCATTGAGTTTTGATTTTTGATGTTCGGGTCTAAAGGTTTTCCAAAAAATAGAAGAAGAAAAAAAACCCGAAATATTCTCTTAATTTTTCACACATCATCGCAATGAATTTGTTGAACGTCTAGTACGCGCTTTTGCTTAGTTCTTGTTATAAAAATAGTTGCACAAATTGATTTGTGTTTTACTTTCAACACCAAAAGAACAACATCCAGAAATATACGTGTATATGGTATTTACGATATGTCTGCCATGTACATACATATATATATATATATATACGTGGATCCGAAACCGAATTCGCATTCGAAATTCAATTGAAATGTGTCCGCAATTTCTCTTCTTCGCGCCCAACGACTTGTATTAAGTGTTCCACGCTGCCAACCAGCGACAAGATGACCCCATGGAAAAATACACTTGGCCAGCAGCTGCGTCTTTGCATTTGCCGCAGACAGAAACACTGTCCAGCAAAGTTGTGCACACAACTAAACGCACGTGCTTATGTTAAACAAATTATTGTAAATACTTATAAACACATATATATTTAATATTTAGGCACAGAAATAGACAACACTGCCCAACATGAATTAGCTCGGAAATAGGTATACACTTTGAGTTTTCAATTATATATCACAATTTCAAAATATTCGCAGCATTAATGAAGGATTTCTTTTAAACAATATAAATGAATCACAAGATATGTTAAGTAAAAAAAGAATACACTTTTATGTTTGGAAAAAGTGTGCACACATCATTTTTGCAGTCATGCTCAAATTTTATGCAACCATAATCCATTGCCCCTTTTTCCCGCCGCGTGCCTCCTCTCACCCACAATCAAATTTTGACAGCAGCTGCAACTGTGAAGTTTTTAAAGAAAACGAGAAACTGGGGATATATTCGGCACGCCGAAGATTTAATACCCTTGTGAACATTTGGCTTTTGGGACATGTGAGCACAGTGTAAGCACTGAGTTTTATGGATGAAAGCTTTAACTAAGAGACTGGAATATATATATTTTATGGGATCGGGGATTTCATGACTTAACTATAATACCCTCTACAAGGATATAAAAATACTGCATGAAAAGCTTTGAGTTCCGCATATACATTCAAATATTTGATTGTTCTTTTTAACGTTTAGAAATATATTTGATTTTATTATTTCTACAATTTTTTAATTTCAATCTTTTTACAATTTTATAGAAGTATATATATATATAATATAGTATATATTAATCAAAACGAGGCCAGAAAATTTGTGAAAACTTTGCATTTGGCTAAACTTAAATATTGGGCTTAAGCCGAACTAAATTCGGCAACTCCTTACAAACATTTCTTATACCGAAATGAAAACAATCAAAAAGGGAGGGGAAAACAATAATAATGTGAGTAAAAATAATAAAATTAAAGATTTTTTGTTATAGTAGGGTAAAATTAAGAGAACTGCAAAACATAGCTAAAGTTGATTTTGGGCACAATTGAACACTTAAAATGTTATGCGGGAGACTTGTTGTATTATTAAAAATAAAACGTATTTAATAAAGTAATTTAAAATGAAAATAGAGTAGAGAGTTTGCCTTAAAGCAGAAACCAACAATTCCACAAAATGATGATTGGTAGAAATTAAGTCTCGCTGCTGCTCAGTGCAATTATCGTTCGTCCTTGCACATGGTTTATGATAATTTGGGAACATTTTCGCAAAGCTACGCAATTGTGTAATTAGCTCTGGTTCACTCAACCAAATGATGGCGACAACTTGTCCCAGTTCAAAAGTTATTCACACTAATCTATAAGTTCTGTCCATGCCAGTCATGGGCAAGGACACGCACAGCGGCATCATCGAAAGCAGCAGCAGCAGCAGCAGCACGCAGCAGACAGGCGTTAAATCAACTTTAGAGCTTCTGACGGGTACGGGTCTCCCCCCTCCCTCTCTCTCTCTCTCTCTTGGTCCAATCCGTGACCGTACAATGCGGCGTATACGTAATGCTTATAACAATTTCGTGTCGTCTCAGTGGGGTCCGTCCGTTGGCATGTCCGTGTGTTGTTTTTGTGCTTGCGCATAAATTTTAATTATTAATAGACAGACTTTGGTTAAGATGCGACACGCAATGCGGGAATCAAGGTTAACATCCTAACAGATATGCGCCGTATATATATATTACAAAAAGGTGTTTGGTCAGTTTATAAAAAACTATATTAACAAACTCTGACTGATTGATTGACTGATTGATTGATGATCAAGCCAAGTCATAAGAGCACTTTATGTAATGCAAGTGAAGTGAAGTTGGAAAATTCCACCTGTGCCAGTGGAATATTAGTGGATAACTGCTTTGTGAAACTTATAATATAAATCAAACTTTTATTCAAAAATCGTTATGAAAGTTCATTGAAGAATGTCTTACAGTTTTTCACAAAGTGCACAAAGCTTTCTACGTAAAAAATGCTGCTCGAAGGTTGTTTCGGGAAAAGTTTAATGTACTACTCTACGTGGAAAAGTGCTTCAAAGATCAGGTGGAGAAAAGTGTGCAGCAAACTTTGAATATAACTTTTTGCTTATCATCGACTTCAAACTACCTTTTAAATATCTATTAAGGTTAAAAGTAATGTTGTTAATTTGATATATTTGATACTATTCTAATAGAACAGTATATTACAAGTCACGCCTTGGTTGTAGGCCCTAAGCAGTGACTGTGATATTTGGCGCAGCACTGGAAGCTGAAGGCTGTCTGGGAAGGGCTTAGAACACTTGTCAGAGCAAGTGTCAGTCCATTTGCACGCCATAAATCACATGCCGCACGCAGAGCCACGCGCAACAATTGCCACACGGCAGCTGGGCATAAAGTGCTCCATTGTCACCTGGCCTGTTTGCAGCTACTTAGCGGCTTACGGCTAACGGGGCAGCTGGCATAGTAACTGGGCAAACTGTGTATACCTGTTTGGCTAAGCTGATGAACACTGGGCGTATGCTTCATATTGCGTTGTTATTCATTTTCATTAGAAAGCAACAACAACAACAACAAAAAAATGCACACATTGGGTATTCCGCGCACTTTGTTGTTTTTAATCATAAGCGACAGCAGCAACAACAACAACAACAACAATTATGTCCAGCTCAATTTTTTTTCATTAAAAAAAAAGTAAAGGGAGTGAAAAAGGAATCCTGTAAATACTTTTGCTGCTGCTATTCTAATAATGATGTGCGGCCCATTTAGCGGGTGATAATTCATTTCCGCTGCTGTCTCCGGCTTGCGGGCTGAAAGCGCCCAAAACCAGGCAGCCCCGAAAATGGATTGCTTATGTGTGTGTGTGTATGTACATGAGTTGGCATATTTGTTATGGGCGTGAAAGCAATAATGTAGCAGCAAGTCAGTTAACATAGATCCTGATATATGAAAGGGTATATATCAGTATCCATGTGCATAGGGAAATACAAAATTGTCCAAGGATCATATACGATGTACAAATGCTTGCATTTGGAAAAACATAAGAACTTCTCAGTCAGCATAAAATGTCTTAAATATAAATACAAATTTCTGCAAGCTCAGTAAAAATGCTTAGCTTTAACATATACAAACTTTTTTTTGAGTGTGCAAAATGAACAGAAATGTGAACAAGCTCTTGTTGTACTTAATGCTAGCGCACACAAAAAGCTGCCTGCAGCTGAATCGGGCATAAGATTATATAAATTGATAGTTTTATATTTGAAATTAGTTTCGGGTGTTGCCGGCCTCCAGCGACAGCAGCCGTTGCCTTAGAAACAGCAACAAGCAAAGTGACGTAGTTCAACAAGCCTTGGCCACAAATGACCTTCAACCAAGATGAATATTGTGTTTGGGTCTAGGATCTAGGTTCTCTAGGGTATGGTTCTAGGCCCTGAGCAGTGAAACCAAACCCGAGTCGCCTGCCAAAACGGAAGCGCGGTGTAAATGCGAAAATTATTAGCAGCGTCCGAAGGGCGCCACGAAATGGTTTCGCTTTAATGATATATAAATATTAGTAGAATGTGTTTTTCTTCCTGCTCTTGCCAACCTAACCTGCCCAGCTCTAAAAGCTGCCTTGATATTGGTCAATTTTTTTTGGGCATATATATTCTATATATGTATATATACTAAACGATATTCATAAATTTGTAGTTTGTTAATGTTGGGCGAAAATACAGTGCGGCAAATGTTTTAAATTGCTCTTTTTATCTTTTTTATCAGTTCATATCGCTTTTTTTTTGCTAAGCTAGCGTTTGGCATAAGAACAATTTTTAGCTCGAGAAAAAAAAAAAAAGTTCAAAATTGCAAAACTGGCTAATTTAAGAAGCTATACTTCTGCTTCTCTTTTTCTTATTTAAATAAGTATATTAATAACAATAAAAAATAAAATTAACTTAAAATCTTTTTTATTATTAGAATAAGTAGGGAGCGGACGACTAGGAGCTGCTCTGAATCTTCTTCTGCCAACACCAGCTCGCTCCAAGAGGGGGGAAGCGGTCGGTAGCTTTGCGATGAAACATGTATATACTATTCTAGAGGCTACAAGTCAAATTTGTTGATTTTAGCCATTAAAATCACATAGGTTTGCTTCATATCGATATTTATCGATTGCTTGGAAACGGGGCAAGTTATCGATTATCAGGAAGCAAACTTATGCAGAAGGACCCACAAAAATTCAAAAGTCAGATGGACACCGACGCGGCTTTTGATGCTGATCAAGAACAGATATACCTTATGGGGTCGGAGATTGTGTAATCTGTAACTTTGTACAGGGTATCCTCGAGTCGACCACTTTCGAATAGTTTTCAGTTTTTTTTTGTTTGCATGTTGAATTTGGCTATAATAAAACATTAAAATAGAAGTTTAATATTCAACAGAGAGTGAAAATGACCGGAATTGTTGTTGGTCTGATATTCTGCGCTTTGTTTATAGACAACACGCATTTTCATTTTCCATGTCGATGCGCTTTTCTTTTCGTTCTGGTCGTGCGCCCGAAAAGCCGCGGGGCGTTTTTATTATATGGCTACAAATTTTCATGTACTTGAACTTTGTTGTTTTTACACTTGCCGTTTTTGAATTTATGTTTTCATAAGCTTATGATTTGATACCAAATTAGACATAAATTTATTATTATGTTGCTGCTGTTGTTGTTGCTGCTCTTCTTATGCATAAATCGCTGGCACTTCATTAAATTTGATTGGTGCTTTGTCTTATTTATTAACAATTAGCTGATCGTAAGCTTTGGCATGATTTACACTGGAAAAAATGCGAGTCGCTTTGAACAGATAGGGCATTACTTTGTATGGAAGGAGAAAAGTATATATATTCTTGATCAGTATCGAAAACCGAGCTAATATAACCAAACAAATGTCTTGAGAGAGACCCAGCCCCAAGGAACCAATTGGGCTACTCTGGTGTTTCACCTTGGACTTGCATTGCACAGCAACTGTCTTGACTATTTGTCCCAGTGTATGACAGGGTAATCGTAATAAATAGCATATCATTGATACAAGCTGATACATTTTCCGGCTGTGTGCGTCCGTCTGCTGGCAGCAGCTGCTGACCCGTAACCAAGCCCATTAAATCAAAAATAAAATGAGTAAATTTTCACTTTTTATGGCCACTTGCAGCAGCAGCAACAGCAGCAGCAGCCGCCCCGCGGCGAACTCATTTTGTACATTTGCACTTGACATATTTATGCATAATTGTTATGGGCCACGAATTATGGCCAAGGCCGTATAACAAGAAGATGCCACACAATTGAAGAGCCCGGCACATGTGCACAGAAATCAAATTAAGAGCCCAACAAAATATATATATAATATAAACCAGCCAACAAATGATAATTATGTGCGCCCCACCTGTGCCACCCGCTAATTAACAGATCTGAGCGGTTGTTTTTGCTGCTGTTGGGCATTTTTTTTATTTTTTATTTATTCTTTAACAATAACAGCGAGTGGCAAATTCGACCTCAACTTCTAAGTGCCAGTGTATGTATGTGTATTTTATGCAAATGCCGCTTGACCCAAATACACCGAACCCACCGAACCAGGTCGCAACTGCCCAAAACAAAGAATAACTATTCTCGTATTGCCGAAAGGCAAATACACTTTTGCACATATGACGGATTTGTTGCTGTGTTTTTGCTCTATGTGAAGGCGTTTGAATGAAACCCTTTTTGTTTACGTTCCGATCGAACTTAAACTTATTTCCAAAGGCCTAAAGGAACACTTTTTGGAAACATCAAAGTGGACACGCGCAACGCCGGGAAATATCTACTAGACTCTTTTAGACATAAAGCAAAATGAAACTCATCTAGATATGTTATTAAAGCCTAATGTTAGAGTTTTAATATATTGTTCCATCTGCTGGTCAGCACAATCATTTTCCACGTATCTTGATAAATGTATATATATTTTATTTTGCTTTGCATGCACAAAGATAACACACATGCTGACAAAAGATGTATACCTCTGGAAAGAGTATACAAATGGCCCATTCGAACGATAGTAAGTGGCTAAAATAAAGGACGCAGCCAGCCATCAACTACCAGCCGGCAGCTGTCAAAGCATTTGCATATGATGAGCAGCAGATAATGAGCAGCATATGATAAAAGGCAGCTGGACAATCGGGGACAGTTCTGTTGTATACCCTATACTGGGAAAAAACGCTACAAGGGTTATCTTAACACAACATTCCAATGGAAAGAGGAACCCATGTATTATATACCCCAATTATAATTCCAATTATCCGAATCCATTAAAAACAACGATTTCTGAGACAGTGCTGATTAAATGGGTTCAGCTTCTATAACAGGGTATTTGCTAGTACACTCTTGACATTAACTTTCTCACTTCTCTCGCATGTGTTGATTTCCCCATAGACCCGGCCCTGGTCTGGGCGCGCCCAGGGAACTGCTGGTATATACAGGCCAAAACAGCTCAATTAAAATTCGTATTCAATATGGAAACGAAATATGTCTCAGGCCCAAATCTCGGCCATTTACACACTTACACGTTCCACTTTCACTGACCCGCACCTGTCGCGTTTGACCGTGTCACGGAGACGTTAAATTAAACCAATTGTAATTCCATGCGATTTGCATGCAACGACGAACAAGCCGTGTCGCCGAGTCGCCGAGTCGCCGTGTCGCTAATCAGGTCGGTCGCATAAAGTCAAACAACAAGATTTCTCTCGTCCTATACTCTGTTCTTGAGTGGGGTATATTATGTTAAGCATTAAAGAAGTTGCCTTTTTTTCTAAATGTTTACATTCTTTTTCCTCTCTCAGCCCATAAAGTGTCTAAGACTTAGTAGAGGATAACCACCTGTCGGGCATGCTCATCAAAAGTTTATTTTTTTGTATAAAATTTGAGCTGCTTTGCGTTTTTGAGAATTTGACGCGTGCAAGCCAAACATGGCACCTGCCTGGCTGATAGGCACATATGCGGTTAGAGGGCGGCACGAGTAGGGGGCAAGGGTCAGGGCACGGAGCATGCGTTACGCCGGCCAGAGATTGGAGCTGCCAAAATGGATTTCCGCTGGCTTGCGTGCCACATGACATGGCAATGCAGAAATACGAGCCGAAGCAGTGTCCACATTGATGGGCAGGCTGGCCAGCTGTTACGGCTCAGCTTTTTTTTAATGAGCCGCGCGTATTAAATTATAAAGCTGCCAAAAAAGAAATTGGAACAAAAAACAAATATTTGACGCGTATTTATTTCAAACAACAACAATTTCTGACAGCCAACATATTTGGTTTTTGGTTTTAATTATGTGCTCGCGATTTCTGTGCGCGTGTTTTACAGCTCTTGAACAGCCCGCGACTCGCTGGCAGCGGGATCGAGCGTGAAAGGGGTCCGGATAGACACATTGATTGACATTGTGTTGTGAGCAGCTGCCGGACGGGCTTGCCATCACTTGGCTGCCTTTAGCTGATGCCATCGTTTCGACAGCAATTCGAGTCACTGTGGCAATCAGAAAATTTGCTTAGCCACTCGCTAAGTAGGCGATTAAGCCATTTATGTTTCAGGCACATACCATATGTCTATAGCGCCGCTCTCTGACAAATACAGAAAATATGTAAGGCATTTTATGCACTGAGCCCATCGAAATGGGGTAAAGGCAGCATCATGTATGCCAGAGACACAAAGACGCAAAAAGTATATATATATATTCTTGATCAGACTGTCGAGCTGAATCGATTTGGCCATATACGTCTGTACGTCCGTAAAGCTTGAAACTTCAAATTTCCAATCTCTATTCTCTTATGATTCATTTTTCTGCGATATATCGTCATAATTTGAAAAAATATCTATTAAAATCGATTTTGCGACTGGGTTGTTTAAGCATAACTCAAAAATTATAGGAGCTCGATAGACCAAGTTAGGTATGGAGGCTCTTGTATACAATATACAGATTTTAAATATAGTGAAAACTCTGCTGACGGACACTGCTATTAGGCGGACATTTTCTTTCATAGCATTATGAAACAGGCTTTTACGAGAGGAAGCTCCTCTTGAGCGCACAAAAATTACTCAGCGGCCGTCCGCTTTAGAGAGTTTTCCCTGTATTTGACTTGCTCGAAACCTATACCATTTGATGCCTACATTACGTAAGGATCGTACATAAACACCCCGCCTATTCAGGAGTAGCTTTCCCCATGTGTGGAGTTGGGAAATTGAAATTATCATGAACCGAATCATCGAAGGTGAAATGAATATAACATAATTATAAAACAATACATATCTAAATCTCTATATATAAAACTGATTGGTCTGTTACGAGCTCAAATCCTATCGAGGGAACTATTTTTGTATTTTATATTTATTACTGCTAAATCAAACAGCGAGCTGCATTTGGTGTTGGTAGAAGAGGGCTCGGAGGGAGTCGGGAGCTTCCGACTAGAGCCTCTTACTTGTTTTACCTAATTTGAATATTTAGCCAATGTCAGCCTAATTTAAGCTCAGGCAACATTAAAGCCAAATCCGGCTAGGCAGCTTGTAGGATATATGTACATATGTATATATATTTATGAACTTACAGTTCTTTCACTAGACATTCCGATGCTTGATTTATTGTTTTTCCAGTCAAATGCAATCAGTAGCTTTCATGCACCACGTTGCAGTGTAAGTCACAACAATTTGCATGTTTCAGCATGCGTGCGTGTGTGTGTGTGTGTGTGTGTGTGTTTGTGCTGGTTTGTGCTGCTCTGTTTTTTATCGCCTGTCATAACAGATATGTATAAGTCAGGCGTTGAAGCTACTGACATGGTGCCACGTTGCGTATGCGCATTATGTGCATTTAAGTAATACACAAAGAAAACATACACACACACACACACTCACACGCACACACACATGCACATACACATAGAGCGGATCATCAATCAACGCCGTTTTGACATGCAAAATTCTGCACGCAACTTGGCATCGAAAGGATTTTAGGGAGCTCAACTAAATGTCCTGGCAAGTCCGAATTAAATTGCCAAAGTTGTTTGCGTGTCGACGAAAACCAAAACAAGACAGAATGGCCAAATATGGCACACCGAAGATTGAAAACCCTTGTTGAGATATAGGAACCATATTATATATAAGATATACATATATATATATATGGGAAGCAAAAAGAAAAGAGATCTCGAAAAACAGAAAACTTCCTCTCACACGAACTTATTTGCTCACCATTTCTTTTAATGGAACTATATGTTATAGTAGTCCGATGTGATATGCCCAACTGTTACCAAGATATCTTAGAAAATAAATGTTTTTTAAAGAGAGAACTATATGATCAGCATAAATTCGATCATAATATTCCCAAGTTTAGTCAAGATATCTTAAGAAAACAATGTTTTTTAAACAAGAGCTAAAAACTCGTCTTGGAGCTAGATGATATACTGATCCGATCCGGTCGCTTCTCACAGCTTTCTATGCGTTACACAATTCGTGACAAAATCATAATATCTTCTGCAAGGGTATTAAAACGTTGAAAGCCAAAGATTGGCTACTGCAAACAATCAAAGGAACGCCAAGGCATGCAAATAGCCTGGCATGTGGTTAAACTCCTGCCCTGCCGCCCCTTCAAGCCGACCCCAACACGCCGTCCTTCCACCCCTCTCTCTCTCTCTCACCCTCTCTTTCTCTCTGCCAGGATATGCAATGCACGCAAAAGTTATTGTTGTTGTTTTTTTTCGGTCACTGCGGTCGTCGGTCTCGGGGCGCCAAGATGTCCCCCAAAGTTGTTCGCATTGTTATTCTGGTTTCTTGTTTTTTTTTTTTCGGCTACTCACTTCGTAATTGCAGCAAATTTTGTGGAGTTCATTTCGCAACGATTTAATTAGGGTTGCAGAGAGATTTAATCCCTTAACTAATTGCGCAGGGCTGGCGGCTTTAGTTGCTCCTGAACATTTAAATCACGAGTTCGATTTATTTGTCAAACTCTTTCGAATTCTCAATTAAAAAATTGAAATAATATCTCATATACTGAGAACAGAGAAACTATGAAAAAGTATATTAATTTTAGTAGTATTATATTAATTTAATATTTATGCACATATTCCATGTTTTTATGCCAGTTTTTATATACGAGTGCATTTAAATGTTTGTCATAAATTACGAATTCAAATTTCAATTATGTTAATATGTCGAATGTTTTGTTATGGGCCACTTCCTGCTGCTAAGTGCCAGCAATTGCTCCAACAACAACAATAACAACAACAATAACTAAGCCAACAACAACAACAAAAAATACTAAAAAAAAATAAGCACAATACAAAAATAAAACCTTGACACGCCAACTCTCCATAAACTTTTGCACTTGGCTTTGATTTCACTCGAATCTCTTTTTATAAAAATCTTTTTTGCCGCGTTTTATTCGGATGCATGCATGTGTGTGTGTGTGTGTGTGTGTGCGTCTGGGCAGAACAAGAAATAATACGTTAAATAAATAAATAACGCATATAAACAAATTGCGAGCACATTTCGTAGTTTATTATTTTATAATAAATTGTGAAAATTATTAATGCGAGTTTTGAATAGATAGTTTATTTTTGCCGAGCCGCAGCAACTACAACTACAACAGTTTACAAATTATTTTTAATATCGTTTTATTTTTGGTTTCCAGCAACAAGAAAAAAAAAAAAGAGAAAACAAGCCGAGCCAAAAATCAAATGGAACAAAGCAAACATCTGCAGAATTCTTCAAATTTATTTGCTCGCCGAAAAAAAGAACAGCCGCAACAACAACAATAACAACAACTGCCTATACGTTAAATATGTTAAATAATTTTACTTTATTTGCTTTTTTTTGCGGGCCGTGGGCTGTGGTACGCCAAAAATTACTCATACGCCGCATTAGGCTAGCGGTTGGCTACTGTAAACTGAAACATTGCGGCCAACACCAAAGTGCGGCTGGCCGCAAGAAATAACAGCAAAGAAAGTAGCGTACAGGTGTAAACGACTGCCTAATACGCGCTTACAACGGAAGAGCCGCAAGATTTACAAAGAGAACATGCTCTTTCCAAGGTCAAAAGATCATCAAGAGCCATCTTCAGCTCTTCAGCTGAAGAAGTCCACGATTTGCTCTGATAACTTGAACTGACAGCAAATACTTGTTGCCCGAATTCATCTATTGTTAATCATTTACCCAAAACCAATATACTCTTTTTACTTTGGTGAACGAGTATAGGCAAGACGCTTTTTTGCACGGAGCCTTGGCTGGAGACGTGGCCTTTTTCTGGCCAGGTAATGGCGCAGTGACAGCTGGCAAAAAGGTAGAAAACCAGAAGAAGAAACTGCTTGTAGGTGTTTATACACCTGAAGATAAACATATTGCAAATGAAAGTCGTGCAATTTGCATTCGAATCGCTGTAAATGCCCCAAATTATGGCACCGTGGCAAGTTTTCGATTTGCCAGCTGCCAATGCGAACAACTTGAAGCAATTTGCACTTATTTCCTTAAGTCGTGGCATTCTCGAATGCTTTGGCCAGAAGTAAAAACAATATATATACATTTTTTGTAAAGCTTTCAGTCTTTTTTTTTTTGTATATTTAAATATTTAAACTTACTCTCGGCGTTGCACTAAGAAACTCACCTGACAAAACGGGTCTAGAGTAACTTGAAAGCAAATGCAAAAAACAATTTTAAAGCTTCTCTTAAACATTCAAATTCCCTTGCCGGAAAATGGGAATCAAAAGTTGAACTTAATTGGTTAAGTTGTTGTACTTGAATGTGCTTAGTAGAGAATGCCCGAATTGCAGACAGTCTTGAACGTAGCTCTGGGTTTATTGTTGCTCCAATCTGACTGACAGACTGACAGATTGACGGATTGATTAGCAAAGCTAGAACCAGGCACCTGGTCTATACCACAGGATGGCTTCCAAGAAATATCCACACTCAACTATGGAAAACTGGCGTATGAAACATTTGTTCAAGTGCTTTAAGCTAGTATGCAAAGATCACTGTACAAATACATTTATGATATGTTTTACACTTTTGGCAAAATCCAGCCGTTTGTGTGGAAAACGAGTGATTCAAGATTGTATTCGAGTTTTGTCGCGAAAAACTGTTTGGTTTCTCAACCGATCTGCTGGAAAAGAGAAGACCGGTAAATATTGTGTAAATTTCACACGGCAATATGCACAGTGGATACGCCAACGAACTGAATCCACTCGTCTGGGTGGAAAACGAGTGATAATTGTGCAAACTGCGAATACGTGTTGCATAAATTGTTGGAATATCCACGGCCAAGATAAAAAAATGCGCCAAAAACTGTTTGGTTTCTCAACCGATCTGCTACGAAAAAAAAAGCAATTATCCGGAAAAGAGACGACCGGTAAATATTATGTAAATTGCACACGGCAATATGCACAGTGGAGAGGCCAACGATCTGAATAATTTCGCAGACATCACATGAAAATGCCAACTGTATTAGTTCGTTGGCGAGGGGGGGCAACATTTTCGTGTTGCTTCTATTTATAGGAAATGGCACGCGATGGAAATCTCAGCGAGCCGTGCGAGTAATTCGTGTTGTTGTCGGTTTTTTTTTAATTTTAATGGCGCCTGCCGCATAAATCTGTTCAATTTTGTCACCTGACTGTCGTCGGGTAATTTGTTAATTCATATCAAGGCACACAAGCACACACGCATATAGTTTGGGGGCGACAGTTGCTGGCCAGAAGCGAGTGGGCGGAGCGTCATCGCCTTTGCGGCGTCTGCAAAATGTTCAGCACCAATTTGTGTGTGTGGGGGCGGGAGTGTGTGGGTGGGTGTGTGTGATTGTGTGATTGTGTGACTGGCATATGTAGAAATTGATAAAGTTTTTTGTTGCGTGTAAAATGCGTAAATAAATCGCTCAACGGCTCTTGGCCGACCCCTATAAGAGGCCAGCATCAAAAAAAGCCAAAGTCATATTGCTTTTTTTGTATATACCCTCTAACAATGGGTAAAGGCAGAAGGCATATTTTTAACTATGTTCGTCTCTTCGTTCATTTGTCTGAAATTTAATATGCATATATATGCTCTTGTATGCCTTACACAGAAGGCGTTTGTCACACTTCGATAGCTCGTTATCGATAAATATCGATTTTTAGACCTGCCTTTTTAAGCATAACTCGAAAAACATAAGAGCTAGAGACACAAAACTTGCTATGTGGGTTCTCGGGTGAGGTGGCCTGATATTTGTATAAAGATCTGTGGATAAGCAACACAGTTATAAAAGGAAGCGGATTCCATAGTTTTGGTACATACTTCGCATACGTATAGAAGAATGCAGCTCGTCGCAAGATTGAGGGTATCTTCAAGTCGATCACTCCCGACTAGAGCCGTTTTGCTTTTCTTTGCGGCCAAGTGATTTTATGACTTACACTTCATACATATTCGTTCATATGCATGCACACACATACACTTACGTTTCTGGCTGCCTTTGTTTTTGTTGTAAATAAATTGAAAATGTGCAAACTGACAGCTCGACACTCGATTTGTATGCCTTATGCGTGAGGACTGACCCACAAAAATCAAATATAACATCGAAGAGCAAAACTTTGTCTCATGGTCATCACACCCCCCCCCCCCCCCCCCCCCCCACACAGCTCCTTCCCCGATCCCACATAGAATACCCCCACAAACTAATACACTTAAACACTTTGGAAACTGTTTGCGTGGATGCGACGGGCATCGATGGATGCGATTCTCATTCGCATTTCGGATATGTCGCTTGTCATTCTCGAGTCATTTGCACGCATCCAATTTATATATATTTTTTGTTCGTTTTGTTTTCCAGGGTGTTGACATGATTGGAATTTGCAAAGAGCACAAAGTGTTGCATAGCGCCAGGCGTCACAGCAGAATTGTTTCATTAAACGTCATGAACACGAAATTGCGGTCAATGGCGCTCCAAATAGAATAGTCCCATTAAGCCTAGAGCAAAGTGAATGATATGTGACCAGCACAGAACATTCCCCAAGCTCCCATAAATAAGGCGCTGCCATTTTCGTTACAGTCTGCTGATCCTTGCGAAAGCCCTTTCAAGCTAACGCAAATGTTGCCAAACTTATCGTCATTTAAGGTAAGTTACATTTCGTTTCGAAGTGCGCGCTTCAGCTTTTAAGATGACTCTTTGTATACCTTTGCCGCGGCTGCTATCATTTTATCAAGAACTTTGCAACGCAGTCCTCCTAGATTCCGTAAAGCATAAATATTCTTGATGAGTATTAAGTTTATATAAAAACAAGTTCCCAGTCAGCACATATTATGGCATCGGACCACCACGCTTCTCTCAAGACGTCCGGTTAGGGCATATTGAACTTTCAGATGAAATGGTTTTAAGGCTCATATACTATATAGTTATGATGCCATTGACTATGCCACATAATGCGGCCATTTAAAGTCGCCTCCTTGTGCTATTTCAATTTGAAGACGCGCCGCGCCAAAAAGCAGGCAACAAAAATTTGACAGGAAAGCAAAGTTTTGCTCAAACAAAAAGACGCACAATCAAATGGCCGCTTGTCACACGGTTAATGCGCGCCTGGCGTGATTTCCCGT
The DNA here is from genome assembly GCF_003285875.2 of Drosophila novamexicana. Taxonomy (NCBI): domain Eukaryota; kingdom Metazoa; phylum Arthropoda; class Insecta; order Diptera; family Drosophilidae; genus Drosophila; species Drosophila novamexicana. The sequence continues at coordinate 494,984 of NW_020824862.1, read as the reverse complement.
GTATGTGTGTGTGTAACTTTTATGTGTGTGTGTGTGTGCTGGTCAGTTGACTTTTGGTCAAAATCAAAACGTAAACATCCGGAATGTGGCCGTGCCTAGTTCCTGGTCACATTTCGGTGGCAAGAAATTGGCCTAATATAAAATCATTTATGTCTGCGCCTGGATGGGCTTAGTTAATCAGATAACAAACACACAGACACACACACACACACACACAGACACACACACACACACGTACACACACATACATGTCTAATTGCCTTCTTCTTCTTATTTTTTGGCCAACAACTTAATTTCTTTGGCCTTGCCAGTAGCTGCCAAAGGTGACTCGAGCATTTGATAAAGCGAATCATTTGTACGTGATGCGAATCGATAAAGCTGCGCGATTTACGAAAGCAACGCCTTAGCCTTAGTGCCTCGCACAATATATGCTAATTAAAATGATTTATAAGCAGATTCCCCATAATGGCATAATGACAGACTTCAAGCAACCACCCAGCCAGGCCAAGCCATATGGTATGTGTGTGCGTGTGCTGCTTGAGATATCGCTGAATATCCACTTGAAGCCTCAATACATTGCCTAATCCAAAATCCATTGGGGGTGGGCTTAATTAATAAATGAACTCTGGCTGTTGACAGCCACTAAAAAAGAGGAGCATAAAACAGATAAATGTCGATTGTTTCATGGACAAAGTTGTCAGCACAGCACAGCACAGAGCTAAGGCGATTGAAAGTTCAGCAGCGACTGTTCCACAAAACGCTTTCAACACACTTTCGCCAAAGGGAACAAATGGAGTATTAAACTACAGAAGCTTAGATGATTAGCGAAGAAAAGCTAAGCAATTGTTTAATTGCTGTAAGGCTATTGGCGAAATGCAAGCGAAAGTGCTCACCAGAACACGTCTATACGCAGTTAGGTCGGCATTGAAGCTGCCTTTATGCTCTGGCAGCAGCAGCTATAACTTTAACACAAATCGTGTAAAGCTCCAAAGTAGACTTCCTGAAGCCCATCAATTATATTATTATTAATTTAGTCTAAAGAAACTTTCTGTCGAAAGATGTCCAAAAACCCCAATCCAATTTATTGTTGTACTCTAAACTGAGCCTGAAGCCTGAAATACGAGGCAACAATTACGAGGCAAACCAAAATCTTTGCTCAAATAGTGCAATTTATATATAAAAAAAGTTTCCAGGCAGCCCCAAGGCATAAATAACTTGTGACCAACCAATCCATCTTTCTTTTTACCATATTTGGTAGATGACAGTTTTGGGCATTAAACTTTATATGAAAATATATTCAATGCAACGGGCAATGATAAATTCAAATTTGATTTCTGTACAATTTTGAAAATATGTTTTTGAAAAATCAAAGCTAGAAACAAAATCGAACTTCAAACATGTGATGAATAAGCTTCACGAACCGAACTTGAAAGAAAAGAAGCTGGTTCGAACCTAACAACAACTATTTTCTTTTGTTTTGGCACAACTTGTGAACATCGAATTACTTTAACATGTATCTAACAAGGGCTGAAAACGTCAATAATTGGGAACAATGACGTTGGCTCAGATGTGCCTGACACTTGGAGATTTGTGCATGAATGTGTGCTAGGGTATTTGATGTTCGGTAACGAGAACGCAAATCTTTCCTTTGAGGGCTTTACTTGATGCGTTGGCTCGCAGATGATTTCCGTTCGCAAGTTTACAAATGTTCAAACCCGAAACCAAAAGCCATATTGTGCTATATGTATGTTTGTGTGCGTGTGTATGCGGTCTGTGTATCTGTGTGGCATTCACTTCCGTTTCATTTGGTAAGCGAGACTGGCAACAGAATGCAAGCTTATGCCAAACGTGGCAACTGCCACAAGCTGCAGGATTAACCTTAAGTGAATGCAAAATGAATGCAGAAGGACAAGAGATTGTTGCAACTGTTGCCATGCGAGCAGCACAGCTGGAGCCCTGTGCTGGCAGCATTGATATGTCTTCTGCTTGGCTGGCTTGCCAAAGATTACGCATACGCACCGAGTAACAACACCTCAGCTGCCGTCAACCCCCCCCCCCCCTCCCAACGCCGCCGCCGCGGACTGTTGCCGTCTGGAGTAGCTGATGAGGGCACATTTTATTTTTGGTACTTGGCTTGTCTCAGCCAGTTCATTATGTGCTCGCGCGACGATAGCCCAAATCAAAAGGCAGCGATACATAAAACAAATGCTCACAATTCGTATACGTATTCATATTGAAATTCGAATTCAAGTTCAAATTTTCAACAATTTGATGATCAATTTGGCATCAAAGTGCGCGTAATTGGCCAACATGTGCTGTGGGTGGCGCGCCTGTCTCTCTCCCTCCCTCTGCGCGCGTGTGTGTGTAGGTTTTTCTCTTTGATTAATTCATGGCAATTGCTCACTGATCAAATTCGAAGACTTGGTCAAATGGCTCAGCCCATGAATCAGGCACTGAGCAGTCGAAAAAGTGGCATGCCAGCAATTTAATTGCAAACAAATTAAAAGTCAAATGATAAATGAATCCATGTTTCGAGTACTCGGCAGTAAATGATTTGTTGCTGAAAACTGAACTCGAACTCAGACAAAATAAACAATAAATTCTGACGAATATTTCAACCCAAAGGCAATTAGCAACTATTTGTATTAAAATTGTTAACTTACCAAAAAATCCAACATAAGTAAAATATTAAATTTGTGGCTATTTTGAGCAATTTAAAGACAATTATTTTCCAAATTGTAATCCATCAAAATATGCACTTAAATTTTGAATGCAATTAAAATACAAATAAATGTGCATTTAAAATCAAAGATATGCAAAATATGGATATTAAGAAATTCCAAATTTTTATATCTAAGCTATACGTATTATTCATATTTATATACGAACTAATTCTGCATTTTTCTCAATGAAAAACTTTTAGGAATTTGCATGTTACAAATATATATATTTTAAATAAAATTTGTAAATGTTCTAGCTCTTGGTTTTTAAGTCAAAAAATTTAGACCTTTTCTTAATACCCTGAACCCATTAAAACTGGTTATATTGTAATTGTGCAAATGTATGTAACAGGCAGAAGGAAGCATCTGCGACCCCATAAAGTATATATATTCTTGACCAACATCTACAGTCGAGTCGATCCAGCCATGTCCGTCCGTCTGTCTGTCCGTCCGTATGTATGAGCGCAAGGATCTCAGAACTTATAAGAGCTAGAGACTTGAAATTTTAGATGTAGATGCTCATAGCTCCCGCGCAGATCGAGTTTGTTTCCGATACTTGATAACTTGCCCCGTTTCCAAGTAATCGATAAAAATCTATATCGAAATCCTGTTTTTTGAGCAATTTTGATAGAGAATATTATATATATATAGATGTATTTGGGGCTGGAAGCAGAGGGTTCAGGGCATGGCCTAGTCGGTAGCTCCCGACTAGAACCTTTTAAAACTTGAATAACACCAAAAGGTTTTCAGTTCATGGTTCGTACTGCGACACACACGGCTTCGTTTGAAGGCCTGCCCCATTAGTGCATCAAAAATTGCAGCAGCAGATTGATGAGCTCACTGAAAAGTCCACAAGGATATTGTAGACATGGCAACCGCCGTCGGTATAAAAAAACTTGTAAAGCACACATGGTATTAAGTTTTTTTTATGGCATGTGGAACCTTTTGCCAAGGAGCAAATGTTGGTAATTTGTGACGAAAATCAGAAAGCAGCAGAAGCTGCAAACTTGTTAGGGGAGCCCATATTTAATTAATAAATGCTATTCAAATGACCCTCAATGAAGTGAAATTAACCCAGCTTGATTCATTTACGTTCCCGCTCAAATAAACAAATTTTAAAGGATCTTCAAGCAAAAGCTAGAATTTTTTTAAAGTCCAAATATTTATCATTTAGGGATATTTGCTGAAAACATTCATAAATAATAGTTTCTTTCGTTTTTATATTTAAATATAAAATAAATAGTTTTGTTTTTCAAAAATTCGCTTAACATTATTTTTTCATGAGCTCGAATCCAATTTAAATGCCACCCATACAAATGTATGCAAATTGTGGACTCGTTTTACGGCATTTCAATTAAGGGCCAACTTTTTCAGTTCCTGCGGGGGAAGGGGGAAGGACGTTGAGCGAAGTTAGGTGTACATCAAATGCATAAATGGGCCAACTCTGGTTGCCGCTTGGCAAAAAGAAAAAACCAACTCGTTGTGAAGAGTAGCAAATATTCAAAGCCCGTAAATAACGTAATTTAGTTAAATTATTTTACCGCTAAAGATCATTATTAGCCTAACTAGCCGATTTGTTACTCCAGCTCTAAGACTGTGAAATATATAGAATTCACTTATATAAAATATTAAAAATATCATCATTTAATAAATGTATGCATAAAACTGTTTGTCCTGACTGCTTGTACAAAGAATTCTCTTAATCAACCTTTCATTTGAGTTTAACGTGTTTCACGCTTTTCGATAACTTTACAGTTCCATCGTGGAATTGGGGAACAAAGTGGAATTGCTGATTGATATGAAATAAAGCTCATGTTCGAGAATCTTCATGAAAATTCATTTGAAACGTTATTCTCCATTTTCATGGTTTCCAAATAGGTTTTTTGCTGATAAGCTAAAACTAAAAGCTTAATTTGTCAAGGACTTCGAGAATTTTTTTTTTTTGAGCCATAATCCTGATTGGAAGCTGGACACAGCCACTTGCTCTGTTAACCCATAAATGAAGTCAGAGCCATTTAAAATTTGTATTTCTTATAGCACTTGCCCTTTAGTTGCTTGATTAAGAAACTATTCCAGAAAATGAACAATATTCAGCTTGTTATAACTTTTCAATAAGGTTCTTAACTTTTGCATCTAATCAATGGAATCTACATGCATACTATATGTATTTTCATTCATATAGATTTGTTATTTTTCGGCATAATAATATATATTTTATGCCGTGTGTGTAGTTTTTCGACTATGTCAGGAATGTAAACAAAAATCACTATTAAATATATAATATGCATATATATATATATAAAGATATCTATCTATACATATATATGTTTACATGTGTGTGTGTGTAGTAAGGTGAGCTCCTCAAAGCTGAATGTCGCTGTACTCGACCAGGGAAAGTTAAGAGGTAAACATAAAGAACAGCCCAAGCAGCTGGCCCACTCTTGGCTGGGATCATTGGTTTCAGTGGGCTCAGGCTCAGAAAATTGGTAGCGGATAACAAATGTGACAGAGGCACGACAATTGGTCATATGTCACTTGGCTCGTGGTGCGAAAGCCGGATGCCAGCAATTAGTGCTGCTAATGAGAGTGGCGCTGCACTTGGTGTCGGCGGCGTCGTTGGCGATGCAGTCATGGATGGATATTGACTTCATTATTGGCCAATTGAGGGGAGACCAATAAATGACGACGTCATTGGCGAAAATGTAAATGTTTAGACAAAAACTATTTAAACTTGTCTAAATGCTTGCACACCCAAACACAGACACTCGCACTCACACACATGTCGTGCTATGCTTGTGGCTGCGGTCAGTGTGGTCAATGATGCAGCGCATCCAGTCGAGTCCGACTGGAGATGAATATTAATATGAGTATAGCTATTGGGCGCGTATATTGCGTGGGCGTTCGAACAGAGAGATGGCAATTTGGGCGTGGGCGTGGCAGTTACGGTCGGCACTTAAATAATGCACAGAATAGTTTTATGTCTTAATTATGAGCTAATTTTTAGTATTTTCTCAGCAATAAATCTGTGTGTTGTATTCTGCGCACAGGCAAACAAAAATTTAACGCCCAGTTCCAGAACAAGTTGTTCTTGTTATTGTAAATTTCAACTATTTCAAATTTTTTTTAAAATATGCAAATGATTTGTTTGTTTGTCTGTTTGTTTGTTTGTTTGTTTGTTTGCTTGCTTGTTTTTTTACTTGTTTGCATGATGCGAGCGAACGAGCCAGGCGCGTCTCATGTGTTGTCAAATTATGTTAGTTAGCTTACCAATCCGCCCACACCGCAATAGATGGACAGCGAGACAAGCAATCCGATGTGATTCAAAGCTGACTTCCATTTGAGCGACTGCCAGCAGGCGGAGCTGCGACTACAGATGCCGCCGCCGCTCTCGACAGCCTCGGCACGGCGATCCAAATGCTTGAGCTTCTCGAGCAGCTCAGTGTTGGCCTCATCCTGCGAGTCGTAGTCGTTGGGCGATCTGGCCTTGGCGGGCATCGCTTTGCACTACGTGTTGTTAATATTTACAAATTGCACTTTCTGATTTGGCAGTGGTCCCATCAATTAGCTGGCGACCAGCGCCCGTCGCTTAAGCTGCCTCGAGCCATTGCAGTAAATCCCAATGATTTTTAATTTAATCTCAATCTATTTCACTAGCAGCTCGCACGCAATTTAAATACGCGCCAAGTAAAACGTACCCCGTCGCGAATTGACGCCCGAAGCAGCGAACAGCCAAAGGAAACCAAAAGCAACCGCACTCGACGACGGCCAACGAGGCGTATGAGCAACGGCAACGGCAGCGGCATCGACAGCCTCAGTCATTTAACAGAATTGTTTGCATTAACAGCGCCATTTTGAGTCTAACAGAACTTTGGCATATTCACAATACTGTTAAGCGTTACAGTATGGACAGAGCACTTATTTTCTAACTGCCTATGCTCGGAATGTTTGAATCAGAATAGATAGCTTATTATATCCTACTTAAAGATTGCTATAAAGTTACATTTCTTGACTGTTGCTGAAATGATTTAATATGTATTTGCCGATTGCCTTAGTAAAATGCTTTTCGTTTTCAAATCGGTTCTAGAGTTTAAACTTTAATAATTTGCGTTTGGTGAATTTACTTCCTACCTACTGATAATCGGGAAAACAATTTTTGTATTCCTTTTCCATATTTTTTCTTTTGATAAGACCATATCCGACTAAAAAGTCGAACAATTTCTGGTATATAAAAACTTATTAACGCAGGAATTCAAATAAAATAAAAATATTTGGACAAACCCTTAAACAATAAAATTTGATATATCAACTCATAGGTCACTAAAACCAACTATTTAAATGTTAAACTATACTTTAAGTTTTACTGAATTAACATTAAGATAAAACAATATCGAAAGCTAACACTCAAGAATTTATTTGTTTAAAATTGGATAAAATTAAGACTTGGGTTTGGGAATATAGAAATTGGGTTTACGAGCCGAATGTTAAGGCTAGAAAGTGGTTAACAGCGCAACAGTTTTTCGGACTTGCGGAAAAGATATTGAAAAAAATAACATGATTATGAGCCGATTAGGAATTACACTATGAGAAATCCCATAACCAGGAATCACTTTAAATGGGATTGAAGTTAGACACCAGACTAATTTTCAAAGCTTTCTTTGTAACAGTTGAGTAAATCACGCAGAGCTCGCGTCAAATGTACTTTTGAGATAACAGTGAGCCGATTTCCATTTACATATTGACTTTATTTATTTAATAATACATCAATTAGATTTACATCTACTTAAAAAAAAATCCAAATGGAGCAAATTGAGTTGATGTTCTTTTTTAAATTTTGTTGCTCTGTGTGAATGTGTTGCATGTGCCGATGTGTATGTGTGTGAGTGTGTGTGTGTGTGTGTGTTTGATCGTTTGATCGGCATAACTATCATAACTGTGTTTAGGCATCCCAAACATTAATGTTAAAGTTCATGTTAGCAGTATGGTAACCGTTCACGGCTTAGAGAGTTCACATGTTAACTAAACGCTCGCGTGACTAGAGCTGTTGGTAATAACTGAGCAGATAATAGTCGTGTTTTTTTTTTTTTTTTTGAATACCCTGTTCTATAACAAAGTAGATACAAGACTTTCGATCAACACACCTATACCATATGCAAGGCACCTATTCAACAAATGGTGCATTTCTGAGTATATTACCCAAACGGTAGGTATGATAAAAAAAAAGAATTTAAATAATAAACTGTATGTGGTAGAACAACAAAAATAACTCAAAAAAAAAAAAATAGTTGTTGTGTTGCTTGAGCTCCTCCAAATAGCCATTTGAATGTCCACGGCCGAGGATCCACGTCAAAGCGAATAACTGTCTAACAGAAAGAATAGACTAATCAGTTATTTAGGCATAAACACAGTAATGGTGCTTAGATTCACTCACAATATAGAACATAGAAAACAAATATCACAACAAACGTAGTTCTTGTCGAACAACAGATTAACAGATCTTAACATGCAAGCAAAAGCCGGGACATTTATTTAAACATTGTTAGTTAGCCTATTTATCTAATAGACAATTTATAATAAATTAAGTCTTAAGCTTTTAAGGAATTAAGCACAAAATTAACAGAAGCCATTGAAATGTAACTAAGATGTTAAAACTGTTAATAAACGCATGAATTTGTTTAAGCTACATTAAGTGCAAATGTAACACAATTTGCGTGAGTAAGACGAAACGATATCCATGGGTGCATAACAATAAATAATGTGGGTCTATATAAAGTTTGGCAATTGGAAACAAATGAAAAAAGTACTATTGCTGCCCTTTATGCTGGAGGTATTAGTGCAAGCTCTGTTAAGCTTACATCTGTAAGTCTGCAGTTGCTAGCTTACATAATAAAAATAAAAAGAACTTAACAGTCGGGCATAACCGACTGCTCGAAACTCTATTCGGAGCGTAATTGCCGACTAAATCAGTCGCAAGGAGTTTACTTGATTCTAATCCAAAATAAATAGCTGGCTGACGTAAGACTATTAAAAACATAAATAAGAACACGTCCACAATGTTTCCGTTAGGTTAGAAAGTGGTAAAAATAGGTTTTTATTAAAAAAAATATAACATGTTCCCTGTAGGAGACCAAAATGTTTTGCTATATAAAACTAGAAGTTTAAGAAATAAAATCAGTTCGAATTTGAAGTCAAATGAACTTTAACCGCAAAGCAGCGACTGAGACTAGAAGATCTTGAGTAGAGTATATAGAGTATATATATATACTGAAAGCCTTTTAGTTTCAACATACTGCTTTTGCTCCCTAATAAACTCCTTTAATTTCGAGAACCGAGCATAAAAACCGAAGACAATTAATTATACAAATTTCACTATTAATACAATTTTTAATTGAAAACGGAATGTGGGAAAATTTCATCTAACAGTCAATTCGAAATGTTATGAACAGTTATGTTAGGCACGAACGTTAACACCAAATTCGTGCGTAATTCGACATGTTATGGGACAATTTCATCTAACAGTAATTCAAAATGTTAATGTGAATTATGTTGGGCACGAACATTAACACCAACTGCAAACGTGAGAAGAGATGAGATGGTAGACTTGCATGCTGTAAGAGATGGCAAAAGATGCAGGCAAAATAGAAGAGCACACACACAAAGACACAGGCGCATGCACACATATACAAAAGTATTTAGAGCGAGACAGACAATTTGGCGCGCTGTTAATAACCTTTTGCGTGACGCGTTCATTTAGTTGAATTTCTAAGATTCAAACACTGTCAGAATATCCTCCATGGTGACTCTGGAGTTTGAATGGAGGCTGTTGCTTATTTGAAAATCCGGCTCTAGAAAATTTGAAAGAATAATGGTAGTTTAAAAGCCGACCAACATGAAAAACAGAAAAACAAAACAACACAAAATACAATAATTATAATGACAATACGCACCCACAAGCTGGCCCAGTTCATCGTCATCTAAAGTCGGTATTTCACCGATCGGCGAGTACGGCGGTTGCGGTATGCTACTGGTGCCGCTGGCTGGCTCACTGGCATTGAAGGTTGTGGTCGCTGCAACAGGCGGCGTCAACTCAGTGTCCACCGCCTCTGTCTCACTGATTTGCCGCGCCGGCGCCTCTTCGGCAGTTGTCAGAGCTGCGCTGCTGGTTTCCTGCTCATGGGCCGACTTAAAGCTGGTGTCTGACTCCGGTGACTCAAAGCGTACGCTGCGATTGGTTGTCTGCGGCAGGAGCTGTGGCGTATTTTGTCGTGAGGGCGGAGTGTGCAGCTCCCGCACATCCTCAATGGATGTTTGAATCTCTAAAATGTCATCGGTTGTTACATCATCCGTTAGGGCAGTCGACACAGGTGATTTTCCTTTTAAGTCTTTCTGCTCCAGCACGTCTGTCGACTGTTTCTGTTCTGTCTCTTGTTCCACAGACTTCGGTACAGGATCCACAGGCTTCGGCTCATCATCCTTTGGCTGCGGCTCCGGGTCCGTTTGCTTCTGTTCATGTTCCTGCTCAGCTGTTTCCTCTTTCTTAGTTTGAGATTGTGGTTTCTCAGCTGGTTCTGCGATTTCATCAGCATCACTTTCTGGCACTGTCACTGGCACTGGAACTGGCTCCTGGTCTTGCTCTGGCCCTTCGGCGCCCTCCTCGTCACTCACTGTTGTAGTTACTGTAACTCGTTTTACTGGGGTCGGAGTGCCAGAGCGACGCACGCCCAATGTTTGATAGTCGGGCATTTCGTTGGGCACTGTAAAAGTAAATATATATTTGGTTAAGTAATCAGGCATCTTTGACTATGCCCTACTCACCAATATACTCGTCGCCGGCTTCGTTATCCACATCCTCATCCTGGCTGTCATCGATGCGCAGACTGGCCAAATCGTTGACTGGAACGCGCAGTGCCGGTCGCTTGAGCTTAGGGCCACGTCGGCCGCCGTTGCAAGAGGCCTGGCGACCGGACCGCTTGCTTGGGCTGGCCATGTCGTGTTTAAGCTCAATGTCCTCGAGCACGTTTCCAGTGGCATCGACACGTTGCAAACGCGTTGGCACTGAATTGCACAATTTCGACAGCAGCCTGGGCGTACCCGCAATGGACGATGATTTGCGCGGTTTACTGCCAAGTATTTCGACAGCTTCACTAAATGAAACCGAAAGCTTTGATTTGGACTTTCGATTTGCGCGCTTCGTCGTGGAGATGTCCGAGCCAGTTAGGCGCTTCAACTTGACCACGCATTTAAAGAAGCGAGCGCCATAACGCTGCACCAGCGCCTTGCTGACACTGTTTGGCCTGGCCTGTTTGAGCGATCTTTTCAGATTTGGCGGCGGTGTGTGTGCACGTGACGTTGTCTGTATGGTTCGTTGCTTGGCACCGTTCTGCATCCAGGGTACCTTGATGTGCACCTTACTAATGGGTTTTTGTTTTTTGGGTGGCGACGGAGAATCATCCAGCATTGATGAATCTGACGCCGTCTTGCGTGGTCTGCCGCGTTTGCTGGCTTTCCGTTTGATTAAACGTTCAATCTCTGTCTGGTTCAAGCGCTTGATGCGCACCAAGCATTGTCTAATGCCTGCCGAGGTACCAGTTTTATTCTTGGAAGTCGTTGGCACATCTGCAAACATTTTCTGTTGGGCCTTCGTTTTGGGCGGTTGTGGCTGTCGATGCTCATCATCCTCATCCTCATCCTCTTCCTCACCGTCAGCATCGCAGTCGCGATCGGCGTTGTCGTCCTCGTTGTTGTCGCTAACAAGCGCGGGTTCCTGTGAATTGGCATTATCATCAGCAGCAGTGTCATCCACTGTTGCTTTGTCATCCTCCTCAGCTATAATATATTGAATTTAATAATTGTTCGTACATTTCGAGTTTATTTTGTAACTGACCCAAATTGTAAATGGGCGATGCTGGCACCGGCGAGCGTGGTAGTGCGATTTCCGTGTCGGAATCATCCTCTGCAATTCGTTTGTGCTTAGCTACAATCTGAGTTATTTGACTGTCGTATTGGCACATACCTGGATTAAAAATGGGCGACATTGGCAATGGCGACGGCTTTGAGGGTTTTTCTTTCGGATCTGCGTCTGCTGCCGCCTCAGCCTCTGGCTGCGCTGCTGTCGCCTCTCGTACGCTCGGCGGCGGTGGAGCTGCTCGCACCAAATCGAACAAATCCATTGCGTGTGTGTGTTTGTGTGTGTGTGGGATAGTGCTTATGATTGACGGTCTTTAGCTATCTTGTTGCGTCCACATCCACAAACACAAGCTCATCGACAGTTTTGGTCGAGCCGCCTTAGCTTCAGCCCCAAGCGAACGAAGCGCGAAAACCACACACGTAAAAATAATAACATACACGGCAAATAGAAACGCGAAACGAAATATGCTTCGTAGTTGTCTGTACGCCTGTTCCCAATCTTTTTAATGCAACTTTTTAAATCACTTACCGTAGCTGCAACAATTTTCTTTAACAAAAATTGAGGCAAAAAAAAAATAAACGCGGATTTATACTCTATTGCAGAGAGACACCGACGCCGCTGTGTAGTGATGTAAAATGTATCATTTATCGATTCATCGATTCAAAGTTGGCGATATTTATCGAAATAAGCTCGGCTATGCTCGCAGCAATTACAGTTAATAATTAAACGGAGCGCGAATTGCGAATTATCTTGTGTTTCTGTGACTAGCTTATCATTTCATTCTTATAAACTTACTCGAACGTTTTGTTTTGGGCGTAGTTGAGCAGATTGCTGTAAGGATTATGTTTGTATGATAATATGTTTCACAGCTTACTCAGCACAACATTTTTCCCTACACTCTGACTCACAATATATATTGTATATTGTATTGTGTTATGGAATAGTTTTTGTCATACCATAAATACCATCAGAAATCATTTAATTTTCCTTCAACGAATTCAATATTATTACACTCTTTGCAGTTTGTTGCTTCTCCCGCCAATTATCGATTACAATTCGATCGCAGAAACGAGCTTAACTGGCCGATCTGGCAGGATTTATCGGCCTCCACCACAGCCAATCGAAGGTATATCGAGGTGATGGGCGCGCTATTTCAAAGAGCAATAGTTTTCAATTGGCATTTTTATTCACTTTCATTGTATAATTGGTTAATTGCAATAAATATAATTTTGTACAATTAGTTGGCGAATTTTTGCAGGCAGCAAGACATTGTGCAATTAGCAATTGTTTGGATTTGTTTCGTTTACATTTCGATTTCTGAGGATAACACCTTCAAGACTAGCACAAAAACTTCGCCGGCTCAGCATATAAATATGTATAAAATATAAGTAGTACATACAAAAGCTATGTAAACATATATAGATAAAAGAATACTTTGCGTAGACAGGGGCGAGTGGTGAGTTAATTAATTAATTGGGCGGCGAAATATATATAAAAAAAAAAATAAACAACGGCTCTAAATAAAAATAATAATAAACAATTAAATACATTATAAAAGTACAAACATTTGCTGGCGTTTCTGTGTCGTGTTTATATATACATATATATCTATATATATATATATATATATATATATATATATATATATATACATGTGTGTGTGTGTGTGTGTATATATATTGCAGTCGAAAATTGTCATGTCCGGCGGCTACTCTGTCACGGCACCGCACGGCTTTTAAATGTACACCTTAAACGCGCTCCAGCCATGGAAGCACTTTGTAAAACGTCGCGACTCCTTGTTTTTCATGGTGAGGAACAGTTTGCGCGGTCGTTCCGGCTGCTTAATGCGCATGTGCTGTATGTAGACCTGGGCCGATTTGTAGGCCAGCTTCACTTCCACCTCGCTGCAACGCGGCCCCATCCAAAGAAAGACGTGCTCACCATTGTCGAGTATCATAATATCATCATCGGCCAAATCGTCCTGACAGAAGTCTGCGCACTTCTCGGCCACCGTATAATAGCCCCGCTCGTTGGAGCAGCGAAACAGTCGCGTGTAGTTCATATAATCGGCATTCGTGTCGTATGGCTTGCGACCGCCCAGCGCCACCCAGAAGAAGTTTTCCGGTTCGTCGCCCTCGTTGAGTATCTGTGGGTATGTCAATTCATAAATGAAACACTCTATATGTATATATATATATATATATATATATGTATTGAATAGTGATTCATTGGGCTGATACTCACCTGCAGGCTCACCCAGGGACTGTTGAACATCTGTTCGGCTATATCCTGCACCAGTTTTGTCTCCTCGTTGCACGCTTTGCTGCCCAGCCAAACGTACACAATGCCCGACTGTGACTCGTCCTCCGTTTCGAATGGCACATGAAGAATATAGCTGAGCGATTCAAAGAGATCATTAATAATATTATCAGATTCATCGTTTAGCGGGAATTGGGTGAAAACCCAAATGGGTTACATATCATGGGTTATGGGTTATACCATGAACTGTTTAATAAACGATAGTAAATTGGAAAAAAAAGCGGGTCGTTGTCAAGACTTACCAGAATGCCGAGTTCAGATGCACTGCATCCGGCTGGATTTGTATGAGTCGTGTGGTCAATGCGCCGCCATTGGAACGCAAATGGAAGAACTCAACGGCGGGTTTACCATCGGGCGTGAGCGCCTTGTCCTTGCGCTTACCCGTGTGGATGATGAACTTGCGCTTGAAGTGTGACATGAACTTGAGGTTCTCCTGCTGCTGAAAGATGCGCATGACCTCCAGCTCCTCGCCGAACATTGCCTTGAACTTCTTCTGCAGTGTAAACGTAAAGGTCAGCCAGCCCATGTTGCCGGCATTGCGTCCCTGCCAGAAGTAGACAACACACTCGATCTCATCCTCGGGCGGCGACGATTTGCTATCATCGCCATTCGGCTCCGCGCCACCTTCGCCACCATCAACATCGTCGACGGGTATACAGTAGCGGCAGAGGAAGACATAGCATTCGCCCGTATAGAAATGTCCGAGCTCCTCTTCGGGCAGCCGGACAAACTTCTTGTTCTCGAGCACAAAGGCCTCCATCATCTCGAGATCGTAGTTCCATTCCTCCTCCAGCTGCTCGGCCTCGGCCAGGGGCATCGCGCTCTGGCGTGGCATAAACAGCGCCGCCAGATCTGTGCGTGTCTCCTGTTTGCGCGCCCATTGCGTCAAATTGGCGCCCGTTTTGGCCACCGATTTGGCGGTGCGTGTGAAATCAACAGCCATCACCTCATCCCAGCCGGGGAATTTGGTGCGAAAGATCTGCATCTCGTTGCCCTCCGGTACGCGCATGACCAGCGCACAATCCGGCCGCTCCAGCATGTTGAACAGCTCGCGGCTCAGCTTGACGGCGGCGGCGCGCACCAATCGGGTCGACTTCTTGCCAAACCAGACAAACAGATCCGTATAGCAGTCGAGGATGTAAACGTGCTTGCTGTTGAGCAGCGTGTGGCTGAGCTTCTGCTCGGGCAACTCCACCTGCGGCAGCTCCAGATAGCCCATGCCCAGCTGCACCTGATAGAGGCGCGGCTGTACTGGCGCATAGTTCTCATCGATGTGCTCCTCGGGCGGCGGCAGATCGGCCACCTCCTCCGGCAGTATATCGAATGCTTCCCAAAATTCTGGACTCTCTGCACCCTGCATATCGACCAGAATTTCGCACTTATTCTTGCGCTCCGTCTTGTTGATCTTCTCGGCCATGAGGCGCGCCTTAGAGTTGAGCGTGTTCTTGGAACGCTTGCCCAGCCAGATATGTATCCGTGTGCCCACATCCAGGAGGAAGGCGTGCCGCGGATCCAGCGATTGCACAACCACAGCCATTGGCTCTAAATGAATGCTAGCCCCATATGCATGGACCAGATAAAGCCGTGTTATGTGTATCATCTCCTCGATGGTATAGAAGCCGGTAGCAGTGCGTCCACCCTCAATATAAATCACTTCCGCCTCGAATAGGGCCAGAAATTCATCGGATTCGTCGCCCTGCTCCTCGCGTATCGTGCGACATCGTGCGCCCAGATAATTACGCAAATTGACGGCATGGATGGCGGCACAGGCGCGCTTGTCCAGCGTCGCCTCGTTACCAATCCAGAAGTAGATCTCCCAGTTGAGTGTGTGCAGCTCATCGAACTTGGTCTTAAGGACAATGTAGCAGTCGCCCTCGTAGAATTTGCCATGCACCACCTCCTCGATTTTGTTGGGCAGAAAGTTCTCGATCTCCCAGATGGTTAGGCCCGGCTGCTGGCCATCCTCCTTCTCAAAGAACTTGGAATAGTCCAGCTGTGGCTTCTCCAATGATTCGTCCCAACGTTTCGGCTTCAATGACTCTGTGGGCAACGCATCCATGTCGTCCTTCTCTTTGTCCTTGGCCACGTCCTTCATACCCTTTAGCACCTTGGCCGCATCCTGACCGCCATCCTGGCCCTCCGTACGCGGACCCCGTCGCAAACGTATCTTGCGTGCCGTCGCATCCTTGGGCGTCGGCGCGGCCGGTATCGAGGGCGGCACAGCGGCCCCAGCCAGTCGTAGTTGCGTCTGCAGCGAGAAATCAATGTTGTAGAACTCCAGGCTGGTCGCTTTGCTGGCCTCACTGGGCTTGGGCGGCATCACCAGCTCCGGATTGTCGCGCAAATCCAGCTGATCGAGCCCCTCTAGCAGATGTATGGCATCGGGCAGTGTTATTAGCCGATTGCTGCTCAAATTCAACTGCTTGAGCGCGCCGCATCTGCACAGGCCCTCGGGCACCATCTCGAGCAGATTGTTCGACGCCGAGAAGCACTCAAGGGCGCCAAGCTTGCCAATGCCCGACGGTATGCCCTCAAAGTTAAGTTTGTTATCGTTGACAAAGAGGCGTCGTAGCCGCGACAGCTTGCAGAGGGCGGCGGGCAGGACAGTCAGCTGGTTGCGTGATAAAATCAGCGACTCGAGACGCTGCCACTGGTCCATGCTGGAGCTGAGCTCGTTAATCTCATTGTCGCTGAGATTGAGGCGCACCAGCGTAACCACATTGTAGACGCAGTCGGGCAGCTTTGGCAGTGCATTGTGCGAGAGATCCAGCTCCACAAGATTGGCCAGACTGTCGATGCTAGTGGGAAAGTTGAGGAGCGTGCGCTGTGTGTTGCTCATTTTGAGCACCTCGAGGCTCTGCAGCGAGGGCAGCTGACGCAGCTGGAACAGCTCCAGCGGATTGCCGGACAAGTCCAGCGTCTTTAAATTGGTCAAACGGCGCGTTTGCGGCGGCAGCGTCTCTAGGCGATTGTGCGATAAATCGAGAAAGAGCAGATCCGTCAGATGTATGAACAGCGCCGTGGGTATGCTCTCAATTTGATTGAAGCTCAGATTGAGCACAATTAGATTCTTGGCACGCTCCAGACCCTCGGGCACTTCCTTTAGCCGGTTGTGCGACAAATCCAATGTGGTTAGCTCCTCCAGCTGGAACAGCTCTGGGGGTATGCCGCTGTTCTTCAGCTGATTGTGGCGCAAATCTAATGAGCGCAGGCACGTCAGTTCCGTTAGTTCGCCAAAGAGCTTTTCCAGATGATTATGATTTAGGGAGAGGTGCTCCAGCTTCTGAAGATGGCCCAGCTCCTCGGGTATTTGCTGCAGCTGTGTGTGGTCTAGTGTTAGCCACTGGACGCGCGACATTTGCCGCATGGAGCTGGGGAATGTTTTCTGCAAGAACAAACAGTGGTTATAACGGTAAGCGGCTGGGCAATGTAAACAAAGCGCTAACAGCGCAGTTAACGTCGCCGCTGACGTTGACGTCGGCGTCGGCGTCAACGTCAGCAGCTGCAGCAGCTGTGCGCTGCTGATGACAAATTCGCCGTGAATGGCTACTTTTTTCATTTTTTTTTTCCTATTTGGAGCAATGACTGAACCGCTAATCTAAGTCTGGGGTTGACCCGCTTGTGCAGGTGCAGTGGCCAGCAGCTAGCGACCAGCACTTAATTTAGCATTTACATTTACATTCCGCATTTAGCTCGACAGCAACAGCAACAGCAAAAACAACAACAACAACACACAATACTTACGCTGAAATCATTTTTCGTAAAATCAACGCCGCGGACAAACGGTAAAACACTCATCCTGGATATGCTACGCACTCTACTGCTGCTGCTTCTTGTGTGGGTGCGGGGAGTAGCATAAAACTAACAATTTTGCGTCACGGACACGAAGACGGACGGCGAAAACGGCTGCGAGCCCCGTTCTTGTTATTGCTATTTCAATGAATATATGTGCCTGTGCCTGATCTAGCGATGGCAAAAGTATCGATATGTCGACCATATCGATAATAATTTGAAACTATTGCAATAGCATGGGCTCGTGCAATAGATCAAAGCATATCGATATTTCCTTTGAAATGTGCATTTTAAAGTTGTTTTTGTTTCTTCAGATATTTCCGTATCAGTTAACATCAATCGTTGATTCTTATACAGGGCTTAGTAAATTAGCATGCCAGTATAAAGGTTGCTTCTTACAAATTATCGCGTAAACAGAACATATCGGATGATTTTTTTTGCTCTTAATTAAGAATCTCAATTCATTTTTGCAGCTAGTAACTTTGTAAGTTCTATTCGGCTCTCTTACGACGTATCTAAAGGAATATAGGAGGACAGCTTGCTATTGGGCCGATGTCAACAGGTCAGAAGCAATCTTATCAAATGAGATTCAAATGCTTGCGCACATTGATGACATTGAAGAGATCGAAATGGCAGTGAGCAGAGCTAAGCTTTTCTTTAGATCAATAGAGAGAGATGGAGAGAGAGAGAGAGAGATAGAGGGAGAGAGAGAGTGCGTGAGAGAGGTAGACAGCGGAAAAGGAAATAAGAGAGACAGAGAGAGCGAGAGAGATTTGACTTAAGCCTATAAACGGCAACTGAAGTGACTAATGCAAAATTTATAACTTATCAATATTTATACTTATACTTATACTAAATCAGTTTGAGTTTAGTTGTCTTATAATTATTGTTGAGCCTTCAATTTCGAAAAAGCAAATTAGTTTGGTTGACCGGTGTTTCCATGCTGTGTGATTGTTGCCGATACTTTTTGTGCTCGTAGGTACACACTGGCAATGTGTTGTTCGAAACGGGGTGGGAAAATGCGCATGGAGCGCAAGAGTGCTGAAAGGACTTCAGTCTCCTGTTATCCTGTAACTGCTAAGCGTCTCCTCTATGGCATATCAACATCGCATGCATTATCTAGAGGGTGTGACCAAGTTGAACGACAAAAAATTTTCATACTTTGCTCAGTCTTCGGAATGTGAAGTTCCTGCAGGACATTTGTCTCAGCAACGTTCCAAGCAGCAATAAAACTATAAACTTAAAAAAAAAAAAACCAAAAAAGAAAACCAATTCAATTGAATTCAACACAAATCACAAACAACTACAGTGAAAATGAAAAAAACTTGTCCAATAAAGTGCTTCGTGGGCGTCTAAATTACCGTTTCGTGGTCTCGTGCCAGGCAAAAGAATTTAAAAGTAAGCAGAATGCAAATGCGAATGCGGCGAACGCAGAAGCTTCTCAGTTTTCAGCTTTTGTTTGTTGTGAAAAATTGTGTACCCATTGTGCAAAAAGGGGAGTGTTTGTTGTAATGTCCTGTGCCGCTGTAATCAGTAAATGCGACACGCACAAAATTATGCACATAGCTGCAAACTATGTAAATGCTGTTAATCACATTCACAGAATTTGAAAAATATATATGTACATATGTATTTGTGGGACATACATATGCACATAGTATTTGCGAAAGTGTTGTTATTAAAAGCTTCGGGGTCCAAGGATGCGTGGGCGTTCGTCTTATTATGCGTGTCCCAAAAAACTAGCAATATATGTATGTACATGGGTGTATACACATATATTCATATATATATATATATAATATAGAAAAAATACATATACATATACATATATGTACATATATACATACACACGCACGTACGCACGCACACATGCGCCCACACTGCTGCCTCCTTTCGAGATGGGCGTGTAGTTTGGCGCTGTAAGCTACTGTGCTCGCATTTGTAACGGTAACAGTCGAATGTTACAATGCCCAATTGGCTAAAAGCATTAAGCCGCAACAACTAAGTTAGCGCAAGATGCTGCGCTGCATTTTGCTTGTTGGCATGCATGGGTGGGGCGGGTGGTGGGGGAGGCGGCGCGGCAAGCGCAGCAATTACGACTGCGTCCCACGAGCAAAACGCGAGACCAAGCCATAAGGAATAAGGAAACAGTGCGAACTTTTAATCAATAGATATACAA
This sequence comes from Drosophila novamexicana, assembly GCF_003285875.2. Classification (NCBI taxonomy): domain Eukaryota; kingdom Metazoa; phylum Arthropoda; class Insecta; order Diptera; family Drosophilidae; genus Drosophila; species Drosophila novamexicana. The sequence continues at coordinate 475,069 of NW_020824862.1, read as the reverse complement.
AAACACACACACACACACACACACACACACACACACGAGGAGCAGGACAAAAGCAACAATAACGGGAGCAGCAGCAACAACAACAACAAAGAAAAGTATAACAGCGTGAGCGCGCAAGTGGCTGAGAGAGCTTAGCGCGAGAGAGAGAGAATTGCAGACTGATACTGCAAGAGAGCAAGCGTGAGTCAATGAGCGCGCGCCTGGCCGTTACCTTTCTACCGTTACTCGTACTTGTACTCGCACTCGCACTCGCACTCGCACTCGCATTCGTTGCGTTGCCATTTTCGTTGCCAGCAAGAGCAAGAACAGGAGCAAACAGAGCAAGAGGAAGACAAGTGAACAAAATTGCTATTGCGCTGGGCAGCCGCAGCATCAATAACAGAGCACGAGCACAGCATGCGGGCGGGCGGGCGGTCGGTCGGTCGGTCTGTCGGTCGCTGAAGCTGAGATTTAAGGGTGTGCGTGTGTGAGTGGCCTGCATGGTGAGGTAGTAGTGCTAAGGAAAAAATGGGAGCAAGAACGCGTTGCACAGACAATTTTTAATTAAAGTGCTGCAACATGGCTCATTTTGGGCTGCTAGCGTTCGCCCGCCCACATGCTTATTAAATAATAAAGACCATGCCCACACACACACACACACACTCCCGCACACACGAATACGAGAATGAGAGCACACACAGAGCGCCGCATCAGGAAATATGCATGTTTTGTTTAAAGTGTGAAAATGTGTACAATATCTTATTGTAAGGCCAAAGAACAAAGTGTTTACAGTCAAATTGAAATTACTTTTGACTTGATTCCTGCCCATTCGCATGTAAATCTCATTTGTGTTAACTCAATTATTCATAAAGGCTTCAAAAAATCGTATTAAGAAGTGAACGCGTCCTGGGAAAATAACCCAATGTATCAGAAGTCAAAGTGCTTAAGCCATAATTGTGTTAAGAGTTTTTTTTTTGTAACTTTATGGTAGATAACACACACACACACATACACACCTACTTAATGTCTAAGCGCGTTCCATATTCTACACACACACACATGTGTGTGTACCTACATACACACATATATACCGAGTACACCATATACATACATATATCTGGATAGCGGTTGGAACGTGCCAAACCACGCCTACTTTTTGTTGTTGTTGCTTTTTCTTCTTCTTTTTTTGAATGAGATACATTCTTGAAGAGCCCTTCACACTAATTGTGTTTCCTTGTTGTTGTTTCGCCCACATTGGCACAGTGTGCGACAGTTTGATGTCAAGAGTTTAGAGCTCTGCCCTCAGAACACGAAGCATAACAACGAGCAGGACCAGGACGAGGACGCGGACGCGGACGAGGACGCGGACGAGGCACCTGCAGGAGCATCGCACTCCATACCGTCTCCATTCGCAATCCATCTGCAATCCACGCAGCACTTCATTTGGGACCAGTTCACAAGCACTTAGTACGCATTAGGCGGCCAATCCCAAGACCAGGATGGGCGACTATCACGAGTTCACGGATCAGTACAAAGTGCCGGTGATAGCCAAGCTGCTGCACGCACTGCCCCACTACAATATCACGTTCCACAAGATCAACAGCACGTTCCGGCCCAACGATGAGATATATCTGGAGGTAAGACCAAACCGCGTCAACATCTCACGTTCCATATAGTCAAGCATCAGGGTCACGTACACGATTGTCCACAAAGAAAACCAAAGGAAAACATTTGACCTAGGGTTACTTTTTATAATCCAACATTTTTGTTGCTCTCAAGAGAATGGTTTTAAGATATATCAATTTTTTATTCATAATGATAGGATAAGCGTTAAGGAAATATTCACTTTGATTGAGAAGAAAATGGGTTTTTCCAATTTCTTGGAATTGTCCAAATACCATCTGCCAGTCAACTATATCATACTGCTGCCATAGAAACGAGCAGTCGGAAATTATGCTCGACTTTGTACGTGTATTTTGTTAAAGATCATCAATAATTAATCGGAAGATTGGCCACAAATTGGGTGGGGCTACGAAAAGTTTTTCGAATACGATAATATTATATTATATAAAATTCTAATGCATATACAAAGTACTTTATTATGCAGTAAGCGACAATTTATCGATTAGTTATCGATTAATTATCGATAAGTCATTTATAAGCATATACGATAATATATTATATAAAACTATAATGCATATACAAAGTACTTTATTATGCAGTAAGCGATTATTTATCGATTAGTTATCGATTAGCTATCGATAAGTTATCGTTAGCATTATTTAAAAGCATATATGATAATATATTATATAAAACTATAATGCATATACAAAGTACTTTATTATGCAGTAAGCGATAACTTATCGATTTGTTATCGATTAGCTATCGATAAGTTAACGTTGCCGTTAGGTGTCGCAGCCCGAAGAAACCCGTTGACATTATTGTGTCCACCATATCGAAAGTACACTGTACTCAGTCATTTATCAAAAAAATATATTCTTTCTCACGCGCCATCTTCGCTGTCCTTGCTGGGCACAGAGCCTGGGCATATTGGGATCGGTGCCGGCAGCGCTGCTGATTGTCTCGTTACTGGGACTGCTCTTCTATTTGATGACGCGCTGCTGTGACCGGAAGCCGCGACCGGCGCACTCCATAACCAGCTTGAAGGTGGCGCTGTCCATCGTAACGGTGATGTGCTGTGCGGCGATTGGACTGGGCCTATATGGGAACGATGATCTGCACAATGGGCTGCTGGAGGTGCTGACAGCTGGGCGGAAAGTGGACAATTTGGTGACAACAATACGAAATCAGACGCACATACTGGAGAATACGCTGACCAATCGCATCCGGCCGCAGCTGGTGGAGCTGGCCGATATATTTGATCAGCCGGTGTCCAATCAGACGGCGCTCTCCAAGCTCTTTGTCTCGCTCAACATTGTCCAGGGTAATGTGACGCTGGCCACGAATGCGGCCAGCGATATAAGACGTCCACTGATGGGCATCTCGATGACGCACTTCCTCACTGTGAGTACCGTCATGCAGTTGCTATCGATTCACTTGCTCGCATTATTATAATTTATTTATTATTATTATTATTATTTTTTTGTGACACTTGGATAGCGCGGCGATCAATGGGAGCTGATTCGCTGGCCGGGCACGGTGGCGACTCTGGCTTTGCTGCTCGTACTTTGTGCCGTTTTGCTTGTGGGCGTGGCACGGCACTCACGCTGCGCCCTAATCCTGTTTAGCGTATGCGGCCTGCTGGCCGTCACCGGCTCCTGGCTAATGTCCGGCCTGTATCTGTCATCATCGGTGGCGGTCGGAGATCTGTGCATTAGTCCAGCCGATTTTCTGGTCTCGACAGCGCCACGGGATCTGCCAACAAATGTGCTGCTGCACTATACACAATGCGAGCCGGGACACACGAATCCGTTTACCCAACGACTGCGCGAATCGCAAAACTCGCTGAACAATGCCCGCAGCGCCATGGCCACCGTGATGAAGATCTCTCTGGTGCTGTTCAAGAGTTCGGGCCTGCAGCCGAAATTGGGTGCGGTGAATGCGGACTTGAACAGTAGCGAACGTCTGCTCACCCAGCTGACCGCCCTGGTTGACTGCAAGGCGGTGCATCACAATTTTCTGGCCGCGGCCCGTGGCCTCTGTGAGGGCGGCCTGTTGGGCCTGGTCCTGATGCTCATTGCCAGCTTCATAGCGGCCATATTGCTGACGATTATGGTGTGGGTCGATTCGCACACATGGATCTATATACGCAAGCGCAACGACTATGCTCAAGTGGATGAGCCATCGTATATATCGCATCCGGCGCCACAGAATCATCAGCAGATGATGAACGCGGCACGCACTCTGCCGCGAAACCATAACGGGTAGGTGTTAACTGATCCCTAGACTGATCCCATTGCAGCTCGCCAAACCGCTCTCATTGCAGGCACTTCAGTCCGCCGGTGATCAGTGGCTCCCACACTCTGCAGCATCCCAACAAGCGACAGCAGCACGAGATGATGGCCCACGCGCACATCCAGCAGAACATGCGGGCAATGGGCACCCATACGCTGGGCAGACTGCCGTCGCACAACCACAGCCCCACCCACATGACTGGTAAGTCCGACTACCGCCAGCTGTCCACCTCCAACACCAATACATATACCACAATGCCATCAGTAGCACTATTTTTGCATTACCAGCACAATCCCTTCGCTCTCTCTCTCTCTCTCCCTCTCTCTCTCTCTGTCTATTTGACTCTTTTCTTTTGTTTCCTTTCGCTGCATTATCTGTTGGGTGTGTGGAAATCTTAGGCATATATATAGAAATAAGGCATGATTTTGAGTCCTTTGATATCCAAAATTGTTCAGGAACATAACTGTTGCCCATTTAATAGAGAATTCGTTTCGTAATTTGCTCGAGAACCTGCATTTTTTATACAATACTAGTTTTTGCCTAGTTTTAAATCTCATTAACAAGATGTATCTTTTACTTGAGCCGAGTTTCAAGCGTATATGTAGATATATATTATATCGAATCAAAAATCAATCAAATATCTCTCTATTTTAAGTTTAAAGAAAGTTAGCGGTGGTTCGGTTCACGGTTCACAAACCCATGAAACAAGTTTTGGTTCAAATATTTGAACTATTTTATGGTTGAGCCCAAGTTATTCATGCTTTCTATTTGAAGTTTCTATTTGAAGTTGAACCATTTTTGAAAAATATAATGGCTCAGTTCGGGCTTCGGTTCGGCTGTTCACCGGCAACTGCTTAGTTTGCTTTGTGGTTCGGGTTTGAACCCGTTTGCACCATGGTGTCTCACTATTGCAATTGAATCGTAGAGGAGGGGGTGGGGGGGGGGGGGGGGTATACGTTTCTTGTACCGATTTTTGGTTTTGGTTTAGATCCGATCGGATCGATGTAGCAACTGTTATTCTGATATTCTTGGCCTGATTGCTTTTGCGTTTGTTTGTTTGTTTGCTTGTTTTTATGCTCACTTGCCTCATTCTCATTCCATGCGTCCGACGCCCGTCGACTTCCATGAATCCACCACATCCGTATCCGAATCCTCATCCGCCTTGCTAATTGTGTGTACATTTTAGGTCCCAATAACGGTAAATATGCAACCCTAAGCAAACAATGCAAAACTTTGGAAGCCAATGACTTTTACTGAAAATCGTCGCCAGCCGCCGCCGTCGCCGCCGCCGCTTCCTCCGTACCGCCCACCACACAGGCCCAGGTGGCCCAGGCCCAGGCCCAGGCTCAGGCACATGCTCATGCCCAGGCTCAGCAGCAGCAGCAACAGCAACAGCAGCAGTTGGGTCCGCAGCCAATCTACTGCCATCATCCGCACCAGCATCCGCACGCGCATCCGCACGCACATCCCCATTCGCACTCGGCTGCAGTTGCCGCTGCCGTGCAGCATCAGCACGCCATTTACCACCAGCAACAGGCTCAGGCTCAGGCCCAGGCCCAGGCACAGGCACAGCAGTATGGCACATATACGACGGCCGCGGCGGCACATGCACATGCCCAGCAGCATCATTTGCCGCCGCCGGGTCAGAGCCAGATCTATCAGCAGATACCGGCGCATTTGGCCGGACAGCTGGCGCCCAATGGGAATCCGCATTCCATTTATCAGCCGCTGGTGGCGGTTAGCCAGGGCTCCATTTATGTATCCAATTTGGCGACAATGCGCCGCCAAAATAGCCAGGGTGGGCCGCAAATTCCGGCGCATCACCACCAGGCCTCGGTGCAGACGCAGCCGCCGCCAAATCCACACCACCAGCAGCATCAGCAGCAGCAACCGAATCCTCATGCCCACCAGCAGCAGGCGCCACAGCAGCAGCAGCAGCAGCAACCGCCGCCGCCCTCGCAGCAGCAACAGCAGCAGATGCTACAGCATCAGCTGAAGTCGCCGCAGCAACAGCAGCTGCAGCAAATGCAGCAGCAGCAGCAGCAACAGCCACCGGAGGCGGAAGTGGTGCCCATTAGCACCACCATGGATACGGCCATATACGATCGGGATAAGCAAATCTACAAGTGCTCTACGCTGCGCCAGGGCGGCAAATTTGATCCCAAATACAAGCCATCAATACTGAATTGCCCATTGCCTGAAATACCCAAGGATGCGGAGCAGCCCAAAGTGGAGTCCATCTATCAGCAGCAGCAGCAGCATCAGCATCAGGCGCAGAACTATTCCAAGTAAGTTGGTAGCTAAATTCGTGTGCCATCTCATCCGCCACCACATCTCATACTTGTAGAACCTTGCAACGGCCACCAATGAAGCTGCCGCCGCAAATGAAGGCCATACCGCCGCCGCGTATTGGTACGCCCACCTCGCCGCCGCCGCCAACAGCTCAGGTCGATGCGGCGCTGCAGAATGGCGGCGGCAATGATGATGCCGCCCTGCCACCGCCGCCCATGGAGGCGCAGACGCATCTCGGCACCAACGTGGACGCCACGCCGCCCAAGTCACGCATCCAGGCTGCCAATGGCAAGCCTGGCAACGGTCTCGCTCTGCACAATGGGGGCGCTGGCGGTGGCGGCGGCGGCGGCGGTGGGGGTGCTGGTGTAGGCGGTGGTGGAGCAGCACCATCAGCTGGAAATGCTGGCACCGTTCTGGACGATGACGACGATCTGCCACCGCCTCCGCCGGCGATAACCGACGAGAGTAACTATGCCGTAACCGAGCTGTAAGCGCAGCTCTGCGAAGGCATTTGGCATTATATAACCCAAACAGGGGATGGCCCACACCTGATGGCATTTAGTAACATTTTTAATGTGTTCCTTGGTTCTTGATTTGCATTTCGAATCCTAATCCTCTCTTATGCATCCTACCAATTAGGGCTAGCCAAAAGAAAGCAAAGAAAAAAAGAAACGAAAACAAAAACAAAAATACTTGAAACTGATGGAAATACAACCCAACTACTGGACTTTTGTATATATACAAACACACGACTACACAAATCCTTACTATTATATATATACACACACACACACACACACACACGCACACACACAACATACACACACACATATGTATCTATGACATTTACTAGACATATATATATATATATATATACACATATATACACAATATTTAGTACGAATATTCTTTTTGATAATAGGCATTTTTATGATCGCAAAATTTTTATTGTAACAATTTTAGCTGGAAACAGAAGCATAACAAGAACAAGAACATGGAGAAGAAGAAGCATAGAAAGCCAAAAAAAAAGGAGCTGAAAATATGCAAAGAACACAAGCAAATATGGGAAAAACTAATTGTATTATATAGCAGTTATATACATAGTTATATGTAGGAGTGTAGGCCGGAACTACTCAAAAAAAAAAAAAAAAAAAAAAAAAAAAAAAAAAAACAAGAAGATATAGATAACATTGCTTCTGCCCCTCTCTTCAGGCAAAAAAAAATACTAATAATGGTGGCTCTCTAGTTATAATATTTGGAAATTATTATTGTTACTAAAAATACTAAACACCATTTATTTTGCTTTATTTAATTTTTTTTTTTCAAAATTAAAAACGTTTCATAACCTCAAAAAGCAGCTAGCCGAGAGCGACCATTAAAACACATAACGGTTAAGAGGAGAGGCCACAGCTGATGGCCCGGAAGGGAAGCGGATGGCTGGGGAGGGGGAGGGGGGCAGCAGCTGAGGGCATCGCATGAAGTGAACGTTTTTCAAGGCATTTTGTCGAGTCAATTTTTTTCTCCAAAAAATATGATCGAGAATGGGATCGGCTTTGATATTTTCGAACTTTTCAAAGGAGGATGAGGAGGGAGGGGGAGTGGGTGGGTGGGTGTGTGAACGGGTTGAGTAGGTTATTTGGGTTGTGCGCCAGGTTAGGATCCGGTTAGAGCTGTTCGGACCTTGCGATTTTATTGTAATTAACCGTAAGCTTAACAACAATTGCATTTATTAACAATTTAAACTAAATACTTAGCACATTCCGAGTGCGCATATACATACATACATATACATATACAAACATACTATATACATATGTAGCTATACAAGTAACTGTATATTTAATAGCAGTAGCTAAACGAAAGTCGAAAGCGTAGCCTAAAGCAAAAAAAAAAAAACTGGACTATATATGCATATACCCAGATCGTGTGTAAACAGATAGCAATATACAAATTTATATTACTAAAGAAAAAAAGTACTGCCCCGACATTCGGCTGAGCCGAAGCAAACCGCAAAACCGCAAACCGAGAACACAAACAAAAATACTAAACAGTTATAAATGATATATACATATATATACAACTTGTATATATATGGACTACCGCAATATGATAAAGTACTTGCAAAGAAATGAAACTCAATACTTGTGTAGTTAGTTAGCGGAGTTGTTAGAGGAATTCTATAAACAAAATGAAAAGCAACAAAACAATGCAAAACAGTGTGACCAGAGGTCAGGCTAAAGCCCATCAACTAACACTGCCCGACTCTCTCTCTCTCTCTCTCTCTCTCACACACACACAAACACACATATATATATAAACTACATTAACAGTACAGCTAAAGATTTATTACTAGACTACTACTGTACACTATATAGAGCACATCGGGAATGATCAATTGTATAATATACATATACATATATATATATATAGCATATATATACGTATGTATGAAGCATATAAAGCGTAAACGAAAACCAAGTGACAAAAACAAAAAAAAAAAAACAATTTAATATAAAAAAACAAAATAAAATACAAAAGAAAAAACGAAAAAAGTTGAAGAAAAACCAAAAGAATTTCGAACATTTATTCGATAAACTTAAACTTTTAAGTATTAATACTCATGTATAGAACTGTAAAGTAACTTCGAACAAAACCAAAAACAACCGAATCAAGTTTTTTTATTCGCTTATATACAATTACCAAACATAATGTTATCAATTATCGAAAGATACGGCATGAGTATAGCTGTCCCGCGCCCCCAACCCCAAAATTAAAATAACTATTCGGTTGATCGAATACGAAATATATGTATCTGTTGCAGTCATACGTATATGTAGGACAGATCTTCACTGAGCATAGAATCTGGAAATCTATATGCTTTACCAGTTTTCCAATTTGACTTTTCTTCGCATCTATATACTTTACCTAACACTGTGCTGTTCGTGAAAAGTTTTCCAATTGAACTTTTCCATGTATCTGTATCTACTTTATATAATACTGCATAAGAAGTTTTCCAATTTAAGTTTTCTTCCGCAAACTCTATCTTGAAGCACATTTTTCTTTTGGAAAATCTTGGTAGCATTACATAAGCGAAAGTTGTTCCTTAAATCATTCAGAAATCGTTCTCGATGAGAGATACCTATGCATGGGCAGGCTTACACATGTTAAGGTAATTTTCGGAACAATTAATTCTTATATTCAAGAAAAACCCGCCATTTAGAGGGTATTCATTGCAGCAGTCCTTCTCAAACCTGGCATATGGTACATGATCTGACTTAATTATAATATCATGTCCGATTGAAAATCACATATGTTATATATACCAAGGCCCCCGCTTGGATATAGCTGGGGAAATTCTAGAATGGAGCAGCTGATTTAAAGACCTGATGGCGCAACTAGAACTTTGGGTATGGGGCGGAATGGACTTACGACAGCAGCTGATCGAAGAAGCTATATATACACACACATAAATACATACATATACATATATAACACACTAGCTCGTAAATATATTTCTGTGTTAAATGTTGTCATCGTACGCGTTGTAGTTATTAAAGGGAAAATACAAAAAAAAAAACAAAACAAAACAAAACAAAACTTTAGGAGCTGGGAAACCTTTCGGGCATGTAGAGAGCGGCAAGATCCAAGTTGTACAACATATACAAACATTAAGTGTATATGCATAAATAGTTAAAGACAATGTAAAGAGGCGGCAGGAGCAGAAGCAGAAGCTTAAACAAAGGCAAAACTTAAAGAGCAAACATTAAGAATCGTAGGCAATATCGAAATGAAAAACAAAACAAAAATCCGCATACCTAAAAATTCGATTAGGTTCGGCAAATCGCTTGCGAAACAATTTCACAATGTTGCGTGGATTCGAGTTCGGGAACTAAACCGATTTAAGGGTATATGTGGTAAAATAAAATAAAAAAAAACCAAAAAAAAAAAAAAAAAAAAAAAAAAAAAAAACAAACGAACGGCACAAAACCCGACAAAAATTTCATTCAAGCAAAAAGCGGCAAACATAAAGAAACGCTAAAAAACGAAAAATATTAATAAAATAAAATAAAACGATAAAATTTAATTATTCAACGAGTTTCACTGATCTTTGGATTTCTACAGGTATTTGGGCTTCGATTAAGATAAAACGCAAAATTGGAATTAAAATTCTTAATTAACATTTTTATCTTTCAGTTAAATTACGAATTAATATGACGGGGTTCACGAATTTTCGTAAATTGCTTATAACGTAATAAAATGTTTTCATATTTAAGGAACTTTTGCTTTTGATTTGGATAAAGGCTTCTTTTGATTATCATATGTAGAAGCAAGGCTAACTTAAGTTCATGAGAATCGCATAGTAAGGCAATTGATATAAATACTTATTTATGCACCGTTACAAGGGAAATTAAATATATATACAAAAATCGCAAAAAACGTGTGTACAAAACTTTCTTCTTTACCATCCGATCGGCGTCAAGCTTATGTATTTTCAAAGATCTTTGCGAAAATTCATTTGATACGCTTTCCGCCTTTGGTTTAATGAGCGAAAGTTTATTTTTCGACTTCAGATTCCAACTTGTGGCTAGCTATTCGACTACAACATATTTTCGAGAAAGATGGAACGGGCAGAATTACATTTTCCACGGGCGGAAAATAAATAGAAAAGTAATACAACGGGCAAGGCCGGGTAATATCAGCTAGTCTACATATATTACGTCCAATACATAAGCTTATAGCACATGTGTTTACTGGGAAAATGTACAGCGGGTATTACCCGGCATTGCACGGACCAATTGCAAATGTCTAACCTTGGGGCTGAGATGTGCAAAATTGTTAGAAATATATGAAATACGTGCACAGAATATCCTCCAGTCGGGCAACCCTGGCAAGGATTCTCACTCAGTTAATATTTCATTTCCGGTTAGGATCTGAGCTAACCAAACTTACAGATTAAATGGAAACGAAGAGTGAGGCGCTAGTCGCCCGTCTCTTTTTCTCATCTGAAGGCATATTGAAAATCTCTCTTTCTGGCTGGTAATTAGAATTATATTATTATAATAATAGTAATTTTTATCAACAACGAACAGCGAGGCACCAGTCACCAGTCACCCGTCTCTTTTTCTCATCTGAAGGATTCTCTCTCCGTGGTTGTAATTAGAATAATATTAATCATAGTTATTATCATTATCATTGTGCACATTCGCAGCAGCATACTTTATTTCAACTTGTATAATAAATATATATATCATTTTTATATGTGTATATATTAATTGTTTTTGATTTCACTTAGCGCCTAAACAAATTAGATTAAAAAGGTGCAAATTATTGCTACGCACACAATCGAACATTGTCCAATTGTCCTTAGTCTATTTAATTGAATTAAAGGTACTTGCATGCACGGACAAACAAATCCCAAATGTGAAACAATATCGAATAAGGACAATGGAATTCAAGTCAAAGGATATTTTAAACGCCCTACAGAGGAGAACAACAACAACGATGCAACAGAAAAAAAAAAATAAATGGAAAATATATATGTATATGTATATATGTGTATACACAACACATGAATAATAAATTGGTTAAAAATACATATATGTATATATAAGAATAAATGATAATACAATAGTTGAATATATAAGTAAAACAATACATAGAAGCAAACGTGCTTTTTTAGCATGTGGAACATCAAATGCTGTTCCAGCTCTCGTCTAAGAAGAGTTCTTTGGAATTACAGAATTGCTTTTGGAGTTTTAAGGTTGTTTTAGTAAGTTAATGTTTAATGCTTATGCTTTATTGTGTCTGCTGTTTGGAAAGGGGGGCGTGTGTCAAATGTGAGGGGCTCCGCTAGAGTCTGCCGTTGTTCTTTACTAGCATTCGCTCTGTGCCTGGACCAAAGTCATTTAGTTATTTATTGTTTATTGCACTATTGACAGCCACCAGCTCGGGCACCGATGAGGATCCGGCACTGCTCTGGCTGACAGTGCGCGCATGGTTCTCCACATGGTTGCCGATCGCTGCTGCTGCAGCTGCCGCTGAGGCCGTTGCCGATATTGCCGGAGATGCTGCTGTTGCTGCTGCTGCTGAAGCAATCGGCGCTGCTGATTCCTGCGCCTCAACAGTCACAGGCTCCACGGTTGGGAATACGGGCGGCGTGGCCGTGGACACAACAGGTGTCTGTATCATGGGCGTCGGCGGTGAGCGATTCGCCGGCAACTGATGTGCCGTTTCGCCAGACATTTGCATGTGATATCTGTGGCAGGTGAGAGAAAAGAAACAAGAGCACATTGGAGTTGGCCAGAGTTGCTGCGAGCTGTGCTGCCCGAAAAACTTACTTGTAAATGTTCTCGGTACTCTCAACCACGCCCTGGGTCAAATTGAGGCTGCGCCCCTTGATGCCCGATTCCTTGGCGGGCGGTGACCACCAATTGAAGACGCGTCCCACAACTGGCACATGGCGCAGTATGCCCTCTTGCCAGAGTTTCTCCTCGGACTCACGCTGCAAATCCGCCGTGGCTGCCTCAATGCCCTACAATTGAGCAGTTGATTAGTTTTTAGATGCAAGAGTTCTGCTTGGATTTTGGTTTACCTTCTTAACAATTTCGGACATGGTGTCGAGGACGCGCGAGTTCTCCTGCACACTCTTGCCAACGGTGACGACCAGATCCAGTAGCTCTTCCACCTCCGTCTCGTGCGTGACCATGCCGAAGCGCACACAGATGAGTCCGTCGGTGCCCTCGCCCAGAGAGAAGGCATTGTCCGTTGACTTGAGCGCCTCCACCAGATCGATGTTCAGCTTGTTCAGTTCCGTTTTGGCCTGATCCGTCAGCAGCGACTCCCAGCCCTCGGGCACAAAACGTACACCGCCCATGCCCGCCCATTCGGGCAGCGGCACCAGCCTCAGCACCTCGCTGCGCTCCACCAAATGCATAAAGCGCGCCTTGTGCTTGATCGTGGCGCGCAGTATATCAACATGCGCCTCCAGGCTTTGCGCAAAGCTCTCCAGATTCTCCGAGCTGGGCGGCTGCTCGCCCAGACCGAGCTCCAGCGGACAGTAACGGATGCAGCTGCCATGTGTTGGATGCTCAATCACCTCAAAATCAAACTAAAACCAAATGAACGAAAATTTATATTTTTGAATCCCAGCAAGAAGCTGATGCCTTGGACAGTGGACACTCACATTGGGACAATCGCGTTGCAGTATCTGGCCCAGCCAAGAGTTCAGGCGATCAAAGTACGAGGCATTGTTGACCTTCTCCAGCGGCCTGAGGCCCGTTTCGGCAGCTGGCTCCGCACCAGCTGTGATTGGAATGGTTGTGCTGCCATCGAACTGATAGACGACCACAGGAGCAGCCGCATCGAACAAGGCGTTCACATCAAAGGCGCTGGTAATAATGTCCGACAGAGCGGCGCCCGTCTGAGCGCCAGGCGTGTGGCTCTATAAATATATGTCAAGGGTAAGATTTAGAGCATGAGTTGAGCGGGCCATTAGAAAAAGTGCTGGTACCCTCCATACAATAACTAAGGAGTAGAGGAACTGGATAAGGTTCATATTGAGTAAGATTTAATTGCAGCCGGATTCTTTCATGTGGTCATCATGCATCTCTGGTCTGATTCGTGAACAAAGTCACCAATTACGATAAAGGATGCCAGCCGGGTTTGAGCCGCCTACTAGTTCAAACTATGCAGTATAAGCTACCTACGAATCGAACTAAATGCCAAAATAAAATAACCGAATCGTAATCATTTTCAAAATGGAACATTCAAAACTTGTTTAGTGCTAAGGAATATTATGAACGAAGGCACAAATCAAGGATGCAAACTGGGTTTGAACCGAACACCAGTTCAAACTATGGAACATTAACATATTATGAATCGCAGCTATTGCCAAGAAAAGGCGAACCGAAACTTATTTTTGTTTAAAATATATTTTTGAAATTTAATTTCAACAACCGAACCATTGAGCAAACTTTTATGTTTTTATTTTTGGGTCTTTCATCTCTACAAACTTGGAATTACCTGGAAACGGGGCAAATTATCGAAAATCGGAAACAAACTTGATCTGCACGGGCACTAGGAGGCCCTACTGCTGAAATTTCAAGTTCTTAGCTCGTATAGGTTCTGACGGACGGACATGGCCAGATCGACTCAACTGTTGATGCTGATCCAGAATATATATACTTTATGGGGTCGGAGATGTTTCCTTCTGCCTGTTACATACATTTGCACAAATACAATATACCCTTTTAACCCATTTTCAATTCAAAAGGTTTTTCATGCAAGAACCTAATTTTCGACCAATCGATTCTAGAAGAATATATAACAGACAGACATGGTCCGGCCTATTTCCACTAGTCAAGAATATATCTAGTTTTTGGGATTGAAAACGTCCCCTTCTAAGCATTTCGTGATAAAATTGCAATACCCTGCAAAATAGGCAGGTTTTTTAGTGCTAAGGGAAGGCAATATTTGGTTGGGCAAATCATATTGTATGAAGGGCGGGTACCCTGGTGATTATGCAATGCGTTTAAAGGGTTGCTACGTTACCAGCACACGGATGCCCTCGCACTTGGAGGCGATCTCGAAGAGAATACTGCATGTCTGGAATGCGACGTGCAGCCGCTCGGCGATGGCCTTTCTGCCGAGCGCCTGCAGGCTGGTCCACAGCGAGAGCGCATTGAGCCGCCTCGAGAGGATCGGGTCCGATTCGAAGGCGCTCAGCGCGCTATTCTGCAGCGGCCGATGGAGCAGCACAATAGGTAAACTGGGCACGCCCAGCCAGCTGCCCAGATTGAGCGCCATGGAGTGCAGCACATCGTGCACATTGCCCGGACTCTGGGCGCAAACGAGAGCGGCCAGGCCATGGCCGCTGGCATGTAGCCACATGTTGTGCGCCTTGCAGACGTCGCGCAGCCTCTGCAGATTGTCCACGTAGCCGCAGAGGGAGGCGCCAATGTCGGCGACCACCAGCAGCGGCGTACGGCTGCCAGCCAGATCGAGCTGCACCTGCTTTTGCAGCTGGGCCAGATCCATGGTGCCGTATTTGCTGTGCTCCGGTATAATTTTGATGGCGTCCAGCGATATGCCCAACTGTCGGCAGGCGTACTGCAAGCGCACCGGCGTCGTATTCTCCGAAATGTAAAAGCACGGCTGGGCCAGAGCTGGTATGCCGCCCTCCAAGTAGCCCGGACAGCGTGCCACAATCGCCAGTCGTACGGTCCGCAGGACAGCGTCGGCATTGTCCGCATGAAAGCTGCTGGCGGCATTCCCGAAATGGAATAGGGTGCCCAGCCAGCGTGTGGCATCGCCGGAAATGCTGTTCGTAACACGCAGCAGATGCTGGCGATCCAAATGCGACAGGTAGGCGACAATGCTGTGCGAGATTAGCGCCAAATGGGAGACATCATCGAGCGCGGGCAACGGAAACTCCGGATCATCATCGCTGTCCGAGTAGGCGACCAGCTGTTCCAGCGATTTAAGTATGTCCGATGGCACGCGATGCTCCTGACGCAGCTGCGTCGACAGCGCAACATCGGCGGCAGCCTCTGGGCCGCGCTGCTCCTGCTGTTCCGGCAACGACTGATTGTCAACAGAGCTATGATTGTCACCAGCCTCCGTTAGCACTTTGCTCGGCGAGCCCGGCACGGCTTTAACATTCTCCAAGCGCTGCAGCACCTGACTGGAGCGCAGCTCCAGTTCAGCCAGGCCGGAGCGTATCTAAGTTGTAAACAAATAAAGCACGCATCAGCAACAACAACAACAACAACAGCAGCAACAGCAACAACAACAATATCAGCAGCAATAAAATCAATAATAATAGTAATACGTTGACGTGTCTTCGTCGTCGTCATCAAATGCCAACTTACGCTGGACGCGGCGATTTCTGCCACTGCTGGAGTACCCGTCGCCGTCGTCGTTGCCGTCGCCACCGTCGACGTCGACGTTGTCGCTATCGTTGTGGCTGCCGTTGTTGTTGTTGTTGCTTCCGATGTTGACGGCGGCAGCTGTGGCTGCTGTGCCTCGGCAGCAGCGGCGCTTGGCTCGTCATCAACTCCAGCCGCTGACATTTCAATTGGTTAACTTGGCAAAATTGTCGCTGGCTTTTCTTCTCGTTCTCTGCTTGTTTTTCTGTTATTCTAGCTGATGTGGAGTTCTACTATTGAAATAACCCAAAATTGGGTATTTCTCATTTAGTGCAATTGCGGTCACACTTCACTCCTCACTGGCCATTAAGGCCAATCGTTGCGCTATCGATAACATTGCGCCGCATATCGATATTGCTCAAAACGGGTTGGCAGCAGTGCGGCAAACGGCGCCAATTTTGAATAAATTGAAATGTGCCAAATGGCAGCCGTAGAGTTTGTGGCTTACGAAGCAAATAACATGTGCAATATCAATGACAGTGCTACTAATGCGAATATGCAGCTTGGCATTTGTTGCGACATGTGTTTGCCATTTGCCTTGGCACAGGCACTAAATAAAATGCAACTTTTGCGAAACTCGGGCAACATATGTATGCACATGCATGCGACTGGATTATGCAAGCACGGACATAAAACGAACCAAGGGGAGCTCTTCCAATGTTGCATAGCAATATGTGCATACTTACGCACACACACACACTCCTACACACATGCCTTGGCATACCCAGCAGATCCTTGCAGAATATTTTGCCCATAATAGACATTTTCTCTTATACGATTTTGTTCATGCATTTAATCAGAGTTTCTATAAGTTATCTATAATGTTTCTGCCCACGTTTTAGGTAAATTTTGTATAACTTGCATTTGTCTTCTTCTTGTATACCTTCTGGCATGCTGATTTCGGCAGCCAACTTCGCATGTCATGAGCTTGTGCCTTCCACGAGCATGCCTTCTAGCATGCAAAATTCAACTTAACTTGAATTTGATTACAACAACAAACAGCTGATTGTTCAAATAAAAAATACTTATTCGATTGTTTTAAGACTTCGAAAAAGTCATGTCGCGAGCAGCGCTTTTGGGTGGCACCCAAGTTCTACAGGGCGACATGTATGTTGGCATATGTATGTCGTACGTATGCCATGCATGTGTGTACATATTTACACTTGTAATGAAAATTTCAATGTGTGTGTGTGAGTGTGTGTGTGTGTGTGTTTGTTGTGCTTCTGTAGCTTTTCACTTTATTCATGCATAAGCTTGCTGAGAAAGTTTCGCGCTTGCTGCAAACTGTTTGCCTGCTAAAAGTTGCCACGGCATTGGGCGGGATTTGCGAAAAACACAGGCACACACCCGACCCCCCACACCCCCACAGCCCACACCCACCCACCTGCCAACCCACCAACCTGCCAACACATGCAAATAACATATCGATGCTGCTTTTTCAAATAAGACCGCCCGCTGCCCCGCCTCCGCCCACGCCCCCGGCAACGTTTCCGCTGTTCGAGCTGCTTTGGGCTTCCCTTGTGGCTTTGGCGTCTGTTTTGCCGGGGATTTGCGACGGAGCCGCCGGAACGTGCCGCTGCACATGCATCAATTTGCCCTGGCAGCCGCAGGGTCCCAGTTCCCCCAAAAGCATTCACCTCGCCTCGACCACGCCCCAAATCCCCGAGCATATACCCTTTAAAATTGCAGGCCCGAACTTGTGCTCAAGAACTTAGTCTAATCACTGTTATCTAATGCGGGCATGGGCGTGGCCAGCGCCACACGCATACATACACGTAAGTACGTGTGTTTACATGCGCGTCATAAATTAAACAATTTCGCTTGATTAAAACAGCCGCAACGTTTAAATACACACACACACACACACATGCATGTGCACCATAAATTATGAGAATTCATGAATTTGTTGTCTTACTTTGGCGTTAAACAAAGGGTATATTGGCTTTGTCTGTCTGTGCCTCTGTCCAAGCTGAGACAATGAGTCGCGGAGGAAACGGAGAACATTATCATTATCATTATCATTATCATTATCATTATCATTATCATTATCATTATCATTATCATTATCATTATCATTATCATTATCATTATCATTATCATTATCATTATCATTATCATTATCATTATCATTATCATTATCATTATCATTATCATTATCATTATCATTATCATTATCATTATCATTATCATTATCATTATCATTATCATTATCATTATCATTATCATTATCATTATCATTATCATTATCATTATCATTATCATTATCATTATCATTATCATTATCATTATCATTATCATTATCATTATCATTATCATTATCATTATCATTATCATTATCATTATCATTATCATTATCATTATCATTATCATTATCATTATCATTATCATTATCATTATCATTATCATTGTCATTGTCATTATCATTATCATTATCATTATCATTATCATTATCATTATCATTGTCATTATCATTGTCATTGTCATTGTCATTGTCATTGTCATTGTCAT
Organism: Drosophila novamexicana; assembly: GCF_003285875.2. Taxonomy (NCBI): domain Eukaryota; kingdom Metazoa; phylum Arthropoda; class Insecta; order Diptera; family Drosophilidae; genus Drosophila; species Drosophila novamexicana. The sequence goes on along the minus strand of NW_020824862.1, from coordinate 456,449 downwards.
TGTCATTATTAATATCAATGGATTGATTCCCGGTTCAAATCTGTACAATTTCGTCGAATTTGTTTTATTGATTAACTTTGTGAGTTTTTTTTAGATGTCACTATCAAATTAAACATAGGCTTTCAGAATAACTCCTTGCTGCTTACAGGGTATTGCACGGTCAGGAGAGCCTCGCGCCTGGTTCATTGTGTTTGTTGTTATTCGGCGTTGTTCGCCTGCCACAACTCATATAAAATTAGTTTGCAAGCGCAAATAGTTGCAACCAACAATTGTCGGTCAACTGCAGTTGAGGTAAGAGGAACGGGTGTTGGTCGTAAGGAGAGGGGGTTGGAGAGGGAGGTTGGTGTGGGGTCTATGTCCAGTTCGTCAATTCGTGTTCCCGTTTTTTGCTTTGGCCCTCAAAGGGTTGCGCATTTTCCGATTTGTGTGCAGCCTGCGTGGGCTGATTATATAAATTGCGTATACGCGGCGTTGCAGCAAATAATTTATGAGAACACGCACACGCCCACTCGCAGAGAGAGAGAGAGAGGGACAAAGAGAGAGAGAGAGAGAGAGAGAGAGAGAGAGTGTTGGCAGAAGTACACACACATGTGCGTATTTAGCTTTACCTCAAACATCTATGCCAAGGTGCGAAAAAAAGGCTCAAGGCCGCAAACAGCAGCACTTTAATTTACACACACACACTCACACTAGTGCGCGCAGAGTGGGTGTGCGTGTATGAATGGCAAAGGTGCAAAGTAGTTGCCACTTAAGGGGCAACAAAAAAAAAAAAACTAGAAAACTTCAAACAAACATGCGGCAGGCTGCGTTCGGATTTGAAGAGCTCAGCCCGTGAAATGGGCAAGAGGTGGGCGGCTGGGCGTGGCCCAGGCTCAGGCAGACAGACAGACAAAACAGTTAAGCTATGGGCTGGCTGGTGTTAAGCGGGCGGAAGGGGGCAGGGTAGGGGTGACTGTTGCAAGCTGCACTTCAGCACAGTTCAGTTCACCTGCAGTTCGGTTGACTTTGGATCCGTGCAAATTGACGACACATATGCATATGAGAGGCTAAATGAGCAGAGGGCCACGCCCACCTGTCGCTTGGTGACACGCCATTTTATTCATTTCTTTCTTCTTCTTTTCCAGCGCAATAACAGGTGATGTCTGGCGTTTAATTGGCAGTGAACAAAAAAAAAAGAGAAAAACAATATACATATGTATTTATGCCAGGATGTGGGCCGGGGCTGGCTGTGAGTGGCAACGAATGGCCAGCACAATGTGAATACATCAGCAGGAAAAAACAAACCATTTGTCAGGCGGACAAGCACACACGATCACACACACACACACATATGCACACACACGCACGAGAAAAGGCATACATTGTGAAATTGACAAAATATAAAAATGACTGCGGGTGTGTGTGCCATAGAAAGCCAAGAAACGGACACACACACACGCATGCACATACAGTTATGGCCATACAAATAGGACGGCTGGACTTTAGAGTAAGTTGCATGAATGTAATGCTTTGATCGTATAAAGTGGCCACTTTTGAAAAATGAACTTAACTTTTTTTTTAGGGTGTATACTTGAATATTGATAACGGCTTCATATTAAAGACTTACTCTTATCTTTCCCTTAAAAAAAGCGTTCCATCTTCAGAAATCATCGAAATCTTAGCAATTTTTGCTTGGATTTTCAATAGGGTCAAGATCGTGGTCGCCCATATAGCATTCTTTTTTTTTCTCTCTAAACAAACTTTGCCGTGAGCTTGGGCTCATTAGTTCAGGGTGTAGGCATATTTTTCAGAAATCATTTTGTGCTTAAGTATATTAAGATAATGTTCACGTTTCCTTATAACGTTTATAGGGATAGGCAACACACTTGATGTCAGTAAAAAGTCACTCGTCAGCTGCATGCATGATTGTTTTTGGTTGTGCGATTTATATGGGCATGACTGTAAACCATACGGTATACTATACGATGAGGCAGGCATCAATAACAGGCAAACAACAACAAGAAGTCAAAAGAAATGCGACGCCGCAGCCGAAAGTCCGAAGGCAACAGCAAAAGGCAAATGCAAAAACTACAACAAAACATAAAGAGAAAAAATTGCAGGCGGCAAAATGAATATATGTATGTATGTGCATATAGTAGGTATGTGTGTGTATACAACACAAACATGCATGCGCCTGCTGGCTAGGCAACACATACACTCACACTCAAGTGCGCAGCAAAAATACATACGTGTGTTTGTTTGCATGCCACCTACACACACACACACATACACACACACACATACACACACATACACACACATACACACACACACACACACAGAGCCAACCAAACCCAAAACCAAACACTGTTCACAGCACCGAAAATTTCAATGAGCTACGCGCACAAAAAACTATGCAAAGAAGTTAAGCTGCAGCTACAGCAACAAAAACAGCTCCAACAACAACAACAGCAATAACTGTAACGCAACAACAATAACGGCAGATGTGACTGACTGAGGCTGAGCAAATAACTCGCCAAAAAGTCTTTGTTCCTAATGCAATTGAACGTAAAATTCCCGAATGCTTGTAACAAAGTGAGAAAGATAGTAAGAGAAGAGTGAGAGATAGAAACAGAAAGAGAGAGAGTGAGAGAGCAAGTTCAGCAATAACAACAATATGCCGCACCAAATGCGTCCAAACAAATTAAACGGTGCTGTAGTCGGGCGTACCCGACTAGGAGATATCCTAAAACAAGCTCTGAGCTGCCGTCAAAATTGGCTTCTAGCTACAATTCGATGTTATGGAATTGGCTAACGAGAATGTATATAATCATGATGCTGTTCAAGAATATGCATCGAATATACCCTTTTTGCCTATTGTATGCCGGAAACGCAGTCAAATATGAGCTGCTTCTTGCCGATAGAAGATAAGAAAGCGATAGAAAGGCGACATTCAAGTCAACTATTTAACAACCCATACTAACTATGTGTCCAATATACATATATATGTATGTATATGTATATATACAAATTTAATATGTACTCAAGTCTAGAAATATCACAGCAGAGAGTTTGATTACATTACAAGACGCTGCACGATAATCGTGAAATGAATTTTCTTTGCCTTTGGTATAGCAATAAAGGCGACCTCATAAGTTTGCCAGTCATTCGTGTGGGCGTTGGGCGTGGCACACTCATGTGTTGGCGTGTAGGGCGAGCGGGGCGAATATTATGCATTCACTTTGTCCACGCATGTGTGTCTGTGTGCGTATGAGCTTGCTTGTATGTGTGTGTGCTTGTGCGAGTGTTCTTTATTGCAGTTTACACAACATTCGCAAATCCGCACATCCGCACATCTGCACATCCGCACATCCGCTGTAGCTGAATGCAAATGCGCTGCTCGACCGTTATTCGAGTTGTTTTTATTGTTGTCTCAAAAAAAGAAAATAAAAATAAATAATTTCATTATTAATTTCTAAACGGATGTGTGTGCGTGCGTATGGGTGTGTCCCATCTATATTTGGGTTTCTGAATGCCCGCCATTGAATTTGGCTAATGTTTTTTTTTTTTTTTATACCCCTCCCCCTATGAAATGTGAAGGTGACTTTTCCGATACTAGATACAAGTTAATTTATCCATTTCTCAATTGTATACCCTTTCACAGGGTATATTGACGAAGACGTGCCCAGACTCCGTCAAGTATGTATGTATGTATGTTTATCCGTCTAGCCGATACACCTATGTCCATCTGTCTATGCACAAGTCTGTCTTTTGATGCAGAACTGGCCGGATCGGATGACTATATCATGTAGTTGCTGTAGGAACGATCGAAGAGTTTTATCAAAATTTGTACCTTGATCTTGGTTGAAATTTTGTAAAAATTTTACTACTATAACACTATGTAAATAGCTTTTTATGAAAACTTGATCAATTTTTGTTCTTTATAAAACGCTTTTCTTTCTAAACTCGGCATCTAACTATTCCCAATCCAAAATATATCTCCATTACGCTGGATAAACGGAAGCTGAAAGCAGTTGGCTTAAATTTAGACTATTCCACGCGTGGAAATTGGGTGGAAAGCACGAAACAAGATTTTAATTTAAAGTAAACAAAAATGTATTTTAAATTTAAATCTTTGTCGCACAATTTATGTGCTTTAGGGTATTCAGACTTTGGCAACACGAACATAATTGTTATGTTTTTGTTTTTATTTGTTTTGCGTTGTTTTTTTTTTTTTTTAAATTTATTTTTGGGTTTTAGTTTGAGGTGAGTGCACGTATTTAGGGTGCTGTGAATAATTTTTCATGCTGTGATTTATTTAAGGCATCGCAAGTTTTAATTGCGCCAACGCGAGTTTTTATTTGTGCTGCGCGGCGTGGAGGGCTGCAGCTAAATGTTTATTGCATAATGGCACTTGGAATGCTCTTGGTTTCTTGTTGTTGTATATTTTTTGTTTGTTTTTGTTAATTTTCTATTTTTTTTTTTTTTGCAGTTTTGCTTTTGTTTGTGCCGAAAGCCTTTGAACTAAATTCGCGCCGTGCGTTTCTCTGGCGGAGTGTGTGTGTGTGTGCGTGAGTGTGCGTGTGTGTTGGTGTTGGTGTTGGTGTGTGTCCACCCACATTGTTGTAGCTGTTATGGCTGTGGCTGTGGCTGCTCTGGCATTGCCATCGTTGCAGCGCTTGGCAACCCTGACCTGAATTTAACTCTAAAAATTTTGCGCAGTTTTTATACCCTGAACCCATTTAAAAGCGGTAAAAAGGGCATCAACATTTTGCGCAAACGCATGTAACAGACATAAAGAGGTATCTCCGACTCTACAAATGATACATATATATTCTTGTTCATGTTGGCGATTGCACAGATGTGAGCTCATGTGTGTGCCTGTATGGAAGGGCGCTGGAATGCTTGTAACGGCAGCTTCTCAGGCTTGGCTCAGGGTATCTCGCAGTCGGGCATGCCCGAAAAGAGCACACTGACTTGTTTGTGACTGACTTGAAAGTGAAACGCGCACACGCACACGCACACACACGCACAGTGAATTTTACTGTCTGTGAGTGTTAATTTAATATAAGTTTTTGTTTGTCTTCATTTTCCTATTTTGAGATTTTTCTCGAAAGTGCATTTAAAACTGTTCAAGTTAGTTGCAAAACAGCAACAAAGTGAGAGCGAGCGAGAGAGCGTGATAGAGCGCGGCTTGTGTATGTGTGTGTGTGCGTAACAGAAAGGCAATTATGTACAGTTAGGTAAATAAGTAGACAAATAGCAGGGTATATAACATAGATAAAGTAATGGGCATACGTACAGGCATGCTTTATGATTCTGTTTTGCAGTTTTTGCCGTCTCTCCCGGCCGTCTCAGTTCGCTCCTCCAACACTGCTGCCCAATTGTTATGTCTTAGCTGATCCCTCTCCAGCTCGAACTCCACAGCTAGATGGGAAGGGGGGGGGGGGGGGAGGGGGGGGGGGGGAATTGTCAATGCACTCGAATGGCAGCCACACAGACAAAAGCCTTAAAACCGGGAACAATACAATTTTAAGCTCTGTGTGCTTTCAGGTAGCCGCCACTTGGCAGTCGTCATTTTGTGCTACTGTGTGTGTGCTTGTATGTATGTGTTTGCTTGTATGTGTGTGTGAGCATAGCCATGCAGTTAGTTAGGCAATGACAATCAACTTAAAGCGAACTCCCCCCCATCCCTTCCTCTTAACGTTTGTTTCGAACTGGGCGCAGGGCGAAGTAAGCGAAGAATATAAATGCAAAAGGCAAAGGCACTGACAGAAGGCAACTGGCATACAAAACCAATTTCCTTTTTATGGCAAATGAAATGAAAATTTGAAATGACCACAAAAACGAGTGACAAGCACACAAAGTGTAGGTCGATGAAGGGCGCAGGGGGGGGGGGGGGGTTTGGATTGTAGTGGCATACAAAAATCTGCACTGGAAATCTCAACTCGGACAACATGCGACAATGTGAAGTGGCTTCATCTTCAACAAACCTGCTCTTCCATCTCCCTCCCTCTCTCTCTCGCTCTCTCTCTCTCTCTCTCTCTCTCTCTCTCTCTCTCTATCTTCTGGTGCACTGCAGCATAAATGTAGGCAGGCACATTAACCAAAGCGAAAGCCAACACGCGAAATTAACCGCTAAAAACTGACCAACACTGGACGACTGTCAGCATGCGATTAGATTGTTTGTGGGGTTAGGGCGGGGAGGGGGGGAGGCAGATATAGGTTAGGTGCTTGTTAGGCCGCGGGGCGCACGCGCTGTCTTCCAGCCGAGTTTGGGGTCAACCAAGCAATCTAGCCGCAGCGGCTTTGCGGTGGATTTATTTTATTGCCCAACGCACAGCAGCTAATAGGGTAGAAGGAGGGGTAGAAGCAGTGGCCAGGGGCAGTTAGCCAAGTGAGCTGCTGCCAAGACGCCTTTTGTGTGCGGTTGTCCTTAATCCTTTCGGCTGTTGCTTGGCTAGAAGCCGGAGTTGGAGCTCAGTTAAGTTGTCTGCCACTGCCGCCAGCAGAGCCCCTTCGCCCCTTCGCTCTTCCCCTGCCGCCACTTCGCATCTCATAAAACGCCATACATATGCGCATTTTATTTGATTTGATTTAATTTTATTGCCTTTTATGTGCGGACTTCGCGCGCTCGGCTGGGCAGTTGCTGATGTGGAAGGCTGCTGTGGGAAGGGGGGGGGGGGGGGGGGGGGGGGGGCTGGGCTGATGCATGCCATGTTGTTGGTCGGAATTAATTTCATGTGATTTTTATTTATTTATGCCAATGCAAATTGCGCGCGCTTTTCGACTTTCTTTCCGTTTCTTTCTTTTTTTTTGTAGCCTTGGCTCTGTTTTGTGAGGGGGGGGGGAGGGGGGTAAGGAAGGAGACGCAGATGCAAATCTGAATGTGAGCCGTGTTTCGCTGTCGGATTTGGTTGTCCGCCAATTTGCCTTTGGTTATTTGAGGGGGGGGGGGGGGGGGGGGGTCACCCAAAAACTTGCAAAATACAAACAACTTTCGGCCTTCATCTGACTAGTTTAAAATTGTTGTACAAAAATTTTTTTACGAATCGCAATTTTGTTACTTCAAAATCGTCTTCAAATCGATTTCGTAAAAATTAAGACTTAACTGTTTGAAAAGTAAACAAATAAATATATATGTATGCACAACTTCTATTTATTTAAGCTTAATATATCTATATGTAAATATGTATGTACTTACGCACACACACACGCATGATTATTATATTTGCATCTATTTGCAGGAGGGAGACACATACATATATGTAAATACACACAAACATGCATTTGCATGCAAACAAACACACATATGTAAACGCAGACAGACATACAAATATTATTTCCCTTCAATTGCAAATACGACTAACACTAATAATTATGAATATGATTACAAAGGAATGGAGACAGCAAGGCCCATTTGAAAAAAATATTTCTAATTGCAGAGCGGAGGCATGTCAAATTCGCCGGACAATGTACACACACACGTACATGCATACACATACGCATACAAAAACATATGTACGTGTATACATGCGAATATGTATGTAAAATGTACATGCAAAATCACATACAAACTTACATGCAAACACACAAATATACATATGTACATACATACATATATACGAATAGACGAATGTAGCGGAATAAGTAGCAAAACGTTTAAAGAACAGACGTGTTATTTTGTGCGCTCCGCGTCGTCTTTGATTTTTTGTTAAAATAGCCGATACGTTATTCTAAATAATTATAAACTATCTTAATAAATTCGTTAGCTTATCGGGAACGGTTGTTTTTGTCGCGAATTCAAGCTAAAGTGATTCAAACAATTAAGTTTATTAATTTGTGCATTTAATTGTGTGCTGAACATTCGCAGTTGGTAAGTCTCTCTCTCTCTAGCTCTCTCGCTCTTCCATAATTGTTGTTTGTGCATTGTCTTTGCTGCTCTTGTGCTGCAACTGTAATCTATAAATATCTTCTTACGCTCTCTCTTCTTACGCTCTCTCTTGCTCAATTTCAGTCTTTGAGCTTGTCTGCGCTTACACGTTTCATGTTTTACACTTTACACTTGCATGTTTCAATTTAAATAGTGCAGCACTGTGTGGTCAAAAATATAAATCTATATATACATATGTTTGTAAATGGCATGGGCGTTTTTTGTTTTGTTTTTTGCGTTATGAGTAGGAAACTGTTGTTGTCATTCGCGTTGTCCCAATTTTGTTGTTTTCCGTTGCGGCGTCAATAGGTTCGTTTGTCAATCTGATAATCAAGCTCCATCCAAACAGCCGCGCCACAGCTAACATGTCAGTCAGTGAGTGAGTGAGTGAGTGAGTGAGTGAGCGAGTGAGTGAGTGAGTGGGCGCGCCTGCTGGTGTCCTGCTGGGCCTAGGACCACTCGTATATGGCGAGTCATGTACAACGCATCATCATTTATCAAAGCGCGGCAACAATTCGCAGGCTGACAAGCCAGCGGCACTGGCATAAAGCATCTCCTCCCCTCCCAAAGCAAAGCCGTCGCCATTTTCTTGCGCTGCTTTTTCGGCAGCAGCGGCGGCGGCGGCGGCGGCTTATCGTTAGTTGGTCCTGTCATGTAACGGTTAAATCTGCATGAAAAATTAATGCTGTTGTGTGTATGCGTGTGTGCGTGTGTGTGACTCTGCCTCTGGGCTATTGAAATTAGAATTGGCCTTCGGCAGCCGCTGCCGCTTTACTTGCCTATTCGCTCTCCCGTTCGTTTTCGCATTCGCTCTCCCATTCGCTTTCGCATTGCCTCTCCCATGCACAATCGCAGTTCACAATGTTTACATTTAGCGTTTATTTTTTATTTGGCCAAAACGAGTGTCGTTTGGCTTTTATGTTTTTGTGTGGGACAGGTCAATGCAGTGTTTCGCAACTGGGTATGTGGGTCATGTGTGTGCGTGCGTGTGTGTGTATGGGTGTATGGGTGTATGGTTGTGTGCTTGTATGGTTGTATGGGTGCATGGTTGTATGGTTACATGGGTGTGTGGGTGTGTGGGCGGGCGTGGGCGTGGGCGTGAGCGTGTGCGTTTGCTTATGTATTTGCCGTCAGTAGTTGCGACGCCAGAGGCTCTCGAAAGGTTGTTGTCGACGCTGGCGCAGCTGCTGATGCAGCTGTTGTTGTTGTTTCAGCCTTTCATAGCCGGCGCCGAAGCTCTGCTCGGCGGCAGCCACCTGACCGACGGCAGCCATATGGCCGGCGGACTTGTATGCATAGGCCAAATGCGGCACAGTTTTTCGCCGTTGCTTTGGATCAAAGGGCGCCAGAACGGACACCGATTGCTGATAGCTGGGACGCGGCGGGGCCTGGGCCTGGGCCTGGGCCTGGGCTGTCTGCGGCGTTGGTAACTTTTTTGCCTCCGGCTGTTGTCTAACCTTTCGCTTTGGTGGCTCCTGCTTCACAGGCGGCTGTTGTTGCTGCTGCTGCTGCTGCAGTTGTTGCTGTTGTTGCTGTTGCTGCTGTTGCTGTTGCTGCTGTTGCTGCTGTTGCTGTTGCTGCACGGACGTCTTCTTTGTGGGTGCACTCTTAGCCGGGTGCTTGGCCAGCGTCTTGGTGTCAGCCTTGAGCTGCGAAATCGAATACTTTTTGACTGCCGTTGGGAAATAGCCCGGTGGATTTTTCAGCGGCTGAACCTGGGCAATGTGCTGCTGCTGGCGTTGCTGCTGCTGCCGCTGGAAGCGCTGCTGCTGATGTTCCTCGGGCAATCGCTGTGCATGTATGTGCAGCATCTCGGCCTGAAGTATTTGCTGTCGATTCTTGTAGGCGCGCTTATAGGCAGACACTTGAGACGCACTGGCGGCCAACAGATGATGGGCGCCCTTTACTGATTGCGGCTGTTTGGGCAGCTCCACTGGCAACTTGCGTGTCACTCGCATCTTTTTCACAGCCTGCAGCTGCTCGGCCAGCCGGGGCGCCGGCACCTCCTGTCGCCGGGAGTTGCTCTTCATATAGAACAAATGACTGGTGCGGCTTATATTGTTGGAGAGGGCTGCCTTGTTGGCATTGTTGTCAGGAGGGCTATGGGATTTTTGAATAGACTCTTCGACATACGCTTCTTTGGGCTTTGCTTCCTCCGGTACGACTACCTTGTTCTGGACAATCTCCGTGGCCTCGGCATTGGTCTTGCTGCTGGCTTGTTTCGGGCTACTGTTGCTGCTGCTGCTGCTGCTGCTGCTGCTGATTATGCTGCCTGTTTGCTTGACGGACCGCTTTGATTTGGTCTTTCGTATCTTGACTGGCGTCTTGCACTGTTTGAGCTTCGTTTTGGTCCGCGCTGACGGTGGCGTCGGCACAATCGAGACCGGCCGGAGCAAGGCATCTACTTTGTGCTCGTGCTGCTGCTGTTGCTGCTGTGGTCGCCAGTTGGGCGCCAGCGGCCCCAGCGGCCCCAGCGGCGGCTTAATGCGTTTACCAGTTGTGTTTGTCGCTTGCATCATGGTCAGAGGTTCCTTTTGTCTTGAAGCCGGCTCCGAATTCGATTCGAGCGATTGCGATCGGGTCTGAAAGTTAAAGCTGCGCTGCCTATGATTCGTATGCAGCACATTGTGGAAGCTCAGGCATGGCTCCTGCTTTGGTAAATGCTTGTTGCCTATCTGTTGGATCCGGCCGCTGGCGTAGCCCTGTCGGCGATTGAACGCCTGATATGCTACTGGGCCGTCTGCAAATTGTATAACCTCAAACTGTCTGATCCGTTCGCCGAGTGTCTGGAAGCGTGTCTGCTCCTTAATGACATTATGGGGCGTAGCCTGCTCGCCGCGCATTGTATATGACTTGGGCAACCCCGGCAGCTGGCGGCCATCGATGAGCCCGGCGCTACCGAAGCCAAGGCGAAAGCGCGCCGAACTTGGCTCGTCCTCGGGCTGGCGATCGAAGCGCACGGCCAGGCGCTGCTTTAGCGCCTCGTCGACAACCATCAGCTTGTCGGCATCGTTGTCATAGTCTTTGCGCTGGCGCTGCCGCCTTGTCAAAGATGCCGCACCAGCATTCGCAGTCTTCTCAATCGCAATGAAATGATGCTTACAGCTGGGCGGCCCCTTGCCCTTGCCAAGCGCATAGCCCACGCCCAGTTCCAGCGTTGTGCGCGGCGGCAAGCTCATCGATCGCCCACTGAATCCGCCCAAATCCATGTTATTTCCATTCACACACCCATCCGACCGCTGCTGCTTGCCCTTCAGATTACTGCCACTCACTGCGGTGGTGCTACTTTTATCTGATCTACTGGAATCCTTACCCCCGCCGCCGCTGTCATTCAGTATCTGTTTGCCGTACATACGCAAGCCGCCCGCTGAGAATGACATGGAGCGCCGTCTGTTCGCCTGAATTACCGTATTCAACAGATGGCCCGAATTTGCGCAGGCCGCCTGATCGGCCATCTGTTTGTGATTGCGCGGATACTCTGGAGCCGTACTCCGCTCCCGTTGCATTGTCAATATCCGCAAGGGTGCTCGATTCTCCTCACGTATCTTCACATTCTGAGACACTATATTTTAAAATACAAAATAGTTAAAACACAAACACAACAAACAAATATTCAATATATATCTTCGCCTAAGATTAGTTCGATGCTTAGAGAATTTTACATGTACATATGAATGGAAGACGCATAAAAAAGTTCTCAAAGATTCGATAGCTTTTAGGCCCTGGCTGGCTTACATAGAAACAGACAGACAGAAAGGTCAAACAGCCATGGCTTTATCGACTCGCGTGAATCCCGATGCAATGCGCTCAAAAGATCCTGACGTACTGACAAGCTAAGACTAGGTATATCTACTTGCTAAATAGTTTCGAATAGGAGACTATACGAAGAAGTAAAGAATACTCTTTAATGCTTGTTGTAGTCATTAGAGTGGACCCGGAACGGTTCATGCAACGCATAATAGGTTACTGTTAGTCTAGTACGGACAAAAAAAGTTTAGCATACTAGTAATTTATTAACGTATATACCCCAAGTCTGTCTAGAGAAGTCTACGCGACACAATTTCCCATCAATATATCGCTCTTCCTATATCCCATATCTTTCTCTTTATCTATATATATTTCTCTTCAACTGTCTCTATATGTTTATCATTTCTAATCTCATTTGTAAATCTATCTTGATCGCCCTATTTCTATATCTCTCTTTACTTCCTCTTTATTTTCTATATCTCTCTTTACTTTCTCTTTATTTTCTCTCTCTCTCTCCTCTCTCTCTCTCTCTCCTCTCTCTCTCTCTCTCTCTCTCTCTCTCTCTCATCTCTCTCTCTCATCTCTCTCTCTCTCTCTCTCTCTCTCTCTTTCTCTCTCTCTCATCTCTCGCTCTCATATCTCTCTCATCTCTCTCTCATCTCTCTCTCATCTCTCTCATTTCTTTCTCATCTCTCTCTCTCATCTCTCTCTCTCTCTCTCTCTCACTTATGATGATCAAAGATAGTTTAGCATTTTAAGTGTATGTGTTGGGTCGGATATATGTATCTGCAGAAATGCTATTATTTCGAGCATATTAATCATTGTAGCTCTTTTAATTTTGACTGAACTATACTTACCCGGACTATATGGCAGCAATGAGGTGCTTCGTTCATAGTAGCTCTTCACTGCATTCTCATATAACTGGTTGGTGTTGCGCAGTAACCAGAGATTTTTGCGCCCATTGACCCGCATTAGCCGATTTATTTGATCGGCCTTCATATTATATCGGCGGCTACACCTCGTCCTTCTTCTGTGTTGTGTGAGAATGCGCAGTGGCTGCCCTTGTATTGAGCCCGATTGTGGCGGTTGCCGCCTAGCGATTCCAGGTCCAGTGGCTTTTACTTTTATATGAGAACGCTGTCACTGGGTTGGTAAGCTGGTTAGCCGAAACGGTTCGGGTGTTTTTTATATGCGCTGCTCCCCAATTGAGGTGCACGCGCCTGAAACTCAAAGAATTTTGTGGTTCTTTACGTTGGCAACGAAAATGGCTAAGATAATTTTTATTGGTACGTTCGTCTTAAATAGACCTTGGACCTCTTTTATACTGTATGCAATTTAAAATCGGAAAATAGGGTAAAGAACTGACTTTAAATACTAAAAGTGTCGAAGCGTAGAGAAAATTGTTTGGAAATTGAAATACACCCAAAATAGCTGTACATGAAAAGCCTGCTAAAAAAAAAAATTTACCCGCATCAGACCAAAAATATATAGTTGGATGACATATAAAAATGGCCTTCTACGCTGCCAAAATCCTAATAAAATTCCATCAAATTCTTTCGATATAACAAAATAATATTCAAAAAATAGCATTTCGTTCGTTTTCATTCCCGCGCATCGCTATCAATTTTTCATTTCACAAAGTATTATTAAACTACGAATAAAACGGCTCCATGTTCGCTGTTTTACCTTTCGCACATATAGAAGATATTACCCGGCGTTGCCCGTGTCAAATAACCAATGTGGAAAAATGCTAAATAGTTAAGAATAGATGACTTTATTAGAGGAAAAGAAGATTCTATGCAGAATACTTTGTAATGATGGTTATAGCAGATGGAATTTTTTTGCATAACGGGAGAAATCAGTGTTATTTCCCGGCTTCTTAAACTTTTTAGAACAGCTCGACTTCACGTTATCATAAAATAATTTAAGGGTAACATCATCAATGATCCAGAGTTGAATGAAAAGTGTCCTCAGGAAATGAACACTGTCGAATCAATCCAACAAATACTATATCAGATTTCTTTAATACGGACGGACAGACAGACAGACGGACGGACGGACGGACGGACGGACATGGCTAGATCGATTTAACTTGGCGTCCTGATAATGTTTCTATTTATTTGGTCAGAGATATGTTTTCATCTGACTTGGCCTAATCGTCAATAGCAAAACCCTTTTGACGCATTTTCAATGAGAACAGAGTATGCAAATAATGGATCGGTTCCGGGCTTAGGCTGCGCTGTCCTTTATCCAGCTTATTAGGTTTAAGGTGTGTTTCACACGCCGGCTTGCAGCCTTGATTCCTTACGATGGCGCGTCCAACTGGGCTCTGTTCTGGGCGAGAGAGATGCGCATTATTTGCCACAGGACGCTTGACACTGATTAATTGGGTTGCCGTCAAGTGGCTAAAGTTGGTAAAAATATAATAATTAGCCACAGGTAACACAATTGCAACAGTCAGTGGCAACATCCAATGTCGCCAGTCTCCTGCTGCTCCTGCGGCAATTTGTCAAAGCTGCTCCTGAAGTGCAGCTATCCACGGCTTTTCACCATGCTGCTGGTGATGATGATGATGATGATAATGGGCTTGATAATGATTATGCTGTTGCTTGCAGTTTGCTGCTGCTGCTGCTGCTGCCTGTTCTTCTTGGGATGCAAACAAAGCGGCAAAAAAGTGCTGAAAACATGATCCGGGGTTGATCCGGGGCATCAGGCAGGATCTGTGCTGCGGCTTGTTGGCAGTGCGTGTGCACAAATTGGTTTTAATTGAATTACAGTGCGTAATTTATGCATTGCTTAGCCCATGTACGTACACACTGCCACACACACATATGCCCCTTTTCACCACCGTCGAGCCACAGCCACAGCCACAGCAAACAAATCGATTGGAGCTGCAGTTGGGCTTAATCGAATCCTGGATGCATTGCAGCGTTGCCTGCATAAATGTGCCCCATTTATGAACAGAGCCGCAGAGGCCAACACCACAGGCCACAGGCCACAACTCGCACACACACACGCACTCACACACACACGCACTCACACACACACACACACACACACACACACACACACACACACACACATACTGCAGGCTGCCATGCAAAAGGCCAAAAGAATTTTGCGTGTTGGCAACTTTTTGGGCGCAAACAAAAAACTTTTGCAATTCTTTGCATAAAACTTACAAAATTAACTTAATTAATTGGCACATCATTTCGGTTAGTGCTCGCCTCCCCACCCCCTCTTATCTTATGCCAGCTAGTCGACCTTTGACCCTTTTAATGCTTTGTGTGTGCTGAATGAATTTCAGTTGATATCCAAAACAAAATGTTGCTTTGCCTTGCCACCAGTTCCTGCCCCTCAACGCGACGGCTTGTTGTTGCTGCTAAGCTGCCACATTAGCAAAGTGAGGTGCAAATGTTACGGGTGTCCTTTTTGGGCTGACAGCCAGTTGTTGTTGTTGTTGTTGTTTGTTTGTTGGAATTTTAGTGAATGCTGAAAAGTTGTCTCGAGAAAGCTTTCAGCTTTTAACGTGCCACTAATTGGGGCGATGGGGCAACTGGGCGTGTCAGCTAGATGTTGCCTAATGCTCTGCTGTCCATGTGCGCTGGCCCCATTAAAATTGACATTCATTGCATTTCGGGCAATTAGACTAATTGACTTTTAACCAGCACATGAGACCCATGCGCCCAACAAAAACCCCCATGGAGCCCCTGTCCACCCACCTTCGCCCAATCCACGGGCCCATTAATTTTGTATGCGCAATTCGCTTGTTGCAGTTGCATAATTATCAGCGACAAGTGTTCGCGTTGCCTGTCTGGGTCAACTATTTTGGGCCAGTAAGGCACAAAGAAGGGGCGAGTGCTATAGCGAAAGATAGAGAGATTGAGTGAAAAATAGAGAAAGCGAGAGTGTGGCAGGAATACCATACGGCCATAGATCAAAGCAATACCAACGTAAGAACTTAGTTTTGGAATGCATTAGAAGCATTCCTATTGAAAATATTTTAATTTTAATACCCTGTACACATTGCAAATGGGTAAAAAAGGGTATTGGGGCTTAATGCAAACATGTATGCTATGTATATATATCCTATATATCGGTTATGCGCGTCCGCTCCTTCTATTACCTTATCTAATACATTTATCTATTCCAAATCGATAGCTTAGACAGCTTCAAGGAAATCGATAAATTTCGGTTTTTGTGCTAGGTTTCTAGACAAATTCTAGGAATTTATCAAAGTCGCAGAGTAATTGATTGGTCTTTGGTATATAAATACTTTTAAATGCAATAGATGTGCCTTGAAAAGATCGGACTTTAAGCACCGAAGCGAATGCTTGTTGTTCCGTGCGTGCGTGTGCGTGTGTGTGTTCCAATGCTTGGTACACCGTACAGGATATCTTCCATTCTGGCATTCCCTAAACCTATTAGAATTAGCAAGAAAGAGTTGGGCAAATAACATAAACTTAACAGGCACAAGAAGGTACACCATTTAGTATACCATTAAGCATATCCAGCTCGGGGCTGGCTCTTTCGACTATAACATTCCTGTGTTTTTTTTTTTATGGAAAAACTTCAAACTCCGCCGTTATATCTAATGGCAGTGATTAGGAGGTGCGAGCCGGGCAAGTTTGATGAAATACGAGCTTGCAAGAAAAACATGGGTCGCTTTCGTGACAAAATTCGAACAGCCTCTGCTGGGGTATACAATTTCTAAGACTGTGCGCATTGAGTTTCCAGTTGATAGATGAGTGCGGCAAAGGTGCAGCGTGGGAGGTGGTTGTGGAAACAGTTGCCACATGGCGCTGCTCAAGCTCACAGTTGCAAGCCAGCTGCACTGGCAGCACGGCGGGGCACGGACCGAGGACCGAGGACCAGGCGCCAGCACTCGGAACTTAACTCAGCTCCGAGTCGGAACAAGCAGCACAGCGAACAGTTCGTAAACTGCGATTGTGTGTCTGTGTGTGTGTGTGTGTGTGTGTGCGTTGGTTGGGGTTGCTCATTCATTCATTTGCTCAGTCAGGCATTCATTCATTTCCATGATTATGTTTCTTATCAATGATAAATGAATATGTAGTACCAGCACTCAAAACTGCTGCTCTAAACTGCTGGCAAAGTGAAAGTAATACCCGAGCGAGCCAATGCCAAAGAAAATACCAAATTGTTTCGGCAATGCCGACCTTGCATTTGCCCCTGCAGCGCAGTTATCGATTGTCAAAAATGTGATCTAGCGATCATTTCTCGGGCTAGCTATCGATCGCTGTGTGCCAAGCTTTAAGACAAACCTAAAGTTCGTTTGGCAACTTTAACAACAGAGAAGCTTTCTGCAAAGCTCCCTAAGGTTCCTGTTCAGCTCAAGCTTTTTGCTTGATTAACTAGCTGGTATGAAGCTTTTAACAATCAAATTTGACCTAAAGCTGAGCTTTAAGTTTCTTTCGTTTGCTATTTGGGTGGTACTTTAAGATACCTCTTCAGCTCAACATAATGTTTGAATATAATTCGAAAGCTTAACTGTATGACATAAAGCTTTTAAGTAAAAGGTGACAGATCAGCTTTCTCTCTCTCTCTCTCTTCCTATCTCTCTCTCTCTCTCTCTCTCTCTCTCTGGGTTGACAGATCTTTGGCACGTGTTTAATCGATTAATCGAGCATGTGTGACCATGAAATCGATAAGCTCGTCGGCGCCGCACGGACTGTAGTGAAATCATCTGCCGCGAGATGAAACGAGGAGAAAAGTCAAGCGCAGCCAGCTGAAGTGCAGGCGAAACAGTTTCTGACATTTGCACCCGACTCAGACCCACAACTGAATCGTCCGTCTACTGCAGCTCATGCTGCGCCTCCCATCTCCCATCTCCCGTCTCGGGTCTCGCTACTACTGGACCCATGTTCCGCGTCTCGGGCCCCCGCCACTTGATTGCTACAACGACTTTTGGCCCGAAAAGTTCTTTGTGGTTGGGCGCTGGCGCGGTCTGACGATGGTTAAGGGATGAACGGATTCTCGGCGGGCTAGAGCAATGCTTTGGGTCTGGTTCTGCTGCTGCTGCTGCTTTTGAAGTGGGCACTCGGCAATTTATCAGCACTTTAGGAATAAAATTTTTAACAACTCGCCGAGGCGGCCGCTAAGTGCGTCGACGTTTAAACTCCCAGCGGTCGCCAGCGGGCGGGCGTCCATCATCTTGTGGACGACGAGTCGACATCGTCGTCCGTTTTAGTTTTGTGAAACTTTCTGCTTTCTCCTTACACAAAATATGCAAAAGCACCGTAGGGTCTAACCTTTACCAGAAGCGTATACTCAGCAACCTGACAATTTCTTAACTAGACCTTGTCCTTTAAGTATGCTTACTTAATGATTAGCCCCATTCACCTGTCATGCTTGTAAATAATCGACACTCAATGTGAGTCCGGACTAGGACAAGAGCTTCAAAGCACTTTCCGCTCGCTGGCCGTTGCATTATTTATGCCAATGACGTTGAATAATTAGCGCCGCTTGCTGCAATTTGTGATATATGCCAAGCCAATGGCTCCATCAATATTGGCCGGCTAATGACGCCTCCTGCTGCAGCGTCATCCACCCAACCAGTCCGTCCAGCCTTAATGCTGCTCATCACAAGCATTTGAGTGGTGAGGCATAAGGATAATGAGCTCGCCGATGACCCAAATGCTGCCAATAAATAGCCTGGCCAGCTGAAAAAAAAGCTATTCGTTCATTTCATACCCTAAAATCTTATTAAGCCCAACGAACAAGTCGGCAAATTGAAACTCATACTATATATTTAATATATGTGTACATCACGGGGCAGTCGTCGCTAGATTAGTTATCTAAGTGACTCAATCATTTGGGGAACTTAACAGAGAGGATGCGAGTGCAAATCCCCCTAGTCTTAGTCTTCAGCCATATAAGCGAGTAGGTCGTGCTTAAAGTCTACACATAATACCAATAATAGTAAAAAAAACGCAATATATAATAATGTAGGAGACAAAAGAAGAATGTCTTTTGCTTTGCAAGTGTGAAGCTGAATTAACAGAATGTACAATTAAACAAATACATCTAACGAGTAATAAGTAAGGGCAAACAATTAAAAAATAAAATTAAAAACTAACAAGTCACGAATAATCAGAACGAACGATTGAATTAAACGATGAATGTACGGAACGAGTGACTTAACGAATTAAACTAACGGTTAATATGTGAATCGATCGAACGAAGTAACAAATAAAACTAACGAGTAGCGAGTGAATAGATCACACGATCCAACAAATAAAATAAACGATTAATTAATAAGTGAATAAAGCGATTTAACAACAAAAACTAACGAGCGAGCGAGTTTAAAACTAAAACTTAAGAACAATGAATGATCCGAATTATGGAAGTTACACATAAAACTAATGAGTTCTGAATAAACAGAACGGTTAATTGAACGAGAACAATTTGGAAATAAAACTAATAAGTAACGAATGATCAAAACACACGAGTTAATAAACAAAGCAAACGATTTAACAAATAAAATCAACGAGTAACGAATGAAGGCAAACTCAGATGAAAGAACTATTGCTGAGTAGATAATCGATTAAATTGTTAACATCCAAAAAGAGATTTCCTATGCGTTAGAGTGTTGCAAGGGAAAGTTGAACAAACAATTGCAAAAGTTATATAAATAGGACAAGTTGTTGCCTTTAACCTTCAATTGAATGTTTGCATACACCTTCGGATGGGACGTTTAGGGGCGGCTGCATTATTTAGTGGACGTTGCTGTGCCGTCAGAAAAGCAAACAACCAAATAAAAATTAGTAGCAAATAAAATTTTAAAATTTAAACAGTCACCAGGCTGACCCAGAGAATACTTAGAGATTGGTGTACGCTCAGGAGCGCCGCGGTGCAATCAAACGGAATGTAAAAAACTGTCGAGCATTTGCCACGGAACCGGCAAATCAAATCGAAAGCAAAGTTGCCAAAAAAAAAAAAAAAAAAAAAGAAAAACGAAGAAAAGCAAGCGACTAGCGTTGGCAAAACGGGAGCGTTGTTTCCCGCACTTTTCTCCACAACGGCCGAAAAAAAATCAAAAGGGAAAACGAGAAAATGTAATGGCAACAGCAACAAGACAACTTTGGCGAAAATTTTGCCAATACAGTTTGCCCAGGCATTTGTCAAGCCTATAAAGTGAGCTTGTGGGGAGCAGCGACAGTGACTGGAGTGGGGCGGAGTGGAGCGGAGTGGAGCGGAGTGTAGTGGGCGTGGCTGTCAAAAGTCAAAAGACATATACCGCATACATTGATACATGCTAGTAGGATGCCTCAACTCGCAGCACGGGGCCTGTCAAACAGTCAATCAGTCAGTCAGTCAGTCAGTCAGTCAGTGAAATAAACAGCTAGCAAAAAAGTCTGTCGATGGGTCTGGATGATTGCCTATGCGTCTGCCGACGCTCAGGGTGGGAATGGGTAGGCACTAGGCTGGGCGAGCATTACACATTATCGTTGTGTCTGTGGGTGTGCGGGTGTGTGTGCCTTTGTGTGGGGTTGTGCGTGGCACAATACTTCCAATTGGCATTAACAAGCTGGTTGCCATACATACGCCTCTGACTAGCTAGGACCAGTCTGTTGCAGCCTTTACCCCTGTCGCAACTATGGGCAGAAGCAAAGCAGCTGCTTGTGGCAATATTATGCCAGCTTCTGCGCTGAGCCTCTCTCCTCGGTATTTCACTCATCTTTAAGACTTTGCGGTGAAAAGTTACGGAAATACAATACAATGGGCAAATTCCATTAGATGTCATTTCTTCAGCCCTGTTTCCAAGGGGGCAAGTGGAAATTGTTGCAAATACCATATAAAAGACTGAGAGCGACATCTTCGACTGCATAAGCTATATGGCATGTATTCCCGATCAAGCCAAGGCCAAGGCCTGATGCGATCCAGTTGGAGCCTGTAATTCCAATTTATTTTTTGCACTGCTAATCGAATCTTAAGCCAAACCGGGAGTCGATCCATATTCGTCTGCTTAAGTCTTGACAAATGTATTCCCCTATACCATAAGGAGAATAAGCTTATCATTTGTTGTCGATAGCTCGTGACTATAGCATCGATAAATATCGATTTTACGAAACGGTTTTTAGCATAGCTCGAAAATGATAAGATAGACAGATATACACATAGATAGATGTATATAGATAGAACAAAGAATCAACAGCTTTCACTTTTTGCATACCACACAAATTCCGCCCCAAAATAGAACAGCATCCATTTTGAATGATAGAGCCTTGCCTTTTACACACTTTTGTTTGGACAATAAACACGTCAGTTATTCAAGAATGCATTTTTCATACAAAGTGTGGTAATTATGGAAGTTGAAGAAGCATAGACGCTGTTTAGTGTCAAGAAGCTAGAAAATTTAAAGGGCAGCTTAGCAGTGGATGCAGGGTATCTACTAGTCGGGCAATCTTGACTAGAGCAGTCGTGAGTACTTGAAACGATGTTTGAAAATAAAGAGTATCTTTATCTTTTGGTCAGAGATTCTCTGGCGGGATGTTCTTTCTCTCCATGTGCATTCGGTCTATTCGGATTTCTTATTTCGTAACTCTGCCCTTGCACTTTTGCAGTCTGTTTGTGATAATTTATCTCAGCTTCAGTCACATTTTCGGCGACCATCTTTCTTCTAGTTTTGGGCCACTTAAATCACGGGTCAACAAAAACAACAAAAAAAACTTTTGCTGGCGCATTTCAAATGCAAACGCAGTTTAAATAAATTGCCACCTGATAGAAAAATCAACAGGACGGCGAATGGCGAGCTGCCACTTTTAGCAAAGACCATTTGCAGACGGGGCACGTGCGCGCACACACACACACACAGAGAAACAGGCACACACATATGGCAGAGTCTGTTCTTGACATTGCCACGTGGTGTGCTCCCTGCTCAAAGTCGACAAAGGGCAGCGCTAAACAAATTGACGGCCACGCCCACTTTTGGCCAGGCCCAGGCGCTGCTTCAGAGATTGGCTTATCGAATGGCGGCTTTGGGCCCTGTCGATAGTTCAGTTTAGTAGACGCGTTCCTTGCCGTCTTTTGGCCAGATTGCGATTACGCATACGCCGCGTGTGACACGCACGGAGCGCCATGTCTCGCTGCGCCTACGAAATGAAATTAAATGCCTTTGATTTATTTATTTATATTTATTGTGCGTTGCCTCCTGTCGAGCACAGGGGCGTGGCGCCCGGACCAAAAGGGCGCACTCTAAAATGTAAAAACAGCAAAATCAACAGCAGTAGCTACGTGCACAAAAAAAACTTTCTGTTTTTCTCCTGCCCATCCTCGCTGTCTACCAGCCAAGGAGCGCATTTGTTGTTGTTGATATAGGGTATTATAATTTTGTCACGCAATGTGTAACGCATGAAAGAAGACGGCTCTGGCCCGAGTCAGTTTCAGTCTCAGTCTCAGTCTCAGTACGAAAGTCTGCAAGTTCCTTCTTTCCATTGCAGGCCGCATCAGACCTCTACATAGTTGTATATATATATATATATATATATATATATATATAGCTATATAGCTATACTCTCGAAAATTATGTTCTTAATATGCTTCTCATATGTAAGAAAAATCGTATGAACAACGAAGTACTCTATCCTATATCCATGTATGAAGAATTGTTCCAGACATATCTGCAGGGCCGTAGCAAAGCTCATTAGTCTAGACAGATAGGTCGGAGATAAAGCTTTTGTATGAAACCTATCTCTCTCTCTCTCTCTCTCTCTACAAGGGTATTCAGAATTCGGCGCGCCGAACAGGCAGCTCTTTCTTTTTGCTGCTGCTCCACATGACACATGGCACAGCTCGTTGTTGGCTGCTCTTTTCGACCCCTTTTCTTTTTTTTTTCTGTTTTTTTTTTCTCATACAGTTGGGCGCGAATTTTCTTGTCGCCTTTCGCCGCTGCTTTGATTTCACTTTACACATTCGCCTTGCTTCTGCCCGTTGCATCTGAATCTGTATCCGCATCTGTGTCTGTATCTGTATCTGTGCCTGTAAATGTGTGTCTGTGTCTGTGCCTGTGTCTGTGTCTGTGTCTGTGCCTGTAGCTGTGCATGTGTTGAGTGGCACTTGACAAAGTTATGACACGCCCCAGGTGCGGCCAAGCGACCACCATCATATGAAGATGATGGCGATGATGATGATGATGATGATGATGATGAGAATGTGAATGGTGACACCAAAAAATGGAAACATAGCCGCTTGCAATTGATCCGCGTGCATTGCTTTCCGCTTGCCTGGCTGATCCGCTGGCTTAAGGGCACATCGAGTGCTGGAGTAGAAGGTAGAGGCAGCAAAATGCCCCCCATGGAGTCCAATGCAAGCATTTGCTTGCTCGTGTGCAGCTGTCGAAATCCGAAAAGACGAGAGGTTTTTCACTTTAAGATATAAAGTTGTGCAATTGCTTAAACGAACTATTGGGCATATGAGCCGACTCTCAGCTCGATGACGTAACTTTCATGAGCCCCTTGTCAAGGAAATGCTAATATTGTTTGCACATCTGGCAATTACCTGTCCATAAGCTGTCAATAGTTAATCAATTGAATGAAAAATTGATATCACAAATAATATTCGTCAATTGTCATAAATAATTTGTCATAATTTGTGACCGAATGACTGAATCTTGTTTTGCGGTTGCCCTCATGACTCAATGCTAGTTCTGCCAGGTGCCAACATTGTGGTTCAACCCAATCAAATGTTTACCCAGTAGATAGATTGCATGCTCAATTTGCTTTGAGCCTAATAGAGCGTAATTGTGTTTGACAGCATGTTAAGGTGCATGTTAACTTGACGCTAACATAAGCAAATGGACATCAGCAAGGCAATTCGAAATTTTAAAAGAGTTACCAATCTGGTTCGATTCAATGCCTTGACTCTTCCACATCAATGAAACCAGATTTTCGGATAAATAAGTTTGTCTTCGTTGATTTTCTTATTGGAGTGAAAACGGGTATGAAAGTTTGCTTAAGTAAGATCAAAAGCAACGCGAAGAGCCGGTGTGGCTTAGTCGTTTGTGCGTCGTACCAACAGGCGAGAGGTTGCCCGTTCAAACCCTGCAGCAATATTTTGATTTTTATTTGTTTTATTTGTTTATTAGTCACAAGAAAAAACAATAATAAGCTATTAAAATATAACTAAATCGAGCTTAAAATATTAATTACATATTTTCTTTTGTTTTGTTGCATGTTGCATATGCATTCATTATCAATATTATTCATTTCATTATTAATATTATTATTATTGGCTACTATATTCAAATAGTTTAATTAATCGAAATGAGCTTACTTTTCATCGTGGATCACATGAACTTCCGTAACAGGGCTTATAATTCAATTAATATTCGTTTAGTTTTTTCAACAATAAGTTTTTATTCCTTCCCAGTTTGCAACATTTATCCCATCGAGCATATATACATTGTTTGGCTCCCATCAGATTTTCAGCTGTCACTCGTACTGAGAAAGTTGCCTTCCCTTTGGTTATCTGCTGTCGGCCTGAGGTCGTCAACAGGTGTGCGCGTGCCGTCAACCAGTCAGTCGCCAGTTCCACATTTCATCACAGTCCAGTAAATTCTAACCCCCATTAGACCCCCCACCCCACCACCCACACCACCCACACCACCCACGCCCCCCCGTTCGCCTCACAATGCTGTGCGGTTGTTCTCAATACTTGATTAACACGCCCGAATAAAACTTTGTGTGGCTCTCATCGTTCGTTCGATTGTTCTTGTTGTTGTTCTCGTTGTTGCGAATGCTGCTGTAATTTTGTCACTTTTAATGGCAGTTTGCATGTTTGTTGCTCGCTCCACATCCACACACACACACACACACACACATACACACACACACCCTGCAGCCACATCCACCAGCCTTTGGCTCCTGCGCCGAAAGAGAAACTTTCAGTTCGATTTGCCGCCAGGCTGACTTTTCACTCCGCCAGCATCAAATGTCTCCAGTCTTTTTTGCCTTAAAGGAAGGGGGGGAGGGGGGGGGGGGCACCATCTCCATCTCCCGTCTATCTCCAGTCCCTCGCATGTCCTTTCGAGTCCGGTCGCCCTCCATGCGCTTCTTATTTATTCGACTTTGTGTGTGGAATTTTATTGCTTTAGCATCAGAGACTTGTGCAAATTATTTGTGCAAAGTTTTTAACGTTTTCCTCTGTTAACGCTTTCCCAACTTGTCATTGATCACAGATGCTGAGTCATTGCACATAAGGATCCTAAACACCAATTTCCCCTCCCGCCCTTTGCCTGTTAGCCACGGTATGCCAGAAGTTAATAGCTCAATATACCTTGAAACTCAAGTTCAAGGCGCTTCCGACAACAACATCTGCCGGCATCATCATTTGAGGAGCTCATTAGTCTTTTATTATTTTGGTAAACTTCAAATTTGTCAGCTTTAAATTTCACGGCTCTCTTTTCCCCTCTTATAGCCTACCGATAAGTCGTTTCGGGTTTGTCACTTCTCGGTTTCTGCCCGTTTATGACCATGTGATTTTTGAGTTTGAAATCGTTTTACGATTACATTTTTATGCATGCGTTAACGACACAAAACGAAATGTTGAACATCACAAGGCGTTACAGTGGCTAAAATTCATGGCAAGCAAATAAAATGAAAGCGAATCGATAAAATTCGATTCGCGCGCTAAGGGATTTTGGGAATTCCACCCGAAATTGTGGAATAATCACGAAAACTGATTGCAACTCATCTTCAAAAGAGTTCGTTTAAACTCAGCTGAGAGTCATTTGACACTTTGAGCATGAGAAGATTAGATAATCAGAGTCAAGCTTATGAGTTGGATATGCCAACTCATGTCATGTGAGATATGTTTCGCACGTTTTGCAAAATTCACCCCTCCTAGGTGAAAAAATGAGATTACCGAAAATTTGTGTGAGGTCTGATTTTGCGTCCGATCGGGTTTTAGCTTATTTTTAAAACACATAAAAACATTATGAATACGTGTTTAAGCAATTTTGAAAGTTCTTACCCTAACTGTGGAAAATGGGCGAAAAATGGTTGTATGCAACTTTTTTGTTTACCATCCAAACTTTGCAAAAATTCGTTTGATACGTGTTTCATACTTTTCGCAAAATCTCTAGCATGGAAAATGTGGGCCAAATGTTGTATAGACAAAAGTTTCAAGCTTCACAAGACGGAAAAGCGTTGATATTCACTTTTGGCTTTCCAATTCGATGGACTTATGTTCAAATGCCTATGTATAATATAACACGAGACGTGGAGTTCAAGATATGACGGGTAGATTTAAATGTTCTACAAGCGGAAAATGGGTGGAAAATGAATGCGGGAGATTTGAAGCAAGAAACTTGAGCCGAAAGATAACTTAATTTATCTAAAGAAGACTTAATTAATTTAGTCAAACTGCATTTCATTTTAAAAATTCGACTTTATGGTTATGCATTTATTTGCTCGCATTCCACTGTCATTTAAATTTAACGCTCTTTTAACGCGCCGCGATTAGCAATGTTTATTAATGGTAGGTAAATGACTTCCGTGCGCTGAGTTGTAAACGTTGTTTTTTTTTCTTTCAGTTTTTTAATTATCCCAAGCTGGTTTTAAAACCCATTACCAATCTTTCAAGATACTTTTTTACTCTTTATTTATTTTTTTGTATATATATATACATATATATATATATATATATTTTTTTTTTGGTGAGCGAAACTCAATTAGGTTGCATGCATGCGCGCTGCCTTGTCAAACACGTGGCGGATGGGCTGGCGGGGCAATGGCGGTTCGAGCTGCTCTGTTGGCCGGGTGGAATTGGGCGGTTGTATTCGACAATCCAAATCACAGCGACAACAGAAAGTACAAGCGAAGTACAGAAGTATAACAATTACAAGGGAGGCATGGTGGCAGGGTGGCAGGGCACGAACGGTGCGCAGAGGCAGGCGTTGGGCGTTGTGGCGGGCGGGAGAACATACTAAATACCCAGCAAGTGGAAAGCGGAAACGGAAATGGCGCACACAGCACAGCATAGCCATAGCCGAGCACAGAAAAACGAGAGCTGAGCACAGAAAACTGAGTGCTGAGAATGTGTGTCGCGTGTAGTTCATACAAATAGCAAAGCTAGTGATATACACCAGACCACCCATCTACACCCGCACCTCCAACCCCATCCTCCGCGTGGCACTTGGTTGTGTCCTGACCATGTCAGCATTTTTAGCTGTCGTGTGTTAAAAATGAAAACCGGACTGAACCAAACGGACTGTTGTATGGCCCACAATGGCGGCCAGCTCGAGCTACTCAACCGCCTCCTTGCCACGCCTCGCCTCGCCTTTCCCTCTCCCTCTCCCTCTCCCTCTCCCTCTCCCTCTCCCTCTCCCCCTCTCTCTCTGTCGACATCCTGCTGCTGCCACTGTGGCAGCTGATGGCGCTCCTCGTTTAGAGCTAGAGTTTCAATTCAATTCGCTGCGCCATGTTCATTGTTTATTTTTCATTTAATTTTACACTTTTTCATCTTCGAAGCAAAGCATAGAGCCATCTCTGCACTCACTCTGCCATCCTAGGCTCCACTTCAGATACCCTCGACGCACATGGGCTACATTCGCTTTACGTTGTGGTATAGTATTTAATTGTATGGATATTGTGCGTGGCCAATTGTTTCGAAAAGCCAAGCTTTTTTTTTTCAATTGGAAAGTATTTTAAAATTGGAAAATTGCAAATGCACAACTTTTTGTCATTTCACTAGCCGCTTGTCTTTAAGCTGTTTAATTAATTATTGTTAACATTTCTTGGCACTTATTTATTTGCCAACATAATATAAGAAAAATAAATTGATTCGGTTGAGCTTAAGAGCAGGAAGTTGCCTGTGCTGCCATTTCTCATTTATTTTCAAAGTTTTAATAGCATAACTTAATCATAATTACAGTGGCCAGCTTATTTATGCTGGATCTACCTGAACAGTTTTCTGTGTTGTAAACCAAACAATTTATTAAAGAAAATTTGTTTAATTTCTTGCTACATTTCAACTGATTTTAAACAAATGTACATACTCTATGAAGCAGTTGCTTGAGTAGCTGGGCACGAAGTGTATGGATCGAACGCTAAAGTAAATGATTTTTGAATTTAAATAAGTTAAGTTTAAATAAGTTGTGTTTTCTTGTACTTAATTAAAACGAAAGTTTTCTCTTAACGCGCGCAGCAGAGGCGAGGCAATATTTATGAAATCAAATTAATATGCGCAACGTCCGCTAATTTCCTTTGATAGAAAGATATATCAAAAGCAGTTTTATAAAGTGTAAAGCGTGCTTTGCATAAAACTCGATAAATATCGATATATACTGATGCGTTGTGTGTTCAGAAATCTGTGTATTACCGAAGTGTCTATTGAATATCTTTAAAGCTGGTTTCTGGCTTGTTTGGTTCTTTATTACTTGCACGGTTTATGGCCTGATCCTTTGCAAACTTTTGGCTAGTAACTTTGAGATCGTGAGCCTATCTTTATTTTATTTTGTTTGCCCAGAGCTTTGCCTTAACAAGCCACTCGCTGTGCCCATAATCCTAGAGCTATTGTATCTGTGAGATGCTGAACTTGTTACTTTATGTATGCATACTTTGTTTTACAATTCGAAGCGTGGCGCTTGTTGTGAAAATTCAATTATGGAAGACCCTGTCTGCGTCTTGGAGCAGTAAGGTGCGGGTGGGCGTGGAACAGGGGCGTCAATGCAGCGGGGCGGGGTCCGGTCCTGTCCGGTCCGTTGGCGTTGCCGTTGCCATTGCCAGCAAATTTGGCGCGTAAATGACAAAAGTTTTCGTTCGAGTGTTGATCTTTAGTTAGGTCTAGGCTGGGGGATTTTGCAGGGCTTCCGAGCAGGGGGCGTGCCAGCGTTGAACTTTAGGACGTTGGGCAACATCGTTAGCTGCCAGTGGCTGTAAGTGGCATCCTTGAAACTTGTGCTTCTGCCGCACGCAATTTGCTGCATGCAACACCAGCAACAACATGCCGTGCTGCGAGCTGCGAACTGCGAGCTGTGAGCTACTGCCAGCCAGTTATTTTCTAATACAAAAAATCAACGCACACGCGCACACACACACACCACTTACAGGTCATTAAAGTCCAGCTAGTGGCAATGAGTGGAAAATTGAAATCTTTTTTTATGCAGTTAACCATCGGCAACTCCGACTGAGCAATAATCTGTTTTCAGTGCAACAACTGCAAATTTGGTGGCTCCTAGATTGTGAATCTACAACTGTTACTATTTTAAGCAGCAGCATATCCTTTTTATATATCCTTTATATATATATATATATGGAAAGCCGAAAAATATTTCTATTAAAAACAAAATTTTTCATTTTACTGCAGTTTTCTCAAATTTAGAGCAATACGTACGTTTTTGCTGCACAGACAGCCTTGATATACTCATTTTGTCTTTGTCAACAGAGTATAAGAAACTACTTGGGCAATGTCCACAAATGCTGTGTGTGGGGCGTTTTAAGATTTTGCACGCTTGTCGTTGACAAACGTTTTAGTTAGGTGAAAGCAAGTCTAATCGTTTACCAAAACACACAAACACACACACACACACACACACACACACACACACACACACACACACACACACACACACACACACACACACACACACACACACACACACACACACACACACACACACACACACACACACACACACACACACACACACACACACACACACACACACACACACACACACACACACACACACACACACACACACACACACACAGGCACACACACACACACACACACACACACACACACACAGGCACACACACACACACACAGGCACACATAGTTGTGCACATAAAGCATCTTGTAGACCGTAGCAAGATTCGTTGCGGTTCCGGGTTCAGGCACATTGAAAAGCCAAATTTACCATGGCCACGCCCAGCCAGCTGCAACCGTGCAAAGTCAAAACCAAATCCAATGGCAACAACAATAAAAGCAACCAAATTTTCCGCCTCAATTAATTAAAATGTTTTGTTTTAGTGTCTTAGCAAAGTAGAAAATGAGCGCCAATATGCTGAGACATGGCGTCCTTTCATTTCACATGCCACATGCGCACCACACCGCTCCGACCACCCTAGCTCCCTCGCCATCCTGTCTCTGAGCCAGTCTTGTGTAAAATGCTGATTGATATTTCCCTTCCGGTTAATAATGTAGGCTCAATATCTTTATTGTTGCTGGGTCTGTAAAGATTGTTAGACTGAAAAGACTTTGGCTGCTCAAGGTCGCACAATAAAAATTAAGTTCATCCATCATTCATGCCACACAGCTGCGGCAAAGGGGCTGTGGCACAGGTGGAGGAAGGAAACGGGTGGGGTGCGGGGGAGTGGGTAGGGGTCGAGGAGCTGGTAGCATGGGAACCGAGTTGAGTTTCGTTGACAGCGGGACGACTCAATTAGTCGCGCAGCGCTGCACTTACATAACATTTTAAGCAAGTTTGTTTAATTTAATTGTTGTCAAGTTTCGCTAGCTCCATTGTCGTCCAGTTTGGAGTCCTCGACGGCGTCTCCACATGGCCCCACTGGCTGCTCTTATTGTTGTTTTAAAACAATATGCCTGGTGGCTCGTGGCTCGTTAGACAAACCGCAGACACAAAGCAGGAGGCGCACATAAATAATCATTTACAATGTCCGCAGCCGGAGCTGAAACGGAGAGTGTAGCTGAAGGGCGGGGGGTCTCGGGATGCGAACATGGGGGCATGCCCCAACATCAGCTGTCTGCTTGTAATGATCGCTAATAGAGATGACTGCGTCCTCTGGAGCCCAACCGCGCTTTGATCAGCGGTCACCTGCAGGCGGAAATACGAGAACAATAGATGGGTTGGAAAATAAGGAACTAGAAACAAAAGATTCTTGCTCTCTTTTTTTTGCGGGAGCTCTATTCGATTGTACCAAAAGTGGCTTCAATAAAATATTGGATCACAGGTAAAATGGAATGGATATAATATATATAGATAGGTGTCTATAGATAGATATCAAAATAGTGAAATATACTTGTCACAAATATTCTTATATATCACCCAAATTCCAAGGAATGTTCAACAAACAAGATGTTGACAACGATTGTTATCGATTTCATGGGAATATGTTTAGTGGGCGTGTTTGATAAATAATTTATCGATGCAGGTTTCTGGTTCTTTAGTCTCTGAAATTTACTCATTTATACAAACATGCATTTACGTATATACATATGTACATATGCTAAACGTAAATTAAATTGACTTTTTACTACGCTATAATTAAAGACAACGTATTTTTATCCATTGCTCTTCTATGCGATTCTCATGTTTTTAAATAAACCTTGCAGATTTCCATGCTTTGATTATAAGTATTATCCAATAACCGTTATCTCTGTTTTTCTCTCTCTGTCTTATTATGTTTCTTCTTTTTTTCTAGCGTAAATTTGTGTCATTTTTGAGTAAGTACATTTATACATAGATGTATTCATATGTGAATAGGAATATACAAAATATAAAGACTTTTCTAAAAGCCAACTGAAAATTTTACAAATTGAAATCTTTTGCTTCTGCATAAGTTCCAGTTCTACACAATATTGATTTTCAATATATTAATAATACCCTGTTCAAATACAATATTTGCCAACATATATATTCGAATAGGGGCGTGGCTGTGCTCGCTTATATCCGCTGTTAGATTGGCGCTAACAATCGAGTGCATTTCCATTGTAGCAGACGCATCAGGAGCTGCCTGTGCCGTTAAAGATAGTGTAAAAGTCCAACAAAAACCATCAATTTGCTGGGTCTGACCAACGAGCAGTGTCCGTTGGTCACCGCACCGCACAATCCCGCATCCCACAATGCAGATTGCACTTCTATGTGCGGTTTTGTTGCTGCCCCTAAGCGGCCAGTTCTGAGCACGGTGTATGCTGCTTGCTCTTACACAATTCAGGAGTTGTGCCGAACGGGTGAAGGGGGAGGGTGGGATACGAGGGACGCAGGGCATGGCGCTTTCATTAACCTTTTTGGCATTCAACATTATTCAATTTGGCATCAAGTCGTGCTGCAGTAGCAGCAGCAGCAGCAGCAGCTCATTTGCATTAATGCCATGCACGTGTGCAGTGGAAAGTGCATTGAAAATGTTCATTAATAAATTGATTGGCTGAATATCCTTAATTGTGGCTTACGTTGCTTAACAAATTATTGACTAAGCTGCCAATCGCCGGCCTTAAACAATGAAAACCCACCGAAATAAATAGTTAAGCCCAAGACTGCGAACCGGCTTACAGCCCGAAAATGTATTAGTTGAATGAAGAACTAACCAACCTAAACCTAAACCGACCATTTATAATTACAAATAATATTGCCAGATAAGTTAGTTCAACATCTATATATATCACGCCTTAGATAAATTATATATGTAGACGGCTCAGATATTTGCATTTGAGGAACAAAGTATCATAACATAATAATGCTGATTCTATCTTTAGAGTTACATGATATTGAGTAGAATATGATTAAACTCAAAATTTGGTTGAGATGACTTGAAAAAGAAAGACTTGCTAAGGCAAAGGCCTAATTCTCAATCGATTATGGCAGGTATATAATATTGATGTCCGATTTGAGCATAGTTTATGCTGCCTGCATCATAAATACAGACCTGGTTGAAGTTTCGTGAGACTCAGTGGCAAGTTAGCACAGAAATGGACAGAGGGACATGGCTAAAAAGACTCGATTCGCAATCATCTTCTTTTATCTTCTCATAAGAAAACTATATACTATATATAAATAGTTGAAAATTACAAGGAATTCGACGAAAGACCAAGTTCACGGTGTGAATTTTAAGGCAAGGCTTTGATTTGAACCGTCAACCGAACCAGCGATAACATCTGTTAGGTTGGCTGCCATGTGAAACACTCTATGGAATTAAATATTATTCCATTTGGGATCTATTTGGAATCTGTTAGGGATCTGTTTGGGCGGCAGCACGCGTTGGTTCCATTTCAGTGGCTGTTAACAACTTCTGTTCTAGGCCAAACATTACGTATACGTCGTGTTGCCGGCTGCTGTTGTAAGCGCCTCGTAATGTTGTACACGGTGCGCATGCCAGGGAAATTTTAACAGAGCCAAAAGGGAAATTCTTGTGCCGCAGCAGCTATAACAGCCGCAGCAGCAGCAGCAGCAGCACAACCAACAACAGCAGCACCAACAGCAGCCGCAGCAGCAGCATCAGCGACAGCAGTGGCATCATCAGCAGCAGCAGCAAACATTGCAGGATAGTATGAAACAGGACTCAGCGCAGACGGCACGCGTTTCGCTTTTGAGGAGAACCAAACGCGAGAGTCGCAGCAGTCGCAGTCACAGTCGCAGTCGCAGCAATTGCCGTTGCCGTTGTTGTCGTAGTCGCAGTCGCAATCGTTGTCTCGTCTCCGTGGCCGTGTCTCTGTGTCTGCGTGTGAGTGCGCGCGCGTGTGTGTGTGTATGTTTGTGTTTCAGTGTGCGTGCGTATGCGTCTGTGTGCCTGTGTGTGAGTGTGTGTGAGTGTGTATGTGTGTGCTCATGTAAGCCCAAAAGTGTGTGCCTGTGTCTGTCGCGCATGTGACTGCCAGCTGCGTTCATCTTGTGAGTTTGAATGAATTGCCGCTGCTGCTGCTGCCGCTGCCGCTGTCGTTGCTGCCAGCAACAACAACAACAACAACAGCAGCAGCAGCATTTCCAAACGGCATAATAAC
This sequence comes from Drosophila novamexicana, assembly GCF_003285875.2. Classification (NCBI taxonomy): domain Eukaryota; kingdom Metazoa; phylum Arthropoda; class Insecta; order Diptera; family Drosophilidae; genus Drosophila; species Drosophila novamexicana. The sequence continues at coordinate 423,091 of NW_020824862.1, read as the reverse complement.
AAACAATTCCAAAAAACAACAATAAGCTCAGCTCTGGCTGCGCTTAGCTGCGGCGATGGCGTTTAGCGCCTGCAAACACGCACAAAAAACGCACAAAAAACGCGCACAAAATGCTTACATAATTTTTGTGTGTGCTGCGTCTGCCGCTGCTAAGCGGCAATAAAAATGCACATAACTACAGCTGCAGCACATAACTACGGCAGCAGCGCTCATAATTGTAAGCCTGCAAATGCCGCCAACAGAAAAAGCCAAGAAAATAAATTGTACAAAATTTCGCTTAAAAGCAATTCACATAATTTTGCAGCGCAAAAAAAAGGCGCGCAGCATTTTGGCAGCTGTTTCTGTAGCCATTGTTGTTGTTGTTGTTGTTGTTGTTGTTGTTGTTGCTGCGTTTAAGCGTCGTCTGATTGCCACGAACGCTGTCGTTGCCTACTTTGTGGCGCGCGCGCGTTTCTTTGAATTGTTTGTTGTTGTTGTTCCTGCCTCTGCTGCTGCTGAGCTGCAAAATTGTTACACGGTCATTGCGGAGGTCGCGCTAACAAAGCTGCCAAGGCAAAGATAAAGACCAACAACAACAACAACAACAGCAGCAGCAGCAACAATAGGGGCGACAATTGCGAGTCAGTTAGGAAATTGAAGTCAAAATTTCGTAACCGAATTGCAGCAGCAGCAGCAATTGTTACCGTTGCTCAAGTTTGAGGCTTATAAATTGTGGTTAATTAATTTTCAAATGAATTTGTATCAACTTGTTGCATTAAAATCAAAATTATTGCAAATAAAATTTGCAAAAAAGGCGCGCGTTTTGCACGCGTTTTCTGCCTGTTGTTGTTGATCTATTTTCAAACATTCGAGCTCAGCTGTTTGGTCCTGGCGCACAGAGCACAACAAAAATAAGAGAGAGCACAAATCAAAAACTCGTTTAAAAAAATGTATAAAAAGTGCAAAAGACTATTGTGAAATTTGTGTGGTTTTTTTGTTTTGTTTTTTTTTTGGTCTTGTTTTTTTTTTTTGCGAGCAAAGTTTGTTGCAGTTGTTTTTTTTTACATTTTTGTTACGTTCGCAAACACGTTAATAAAAAGCAAATCAACAAAATAGTGCGCACAATTTGAAGAATTCAACTACAAAAAGAAAAGAAATAAAAGAAAAAATGGAAAACTAAATGCAAATAAGCAGGCGAGAAAAACAAACAAATTGCAGAAAAACACAAACAAATAGAAAACGAACTAAAGCAGAAGCAACGATTTGAGCAAAGGAAACGGAAACGATATTTTTTTTTTCGTTGACTGCAGCCAACGCAGTTGCCAGCTTGTAAATCGTTTTGTGCCAAGGTAAGATTCAAGATACTATATAAGATTAAAGATGTGAGTGGGTATTACATGTTTGTCTGTGTACGTGTATTATAATTAAATGCTTTTAAGCCCTTGCAGGCATTATACTGAAAGTTCGTCGTATAAACTAGAATACATTGTGACTATACACTATTTCACAGTCCTTCGCTTGGCAGAAGATTAGAAGCTACCGATCGATTCCAGATATGAAAACAAATGAAAATTAAGTTAATTTATTCTTGATTATTAGCAACAATTGAGTCTATAAAGACATGTCTGTCCGCTTTGTCTCAGCTTGAAGCTATTTTTTTTTTGGGAATCTTTCTGTTGCCAGCAGAGCAATCCGAGCGGATCGGAACAATATATCCTATTATCTTTCATGGAAAATAATCTGTGGAGCGTTTAGTTCTTTTATTAAAGTCTTATGCTTTTTGACAAATGTGAACCAAACTTGGCATCTATAAGTCAAATCAAGATGGAACAAATATGACTATTTATTTGCCAATGCTGGTAGCTTTCAGGCTATCTTAAATTACAAATAATTATATTACCATATTACAACTATGCCCAAACAGAAAACATGAAACTTAAAGAAAACGTAAATAAGTTAAGAGTTTTTTAAGTTTATGTTTTATCACAGCACAGTTGGCCTAAAAATCGAAATGCATTTTAGTTGAGAGATTATTATTAAGCTTTAATGATCTATTCATTGGCTCGTTGCTTGCAAAGGCAGTTCCAGGAGTCGCCACAGCAAAGGGCATATGACATAATAGTAATAAAAATAATAATAATGGTTCCTTCAATTAATTTGCTCTCTCTTCCATTTTCCAGAGATGATAAATGTAGTAATTATTGTATTCTATTGTATTGTTGGCATATTAACCTGAAATATGTCAAGTGCTTTGTAATTGTAATTGCTATTCCATGCAATTCAGTATTTGACTTACATTTTCCAGAACGTGGATTCGTTCAAATATCAATTAAAGAATGTTTCTAGGATACAAAACCCAATCTTTGCTTCTATGAATACAAGAATAATGAACATATTTTCCAAGATAAAACTGCCAATTGTGCTTGTATTAATACTAATACAAGCATCATAAATTCATTTCTCGACATTTTATTTATAGTTCTATTGCATGAAGCAAATTAAACCAAAATTCGAAGAAACACAAATCTAAAGAATGCGGACATCTAATAACGTGTAGAGTAGTTCGTAGTTCTATCGAAAAATTATTTACTAAAATATATTTTATTTTTTCCATGTAAAATTGTCTATCAATTTTTGTCTATAAGCTAACATGATTATAAAAATATTTTCCAATTTGTATACGCACATGATAGAAATGTTCGCATATAAATTTATCAAGTGTGCAGATTACCCTGCAATTAGTTCAAGTTAAGCCAAATAGAGGGTATGCTATCGTCCAGCATATGGGCTTGGTAAACTAACAGTTTTTAATCAAACATCAGCCACTTTACAAAGGTCAGTTTTTGTTGGGAAAGGTCTCCTTGTGCTGGACACAAGATATCATTTTAGCATATTTGGGACTATTATTTTGCCTTCCATGGCTAACATTACTTTTTGATGCTTTTCTTGACTGAAATCATTTAGCTATAATATTTTCCCAAAAACTGCTAAAATGTTTGCCCAACAATTTGACCGTTTATGGAGAGTAAAAGAGAGAGGGCGTCCGGGGGCATGACAGTGAGAGGGATATGCTAAGTGAGTTGTTGTAGCAACTATTGCTGTTGTTGTTGCTGTTGTTGTTGCTGTTGTTGTTGCTGTTCTGATTCTGGTCGTTGCTGTGGTTGCCAAAATGGCAACAGTTCCACATTTATTTATTTTGTTGTTGGCTTTCCAATTGCCTCGCACCACACACCGAATGCCGCACAGGTCCCACCGTCCCACCGTCCCACCGTCTCACCGCCCCCAATTGCCGTTCGCCTTATCGAGCCACTCGGCCAGCTGCAGCTGCAGTCGTGTGCCTACATTTTAGGGTTTTAATTAAATGCAACAACAAAGCCAGAAGCAAACAAAACTATTGCACACACTGCTCTCAACAATGCAACTTGTGTAAGTTTCGTTCATGGAAATTAAACGAACGGATTAAATCATGAACTGACCCAAAAGATTTGCTCTCGAAATAAGCTGAACTATCCAATGGCAGCTTGTAACATTGCAAATATTAATGGATCACAAAGTGGCAGAGCTGCTAAACAATACATATTACCATAATGGAATTATGTTTCTCTTAGTTTCAAATATGTATGCACAGCATGTGCAAGAAATGTCGTACCCATGCATAAGATCTCAAAATAAAAAGAAACTTCAAAGAATTGATATCTGCCGACAATAAGTTGCTCGGCTGTTATTGTTGCTCAAGAATATATATACCTTGTCCTTGATATATACTTTAAAGCATTCGAATGTTAATAAAATCTAATAGAATAGAATAGTTTTCTTATCGGAAGCGCACGACTAGAAGATATCCCAGCGCTAGGCTGCGTTTACAAACATCTTGTTCTTCATGCGCTTTATGTGTAAGCTGTGCTTCTTCTTTCCTTAGTAATAGCCTATGTACGAGAAATGCATGCTTAAATAACTTAAAGAAGGGGCAGGACCAGATCGAGCTTAAAGTATTTGCTACAGGTCACTCTTGTACTCTATAGCATTTGTTGGTGCCATTTTTTGCTGAGTGTTGCGTTGCTTTAAACTTTTTTTTAACGAGCCACATGTATATCTAGCAATAATTATAATGGATATTTGCATATTATCCTGGATTTTTTTCCATCTACAGTTCGATATTGTGTCATTGAGAGAATTCGTTGTTCGGCAATCGGAATAACAGCATATTTCTCAGTCCATTGGCGTTGACTATTTTGCATTTTAATCGTTTTACTTAATTGCTGGGGCCAGTGCAATAACAACAAGCCAACGTGCACAGTCTCAAAACTCACAAACAATACATGAGCGCCTGACAGGGTTGCAATGCGAGAGGGATGGGTAGGGTGTGTGTGTGTGTGTGTGTGTGCTTGTATTGTGTATGGGTCCCAAAATGAATGAGTGAACTTAACATTAGAGACGCTGCCCGTTCTGGTCAAACAAAAGGGCGGCGGCTCCGGCTACCAGAACATAGACAATGGGGCGTATGAGCGACAACAACAAAAGCAGCAACAAGAGGCTATACAACAAGCCAAATAAATTGTAAACATGGGAGAAATGAGAAAAAAAAGCGTTTACAGCGATGAGCAAAATGAAGAGATTAGTGAAATGACCAACAGAACACGGCGGGCGTTGAAGCTCTCTCCCCCTGCCACATACCCCACACAGTGTAGGGCAAAGGAAGTAGGGGTATCATAGGGGTAACAGTATGTGTGTGTGTGTGTGTGTGTGTCTGGCGCAAACAGCAAAAGGCGAGAGGCGAAAGCAATGAAGAGAAAACATTTAAGCGAAGCTGTTCGGCTCTGATCTCCCGCTCTCTGCTGCCCCCATCTGGCTGTATAATGGCCTTAACCAGCTCAGTCCAGTCCGGCTCATCTTTGTCCTCGTCGCTTTTTATGGCCATGTCAAACACTGCAAATCAGTTTAAACTAACAACTAGCTTGCCCTGTGCGGCAGTGGCGGCGGCAGCGAGGTTGGGCGCATGAAAATCTGCTTTTGACTATGTTTTTGGGCGTGTCAAAATGCTTTTGTCCGCAGTGCAACAGCAGCTGACGCCTTAAACAGGCGACGACGGCCTTAGCATTGCCCACACATAAATGCCCCCTTTTGTCGCCCTAGCCAACGGTATTCTAATTTCTAAGCCATCATAAAGGGCATTTTCATTTGCTCCTACAATGTGTAACTCCACGAAATTGTCCCCGTAACCCCATAAAATATATATATTTCTGAACAGTTTCAACTAACTAGCAGAAACTACGCATGGTTCTGCCTTTCTGTTGCTGATATCGGCTGAATCGAAGCACTATATCATAAATCTGCTATAGGACTGATTGCTCGATAATTAAGTTTTCGCATGAACTCTTTTGCCTTTCAAGGCATATATGAGCTCTTCAATGGTTTTTAGCGAAATCTTACTTAACATTCAACTTATTCAGCAATTATGAACTCCATTATATACCCTTATACCCATTTTTAATGGGTTCAGGGTATAAAAACAACAACGAAAATTTGAAAATTCAAAATATTAAGACAAAAGTTTGTCTTAGAAACATGCTTTGCCATATTTTCGATTTAAGCCAGAGCTTGTACTTATTTCAATTTTCTTTTTTAATTCTTTTTTATATCATTATTTTTTAGTTTATATTTTCTGGTATTTATTTAAATTCCTACTATATTGTAATTGAATTAAAATTTTTAATTTCCAGTCATGCGATTACTGGGCTTTTGTTTGCAAACTTTTTAAATAAAAGTTATCAGGAACTTTTTAATTAAAATGCTATATAAAATGTATCCCATAATTTTTTCACATTTCCACTCATTTGCTGCTAGTGGAAAATAAATATTTCGCCTTACCTTCTACCTTTCGTTTCTGAAGAGCGAAATGAAAACTTGTTACCAGAAGTTTTACCAAGTAGAAGACGTTCAAAAAAGATTTTCACCTAGTGTTAACTTGGTTGCAAGGTTTTTGAATGCCCTCAACTCAACTCCAACCTAGGGAAGTGATATTTCTTATATATATATGTGTGTGCTATTAAGTCGAAGAGTCTATGCAATGCGTGTGTGGCATTTGAACCAGCGACCATCGCGGCGCTCAGACACGCAGCCTCACGACGTTATGTGTCCAAAGCACACCCACATAGTTGTTGTTGTTGTTGTTAAATGCCTTTCGAGCAAACTTTGAGCTGACCTTCGAACCCAAATGATGCATCCGTAAAAATGTTAACTAAATATTGCCATGTTATATAGTTTATGTTTACGCAGTAAATAGTTGCCCAGTCCCAGTTAAAACTGGCGCGTTGAAGTTGCGGCTGTTGGGCTGCTCGTGTTGCAAATATTAATTATTTATGTAAAGCCCAATAATCCTTTATAATCTCCGTATTTGTATTAGTCGCTAAACATATTAAAATTGAATTATTTTTACGCTGAAATTATTTATGAATGTTAAATCTATTCTTAAATTTGCATAAACAAAGCTCTGTCAACGTGTTAATGATTCGGGCGGCTCGCACGCAGTTAATTCCCTTTGTTTGTTGTCTCTTTTTTCATTTATCTCTTGCTGAATTATTAAGCAGGACACAAGCAGCATAGACACACGCGCACACACACACACACACATACATTCACACGTAAGTTCTTTCACTTACCTGCACGCGCACAATTAACCAATTAGCACCTTTTCAGAATTCCCTTTTCACGTGAATTTGTTGGCTTCGTTTTTTTATTGTTTTATTATTATTATTTTTATTGCACTTTTTTGTTATTGTTGTAAACGAAAATTTGTTTGCTCATAAAAATTTTAATTGCTCCGACACAAAACAATGAAAGCCAAAAACAAAAGCAACAGCACAAAAAAAAAAAAAATGAAAAAATAAAAAAAAAAATGTATAAAACGAAACTTTGAGTTGGGAAAATGAAAACTGTGTGAAAAGCGCGACGGCCAATAAAAATAAATAAAATCAAAAGCAGCAGCAGCAGAGGCCCCGCAGATAAACTGCTAGGCAGCAAGTGCTATGAACGAGGGGCGGCAGGTGTGCGAGCATGAGGGGCGGGGTCGGCAGATGACAAGCGGCATATAAGGAAGGTAGCCACAATACCTGTTAGCGCAATACACCGGGCACAAGCAGAAGCAGCAGCCACACAGAGAGTCGTCTTAGCACTTATTTATTATCGACATGAAGAAACGGAAAGATAAATGTATTTATTAAAGTATTACCCAAAAGCAAATCAGAGCAGAGTATATATACTAGAGATGCTAAAAATAAAGATATTGTTAATTTAAAAGGCCAACAGCAATTGCTGCGAGTTCTGTTTGAGCCAAGACCTCGCCCTGCGTTTCGGTTCTTCAACCTGCTTTTGCGACTGTAAATCTGCAAGTGCGCAGCCTTTTTCGTGTGCTCCGTTCTCGTCTGAAAGCAGCGCTACTTTTCGAGTAGCCCTCGCTGCTGCTGGCCGCGAATTGTATCGTCCTCCTCTGACTGCTGCGGTCTTAAATGTGTTTGCCCGGCACAAAATGCGTAAAAATCAAGCAAAATGAAAAAAAAAGAAGAAAAATCATTATAATAAAATACAAATTCTTTTTTCCTTTTAACTTGCTTTTTGTTGTTGTTATGGGCGTTTTCCTGCTCGCGAAACTTTTTAATAGCAATGAAAATGCCTTGGAAAGGCCGCAGAATGTATTTTCAGATTTGCGATGCCCTTCCTTGCACCAGAGATGGGCGCGTGCCGGACACGAATCAAATAGACTGCAATAAGTTAGTTGCAGCACAACTCGAAAATTAAAGCGAAATACATCCAAAAGTGGTTTGTCGTATAGCATAAAAAGATTACGATTATTTTACTTCATGCATAACTCCGCTCACACTCTTAAATATGAAATTTTTCAAGAAAGCGCATTGTGCTTTAGTTTGTGTTCACATTTATGTGCCAGATTTAAGCCCTGAAAATTTCATAATGATTGGACTATAAAGACCCAAGTTATTCAAAAATCCATTCGCCATAGTGTGGGCCTAAGCGGGTAGAAGAAGCACAGCCACAGCATAAACTGGCCAGTTAGCGGCATGTGGGCGCTCGTGTGTGTGTGTGTGTGCGTGTGTGTGAGTGTGCATGTGAATGTGTGTTTTTGTGTGTGTGCATGTCTATGTATAGAAAGAAGCTGGAATATTTTCAACGGGCTCTACCGACTAGAGGTCTCGTACAGGCTTCACATAGAAATTGATCTCCTACCAAAAATGGCATTGGAGCCGAAGTTATTTTTTTTTCTCGACTGTGGATAGTTCTCAAAAGTTTAGTATATGAAAGCAAACAGTTTTTGAGGAAAATTTATTTCGGTTAAATTTACCGTTCGACTATGTTATTTGAGAAATAGTTTGGTTTGAACTTCCGTTTCTTAATAAAAAAAAAAAATAAATCGAATAGCGGGCCCAGTCTATTTCAAGCCCGGTTAGCATATCTGGTCTAAGTATTATATTCTCTTTTTATTTATTATTTTTTTCATATCATTGCATTGTTGCTAACAGTTTGTGTGTGTGTGTGTGGAAACTTTTTAAATAATAAGCATAATGTGTATTTTGTTTGCTCCTGCAAAATGCAAACACAAACGGCGAAACGGCCCCCTTGGCCAACAGACCCAAAGGAGTGAAAATAAAAAAGTAAAGACCGCCTTCTTTGGCGTGACGTTAGGCCATACCCTTACCGGACCGTAGCTAACTTAGTAGCAAATAAAATGTAAGCCCAACCTAACGTAAATTTGCGCCGTCAAGAAAAGTTAAGGAATTTATGTGTGTGTAGGGTATACAAGGCTCGTGGTAGCTGACTGTTATTGCGTGTTATTATTGTGGTTATTCTTATTGTTGTTGTCGGTTGTTGCTTGTTAAGTGGCTCGTCCATACGCCGCACAGCCATCTCTTGGGAGGTTGTGGCAGCAACGCTTCCTTTGGGGAGCTGTCATACATGCGTGCGTCTACAGCTACATGTGTGGCAGGGGCTGTCAGTTGCTGCGGTTCCCCAGATGGCAGGGGCAGATGTCTGAGCCACAATGTGGCACAATTGAAACTGAGGCTTTTGCGACTTCAAGTGCAACTTGAATGGCGACTTCAATTGCTTGGACCGGGCCATGTTTTAATAGCTCGCAACAGAGTTGCACTTGACTTTGTTGCCCCTCTAAATGCCACGCACACACACGCACACACACACACACACACACAAACACACACAAACACACACACATACACATATTTTATTTTGAATGGCTGCGGCAAACACAAAAAAGACCGCACACTAAAAAATGGCAACTAATTGAGTTTGTCCAAAAAGTGTTGCGTGCTTTTCAGCGCCAGCGCCATGAAAACTTAACAGTGTGTGCCTGTGCGCGTATGTGCGTGTGTGCGTGTGCATGTGTGGGCTAGGGATGGGTGCGGGCGTAACCGCGCATTTGATTTACAAGCCAACGTTTTATTTTTTAAAGACGTCGCTGGGGAGCTGCTGCTGCTTTTGAGTTTTCCCCCTCGTCGGTTACATGCGGCGTATGCGCAACATTGAAATTGAAAAATAAAAATGCAAAGAACAAATAACAAACAATACATATTACAATTACGATCGTTGGCTGCTGGCCTGTCTGCAACAGACAGCTGACAATACATATAAATTATATATACTCCACATGCATATGTATATACCTACTTTATATAAAAGTTTCTTATGCATGTTACATTGAGAACAATTCGGCTTGGGGCTGGTCGCAATGAGAGCTTGAGAGAATATTCACGCGTATATATATGTTATGTTTATAAATTGGCATCCAGTAGCAATATATATGCAAGATTATATCGATATCAGGTGTAAAGCTTACTCGAATCGACTGACTTAACGGCCACGTGGCATCTGCCACTGGCAGGCATTTCAATTTCATGCCACAGACGCCGAAAATCGTTTAGGATTCTGGTTTAGGTTATGGGGCAGGGGTTGGCGGACAGCGGACAATTATTCAAAATATGGCTTAGCTGGTACCGAGAAGCATATGCAAAGTGAATCTTTAGCATAACAAATGCGCCCACTGGCTGCGACTAGGATTAGGAGCGGGCCAAAGCCGAAGCTGAGTCCTTCGATGATGACTTTACGTTTCGCAACTGGCTCTAAGTGAGTTTCGCTTGGTTGCGACTGCAAGGGATGCGGGGGCTGCGTTCAACGCATGATGACTGGTAAACAAATCGTTGGGCAAAGCCGCAGCGTGGCGTTGCGGTGGGGTGTTGGCCAGAGAGAACAATGCGTTGCCGTTTGGCAACATTAATCGAAGGCGAATACTGGAATCGCCTGCTAGATGGCCAGGAAGGAAGGCAGGAAGGAAGCACTGCAGACCGAGCAGCGACCAAAGCGGGCAGCACGAATTTTAGCCGAAATGAACTGAAAACGAGGTCAACAACAATACGAACAACAACAACAACAGCAACAACAAGAACAACAATGAGCTAGCCAAAAAGAAGGCAACCGCATCGAGTTGTCTTCGTCTCTGCTCAGCGGTAGCAAAGGGTCTGTGCCGAAGGAAGTCCTATGATTTATTTGCCTAAACAATTGATATGGCCAGAAAGTTGTTACGTGTAGCGTAAAGTGTGGGGCATGCGTGGCGGCGCCTTCTTGAACTCTTTGAGGCCGCCACGAAGGCAGCGAAAGCTTCTGTACGTAGATGAAATATGTAAATATGATTTATGGCAAAATTTTAACAGAATTTCACCGCACAAACAATACAGCAAGCGGCGGGAGGAGCTACAAATTCAAACAGTTGAAAACATATTTATCCAAGTGAGTGGATTTCGAGTCGTGTTTGTGTGTGTTTGCTTTAGAGGATGTGAGTCTCATCTCGTCCCGGTGACGAGCTCTGTCACAAAATTCAAAATGGAAAATTTTCTATATACGATATTCGCGAAGTTTCCCGTTTCTTCACATAATGCACTTCTCAAATGAATTTGACAAGCTTTATGTCCTTAAGACTTTGTATGATTTGTCATTCTTTGGATTCGAACTGGCTTACTTTCAATGAACGTATTCTTCTGATAATGGCGTAGATCAGCTTTCAACTTCTCAATGCTATCTTAAAAAAAACCCTTTAAAAAAATTCGTAGCTGTCCGAAAGGAGGGATATTTTCAGGTGAGTCCAGGTGAATGTGTAACTCTGTCGTCCAGGTGGATGTCTCACTCTGTCGCCTGTGGTTCGTTGTCGAGCTGTGGTTGGGCTGCGGAGTCGGTGGATCCACTTTGTTAACCTCAGAATATGGCAGGCCTTCTTCAGAGTCCTCGCTAGTCTTTTCTCGTGCATGGTCATGCCCCATGTTTTTTTTTTTTTGTATTTTTGATAATGAGCAGAATATTCTTTTTAATTTCGTAAGTGTTCGGCGCGGTGTACGTGGTTGTTTCTATGTGTGTGTGTGTGTGTGTGTACATTTATGAATACCCTAAACACAATTTCAATTTTTCAGTGTAAGTGTATCAGTAAATAAAACTAGCTTAATGCTAGAGAAAAAGTGGATGAGCGTAATTCCAAAATGCATGTTACAATTGTGGGGCACCTTTTGCCTATAACAAATCGACTTTTTAATTCGATTTTGTGAGCGCATTTAAGACCTGGCTTACAGGGTATTTGCGCGCCCAGTTTGTCTTGATTGTCTTGCCACTGTTGCCATAGAAGCACTCGGCTTGTCTACGCATTATTTTTGGTACACTCTCTCTCTCCCTGCGGCTGTCTGCCCTTGCTCGCACTTCGGTTGCCGTGGCCGTTGGCCCAGGTTATACCTTCATTCAAATGTCTCACAGTTTGTCTTTCGGTTTGTCATGTGCAAATTAAGCCGTCTTCGCCTTTGTTTGTACCACCTCCCGTTAGTCCACTCCACATGCCAACTTATCCAGAAGCTACTACGCAATTTTTGTGGCCATTGTTGTTGCTGTTGTTGTTGTTAATCTGAGTTTTCGGTGTTCTAAAAGCAGCCTCGGCTCGAGTTTCTGTAGCTCGTGGCATTGCCAAGTGTCATTTCTGGCGGTATTTACGCTTTCAATAATTCATGCTTAAAGGATAATCGGGATATGCTTGTATGTAAATTTTGATAATGCTATTTGCCTGGCAGGCAGACTTTGCTGCTTCTGCTGCTAAAACTGCCTTCAGCCAGTCTGTGTGTGTGTGTGTGTGTGTGTGTGTGTGGTTTTCTGCTGTTATTGTTGTTACTGGCATGTGAACCACACATTAAAGTGATTCTCAGGCTGCCACTTTCACACCTTTTTGCTCGGTCCATTCCGGCCGAGCTGTTTTTCAGCTGCTTCTGCTTCTTTTTATACCCTGTATCCACTGAAAATGCATAAAAGGGTACAATGATTTTATGCAAATGTATGTAACAGGCAAAAGTTGCTACGCCCATTTGTCGAACGCTGCGTCTCGTGCCATTTCAAAACATCGATAAAAATCGATTCAGAGACTTGGATTTTAAAGAAAGAATTAGATACAGCAAATTTGCCTTCCCCCATTTCTCAATCTATAATCAATCTTATGACAATTTAAAGAACTCAAAGCGTGGTGCTAAAATCCAAAATTTTTTTTGGTCTTACGGTACAGGGGATCTCGTAGTCGAGCACACTAGACTACAGTTTGTCATACCCTGAGCACATTGAAAATGGCGAAAACCATGTCCATCAGCTTTAAGAGCTAGAAAAACTAAATTTGGGTTGTAACGTTTTGGTATTTACACACATTTGGCTTCCATGTTTATGGCAATAAACTTTCCGAATGATCGGACGATAAGCACTGAAGTTTTTTAATAATACATTTCCCACAGTGTGGGATTAAGGAAAGATGCACAGTCGACGAATAAACAGCACGGCCTGCGACGTGACTATTTGTGTGTGTGTGTGTGTGTGTGTGTGTGTGTGTGTGTGTGTGTGTGTGTGTGTGTGTGTGTGTGTACAGAAGATAGCTCGACTGCTTGTTAGTGCAGCCCGTCGCTGGATTCAGAGTATCTTGCAGTCGGACACTCCCCATCGGAGCACTCTTACTTGCTTATATCCTTCTGCTTGAAATTTGCAAATCGAAACTGCGAGGCGCCGCCTGAGACGACTAAGCAGCGCTGTTAGTCATTCCAGTTATTTACTCATTCATTTCATGCATTTATTCACTGACTCCCAGCACTCTGAGCCTCCCATTCGGCAGGTGCAACTCATTTGCTGTTAGGCATTTTTCTTTAGCCATACGCTTGAATTTTTAAACAGCTACCCGCCAATTGCTTGGGGAGCTGTCAGCGCCATCCATGAAATATGTGCCGCTCTCTTGTGGGCCAACTGCTCGTCTCCTGCCGGGCGCACTTCCCCTGTGACTCGCATATTTCGCCGATGGCATATGCCAGCCTTAAATTGCTTTCAATCTCGGCAAGTTTGCGGGTTTCAAAGACTGCCCGCCAGTTACTGCCAGTGGGCGGGGTGGTGTCCAAAAGCTGACCAAATGGTTCACAAAACTAGGCTGACCAACAAAATGCAGAACTTCAGCAAGAGAAACAACACCAAAGAGCTTTAGATTTTCGAATGTTGTTAAATTAAAAAACAAAAAAACACAAACAAGAACCGACTGATCGACGAGCACATGCCCTGTGTTGTACCACCGAATCGATTCGAACCCGGAATTATATATTTATATATTTTGCCTAAAAAACAGCCGAGCTGAAATGCGATCCAATATTTTTAATTAAAAATAGCTTGATTCAAAATAAAATCTTTTGAGATAGATGCAGCTCGCAAACATGAATATTTGTTACACAACTACAGCTTTTAGCTTAAAATAGATGCACATTTATATGACAAAATATATTCGATTCAAGTCCTTGATTCTTTGGAACATTAAGTTCACGAACCGAACCTTAAAGTATGCATTGGATTTCAGCCGTGAACCGAACCATTGCGCATTTATTCAATAAGGGTATGCGGACACAAAGCGGAAAACAGCAAAAATGGCAACTGCATCAGCTGTTTTCTGTCCAAAAGGGGCGTGGCAGTTGGCATATGCAAAGTTTCGAACGAAATGTGTTGCGAAATTCAATTTAGTTGGATTTTTATTCACTTGGTCAGCTAACAGGGCTGTTGAGGCAGCTCTCAGCTCGCGTCTGACACGAACAGGTGCCCCGACTCGTATATCAGTCATGCCACAACAGTTGGCATAGCTACCCTTCACCCCGTGCTGCAGCTCGCTCTGAAGTAGAACATGTGTTTGGTGCGCTGGGGTTGTGCGGATTTATCTTTCTTATCGATCAAATGTCATTTTTCAGTCTCGTTTCGTTACATTTTGACCATTTTATTCATCATCCTTTTTTTTCTAGCGGCAAAATTTGCAACTATCTATATGAAATGTATAGCAAATACTTTTCCACGTTGACTTGGTTATGTACATATTTTATAACTTTAATTTTTGCGTTTTCAATTTTAAATTTGGGCATCTGTCTGTCCGCATGTATCAGCTGCAGGGTATCTCTTATTCAAGCCCTCTCCTCCTTCATCTTACTGCTGGAAATGCAGCTTAGAATTTAGTTTGAAATAACTTTCTCCTTTAACGTTAAAGATAAATTTAAAAATCCTTTCAAAATACGTCAGAGGGAGAGGTTAGCAATACATATTTGAATGAAAAGAACATTTTATTTTTCCAAATGATGGAAATTTGGAAACCAATAAATAAACTGAGCAAACCAACATGGCAAACATTGTGTGCCTTTTGCATAACAGTTCAGTGTGACTTAAGTTAAGACAGTGAGAAGGTAAGGAAGACCATTCATTAACTGCGAAACTTTATATAAGTGTGCACACACATACACACACACACAGAGGCTTCAGGTCCAGATGGTGTGTCAAGCCAGACGGTTCGTGTGGTCGAGGAGTCGTGAAAAGAGAGAAGCTCTGTGCAAATCCCAATATGAGCTCCGACAGGCAAGGTCTACGCTCGATGCAATTATGGCGATGGTGGATATCGCTGCTTAAGAACCGGAGGGAAACCAACTAGGCACTAGGGAGCGAAATATTGCACGTTGGTTGCGCTGGACGTCCAACAAGGCTCGGTATTGGGCTTACTACTGTGGCACATAACGAAGGTGCTCAGAATGCAACTGCCTCGGGGATGAAGAACCAACGGATTCAATGATGATCTGGCGTTCGTAGTGCTACGGCAAAGAGGGAAGGGGCGTGGGGGTAGCGGCGAATGCCGCAATAAGAAGCGTGGCCAGCTGGATGCGAGACGTTAGCCTGGAGCTAGCAGGCCAACGCAGGCAGTGCTTATGACAAGTCGCAAAATAGTGCAGTTTGCCAGATTTCAAACAATTAACAACAATGTTAATGTCGAGTCGAAAGCATGCAACGAGTACCTGGGAGTCATGTTGGACAACAGGCGTTGCTTCCGACAAGACTTCGAACAGCTTAGCAAAAATGTGGGCGGATGCTGCCCAACATTGGGGAGCCTGGGCCAGGTAGACGTCTACCTCTCGAGAGATTTGAAGCCTCTGTGCTACAGCACGAAATGAGCTGACAGTCTAAGCCTTTAGGGGCTTAGCGTACGCCCAGTTATTTCTGGATTCCGGACGGTCTCAGACACAGTACTGCTCGGCATGCTGACAGTGAAAGTACAAGCCAAGGATATGGAGGCAATCCGAAGATCGGAGAGTGGGCTCAGACACGCGAACTATTTCAATCTGTGAGAAGACCCGAAACACGTGCTGAACTGCCTGCTGCTGACTTGCTGCTACTTGATCCTGGTCTGGTGTTGTGTGCTATGGAACAAGACTCTGGAGAGATCTTAAGCCAGCTCGTTAACCAGCGAATTCTTAGATAAGGCGAAAGGAAACGTCGAAGGATGGAGACTGCCCAAAAAAGGCAACCAACTGCCATGAAGTAAAACTATTTAAGAATATTGAAAACATTTATGAATTCCTTCCATTTTTACTCAGATTATCACAAAAAACATTATAGCCTTTTTCATTTTCAATGGACTAAGGGTATTCAAACAAAACCTCAGAGTTTACCAAAGCCAAATACACGGCACTTGGTCAAAACGTGTTGCCTAGTTTCTTGCGGATGGATGCAGCAAAATTGTTGCAACTCAAATGGCAGCTTAAGAGTGAATGCAACTTGGCCTCTATATGGTGCAGTATGCAACTTGCAACTTTGTTGCCGCATTTTATGCGACAATAATTAAAATAGTTTCTTCCTATCGTCACATTACGCATACGCAGCGTTGTCTCCCTCGCTCGCGGACGTAATTCATAATGCGACAGCAACTTCCGGTTGTTGTTGCTGCTGTTTGTCGTTGTTTTAGTTGTTGTTGTTGTTCTTGCTGTGGATGTTGCCCGTCTACCTGGCACTTATGAATATTTGTAACGCTCCTCTTCATCGTCGCAGCTGGCTTTGCTTTGTGCCAGCTAAAAGCGCGCAATTTGCATAGTTGTAAGTTGTGTGTATGTTGTTGTCAGTCATAAGTTTGCGAAGCTCTGGGTTTGCAAAGGGTCTGGATGGGTTGGTTTCGGGGCGCATGTTTTATGCATGCGTTGACATCGTTCGCAAAGGACGTGGAGACCAGCGGCAGCTTGGATCAAGGAACAAGGAGCAAGGAGCTCGCCAGTTGGGCTTGTCTGGAAACGACTTTAGATGCAGCCAACTCTTGGCTCGCCAGTCATTAATCAAAAATAATTACTTTTTGCTGCCCAAGCCCTAGAGCTTAGCATACTTATTTGAGACGCGTTTTGACTGCTTATTGACTGGCAAAAAAAGCCCAGGCCAGGCTGCCAGGTTGCCAGCCAGCCAGCCAGCCAAGCATGTTGTTAAGCTTCCAATTAGCCAAGGCAGTCGACTTTAACGCCTCCTTCGGATTCAACGCGTTCTCGGCCATGCATGCCACGCCAGCCTGGTGTCCTTGAGTCACGGCAGGCTTGGCAGCAGGTGTGCGCGTGTCCTTGCAGCTGCAGAAATCAATCACAGTGCCACATTGCCACGTCCTCCCACGCCTCCCGCAAGCCTGCGAAAAGCACAAGGTGCACCTTCCACAGGGTTGCGAATTTTTTAAAGTTTTACTTAACATATGAACCTATATATACTACTTCTGGCATAAATAAAAAGCTACTGTAAGCGGATAAAGCATTATAGTTGGCAATTATATTGGTTCAAATGGATATAAAATATATATTGCCAACTATGGAAAACCAACAAAGTCTGAGCCGTGCTCACAATTGCTGTTGATTCTCTTGTAATTGATTTCAATTCTTTTCTTAATAGGATTATCGCTTATTCATATACCCTGGAAACATGAATGGCTGGAGACCAATGTGTATATGGAGAATATAAAAGCTATATGAAATCATAATATTAATTATTTTTATGCTATGACGAGTATCAAGACCGTTTTGAATTCGTGCAGCAAAGATTCTTGATAACTTAACCAAATAAACATTCATGATTTTTTTTATCAATGAATATATTTTCTTCTCTCAAGCCAATACAAATCTGGACATACCTCTTCTCCCTTTATTAGGCGTACAATCCTCTTGAGCGGACAAAAATAGTCCGTCGGAATGTCCAAATGGATTTCCGTACAATATGTTTTATCTGATGAGGTTTGCTGACTTTCGTTTTTTTTTTGTATTCAAAAGCTTTGTCATTTTTTTTCTGCATAATTTGTCGAAAACTTTTCTCTTAATTTTTTTCCAAAATATTCCTCATCATTTTTGTACCCAAGTTTGTCTATTATTTGTTACACTCAGCTAGAATCCACACAAACTATGATACTCTTTTTTAAGGAACGCTTTTTGATGGGTATCCTTTTGTCGGGTGTCCTAAAGAATTTGTTTATTTTGTCTGTTTTATATCAGTTTATTATTTATTATTTTATTTATTTAATTTGATCTTTTTTGGTTTTAAATTTCAAATTCAATTTGTCGCAACGTGCGAAGTACGCGAGAGCTTCAAATAATGAAAATAAATACAATTATAAGGCGAACGAAAAGGGAATTAAGCGACGCGGCAGTTGCCAGTGCATGGCATGTGGCCTGTGCCGCGCCAAAGCTGGCACGTAGCAAAATTCCATGCCCACAATGTGCAACTCCCCCTCAAACAAAAAACAAAAAAATAGAAAATGTAAAAAACAATAAAGAACTGCGACCCCTGACAATCACGGCGTCAGCCAAACTTGAAGACAGTTTTAAAATAATTTAACGATGACCTGGGCGCTGAGTGACTTTTGATGGGGCACGTGCCCCCAGCCAGCCCCCGTCGCCCCTGGCCTGGGCAGCAGTTGGGTCAGAGATAACAGTGTCGCATTCTCCTTATGGCTTATCAGGAAATTGCAAAGACAAGCGGCATGCAACGCACCGAAAATCTGTTTAAAGTTTTGCAACTAGTTCGCACGCATTTGGGCTGCCACACCCCAACCCGGACACGCCCATGCCCATGTCAGCCCCAACGCCAACGCCCACGCCGACGGCTGGCCCGAACTGCTTGCAGCCTGGTTGGGAAATTCAATTTCCTAAGTGTTGCAAGTGCCGGCGGCCGGTAGGCAGGCAGTGGCTAATGCTAATGCAGTCGCTGCTGCCGCTAAACGCTGGCAGAATGCCGTCCGCCATCCGCCGTCTGCTGTCCACCTGTGTTGTCCTGTCCTTTGTCCTTTTTGTCTGCTGCCGCTTGTTGCAGCTTGTGACGGCTTTTGTTTGCAACACTAAGCTGCTGACTGAATGCCACGCTGCGCGCGCTTCCCGACTTCGGCGCAAACTTTGCTGCGGAAGCATTCCAAAGGCGCCAAGTCCGGCAAACTAAAACTTAAACAAAGCAAAGGTAAAATACGTGAATGCCATGAGGGCGTGGGTGGTGCTGGTGTGGCTTGGGAGGTGTGGCAAGCCCACAACTGTGCCACTGTGCCGCACTGTGCTGGGCGCGTATGCATCGACTTTTTGAGCCGCAGCTCAGCGGCTGTTGCATTGTTTTTGCGGCTTTGATTTTCGCAGAAACTTTCAAGAATTTCCCTTTACGGCCGGCGGTATTTTTGTGAGAATTTTCAATCCGCCGGGCAAATCGCGTTTGCCTGGATGATTGCATAAAACAGTTGTAGAGTTGGTATGTATATTAACAAATTGCATTTATAACTATTTTATATGAATGATAAAGAGTTGTTATTAACTTTTTCTTATATTTCTTAATCCCACAGGGGTTTATTTCAATTATTATGGATTAGCTTTGACATTTTGCCAACTGTGCTGTTCCGTTCTTGATGTTGTGGGTTTCTAATCAACTTATTATTCAATTATTGAAAAATTAACAATATTGGACATTTCATTTGCCAAGATACAAGTTCATATTCTTGCAATTTTCTAAGAGCTTTTAAGAAATCATTTTCAAGTACTCGATACTCGTTTAAGTAGAGTGCATTTCGTACACGTACGTTATAAAATTACTTAACAACAATTTTACAGTTCCTGTTCAAGTATTCGCTACTCTTTACGATAAAAATAATTTTCAGTAAAAGTGTTTCTCTTTTTGTGTTTACTCAAAATGCTTTGAAAGAAAATTATTTTTCAGGTTCCTTGCAAGTACTCGATACTCTATGAAGAAAATAATAGTATTTAGTTTCTGCACAAGTAATCGATACTCTATTAAGGAATAAAATATCAGTATTTTTCAATTAATGTTCAAGGGCTCGATACTTGGAAAACTAAGTATTTTTCTCTGTCCAATCGATATGCTTTTATAAAAGATATTTTCTGTTTCTGTTCAAGTTCTCAGTTCTCAATTAAGAATATAATAAATTTCAGTTTCTGTAGAAGTATTCCATTAACTTTCAAGAAAAATAAATTGTTTTGCAGTTTCTGTTTAAGTGTACGTTACTTTAAAAATAAAATATTTTTCTCTTTCACTTGAAGCACTCGATAAGCTTTTAAGAAAAAGATATTATAAGTCAGTTTCTGCTCGTGCACTCGATACTTCATGCATCTTCGTTCAGAGATAGTCAAATTTCAGTTTGTTATTTTTGCAATATATTTTTGTTTAATTTGTAAAGTATATTCAAGTGTTAGTAATAAATCTTTTTATTCCGGCGTTTGCTGCTGGCATTACTTGGCCAACAGGCTGTGCTGCTTGCCAAAGAGCAAAGTGCAGCAAATTGGCACAAATCAAAAGCAGAGCGAAGGCACAGACATATAACAAACAGGCAGAGGCCACAACCAGACAGACAGAGAGAGAGAGAGAAAGAGAGAGAGAGAGGGGGTGAGAGAAAGTGAGAGAGAGGGAGATGGTGCATTGGCTATAATTAAGCCATTTGGCGCTAATCGCAGATCCGACATAAAAAAAAAAACTATGCAAATATCTGTGCCAGGATATGGATGTAGGCTGTTTGGCTGTAGGAACTGGGGTGTGGGATATGTTTGGGATTGCTGTCCAATGCAGCTGGCAGCTGCGCTTGCACAGATACACCCATATATGTCTGTGTGTATGTGTGTGTGTGAGTGAGTGTGCGATAAATATACTGATGCAGGCATTTTATCAGACTGTTAAGCGAAAGTTTTGCGCTTGGCGTTTTATTAAAGTTGCTGGCGCACAAAAGTATGCTACAAAATTTGTGCGAGCCCCATGTGTGTGTGTGTGTGTGTGTGTGTGTGTGTGTGTGTGGTGTGTGTGTGTGTGTGTGTGTGTGTGTGTGTGTGTGTGTGTGTGTGTGTGTGTGTGTGGTGTGTGTGTGTGTGTGTGTGTGTGTGTGTGTGTGTGTGTGTGTGTGTGTGTGTGTGTGTGTGTGTGTGTGTGTGTGTGTGTGTGTGTGTGTGTGTGTGTGTGTGTGTGTGTGTGTGTGTGTGTGTGTGTGTGTGTGTGTGTGTGTGTGTGTGTGTGTGTGTGTGTGTGGTGTGTGTGTGTGTGTGTGTGTGTGTGTGTGTGTGTGTGTGTGTGTGTGTGTGTGTGTGTGTGTGTGTGTGTGTGTGTGTGTGTGTGTGTGTGTGTGTGTGTGTGTGTGTGTGTGTGTGTGTGTGTGTGTGTGTGTGTGTGTGTGTGTGTGTGTGTGTGTGTGTGTGTGTGTGTGTGTGTGTGTGTGTGTGTGTGTGTGTGTGTGTGTGTGTGTGTGTGTGTGTGTGTGTGTGTGTGTGTGTGTGTGTGTGTGTGTGTGTGTGTGTGTGTGTGTGTGTGTGTGTGTGTGTGTGTGTGTGTGTGTGTGTGTGTGTGTGTGTGTGTGTGTGTGTGTGTGTGTGTGTGTGTGTGTGTGTGTGTGTGTGTGTGTGTGTGTGTGTGTGTGTGTGTGTGTGTGTGTGTGTGTGTGTGTGTGTGTGTGTGTGTGTGTGTGTGTGTGTGTGTGTGTGTGTGTGTGTGTGTGTGTGTGTGTGTGTGTGTGTGTGTGTGTGTGTGTGTGTGTGTGTGTGTGTGTGTGTGTGTGTGTGTGTGTGTGTGTGTGTGTGTGTGTGTGTGTGTGTGTGTGTGTGTGTGTGTGTGTGTGTGTGTGTGTGTGTGTGTGTGTGTGTGTGTGTGTGTGTGTGTGTGTGTGTGTGTGTGTGTGTGTGTGTGTGTGTGTGTGTGTGTGTGTGTGTGTGTGTGTGTGGGCCCTGGCAAAAGTTGTACCCCGATATCAGTTACTTATACAATGAGCAAAAGAGACAGCAGCACAGACAACGGCAGCGGCGACGTGCACATTATGAAGATAAGCCTTAGAAAACAAAAGAGGCCTTCCCACTCATATGCCCCACCCACCAAATAAGTTTGTGTGAATCTGTGTGTGTGTGTGTGTGGGTGTGTGTGCGTGTATGAGTAAAATGTTTTGACTTGTCCTACTCTCGTTGCCGTTTGATACGCTTTTATACTCTTGTCGAAACAATATTGTTATGCGCTGCCTCGTGAACTCTGCGCCAGGGCAACTATTTACACAAGCTGCAAACAAAGGGTATTAATGCTAGCAGAGATTTTGGTTTAGGGCATTGCATGTCTGTGTCACCCGACCTGCACGCATTAAGTGCTCGCACATAATTTACATATTATATGTGCACAAGTATTTGCATTAAAGGGCATTGCAATGTCGGCTCACGTATGCCTGGCTAATCTCTGTGCCCGTTTCATTTTATACCCTGTACTGCGAACTTTATCTAATGGCATAATAAATTTATGTAAATATATATGAGAGCATCAATAAAGCTCTCTGTCTATCTGTCTGTTTGTTGAGTGTACATCAAATCAAATATGGCATATGAGCTCTGTTAAACACTGTTCAAATTGTACATTTTTCATCTGCCTGCCCATACTCCAGCTTCAAAAAGGGTATCTACTAACCAAGCAACTTTGTGTTTTTTTTTTCTTTTTGCATAATATAGTTGTGGCTTTTACCACACCAAAATGGGGCTGTTACCCAAAGCTCCCGATCCAAAAAACTGAAATGAAAGTTGTTACTTTCACCGGGCACATGTGTGTGCCTGTGTATGCGTGTCTTTGTATGTGTGTGGGTGTGTGTTCTACATACACAAATCAAAAACTTTTACTTACCCCTCCCAGGCGCTGCGGCACCCGCTCCTGCTCTGGCCTTAGACTATTAACTGCTGGCACGCCTCGTTCAGCTCATCCTTTGCACTACGCCCGCCCATCACCGCCCACCGCCCGATGCCCTAGCGCCTGTTGGCCAAAACACACGCAATGTTAGCTAAGTTCATTTATCTATGAGCTTTAAATGTTGTCGTTATTGTCGTTGTTGCTCTTGTGCCTTTGTTGCTGCTGTTTTCATTTTAAGTTTGACTTTTTCTTTGTTTCTCGCAACATTTTCATTCTATGGCCGGCCTGTACACAATTTAAAACAATATTTACGCGCTGCATCAACAGCAGCAGCAAGAGCAACAGCAACATCAACTATAGCAGCATTCATTATTATATAAACAGCATAAGAAAGTGGCCCGAAAAGTAGTCAACAAATCAAAAGCTCTAAGCGGGAGTGCGCGACTAGGAGTTACCATAAACCATGTTGCTGCTACAAAAATGCTAGCTCACTTCGGGTCTTATAGTCCGATCTTTCTGACTTTAAGTTTAGAAATATAAACCAAAATATGTCACTCAACTGTGCGTATATACAAGCATGGTTAAATCATTAAGAATTATATTTGGGAATGTATTCTAAATGTGAAATACCATATTTGGCGACCTTAGCATTTAGATGATCAGAGTTATGTTTAGTGCGTGCTACACACATTTGCAATAGCCAATATATCCTATTTTTAGCCATTCTCAATGGGAACAGGGTATACAAAAAGAGGAATCATATAACATCAACTGAAAATAGGCGGCGACATTGAGGCCGACACCAGAGCAAAGCCATAGCCAAAAGCTGAGAATAAGAAAGCGCCAGAAACGGAGCCAGACATGGGGAGGCTTACGCTAAGGGGGCTGGGCAATGGCATTGGACTCTTGACTTGGGTAGGATAACGAACACGTTAGGTTGACAGAAAACGAGCCTCTGAAAGCGTCTTCAAATTTTTGACAACGCAAAAACAGCAGCAACAACAACAACAACAAATCGCTGACTGCTGCCACTCAGCGCTGAGCGTTCGGTTCTCGGTTCTCAGTTCACATTTTGTATATTTGTTGTCAGTTGCTTTTTACTCTGCGTTCATTTCCTTCTTCTGTTGCCCTTCCTTTTTATCCTATACCCAAGAAAAATGACCCAAAAGGGAATGCTGTGCTAATGTATGCAATAGGCAGACATCTGAAACAGAAAGGATTGCATAAATTAATTTTGTGTACTTAACTTTTGTCGGAAATCTACTTCAAGTTTCAAGTACGCAGTGAACAGAGAGGAAAAATTGTTAAAATGAGTAAAAAGAAATACGATAATTAAGGCTAGTGATTTTTTTTTTTTTTTTTTTTTTTTTGTTTTTTTTGGTTTTAAGTTACTTTTATTTTTGCTAATTTTCTGTTACTTTTCACTTTTAGCAACTTTTATCAGCGTGAGTTAAGGCTAGTGAGGAGACGAAAGAAAAATAGAGATAAGAAACGTAAAGGGAAAACGTAATTGTTATAAAAATTGTTTCATTTTGTACTTAGATAAAAAAATTCAAAGTTATGCTTCACAGCTAGATCACGATATATGTACAAATAAATCAATTGATCAATATTAATCAATCAATTGAGCCATGTCTGTCTGTCTTTATGTCATATGGATCTCAGCTCTTATAAGCTAGATTTTTCAATTTTACTTGAAATAAAACAAGGAAATATAAGTGTCTTGGACAGCCTAAATAATAATCTTATATAACTTAAATTAAATTATATTATTTAAATGTTCACAGTTCAAGAAAACGCAAGAGTTAGCTGCAGGGTATTTTGGAGTCAGGCAATCGCTATTTATGCAAGCTTATTTGGTGTTTTTTTTTTTAATGCTTTATCGGGCACAGCTTTTTGCTGAGTGCCACTATGTGTGTGTTTGGTTATTTGAGTGTTGCTGTGTCTTTATTGCTTTAAGTAAGCAATTTGAAATTTGAGCGGCATCAACAAGAACAGCAGCAACAGCAACAACAAAAAGAACAACAACAACAACAACAACAACAACGACAACAGTCACTGTAAGAAAAGAGACAACTGCTTTTGCAGCCGCTCAAATTGGGTTGCGAGTTACTCAAAATGTGCTTGCAACATTGTTTGACAAACTCGCGACGCGGCTTGTGTGCTTCATGGGTTAATTTCATATCAAGTAAAGAGCATGTTGAAAATGCAAATAAAAAAGAATGAGAAAAAAACAGAAAATGTAATCTACACTTGCTTCTGCTTCTGCTGACTGATGGCCGCAGTGTGAAAATTGAAAAGCGAAAGCATTTTGAATGCCAACTTGGGACTTGAAGCGGCAGAGCCTGAAATATTTCTAATTACAATAATTAATGCAAGCTAACAAATGCAAGAAAGAGCGCGAGAGGGCAAGAAAGGCAGAAAGAGACAGATAGCCAGATAGATAGAGGGTGCATAGCTGGCGTATTGCCAGCTGCCTAGGCATAGCAATGCTTATGGGGCAACGTCAAGCGACGACAATGCCGTACAACATGTCGTATACTTAATTTCCAGCATGCGACGTGCGCTCACGTACCAACAGCAGCGGGCGAAACGAAACAAAACGAAATGAAACGACACGAAACTACGCAAGGCAACTTATGCCATATATATAGCACGGGACAGTGCATAGATAGGGTAGTGGATAGAAGGCTGGGGGCGCGGGCGGGAACTGTCGTAAGGGCAGACAGCTGAATAGATGAGGCGTCTTCCTCTTTAGGCGCTCATCACATTTGTCATGTGCCGTCAAGCTCATGCCGGCACACAAATAAAATTCATTTAAAGCAGATAAAGAGCAGAAAATAATGCTGAGATAGCGACTCGTATAACCACCGTTGATTACATACATACATACATATAAACATATCATATATGTTATGTATGTGAATGTGAGGACAACTACAATAGGGCAGGTGATGTGAAAAAAAAAAACTTGACAACAACTCGAATTGATGACCTCATAATGCAACCAGCTCTGGATTATTTTCAATAGGAAAATCTTTGGAATGCAATTGCAAGCTAAATCGAGAGAAAACATTTGTCTTTGCGTTGTCGAAGACTGCATACCCTTTGTTGACAAGTTCGTTGAGAATGGGGAAGGTAGCGAAATAGTTTAATATTTCGTATCCGTATACTCTATACTATATAAAACGAATTATTTAAAGCGACGGATATTTTCTTCGATGTGCTACATACATTTTCCCTACATAAATATATCCTCTTTTACCCGTTTTCATTGGTTTACAAAAGTAAATAAACAATAAAAGTCATAGCCAAATAATAAAAAAAATTATTGTAGCTTGTCGCATAACTTAAGCAGCCGCAATGTATAGTAATAAATGTATGCATATACGTACTGTGTATTTTTGTGCAACGCGTCGTATGCGCAATGTGCGCTCGTTTCTTTTACCCCATATGCTTACGTGTCTGCATTTGAGTTTAGTGAGTAACTGAACTACCGACCGTACGTCTATCTAACTGTCTGTCTATCTCTGAGTGTGTATGTGTATGTTTGTGTGTGTGTGTTTGTGTGAGCTTAAATTAGCACATGTACGTGTCAGCATCAGACAGCGTCACGATAGCATCGCATTTGCACATGCCGAATGCAAATGTCGACTACCAACGACAAAGTACCGAGTACTGAGTACCAACTACCGAGTACCGGGTACCGGGTACCGGGTACCAACTGCCGACCATCAAGTACTTATCTCACATATTTAGTACTCTGCACAAATATCTATGTATTTGACCTTTGGCATTTCCAATTGTCAACAGCCGCCTCTGTCTCGGACAAGCTGCAAATTTGTATGCAGCACTCGACGGAGATTTGTGCAGAGATTTGCTCAAATAACAGGCAGATTTCAAATATGTTATAATATTTAATAATACTATCAAATCGACACCCATACCATACACCCATCTTTAAATAGAGACCTTTTTTGACCATTTCCGTGATTTGCTCGGTTTTTATACTCCTTTCGGATGATAATATCATCAATATCATATAGCTTTATGTATTTCTTTGTTTTCATGACAAGATGTTCCTTACATGTGACCAAAATCATATCAATATTGGACTACTATAACATATAGCTATATGTTTTTTAATATATCTTGGCTAAGCTCAGCAATTGCGAGTTTCCCTATTCTCCTTACATATCTGATAAGACCCAAACAAATCGGACATATCTATTGCATGGATTCTATAGTAACAATTGGTCAGAAATTGAGCTTCTGTGTAAAAGCATTTCCAAGCCAAGAATTGAATACTCCGCGTGATGCTTTGTTTAGCTTATGGATTGTCATGTTTTTTTTTTGTTATTTACGATAATAACAATAATAATTCCCTCTCATTATTTATTAATCGTGGCTTTCACATTTTTCCTCTATATTTTATTCTCTTCTCGCCTATCTGCCTGCGCCCTCAGCTCTATGCCATCGACATGCTCAAATAAATAATAAAAAAATTAAAATATATATAAATAATTAAAATAAAAAATGTATATCGTTTGTAGGCTAAATACTTTACACATATTTATTTTTAATTCAGCTTTTCACTCTCTCTGCCTTTATCAACGTCGCTTTCTTTGTTGCTCTCACTCTATTTTGTACTAAAGCAAATAGTTTCCATAAGTTTATCAATAGGAGATCTGATCTGTCCCACTATTTCCCTCTGTTTCCATATACAGTCTAGCAGCACATAAGTTAAGCTACATCGAAGAGCTTATCGATAACAGCATCAACGTGCTTCTCTTTAGGCACTTAATTCTCAATTACAGTTGGGGAAAAATGTTTCGCAATGCGCAAAAGTTTTCCGGCCAATGGTCTGCAAAAACTGAAGCTCAAATATTGTGTACAAATGGCCCGAAGTGCTCACAGTTTACACACACACACATAGCCATAAGCATAAGCAAACACGCACCTTCAGACACACACACACACACATAGACAAAGAGTGATAGAGAGAGGGGAAGGGGGAGGGGAGCGGGAGCGGGAGGGGGAGGGACAGATTTGCTTTCGGCGACTTTCCTTTTGTATTTTGTAAATTGTGTGAATTTTAACACTTGATATTCATTTAATGAATTATTTGCCCTACAACGTTGTTGGCATTATTTAAATTTTTCAACTATTTTGCTGGACCAAGGGATGCTGCCTGGGGGGGTGGGTCGAGGGGGGTTGTGTGGTTGTCGATAGGCTGTAAAAGTCAGTCGCTTGGTCATAGCTGCCCAGCTGGTAAACTTTTCAGGCAAATTGCTTGCAATTGAGTTATTTATTGCTTGAATGTGTATGCGTATTAAGCTGTATGTGTACACTAACGGGGGCTGGGTGAAAAGTAATCGGCCCGGACAAAATTGTACGACAAAAGAAACACTTTGAGCACAATCTTTGAAAACAATTTTAATCTAATTGCTTAAAAGAATTTCCTTTAGCAGCAATACACCTACTTCAACTGTCATACACTTTATTTTTAAACAATCTAGCCAGAGTCACAGAAGCTTGAATCTGCCCAATATTGTGGTCAATTTGAGGGCGTATCCTGTCTTGTGGCATCCATCCACTACTTGGCAGTCAGTTTCGATGTTTTTGTGAGAATGTTTATCGAATATCGAATATCATTTGCAGCTTCACTTGCCAATCGTTTATGAATATTTTGTGGATTTCATCAACCTTATCATGGAAAAAATGCTAGTGATTCAAGAGTCAAAATACATTGAACAAGAAATATAGACCAATTCTGGCTGAGCATCACACGCATTCGGTGTGCAATACGAGAATATTTATTTAAGATTTTAGGTTTCTAGCTGTTTTTATTTCCCCGATTATCATCCACTAACTCTGTCAGCATTATCAATGAGTGTAAGAATATATCTGATCTGCGCTGTGGCTTATTTAGGCCAATTACTTTACAGTCTGCCCTCGTAATTGCGTGTATGTGTGAGTGTGCGACTGTGTGTGCTTTGTGTGCGACCCAGTACAAAAATGGCCAAATTACCGGTCAGACGAGCGGCTGCCTAGCCAACCACCCTGCCCCCACCCCTCTACCTTCGGCAACTTCCCGCTCCACCGCTCCACTTCCACGTTCTTCTACGCCGACAACTCCTGCTCCTGGTCGGCATCATATTGAAGACGCTATTGCCGCTGGCCAAATGCCGTTTTGCTTGGTTTTTTTTTTTGTTTTGTTTTATTTTTTTTTTCGGCTTGTGGTTGCCACTTTTGATTGTCCTGGCCATAATATTTGCGGCTGTTGTTGTCGCTGTGTGCGTCCATTGTTATTATGTATTTGTCTATATGCCCGAACGCAATTTGCTGGCGGTCTCGGACGATGCAAAAAACCAAAAAAAAAAAAAATTAAAAGAAAATAAAATAAAATAGGGAGAAATGAAACCGAAGTGTAACGAAAATTAAAACAGTGAAATGTGCCAAGCGTCGCAAAGGCAAACAATGCGCACATTGCACACATCAGGATCTGGCCAAAAACTGCCGCTCGATTGCCTCTTTATAACACTTGGCACAGCACTTGCCCGCCTACAAAAAACACACACACACACACACACACACATACGTACACACATTTAGTGGTGCGGTGAGCCACAGGAGGCGCTTTAATAGTTCATTGTTTAGTCCAGAGTTTAACGAATGAGAACTCGCTCCTTCCCGCTTGCTCTACTTTCTCTCTCCCTCTCTCTCTCTCTCTCTTTCTCTCTCTCTCTCTCTCCCTCTCTTTCTCTCTAAATCTGTTGTTGCCTTCTTGGCCACCTTAAGAAAACTTGGGCAAAACTTTGCCAATCGCGGCGCAAGTCATGCAACGCACGTCCAGGCAAATGAACGCAACTGTATTGAGAAATATTTTGAAAGCTGCTTCCTTCCAAACTGTGCCAGGGGGGGCAGGGGGAAAGCGCAGCAAATGGCAAAAAATATATAGATGCGACATTACTTGAGCATTGTACTTGTATTGTATTCATCAAAAACGCGGCTGCATAAATAAATAATAAACAATCGAAAATAAGCGTGAGTTAGCTTTCACAAGTAGTTTGAGTGTATTTGAATAAACTCCTAATTGGACAATCAATTTATTATTTGCGTATTTTATATTGTTATTTAAGTATTTTATTAGTCGTTGTAATTTGAGCAAAGACACTCTTCAGTGAGAATTTCGCATAAAACGAATCGTTTTAAGACTCGAAATGCAATCAATTTATTACCAAGAAACGAACCTCAAATCAAATCTGTTGCCAGACAAAAGAATCAGAGTGCACCTTTCTTTCAGTCGAATACAAGAATAATAACTACAAATTTAATTGTCTCATTAAAATTGTTTAAGATAGATGCTAAAAGTTAGTTTGAATGAAACTAAACTAAAACTGGCGAGTCGAACCAACGACAATTTTTATTAGGCTTTGCTTTAAAAGTGTATTTGAGTTCATGCTGTACTTATAAGTATTTTTTATTTACTTATTTTTTTTTTTTGTAAGCATACTTACATTGGCTATGAGAGCGCTTCTGAGCATTCCGAGTGTATTCATTTGCTTATTGCGAATGTGAAATTGATTTCTGAAGTGCCCGTGGAATGAAGCTTAAAACTTTGCAAGCAGATTAAAAGTTTGCGTCAAATGCAAATGTAAAATGTGATTTGTTAAGTATTCATGGCTGAGGTCTTGTGATTATAATGATTAAATCGTTAAGTAGTTATGAGTGCAACCATGAGTCTCTTTTAGAGTGTGTTGCTGAATGCTTACAGTTGGCACAAAGGGGAATAAAAAAGGGAATCAGGGAGTGCGAGTTACGTAGTGAATATGCAAAATGATGGCATTTACTGTGGAAATGGGTGCGCACAATTGTCAACAAATTTTTCTGACTGTGAAAGTACTTTAAAGGTGACTGGCTGCTCCTGTTAATGGTGGGCACGGGGCTTAGGATATTGGGATAGCACTGGAGGTAGCCGTAGCGTCACATGCTGTCGGGCAGTTTTCGCTCGCGAAATCAACGAAATGTTAAATAAGCAGAACGTGACTTTATTCGCAAAATGATGAGGCCAGTAGCCGTACAGCGGGGTAAGGGGCGAGGGTTGGCCAG
Source organism: Drosophila novamexicana (assembly GCF_003285875.2). Lineage (NCBI taxonomy): Eukaryota > Metazoa > Arthropoda > Insecta > Diptera > Drosophilidae > Drosophila > Drosophila novamexicana. The sequence goes on along the minus strand of NW_020824862.1, from coordinate 392,488 downwards.
CAGGGGCACGGGACAGGGCGTTTTCAGATACAGCAAGCCGACTGCGACTTCTGCCAGATCCCGGCAGCTTAACACCTTTTGCTAGGCGCTGCTTTTTGTTGGCTTTTACTGCTGCTGTTACTGCTGCTGCTGGCAGCTGACAGTCGAAAAAATATATATGTATGTACGTATTACGTATACCAAAACGATGTACAAACATACGTACATGTATCTATATGGATTTATGTGTATGTGTATGTACAGTAGAACCTGGTAGCCAAAAACTGCTGACAACATTTGCGAAATTGGGCAGCTGAAACGGGATGAAGTCAGGGAGTGATAGTGGAAGGGGGAGGGGGGGGGGCAGTGCGTCTGACAGGCGTGGCAGTATTAATGCCTCCCCATAAAGCTCATATCGAAGCGTCCATAAAGCCCTGCAGGCTCAGAAATCGCCCTCCAATCCTTTCACAAACTGTTCGCGTTATAGATGTTTTTTTCGAATACCCTGAAGATAAGGGAAATGTCTAAAGAGGGTGCGATAATTTTGTATAAATGCATATAACACACGAAAAAAAAAAATTACTATTCTTAATCGGGATCGAGTCGATCCAGCAATGCCTGTCTCTCTTTCCATTCAGCTATATGAATACGTCTATCGCCAAAAGAATAGTCAAAAACATATATTTCGAAATATACATTCTCGTGTATCACTCGCAGTACAAGTTTATCATATCTTGAAACACTTTAAAAATATTCAAGAGATATCTATCCGGATACAGCAAAATTTCTTCTGTAAGTTGTCGAATAGTATATAATACATAAATTTAAGGTACAGCCTTGCACTTTGGTGTACACTCACTTTCGGATGCCACATTGAAGTCCTACAATTTCAGAAAGATCGGATACTAAGCAACGAAGTCAATTGAAAAGAAAATTTCCCAAACATAGAGTGGGGCTATGGAAAGAAGAAGCACGTCCGTTGCATGTGTGTGTATATATGAGAGTTTTCGTGTAAGTCCGCTTAGAACGAAATCGGATAGTTTATTTAGGGTATCTCCGAGTCGGGCAATCGCACCAATGGTACGCTCACTTGTTTTTTCTTCTTCTGATTTTGGCATAACCAAAGTTTGTCATAAAGTGTCAAAGTGAATTGAAAATTTCCATTTAAGCGCTGGGAATCTGCAAAGTCCGCCCAGAGGCGACCGCAATGACCGCAGGGCAAAACCGCAGCAGCGAAAACAACAGCAGCAGCAGCAGCAACAACAACAACATCGACCTCAATGAACCAACCAAATGATGATAACTGTGTCAAGTTGCGTTTCAGTCAAGCATAAAGCTGTAAATCTGATTGATCGAACGGCGATTACATTGTCACAGAATTTCCACGCCAACAACAAAGCGTTTCAGACATGTCAATTATGTAATCGCTTCAGAATTAGTTGCCAAACTTTGAAGCGATTTGTAATTTAAAGCGAAAATTGCTTAACACAGTGAGTTTTGTTACGCGCCAGGCTGTAAAACGAATATGAATAAAGCCAATGTTAAACGTGGATTTCATATTTATTTTTTAGCATGAATCGAACCTTTTAATATATTAGTACACTCGTATAAACATATATGTATGTATACAAATTCCCAGCCCACTTCTTCTGGGGGAACCTTTAACCTTTTTTTAAATCCTTAAAAAAGAGCTATTTGAAAATTTGTTCTTTACCATCCGAACGGCTTCCAACGCATTTTTGAAGATTTAAACGGAAATGTATTAGTGATGTGTTTCACACATTTCGCAGAATACACCGTGGAATGGGTGAAAAAGTAATTTATATTTATAACAGCAATGCCTTACAGGATAGCGTGTGTACACAAAAGAGTAAAATTGTATCTTACCACAATTTCCAGCTAGGTTCTGTTGCCTATGTAGTTCTAAAATAGTTTTGCGTGTGGAATCCTTTTCAGTCCCGCTTGAAGCTCTTGTTATTAAGTGCAGTCAGCTGAAAAGCCAACACACCACATTTCAGAATCAAAGTTATTTTTGGTTTATTCACCTAAGCCACTTATGAAACATTGCAAATCCAATTGAATAAATATAGATAAATTGTTTTTAAAAATAGAAATAATATCGTAAATGACCAAAAATTTAATTTGTATTACATCAAGAGTCTATCCAGTTGATTGTTTTTTTTTTTTGCCAAAACTCGATGCATGGTTTAAAAGATGAGTTTTTTTTTCACCTTGGCTGAAGCTGCCACAAAAACACTACACACACACTCACACACACACATGCTACACACTCAAGCGATTGAGTGTGTGTGCATAACAAAAAAAATTGCCTTGCTTCAAAGAAAGATACATTTGCCGGGGAGTCCTTTGCTATACGAGTCCTTATGAGCCATTGTAGTATGCTGGTCCTCTGTTGTTCTTGTCCTTGTCCCGGTCTCTAGGTTCGTGTGTGCGTTGCCTGCCATGATTGATGCCCAGCTTGCGCGAGATTTCGTCTTAATGCCTTTGACAAATCCGTTGGCACAAAGCGTAGAATGACAGAGCGGAGACCAGTAGAGTGGGTGTGGACTTTCAGGGGTTTGCCGGGCTGGTGTTGGGTTGGTGCGGCCTCGCATTGGGCACTGCGGCGGCAAACGTGGCAAAATCTTAATGACAAAAACATTTGAGCATCAACTTTTTTTCTAGTCGTTGGCCATGTCGTCCTTGTCAGCGCTAGCGACAGCTTTAAAGTTCGTTTTCCTAGCAGCTTCACATTTCGCGCTCGTCTGGCTGGGCTTGCGGTGGGCGCGTAGGCATCGCAGGCGCACAGTGGTGCAATATTGATTCAAATTTAATGCAGATTAGGAGTGAAGTGAAATTGAAGTAAAAGAAGCTAACAAGCAAACTTAAGTGTGGGCAAATTGAGGCACCTTATAATGAGCCCAACAAACGTTTTCGGCAGTTTGTTTTGCGGGTGGTTTCATCCTTATATTTACATATTTTTTCGCCCTGAACCCGTTTGAAAATGAGTAAAAAGGGTTTAATGTTTTTTATGCAAATGCATGTCATAGGCTGGGGAGTGCACTCAAAAAAATGTGTTTTCCTAAATTTGAAAAAATTGTCATCAAAAGCTAAATGTTCTTAATTTTAGAAAATATTTTCTAAACATTTATAATTAAGGTACATTTTTCTGAGCATGAGAAACTTATTCGTTTGAAAAATGTTTTAAAATTTAAATAAATTTTCATTTCCTGATGATTTTCCAAAATTTATGGAACATTTGTTTCGGATAACGCATCAGCGACCCCATACAGTGCTCATATCATCTTGACCAGGATGACGAACTGTTTTGATCTAGTCAAGTCTCCGACTTTGTGAACGCGTTTATCTCGGATGCTACAAAAGCCAGAGATTTAAAATTATAAATATATATTACACGAATATATCATACGCAGAAAGAGTTTATCATATTTTATTGACATATAAAATAAATTCCGATTCTAAGACACTTTTTCCAACTCAAAGCTGAGGTATGAGGTTCCCGTGTCGAATACACAGTTTATAACGATTTCACTTTTTGAAACCATATTTATGTGTCAAGGCTTGAAAATAACCAAATTTTTTTATATATAGCGCTTTGTTAATGTCTTTAAAGTTTTGCAATAATATTTTCAAAAGGCAAACAAAAAGATATTTGTTTTGAACCTCGCTGTTTTTTTTTTTAATATGGTTTGGTTAAAGCTTAACTAATGTGTTTAAGGGTTCGTTTCATGGCAAGCAAAATAATAATAATTTGGGGCTTAAACTGGTTCGTTTATAAAGCTCACTAAAAATAAACATGTGCGCCTATTTGCTTTTAGTTTCAAGTGGGTTAATACATGATGACGTAAGATGTGTGAGAGTGTCTGGGCATAGTTCCTTTGGAGCACATGCACTTGAGGAAGCGCTGGCCGGCTGAATTGAACTTTGAGTCGCTTAGCGTTAGTGTTATTGTTGGGCTGCCACTCGAGTGACACAGTGGTTGGCCCTTGACCCACTGTAGCCGTGGGGTACCTCAACGACGACAATTGACAGGCGCTGTCAGCTGGAAGCTGCTTAAAGTCCTGATATGGCCCAGCGCTGAACGGAGTAAATGCTAAAGAGACTCAAAAAAAAGTTGAAAAAACAAAAACAAAAAAATTCCCGGCCCTGTCAAGCAGCGTGTGTGTGCTAATTTTGTTAACGGGGCTAATAGTTCAGGGCGAGGCGTTGACGGGTGATGACTATGCCACATGACAGAATGGGAAGGCGGCTGTTTGACAGGCTAAATGAGATTTTCATGCCAGCAGCATCGAAGGAGACACAAAATATTTGCTGAAATTTTAAGCGATAAAAGGTTGAACGATTCGACATTTAAGCAAACACACACACACCCACACAAATTGAACAGGGGGCAGGGCATAGAGAGGACAGACAAAGGCGCTCTGGCCAAGCTTAGAAGCCAGAAAGATGAAGACGAACGCGTTGAGGAATTAATAAGAGGATAAAAAGGCAACAGCCAGAGCAATAGCTGCCACTGCTGATGATGATGATGATGCTGATGATGAGACTGATGGTGATTATCGTGATGATGAGGGCTTCCATAATGCTGGTCACGCCAAATAGTGCACAAAATTGATGACAGAAGGGAGCGTGGGGGGACCTTCAAATATGCAAATGAACCAATAAAAGTAACTCAAAAAGCGGAATTAAATTGAAATTGAAAACTGTAGAAATGTGCGAGAACAAAGTTGTTGTTGCTTCTGTTGATTTTGTTGTTTATTTGTGATTTAATAAAATGTCGCATGGAACCAGCAGCTTTTTGGTTGGCAATTCGGCTCCTGTTCTTGCTGCTGTTGACGCTAATGTAGTCGCGGCAGCGGCTGTTGCTGCCAGAATACGGCGACAACAGCCCATCTCTCATGGCATTTGACATAAAAAGCATAATTGATTGCATGCACACACACTCAAACACACGCGCACACGCACACACACTTCGCCACGCTGCCCAATAGCCGTCGCGCCGCTTAAATTTGCAACAGCTTCAGCTTCAGGCCACACCCACAGCTGATATGGCAGCTAGTTAACATTGTGTGTGTGTCCCTGTGTGAGTGAGTGTGTGTGCGTGTGTGCAAGGCAGTTTGGAGCATCGTTGGCTGGCAGCTTATGAAACGTCATTCAATTATGGCTTACTTAATGCGCAAAATTTGCTTTCATTTTCGACCAAAAAAAATTGCATCCGCCTGCGGGCCAAATGGCATTAGAGGAGCCGCTGTTGCCGGCTAAAAGGCCAAATTGTGGCCAGCATGTATGCGGGGGTATGTGTGTGTGTGTGTGCGCGGGTGTATGTGTGTTTGCAAGTGTAACTGCCAAGTGAGTGCTTGAAGTGAATGCAATTTAAATGTCGAGTGTATTCGAGAGCTATTCAACACAAAATACACAATCATATGTGAATACCCAAAAACCCAAAGTCAACTATTCATTGCCATAACTAACGGGAATTGTAAATAAACTAACAACTATATTAGTTATATATATATTTGAAATATTTTCGAGACTGTCTGAGTGCCAGCCAAAGTATTCGAATGCTATTAAAATCATATTATTTGTTGCAATGCTGTGCAAAATTAAGTGAATACACTCACATGCCGCAGTTGCAGTAACTGGCTATATTCAAAACCCCCAACACCCCCCCCCCCCCCCTCCCTGTTCTGGGCTGTGCTTGGTTAACTTAGTCAACTGGCGCCAAACGTCAAACGGCAGCCATGAGCGGAAGTTGCGCGCCGACAGGAAGTGACCCCCATTATACAAGTGTGTGAGTGTGTGTGTGTGCGTGAGAGTGAGTGTGTGCTCAGCAAAATGTTTTAATTATGTTGAAAATGTGCAAAACAATTTCTGTTTCAAGGTATGTAGTTAGTTTGCCAAGCGGTAGGGTAATGGGTGTGTGAAGTTGGCCAGAGTAAAGGGTCAAAGGGCCAGTGGGCGAAAGGGTGAAAGTGCCATAGGGCAAGGGGAAGGGCTAAAGGGGCACGTTAATGTAAAACAAAAAGTTTTTTTGTTTTTGTTGTTTAGCAGCATCCGGTGCGGACGAACCGAATGGACGCATGCCAATGTGCGTGTGTGTGCTGTGTTCTTTGTGGGCGCTAACTGCATGTGGGCGTGGTTACTGTGCTGGCCAATGTTGTACAAGTTTTTGTACGAGATGACAATGTGAGCGGCAATTATTTAATTTGATTTATTTACGCCTGTCAACATGCTGCTGATGTGAAAACGGTTGGTCTGGGCCGGACGAAGTTCGGGCCAAGTGCCTATGCAGCGGGCCGCAATTTAATTAGAGCAACAACTACTTCACCTGGCAAACAGCAGTTGCTCAAATGACAAAGCAAACGAAGGCTGTGACGACCGTTGCAACAACAAGTAAGAGTTTTCTATCCCGACTTGTATATACCCTGAGCATAGCGCCCAGCTGTGCTTTGTCTTCCCATGGACCTGTACCTGCAAGAATTGGTCTATACTTTGGAGGAAGTGAGTAGAGGTATTCTAAAATAGGAAATATGCGTTATCTTTGCGTTATTTGTGTACATTAACCACAACCTACATACCTAGTTCCGTGCATCCGGCTTTTATAATCTTCGAGCTATGCTTAAGATCGCATGCCTTTAAATCGATATTTTTCGATATCATGAAAGTGGGTGGATGTATAGCCAATTCAATTCGGCGTTTCCGTGATACCGACATAGTAATCGCACACTTACGAGGTTCGCAGATGCCTTCTACTGTCTGTTGCCCCAGCCTATATACCCATCTTTAGTGAGCTCAGGGTATAAAGACAAGAACAACAAGCACAACAGCAATGCCAACATTATGACAAGCATTGCCCAAGTGCCTCATTTTGTTTATGAAGCAAACAAAATGGCGGCCAGCACAGTCAAGTGGCACTCGGCTCTGTCAATATGAGAGCGCAGGAGCACAGGAACCGGCAACGAGAATCCTTGGGCCCAGCAAAAGTGCTGCAGCTGCCCAGCTGGCAAGCGGCAATAACAAGTTACGCGCGGACGGGCGCTGTCCAAGCGGAAACGACCAAAACGCCAGGCTAAGATGCAGATGGATCAGTTATGTGGTTGTAAAGGGGAGGGGGTGGCCGAAGGGGAAGAGGGCCGGGGCGGAATTGAATTGAATAAAGCGAGTGCATTAAACGAAACAAGAAACTGTAAGAAACTTAACTAGAGAGCAGAAGGACAAGGGCAGACGCTAATACGAAATGCGGTTAAAAACTTGCGGCGCATTCGAATTATCCTCATCTCTCGCAGATAAGACAGAATTATGTGAATATCTAGTACACTCTTTGAAGGTCACTGAAAACGTGTATGAATGTTAGTTGCCAGAGGCCGACTAGCAGATACCCTCAATTGACATACTTATTTGTGCACAAGTACACTTTGGCACTTTTCCCTGTTCTACTCTTAAATTAATTATTATATTATATAATATTATTATATTATTATATAATTTAATATATAATATTATATTATATATGTAAAATGGATGAAAAAATAAAATTGCTAGTGTTTCATCCGTTTAACTTTCTTAGATTGGTGCCCAAAAACCGTTCAAACATTCATATTGAAAAGTGTGAAATACGACTCCAATAACTTCTCTAAAAATCTTAGAAAGTAACTTTAAAGCTTATCAGATGATGAAAGACAAGCTTGCGAATAACAGTGCTTCCGAGTGGAATTTCACAAATCCCCTTTTAAGTTTGCACATCACATAAGATAACATCGAGAAATGCAGCTTCTTAGCTCTTAAGTGTTGGGCATCATTCAATTGATCAGTCAGTCAATCAATCAGTCAGTCCGTCAGTCAGGATATATTGTTACAATATATGCATGTGTATAGATAACGTATGGGATCTAATTTGTCTCCTGCTGTCAGTTACATAAGTTTGCAAAAATGGATTATACCCCTTTAAGAGATTCGCGATGGGCACAGGGCATACGAAGAGGTAGCTTTCATCATTATTTTTATTTTTGACTTGCCCCAGCTCCAGTTGCCGCTCGGCTCACTTTCACATTCAGCTTTCACTTTCTGCACGAGATTGAGTTTCACTTGAAGTTCTCATGATATATGGCCGTATTATGCCGACGATCTAACGGCTTAGCATCAGATATGTGTATAAATACACGAATATTACGGCCAAATGCGCAAATGCGGCGTAGCTGACGCACAGGGCGTATGAGCAATAAATTTTAAAGCTACCCCCGAAAAGTAGGCAACAGAAAAAAAGACACAAATGTATGGCGCAGACAAGGAAACACAAATCACAGCAGCAGCAGCTGTGACAGAAATCAACTGCCAAGGCGATGGCGAAGTCAGACAGGCTAAGACTATAACTGCGATGGAGACGAAGATGGAGATGGAGATGAGGATATGAGGTTGGGATCAGGAGCTGAAAGCAGGGAACCTGGTAACGGGTACCGGCAACAACAGGGATATTAGGTGGCACTGAGACCTGGCAGCTAGGTCGCGTGTCAGCTACATGCCACAGTTTTTCTTCATGTTGTTGTTGTTGTTGTTGTCGCCTTGCCAGACGCAGTTATCGAAAATAGTCTTTCTCTGTGCGAATGTATGTATGCGTGTGAGTGTGTGCGAATTGCAGGCCACACACAAAAAAATGCAGAAGACGTTGCAAGGCAACTGCTGCGAACTGCGAACTGCTGACAAGGACAACGTGCCACACAGGGGCGCACGCACGCACAAGGGCTTAAAAAGAGGGCGAGGCCGAGGGCGAGGACACACGGCTGTAGCACGGCAATCGAAGAGCCAGCCAACTGCTGCAAAATAAGTAGACAATGAGCCAAAATGGCAGCCAAAAGCGAAACGAAAACGAGCGTAAAGCAAAAAAAGGACACCCGAAAGGATAACGCTGCAAAAATGCGACAGGGCACAAAAATATAAGAAAGTGGGTAACATTAAAGAGGCGCACGGCAAGGACGACACAATAGAGGGCGTGGCCAGCGAGAGAGATAGCTAACGATGAAGAGACAGACAGACAGAGAGAGAAAGAGAGAAAGAGAGAGAGAGAGCAGGAGAAAGCGACTGCAAGAGCGGTGACTTGAAATTGAACTAGAAGCAATTCATAAATAAGCGCGGCAATTGATCAGACACAGCTCCAGGTCTAGGTGTGTGTGACTGTGTGCGCCTGTCTGTGTGGGTGTGCAGCAAAGCTAATAGTGTTGCTCAATTTGAAATGTTGATGTCGATGATTACGTTGATGACACAGCAACAGCAGCAGCAAGAGCGGCAACAACAATGCCAACGACAGCAGAGCAGCTCTTGAGGAGTTCAGCAGCAGGTCTCGTCTGACTAGAAATGCAGAGCACATTGTTAACCCCCACTTCATTGAGAATGCTAATCGCACTCATTACACAAAATATGCATGTAATAATAGCAAAATCAGCAACAGCAACAATGAGATACTGAGAGTCGTTCAGTGAGACGAGACAAGGATTTTATACGCCCCCCCTACCCTATCACACACACTGTGCGAAATTGGTGCTGCGAACTACGCTGAATTACGCTTAAACTGAACTGAATTGAAAAAACGTGACAAGACTAAAAAGCTATTATATTATATTATGTGAGATATAAAATAAACGTCTACAGAAAACGCACTGTCGAATCTACAACTGTGAAGTTGCCAAATTCCTGGATATCTAACTTTATACATGATTATGCATACACCAGAGTCTAATCTAATATCAGTCAAGGAGTTGCCTTGATTTTTGGTAGAAAAACTTGCATATGAAGTTTGGCTTATCAAGCTCTTATAATCTAGAAGTTACTCTTAAGAAACATGCCTTTAAATCGATATTTATCGATAATATAAAATGCGCAGGATATAGAATAATGTTAAGCTTGTGCGTTGGGCTTAAAAGTGTACATATCATATCTTCTGTCTAGATTTTGTAGGCTAAAGACTTTGACAGACGGACATGGCTAAAGCAACTCAGTTGTATATACCGATCAGGAATATATATATTTTAAAGGGTTTGGATACGCTTCCTTTTGCCTGTTCGACACATTTGAACAAAGCCCAACTACACAATTTCTTTGAGTTCAATGTATAAGAAATTTTTTAAAATCAATTGAGATATAGCGAACATATGTTTTGGGAATTGTGATAATTACTATCCAGTAATTTTGCACTCCTTTGTGAGTCATTTTAAGTAACCCAATCACAAATAATAAAAGAGGTACTAGGGTGCGAGTTCAAGCCAATATATCGATTGTCTTAGCCGTAGGCAAAAGAGCTCTTGGTAATGAAGATATTAGATTGCAGATTAGATTAGTTATAATAATAATATCCAGTTATTTAACATATGTGCCAGGTTGGGCTAATGTGTTAAGTTTCTTATATATATAAGGAAAAACTTGTTTGGCGAAGGAAGCTGCAAAGGCTGAGGCGCTGCATCAAATATTCGGCGTTGCAAGTTGCATGAACAAATTGTTAAGCCCTATGTGGCGTTTTATGGTCTACAACAACAACAACAACATGAGAGGGCACATACATTGTTGCTGTTGGGGTCGTGTCTCTCTTTGACTGGCATGCCGCGAGCGCCGCCTAATGAGCGCTCATAATGGGCGGCGACGCAAAGGGAGAGAGAGAGGCCAAAGGTTGAGGGGCAGCGAATGGAAGGTTGTGAGCCTGGTACGCTGTTGACTGGGGAGCTGTCATGACTGGGGAGCTGCTGAATGACTGGCACTGGCTAGGGGCAATGAGACGGCGGGGGGAGGTTGGGGGCTTTCATTGTTGCGCTGCTAACGGAAGTTGTCAGCCGCCGTTGACGAAAAATCGAATATTTCTGTCTATTTTGTTTTTTTTTTTTTTTTTCTTGCACATCTCGCAATGCATTTAATATGAAAAGACAACAGGCGAGGATGGGAGCAGGCCAGGACAAGCGAAGCCTTGCGCTGTCAACCAAGCAGCTAGCAGCTAGCAGCTAGCAGGCAGCAGCCAGTGAGGCACGCAAGGACAATGCCCAAGCGAGCGTCTTAAACGCTGTCAACGTTGGCTTTTTGTTTCAAGTGCCTGGCAAGCACGTTGAGCAGGATGAGGCTGATGAGGATGACGATGAATGGGGTGAGCATGTGGATGAGGCTGACGCTGACGCTGACGATGAGGACATGAACGTGAACGTGAACGAGAACGAGAATGAGGCTGAGAATGAGCTTGGGGATGAGCATAAGAATGGGAATGAACCTGGGTATAGGGTATGTAGGCAAGCCAAAGGTGCCCCTGGCACATTTTTCCTTTGCTCCGTCTATTTTTTTCTCATTTTTTTTTGTTCTTTTTTGGCAACGGCTGTTTAAATTGACACTTGGCATCTTTTGTTGCATCAAAAACGTGTCGTCGTCCTGCCACCTGGCTGGCTGGCTGGCTGGCTGCTGCAGGCCACTATGGGTTTTCTTTTAAATATTTGACAGCTCGAGGAAGGCCGTTGCTGTTACAGGAGACTGGCTGAAGGAGCTGGCAACGGGGCGCGAATGAAGGACAGGTCGCGTTTCCCGACAACGCCGCGTTGCATGCATGACATTTTCCCAAATTACTTCCGAAATGCTTTTCACGCCTTCAATGCTCATTTTTGGCGGGCGGGTAGGCGGCCTTAAGCCTCAACTTGCCGGGCTTGCCACACAAAAATTAAATTGTAAAACTGTATGGCAGCACGAGCACTCTTCAATTTGCCAGACATTTAATTTGAAGTTAAGACAAGGTTAAGAGTTTTAACACTTGATTCTCGAGACCTGACTTCTCTTTCTCCCTCTCTCTCACGTTCTATCCCCGTATCTTCCTGAAAGAAGGGGCGTGTCTTAAGCCTAATTAGCTTTTCGAGGCTAACAATTGAAATGATGTTTCGATCGGATTGTGCCCCATTTGGTGCGTATTTCTGAGCAAATAATATTTTGCCACTGCGTAAATTATGCCAAGTTTCTAACCAAATGAACATTTTGTACAACGACAGCAATTATTTTCATCTAAACTATATCACACAGTAATTAAACCAAGGATTAGGACCAGCTGAGCCTCGTATTATTAATTAAATTATGCAAAGCAGTGGGCAAGGTAAGCTGCCGGCCCAAAGGTCATGGGCAGGCTGACAACATAAAAACGCAAGGCACGCCGAATATTAAATACTCTAGCAAACATATGGCATTGAAGTGCTTTTATACAAAAGCCGATCGAATGCTCCTCTAGGAGCCATATCATTTGTAAGTATGATAAGGTGTGTTGCAGATATCTTACAGCTTAATGATATAGTGGCTCGATCCAGCCAAGATTGACATACTGTAAAGTACCTGTTAGAGCAAGATGTCCCTTAGCAAATAAAATATAGCTTTTAAACTGAGAGATTGTTTAGCATAGAGACAAAAAGACGGACAGACAAGTCTCGACTGTTCCTGCTGATCAAATATGTACGATATATATAATTGATGACTTTGAAGGAATCTCCTTCTGTGCGTTACACAATGCGAGACGAAATTCTAATACCCTCTACGATGCTATAAAAGCAACTTTGCATAAGCCTGAAAGCGCCTTTGAGCCACGTAAACAAATTGAAATTCACAAAATGTTTATGCGCCTGGAACAATTTTTCATTTTTTATATTTATATTTATTCTTATTTTTTCTAATTTATTTTTGCTTTTGTACTTTTTTCTGTGCCGTTGTTTGCCTGTCGCCAAACAATTCAATTTGTGCCAAAAGATGCGCAAGACGCAAAATGATAATTAAAATGAATTTGCATAAGAAAATGTGAAAAACTAGAGGAAAACACAAAAAGCGAACCAAGTGATGCCCAAAAGCAGCTCATTTGGATTTTGACAAAGTTTTGCCCCAGTGCCCACAAGGAAACAGGATAAGCAGGCCATAGCCAAAGTTATCACATACCCTGCAAAATACTCAGCGAAAGACCGTGTTACTGAGGCCATCATTCGGCGCTAGAGCTGACATTTCGATGCTGTGACAGTCTATAAGATATAGGGCATAAAAGAGTCCATTGTGTAGTGCAGGGTATCAACCAGTCGATCATGGCTAACTTTTGTTTATTGCGTTTCGTATTTTTAAATTTTGCATTTTACAATGACCTTTTGTGGCCAAATCTCGTTAATTCTTGGTAAATTTGTTCGTGCCGAACAACAATAAAAGAATACAATTTTTAGTAACAAATATATATAAGAAATACTAATTAAATGTGCGGCAAACGTTCTATTTGCTTTCAGATCTCAGTCAGCGACAACAACAACAAATGCCAAAAGAGCCAACAGAGAATGAAACAGGGACTAGCAGGCGGGGCAATACAAGGAGCAGCAACAGCAGCGGCACAAGGATTATCGCAAGGAGCAGGGATCAAGGGGGAAGCGTCAAAAGCACATTTAAAGAATTTTAATCGAATACTGCCAAGTAACAAATATATGTATTTACAATATATATACACAGAATAAGTATATATGCATATATGTATATATATATATATATATATAGATGAGCATATATATATATGCCGACTAGAGCTCGCAAACAAACAGCAATAACAACAAAAGATATGCAACTAATTTATTAAAGTTAATTAACCAACTGAACAATGGACGATGGGCAAAAACATAACTAAATCGTATAAATTAATGTGACAGTGGAAACAGTTCTAATAAACATGTAAATAAATGCTGCCAAATCCACAACAACAACAACACAAACAACGACAACAACTGAAATGCATGTAACGCACAAGAACAACAATAACAACAACAACAACAACAAAATTAACAAGAACAACAACAAGCACAGTGGGCAAAGTGCAGCTATTTCGCATACTTGGAAAAGCAACCACAACAAATACAACAACAACAACAGCAACAGCAACAGCAATAAGCGCTAACATTAACATTAACATTAACAGCAACAGCAAGGTCGCTGGCACGCCCACAACGCCCTCAACACCAGCGCGCAGAGGGAAATGAGATGAAGTGGTTTCAAGTGACCATAGATATGATTCTTGTGCTTTCATTTATATCAAGTAAGTACCGCACACTCGTATTTATTAGCCCAAGCGCCACCTCCCCGCTCCAGCCCTCTCTCTTTCGGTTAAGACCTCGACCCAATCCCAAAAGACCCCCTCAGCAACCCTGCCTCAAGTGGCAACTCAAACAAAGCCACGCAAAGCACTCCAAACACAAAAAACAATCGCCTGACATTGCGACCAACATTTCTGGACAGCCAGAAATGTTCAGGCACCCGAGTGCTTCAGAGTTGGCAGCTCCATGGGGCAAGGGATGGGTTGTCCAGGGGGGTGCGCACTTTTACTAGGCATTTATTGCAGCAGCTTGATTTTAGTTTTTTTTTCTTTTTTTTTTTGTTAACAATCGGACCAGCATCCTAACCCCAAGCGCAAAGTCTAATCCATGGCGTCTTTGGGCCAACAGTTGGTCAAATTTATTGGCTCTTTTTAGAATAAAATAGCCCCCATCAGCTGGACATTAACAATGCGCTCAATGCGGTACGCATGCCGCAATTTGAGCAGCGGCCATTCTGCTTCTTCCCAAAACTATAGAGAAATTACAAGCTTTTTAAAAATAAATGACATATACCAAAGCCCTGTTAATTTAGAGCTTGTAGCGGACATTAGAATGTTTGGTTCAAGTGTGAAAAGAAGAAGGTGTCTATAAGTCCTAAGAGTATATGTATTATTGATCAGTGTTGATTTCCGTCTCCCCGCCCCTCCGTCTGGCAGTTTCTTTGCAAACTAGAGTCTCAATTTGAAAGCTTTCGTCGTGAAACCGTCTTTCGGTTCCGCAGAATCGGACTAATCGTATAGGAGTGATCGTTCTAAAATTAAGTTCTTAACTAATCTTGACACTTGCAAGCTCTAACATGCTCTTCACGAATATGCAATTTCCGTCTATTATCCATAGCTCGCCAATTATTATTAAGTTCAATTTTTCTGTTATTTTTTATCTATATCTATACTTTGACCAAACCCAGCAATTACAAGCTACACTATCCTTCTGTCAATTCTGTAATTCGGACTACTAAATTTTATTGAAAATATCGGTCAGAAAATCCCTTCTTGGCTTACTTAATCTCTGAGCTGCTGTGCTCTCGTCCTTTTTTAGATTTAAATATTTGAAGAAATCGAGCTGCAAATAAAATATATTGTATGATATAAATATATTATTAGCCGAGTCCGTAAAAGATTTAAATAACACACAAAACGTTGAGTATCTCTATGATATTCTAGTCGAATCTTGAGTATACAATAATACGATTTATTTTGAATTGTGAAAACATGGAAGAGAAAAATCTGGTATAATATGATATGATGATAATCATACTTTCATAGTCATGAATACGTACGAGTACTCGTTTATAATGCTTGCTATTCAACGCACGCACACATGCTTATATACATATTATTTGGATTTTGATATGGAGCAGTTGGAGCAGGCGACTGTCTGCATGCAGGGTATTGGCAGATTAGGAAACATGTTGTCTGGGCGCATACGAAATGGAAAGTGCAAATGAAATCGAGTTTTGGGCGTTGGATGTTGGACGTTGGACGTGGCCAACAGCTAACAGCTAACAGTGAACGGCAAAACAACTGACAACGCGAAGGACGAAGGACAATGCCAGCTAACAGCAGGATACACAGACAGACGCAGACACGGACACGGACACGCCTCGCCTCGGACTAAGACTCGCACTCGCACTCGAACGCGGACTCGAACTTTCGAGCTGGACTCGGACTTGGTCAACGTGCCAGCATCAGTTTTAGCGGCTTGTACGAAATGAGGCCGCAGCTGCCACAGCTGTGGCAAGCAAACGTTTTGTCTGCCTGCACAGACGAAAACTAGCACAAGGCAGCGACCACGCCCACATACATGCCCACACCCACACCCACACCCAGGCACGCACATACACTCACACTCTCGCTCGCTTGGCCCCAGCTGACCCAATCCTAGGCCCCTTGCCCGGCCCGACTCGGCTCTGTCCGTCAGTCGCCATTGCCTCCACTGTGCGTGTCGTCGATTTGATTTTCATTTTTTATGCGCGTCGCGTCGCCAAGGCCGGCAGCGCAGTTGACACCGCAGTCGCTGCCAGCGCCGCTGTCGCTGCCGCCGTCAACGTTGCGCTTAATGGCGCGGCAACATTTGCGGCTAGCTGCAAGAGGACAACTGAAACCGTATCCGTAACCCAAACCCATACCCATACCGAAACCGAAACCAAAACTGAAACAGAAGCTGGACTGCAATTAAAGGCAATCCTTTCCTTGAGGCCCAGCCAGAAAGGAGCCGCACTGAAGGACCTGAACCTAACGCGAATTTATGTACATACTTACGCTTATGTGTATATGTTCTCGCATCGTAAATAAAAATGCAAGAGTCTTCATAAATCTTGAATGCTTGGCCAAATGTGTGTGGTTACTGTTGTTGTTTCTCCACCCCTTTTGCCAAGCAAATGGAGCGTATTCGTTTTGCGTAGGCGCTGGCATTGACATATTCTATAAAGGTATATTCTACATATAGGCTTAGACGAGGTTCTACAAAAACCGACCCGCAAAGATGAAAAATTCGTGGAAAATGATTGTTTGAAACTATTTTGATTGCTTACCGATCGGTCTCATACTCATTTCTTCTTTCTTAGTAGAAATTGGGCTTGAAGATTTGCTGGGTTGCATGTCCAAGAATCCTCATAAAAGTTATTTTGAAATGTGTTGCAAAATCAATCTCTCCCGGGTGGAAAATGAAAATCAATGAGCGAAGGTTTAAGTTTCGTTTGTTTGGCGTCAAACTCATTTGCATGACTCTACATAAAAACTTAATTAATACGTGTTTCAACGATTTTTGAAATTCCATTCGCAGCTGTGGAAAATTGGCGGATTACGATTGTACCAACACAATTCCAAAAATTTGTCTAAAAATTGATTTTATTTTACTTTTTGCAAGTGGAATATGTGTTCAGCTTCACGCTCATTATTAAAGCCCACGGAATGGGCGGGAAGCTTTAATTCCAACTGAATGTTCTTTATTTGATCGACATCAAACTCATCTTCAAATATGTAAAATATAATTCAAGCTTAAGGAATCAGTTAGTTCGTGTATATTTATATTTTGCACGGACGGAAAATGTGTGGAAAAATGATACCATATCTCAAATTTGAAACAGAAAGATTGGCCCGGGCAAACTCTTAAATATTGTTGCGACAAACTCTCGTTGCCTTTCACTTTTTACCTGTGACGCTGCAAACAGGGTATTTCATAGTTGGAATATTTTCACATACTTGTTGTTGTTGTTGCCGCTGTTGTCATGTAGGCATTCCCGAGCTATGCGATTTCACATTTTGGCACATTTGGTGCGGCTTAAACAAGCATCGAATTTTGTTTCGATTTAAAAAGCCATAAATTCATGAAACATGAAAAGCTCGGCTGGGCAATGCTGCTCGTATCTCGTATCTTGGAGCTGCCTCAGGCCCGGTAATAGGAATCTAAGCAGCAGGAGCAGCAGCAGCAGCGCCCAAAGGCAGGCAGCACAATTTTTCATGTCATCATTTCGACTGCCCAGCAGACACCGCAGCAAACATAAATAAATAGCACTAAGGCACGCCACACACACACACACACACACACACACACACACACACACACACACACACACACACACACACACACACACACACACACACACACACACACACACACACACACAAAGACAGAACATGGCGCATCAATAGCTGCTGCAAATGGCTGCTAATGCAGCAGCAGCAACAACTGCAGCAATTTTTACAACGTCGCCGTCAGTTGCCACGCTCCAGTTTCCGCTTTGTGGCCATTAAACGAACCACACACACACACACACGCACACGTCCACTTGTAGGGAGTGCGGTTAGTAGGTGAGGAGCTGCAAGTAACGCCCTTAACAGCAGCATCAGCAGCAGCAGCCAGACGACAACTTAGAGCACTTTTCCACTGCCGCTGGCGACTTCTTTTTCTATGGCTACACTGCACAACAAAGGCTGCTTATGTTTTGGCATATCACTGACCCAAGGCAGTCAGAAGTTAAACCCCAACTTGGACGTTGAAATATGACTAAATGGGCAGGCGACATGTCAGCTTGACCATTAATTACTTGTATTAACTTAGAACAGGGCTGTGAACCCAAGAAAATGAAATCTAGCCACCTTCCCGCCCTTAAGTTCGCTTCGTTAACATCCATTGTCATATCTTTTTCGGTTTAGGGTTTGGCTCATAGTAAAAAGTAAGTTTGCTCGAAGCTATTCGGCTTAGATCTGGTCTGCAGCATTGGTTTGCAGAGCTCTGACAATGCTGATTCCACTGACAGACAACTGCTTATGTATCGATTCCACTGCCATAAATGAGGCTAAAATTTGAAATGATTTGATATGCTTGTCATATTCGTTTTGAATGAAAGCAATGTGTCACGTAAATATCATTCGTAGCCTCATTCGCGTTTATACTTAGCATATAGTCAAACATTTAGAGAATATAGATTCCACTATAAAATGCTGCAATCGTAATGAATGTCTTGTGCGTTAGTGTCGTTTTTGGAGCGACTCAGGCAGCTTTTTGGCTCTCCTCACAGATGCGAATGGTACCAGTGGAATGTCTCACATTCCGTATGGGCAAATGACGGCGGATACAACCCATAAGTTGATGACATCGCATTATCCAGACCATTTCAATTGCAATTTCAATTTATTGTCCATCAAGCATATATTTTATTAGTCGTTTATCGTTATACCAATTCATAAGCTATATCATATATATTTAGATATAGGTATATCATATCATTATAGATCATACTATCAACGCATACCGTAGAGTGTGTCAGATTCGCATTGTCTTTTATTCTATTGCTGTATCTTATTTCTTCAGCTGTCTGACTCTTTTATCTACTGCGAATGGGCGGCGGGCAGGCTGAAGTTTGCGGGGTATGAGATAATTTGCACACTCGGCTCCCCCTCGCCCATTTGTAATGCAATTGCCACGCCCCTGCGGCTGCACTTACGTGGCGCTAATATAGAAAAGTGAAGTGCTACGACGCCGACGACGACGACGACGCCACTTGCAAAATGGGGCGTGCCCCAGACTCGAAACGCCCAAAACGCCCAGCACGCCCAGCACGTCCACTTTTCAGCACTGGCAGTGCGACAAATTCATTGCAGTCGCAGTCGCAGTCGCAGTCGCAGTTGCAGTCGCAGTCAAAGTCGAAGTCTGCAATGTCTGCAGCGTTTTCTTCATGGCCAACAGCATCGTCGTCGTCGTCGTCGTCGTTGTTGTTGTTGTTGTTGTTGTTGTTGTCGTCGTCTGCCTGCTTCAAATGCAGCAAGTATCAGAATTTGGGTCGCCAGCGTCGACGCCGCAATTTTTGGCATGATTCATGACCGCAGCTGCGACGCTGCCGTCTACGCGCAACTTAACAAACACAAACAGCCAGAAAGTGGGGAGGAAAGGCACAAAAAAAAAGGGGGCAGAGCAAGAGAGAGGGAGAGAGAGCTGAAGAGAAACAGAGATAAACGCACTTGCAACATGCCACCTAACTTTGTGGCACAGCATGGCCAACAATCGAGGCACTTGCGTTAACTTTATGCGTTGCTTATGATTATCAAGCAAAGTAAATGTAGAGTATCTACTGTAATTAAATGGCCTATCTGACTAAATTTAACAAAAATGTGCCGTAAGTTGGTGAATGGCTAAAATCGTGCTCAAAGCTACGGTTCGTGAGCCTAACTTTCCACATTCAATAATCTAGGTTTAGCATATCTTAATTATAATTCGCCTGATTTCATCCCAATTTAAGCAGAGCTTGGGTAAATTAATGTGTGCTCAACTTGAGTCACGCTTTAAAAACACATGTTATAAAAGTACTGTATTTTTATACCCTGAACCCATTAAAAATGGGTACAAGGGTATAATGTATTTGTGCGAAAGCCAAATGTATGTAACAGGCAGAAGGAAGCTTCTCCGACCCCATAAAGTATATATATTCTTGATCAGCATCAATAGCCGAGTCGATCTAGCCATGTCCGTCTGTCTGTCCGTCCGTCCGTCCGTCCGTCCGTATGTATGAACGCAAGGATCTCAGAACCTATAAGAGCTAGAGACTTGAAATAAGAAATTAGATGTAGATGCTCCTAGTTCCTTTGCAGATCGAGTTTGTTTCCGATAATCGATAACTTCCTCCGTTTCCAAGCAATCGATAAAAATCTCTATCGATATCCTGTTTTTTGGTCAATTTTGGTAAATAATAAGAGCTAGAGTCACCAAACTTGACATATAGCTTCCAAAATATAATAATAATAATGAGACGGACATGGCTAGATCGACTCGGCTATTGATGCTGATCAAGAATATATATACTTTATGGGGTCGGAGAAGCTTCCTTCTGCCTGTTACATACATTTGGCTTTCGCACAAATACAATATACCCTTATACCCATTTTTAATGGGTTCAGGGTATAAAAGGTTCATTTCGACCACCCCATTTTGTTTTGTGTACTGTATTTTACACTAGCTTATGGATAGCTTCTGCAGTTTATTGAAGTACTTTCAGCTTCTCCACGGGCGGTTCAGCTACTTGGCCTGCCCAGTATCGCAGGCACTAACTGCTATTATTATTGAAAATTGATGAAAATACGCATGGACACACACTCGCACACGCCCTGTGGGTGGCGGGGGGCGGTAAATTATTGCAGGCTATGCTAGTTTATAAAGCGAAAGTGAAAACCGCCAACAAAAGCAATGAAAAAACTTTGCACAACGACAAGAGGAGGAAGAGGAAGCACAGCAACGGCAGCCATTCAACCATGAAGCAGCAAGCCACAACCCCCCTCCCCCTCCCCCAATACCGCTCTCCAAAGAGTGGGTAAAACCCTTTTCAGCACCCCTCACATGCTGGTAAATTGCCGGCCTACTTTTGTCATTGAAATGCGATCAGCGACGTCGTCGACGACTTTCACGGCCAAATTTGAATTGATGTTCATGTGTGTGCGTGTGTGTGTGTGTGTGTGTGTGTGTTGCAATTGCATAAACTTTGCTTCAACATTTGCCCGACTTAGTTTGTTAGGCAGAAAGCGCAAAAGCCATTGAAAACTTTTAGCGCTTAAGCACTCTTGCAACTCTCTCGCTCTCTCTCGCACCCTGTGGTGCAGCGCCTTCTCTCATGCTCTTTAATAAACTTTTCAAATGCATGATTGATGATGTTGCCACAGCCTGCCGCCTGCAACTCCAGTCCTCCGCCCAATCTATCAGCTCTGACCTCCAACCTCAACGCAGCAGTTGAAAAGTTTTGCGGCGTTTTGTAAACGCGAGTCGCGTCCCACAGCCAGAGTTGCCAACACGCGCTAATTGTTGTTTGAAAATGCGCCAATGTAATTACACAAATGAAAATGCATCGTGGCACAGCACGAGCGGGACATCAGGGGAAAGGGCATACAATCATTGCCATTCGATTTGTATGTTGTTTACTGCAGTGTTGCGGCCAGCCTCCTCTGCCGCTGGCAGATTGCATTGACTTCAATTGCGTCAAGTTGGCAGCACTGAATGCACGAATGCTCTTTGAAATACCACTACTCACTACTCACTACTCAGTACTTGTTTAGGTTCAATGGCGCCAATCAGTTGCCCAACAGTCAGTGCGAAAAGTCAGCTACTCTGCTGCTGAACTATACAATATGTGCCTGGTTTAATCTAGAGCAGTATGTTTGTAGACTTTCTGCCGAACTAGCAAAAAGGAAAAAATACGGTCACACTCATGTCCTGCAGCCAATTAGACCAATAATCGATGCTGACACGAAGACAATGCTCAAGCAATTAGAGATTAATTTATTTTACCCGTGTCGGTGTCATCCAATTAATTTAGTCCTTCGAAGCAAACAAACTAACTAAAAAAGTTTCTGATTCTTTTTTGTCGAGCAATGAACGGGCTATTTATAATTTGTAGTTATTATTATGAGAATTATTGTTGTATTGTTTCTAATTTATATTATACAGCACATTTTCTTCGTATGGCTTTAATATAATTTAAAAATGTTTAATTTGGTTATATTCAAAAGTATAATATTGATTATATTCCCAGTATAATTTACTGGGAGCGTTATTCTGTGAATGTATTGCCTCTACATAAGATATTTATTATTGCTGTAGGTAACATATAAAAAGTTTATATTTTAGTCCATTTATGTCCTTCTATTTGAGTCAAAGTATGTTATATTTGAGCCAATGCATCACCTTTTATTTATGCAGTAATCGACTTGTTTAAAGCTCAAACATCTCAAATATTTAGTCTATCAACACCGTCTACACCGCAAATTTAGACAAAATTAATATACGCTTTTGACAAACATCAATATGCCGACTACCAAAGAAGACTTACACTCGATACATATACAGAATTGTCGCCATGTTTAAATAGTGAATTAATTTGATTGAGACAAAAGAGTATTGAGTATCTTTGATACATTTTTCTCCAATACGTTAGTTACATATATTATCAACAAAATCTTGTAACAGATTTGAGACTCGAAGCTATTTGCACAGTTTAAGCAATAAGTCCTAACAACTGATCTCAGAGCTTTGTTAGGCTGCACAGAGTTTATGGCCCAAGTATTGGTGTCCAGGTGAATCAATTGATGTAAATCAATGCAACATATTAAGTATAGGCCACATCTATCTCGGTTCAGACACGTGCCACTTAGCTGAAGGACTCTTGCGGTGAGGAAGAGAGCTTGCAAACCTATCACAGTCTGTGTGGCAAAATTAGATTAGTTTTGTTATTTGGCCAGCACAAATTACATTTGGAGTTACATTTTGAAAAGCATTTGTGTAATTTTGGGTGTTTGGCTTTTGGCTTTAACTTGCATGCAACATGGTGCGCGTATTGTGTTGCATGTTCGCCAGCTGCCAAGCAACAATGCAACAATGCAACAACAACGACAATAAGTTGCTGCCATTTCGCTGATTTGGCCCGGCATTAAATTAGGTTATGCGCCGGGCATGCTGCAGGGAGAGATGGGCAAGCGGAGGCCATAGGGTGGCATACAGGACATTTGCCGACGCAGCCAATGCGTTTTGATAAATGAAGTTGTTGTCTGTTGTGTCCCTGTTTCTGACGCTGCCTCGACTGTGCGGCCAAATGAGTCCATGCGCGAATTGGGTGGCCACGCCCCCGCCACATCCATTTGAACAATTTCAAGTTCCAGCAAAAGAATTGCAATGCCACAGAGCAGGAAGTATGACAAACCGCAAAGGAAGACGGTTCACGACAGAAAAAAACAATATGAAAAACGTTCCAATTCGAGCCACAAAACTTTACAATACTCTGTTTCCATAAGATCACGTCGCCAATAAAGTTAGGCATTTCAAACAGTCACTTTGAAACTTGGCCAAAATTATTTTTGAAGGCGCGTAAATCATAGAACGTTATTCTTGATCTAATGTTAATCTAATGTTGTCTTAGGTTATAACGGCCCACAACAACAGGGTATAGCTATTTCAAGAACCTCTCAGTTCATCATTAGCAGACTTTGCTAACAACTCCTAATTTTTAAGCAATTGTTCCCAGTCTGAAGCAATAACCACTTGCGAATTATAAGCCACGAAGGGCGGTCCTTCGTGACTTGTTTAAATAGAGTATTACGCTCCAATATAATATCGCTCGGATCAAGTTTAGTTATTGCTGATAAAGGAACCTAAATATAGAGTACTTATATACTAACTACCATTGCAGAACTCAATATGCTCTATTAACACGTAGGAACAGAGTATAAAAGAAAAATTGGATGCAGCAGCAAACGTCCCACAAAAGTGACTTTAACGGAAATGACAAAAACGAGCTGTAGTCGCGACTGTGACTGTGCTTGTGAGTGTGACTGCGACAGCGACTGCAACTGCAACTGCGACGCTGGCAGCGCTGCTTTGAGTGCGGCAGAAATTTGCATTTATCTTCAAGTTGAGTTTCCTTTTTGCTTGCACTGTCTGCTTATTTATTTACTCTTTGCAGCTGTCGCACACACACACAGGCACACCCACACATCACACCCACACACACACCCAAACACACTGATTGCAGTTGAAATATGCGTTGCCTGCTTTTAGGCTGATTTTATGCCATTTTCGCCAAAGCAATGCGGCAAGTGTCGCCATTAGCAAGTGTGCAAATGCAACGAGTTGTCATGCCTTCGACAGCCCCACCTACCGCTTCCCGTCCCTCGCTTCCACCCCTTGGCCTATTGTCACTTGAAATCTTGGCTGCCTGGCGGCGCAACACGCATGCATTTTTCATGTTGGAAAACACGACTGTCCGCCAGCAAGCAGCACTTGCACTGCACAGAGAACAGGGGAGAACCGCATCCTCCAGTCATGTGGCTACTGGCGGCTGTATCCTGCGGCATTCCATGCAACTGGCAGTCGCCCTTTGTTGCTTTAACCTATGCATAATCTGATGACAGGCAGCTTTCGCCGCCGGCGCCAAACCAGGCATATTATAAGCGAATCTTTGCCAAGGCTTGCCAAACTCCAGCAGAACATCTAAATGGCTTAAACCAGATGCTTAACAGGGGGAGCTGCCCTTTATGCACAGGCAGTTACGTTACGCTGGCCCGGCCATAACGTGGCGGCTTCTATAATTTAATTTAATTTAATCTTCTACTCATTTGACGCCAAGCTGCATCCGTTGGCCCGCCCTCAAAATCTTCGCCAGGCATAGCCACAGGCCCCAACACAGAGGCAGCAACTGTGGCTGGGGCTGCTGCACTCGCTGTACCTTAGGGGCTCATGCATATTCAAGGAGCATTTCATGAACTCATAAGCACGCCACTCACACCGGCAGCAGGCACCTGTACGAGAATCAGCACAAATTAAGTTGCTCAACATGCTCGAATACTTAATACCCTGCCGCACGAACTGGACCAATAAGCAATAAACGCATAAGCTACTTTGGTTATCATTAAATATATTCCGACTAAAAACTACCGCAGGACAAATTCCACTCCTTTAAATCCGTGTTCGAACTGGTGCCCGGAATTGTTGCACCGATTCACGCATTGTAGGTTTTGTTTTTGTCTTTTTCATCTTTTATACACTGAACCCATTAAAAATAAGTAAAAGGGGTATAATGTATATGTGCAAATTTATGTAACTGGCAGAAGGAAGCACTTCCGATCCCATAACGTATATATATTCTTGATCAGGTATCTTTCATGTTATAGCTATCGCCACTACTCCGATACCACCTCATAGCTATTAGTCAAGTAAATAAACCAATCTGTCGTACCCATCAATTAAAGTCACAATTTTAATGCAATTGCCTTTTTGAGAATACACGAATATTCTATAGTACAATCTATTGGATCTATTGTTTTCATAAATATCAGTTAAGAAACACAGTCATTAAAGAAAACGTGCTTTGGCTGGCCGCGTGTTTGCAAATTCTAAGCATTTCTGTATGCATGTACACACACACATTCATGCGCGTCTTTATTAAATTCTATCAAAAGCATTGCAATTGCGATTGTATTGTGCTGTTATTTTAACTCGTTTTTTCTCATTAGGTCTTAATTGTTGGTTTGGCTGTTAAGTAGGGCCGTTGCAAGTAGTGCGGGTAGTTACGGGCTCGAGTCCTTAGGCTGCAACGACGATTAGTTCAAACATGTTGTCGACTCGTGTATTTGAAAACTGCCTAGCTTGAGTCTTTCGGTTTGCCGTTAAATCGATTGAATATCCGAGTTCGATGCAAAAGAATTAACCTCTAGTTCGAACCCGGAGTGCCGATCATTTTTTTATAATTACCCGAACCTTAAATCAAACCAATTATTATTATTACTTTTAAAACGAAATATTATTTATTTATAAACTATTGAGCTTAACTCTTGTTCAGTTACCTGAATAACTGGGTCACTAGTACCACTCATTTACGGAGAAATGCAACATGAAATTAATGTGGCATGCCCCATTTACGCATTCAATGTGTGCAGGGTATGGCAAGAGTAGAGCAGACCAAGGTGTTGGGCTGCCCGCTAGCTGCCTGTTTTCGACTGCTGTCCGGGGCGTTGGCCCGACTTTGGTTGGCTGCTGTCTTTGTCCTTGCATTGATCAATGTTGACATTGACGCATAGCCCCAACAGTAGCAGAAACAACAACAACAGCAGCAGCATAAAGTAATGAGAGCAGCTCAAACGATATCCCCTGCTGATGTATATTGATCGATGATGAAGACGGGCGCATCAGGCATGCTGTCAGAAATGCTGCGACGAGCGGCCCTGGCAATTGTACAATGGCATTGGCAAACAATTACGAGCATTATTGGCTGAGATACGGCAAGCGGCACGCCTACATACAGACAGAGAGACAGAGAGGCAGGGGACAGATACTTTCGGATATGTGGGGGATACGATTTGCGCTTGTATTATGAATAAAGCCATAAAACATCTTACAAATGAGAATCAGCAGAATGTTGCCGCTCGAATACATTTACATATACATTTACATTCACATTCACAGACGCTGATACAGTTAGAGATACGGATACAGATACAGATACAGATACATTTCCAGCTACAGCGGTTACGCATGACTGACTGCGCATAAAGTGACAGTTAGAATTTTGTCGTAAGCAGTTGCCACTAACCAGTTACCAGTTAGCAGTCGCCAGTTACGCGCTACCAGCTGCCAGTCGCCCGCTGTGAATTGTTGCTGCTGCTGCTGTCAGGCTGGCAGCGCGTATCTGTAAGATACGCAGATGCTTTACGCCTGATATGCTGCAACTCATTTTGCACTGCATTTTTATGCGCCACAAAGTACACGACAGGTGGTAGAGTGTTGTTATAGGAGTGCGGGAGGGACAGGTGGTGGGCTTGGGGTTGGGTTCGGTTACACCACAACCATCTTCTATTTGTATTTGTTTATCAAAGCGCGAACTTTTCTGTGAGTCGCTGTTCAAATTTGCTACAGCTGCACTTGAGGGCTGCATGTGTGTGTGTGTGTAGGTGTATGTGTGTGTGTGGGTATCTATTTATATTTACTACTTCATATCTTGTGCAACGCATATTATAGTTTACAACTTGCCTCTTTGGTCATGTCAGCAAAATTTGCACAAAGCGCTGCAAGTTTGTTGTGCTTGTGCATATTGTACTTAGTAAGTGTGTGTGTGTGTGTGCGGGGTTCTGTCATGTCATTCAGCAAGATATAAAAATATGTATATTCCATATGTTGACTGAATATCAACGGGTATTGGGGTCAGCTTTAAACCTGGGTGACACAACAAATCCACAACTAATTGATCCACTCAGGTGTAAATGGTGCAGCTTCTTGACCCCCTTGCTCAACTGTCAACTGCATGCACAGCTTGGCTAGCCTGCACCAGCTGCTGCTGCTGCTTTTGTCAACCTGTCAACTCATTCGATTGCCATTAGCTGGGCAGCATTAGCATTGGCTTAAACGAGCCATTGATTTTGATACACAGTCGCAGTTGCATTTAACAGTCAATAACTTATGATAACTTTCTCATTTGTCTCACTTTCTCTAGATATCATCCTGTCTCTCCTTCTGTCCGTTTTTATCTCTCACCTGACAGCAATCATTATAGCCTCACTTACCGCGCCGCTTAACGCAATCACGCACACACACACACACATCTGCTCTTTTTTCCTCTCCTCTGCTTTCCCCTTGCCCTTCTCCACTGCTCCAAGCTTCCTCCGGCGACAACCGCCAATTGCTCATTTGTCTTCCGGCCACTTGCCCGTGCGACATTTAAAAGCCGCAAAGTGTGTGCCATGTCTAACGGTACAAACAAATCAATTTGCCATAATCATCAAGTAACACACAACCGAGCAGCCAATAAATGAACCACCCTCAGCCCCCAGCCCTGTCCCTCAACTTCAGCCACCATCACAGCAATCCACACCCATTGCAAGCTTCTGTGAGCCGCTGAGTGACAGGCATCCCGCTGCCCCGGTCAGGAGTAGGATGCCAGCTCACTCACTGCAATAACACACATACACACACACACACACATACACGCACACGCACACACACGCAACCTGCAGTGCTATCTTTTAAGAACTGAATTGGCCCTTTCCCGTTCAGGCAGCGACACGAATTCGCAATTAAGTGATTTTATGGTCGCGTATTTCAATTTATTGCCAATCGAGCGTATGCCTACCCCCGGGACAGGAGCTCACACCGTCTGGCGCGCCCCTGCCATTTTGACATTGACACATGCGGCGATAGGGGGTGTAGGGTGTAGGATGCAGGGAAGCAGCACTGCAGCACGCAGTTTTTTAACATTAAGCAATATTAGATTTATGGGCCGCACAGACAAACACATCGCGAATCTCTCGATGCGACCCTTCTTTCATTGGTTATTCGTGGTCGCACGCCTTTGCTGTCAATGGCTGCACTTCCGTTTCCGCCATCCACTTGCCAGCATGTGCGTGAGTGTGTGTGTGTGAGTGTGTGTATGTGTGTGTGTGGCGTGTATGTCATGTGTGTCTTATCTTGTCAGCGAGCGAGCAGCAGCTTGATTACGTTGTCATCGCCAGCTGAGCCCTTGCCCTGGCTCACAGTCACTGGGCTAAAACGCCAACACATCTGCTCATAGATGCGTCCCGTAGCGTCGCTTCGCGTCGGTTGTCTTCTACCTGTCATTGGCAATTATGCATTTATTCAATAAAACTGCCACGCCTGCACCAGTATACTATAACGCCTTCATTCGTATGGATTATTTAATGATGTACCATTCACACAATGGAAGTGTTTAGGAGCATGTTGAACTCTGGTGCGTAATGCAGGTTGCCAGAGTTTAATAATAGCTTATAATGAGGTGCATCTATAGAGGAGTTTATCAGTAATATGCATTCCAAATTTTGTCACTGCAGCTCAATCTAGAATATATGGATTGCAATTGTCCACATCCACAGTGAACTATGCGAAATCCTGAAAGCCTGTAAGATATAAGCACATTACAATTTAATCCTTTTCTTAAAACAATTTGTCGAAGCTTTAGTTTTTGAAACTTAACCTAACTATCAAATTTGTTTGATAAAAAGTATCGATAGTTTTTATATCATCGAAAAGAATCGACTGGTGTGGCAGTTGATGGAATACGCTTGATATTATTGATATTGTCAACGTATATACATCGAACAGCAATAATATCTTACTCCATATAATTATGTCCATCGATCTCAGTGGAGATGAGCTTAAGCCAATAAATGTTGTATGTGAGCTTTCATAAATATGCACATTATTCGTTAATGGTACTCGCATTCTCGACAAAAACACATTTGTGCGGCGGATAGTCATATTGTTTCGAGTCAACATTCATTCATTTGCCTCTCTTTGTTATATTTGCGGGCTCATCAATTCAACGGAACATGTTTTATTCCCACGGCTCGGCTCATCCATAATTCAGCTATCAGTCGGTTTTTGCCTTAGTTATTGAAATTTATGGAACTTTTTATGCTTTGCCCGAATGCATTCCACAGTTCTCCTCCAACTTTAATATAAAAAGACTGTGTATAACACGCATACTTGTATATACTTATTTTTGTACGACGATTTTAGTACCAAGATTTATGATGCCATCATATTCTGCACAGGGTATATGGTAATCAAGTGCTCTTAACTAGAGGACTTTTACTTAGTCTAGTTGCCGCTGGCCCTAAGAGTATTCCACAGTTTAGAGCTAAATAAGTTGCTTCAGGCTGATGCTTCCATTTTGCCATTCGAAGCATGTTACAATGCAACTCTTGTTCGAACTAGACTTGATGCTACCCTGTATTTGGCTTTGAAAGTGCAGAGAAAAATTAAAATAATAATGAAAGCTTAAATCATATCAACTCAATGCTCGATATTCCACATCGAATGGGGAAAAAGGAACAAAAAGGGAATAAAAAATTTTTTTTTCGGAATAATTGAAAAAATGTACTCTTGATATCAATAGAAGCAAGGAATTCAAAAGAAGCTTTACAAAACTGTGCATATCTGTTACGAATCGCGAACAAATTGTAAAATCCCCTATGAGGAATTTTATGGTTACAGGGTATCTTATAAAAATGGAAGCCAGCTGCTACTTGCAGCGCATAAATGCTAAAAGTGTTTCATGTTTTTCGCGTGTCAATGATGCCAGCACACACACATACACACGCACGCACACTCGCACATACACATACGCATTAGAGTGGGTTCGGCGTTGGGCTTTGAATGGGGCGTGGCACTCACAAGTTCAATATGCGCGCCCGACTCGTTAGAGAAATGCTTTAACTATGTGAACGATAGAAGTGATACTCTCTCCTCTCCGCGCTTCGCTCACTCCACTCTCTGCCATCCGCCGCTCTCTGTGTGCGTGTTTCCGGCGTTTTGCTTTTTTTCACTTCCGTTTTGAGTTCGACTTTCTCCATTCTCCGCTCTGCATTTTCTGTGGATTGGGTTGCCGCCCTATGGCGCACATTAGCGATACTGCCAGCGGAATCCAGCCAGAAGTTCCGGATACAGCCAGAGCTTCCTACCACCCATACTCATCCACCCACCCGCCTGGCCCTTTCCTGCGCTCGTCATGGCAGTGTCATTAGAAACTTTAGCTGCGTGTCGATTTGATGCAAGGACCAACATTTTGACACATTGGCAGGAACGCCAAGGCGTTGGCCAGAAGCCGAACCAGAAGCTGGGCCGCGAGGGCGTACAATGGAAACTTGTCTTGTTTTTGACGCCTGGCCATAAAAAATGATGATGGGGATCATGCACGTGCTTACGCTCAATTCATCAGCCAGGGCGCAACACCTACGACAACCACAACAACGACGACCAGGACGAAGACGGCGATGAGGACGAGAATAGTTGGGAAAAGTGTGCTGAATGGGGCCGGGTGCCACTGGCTGGATAGTTGATGGCCGTCACTGACGCCCTGCAAAAATATTGCCATTTAAGCTCCGGACGCATTTACGGCTGACAGGTGCTGGTCTGCAGGGTTGAAGGGCTGAAGGGCTGAGGGGATCAAGCGGGATCTGGCGCTGGACAATCGGCCATTCTCCGGACTAGAGTTTCAGTTTGATAGCCGCTGAATGGTCCACAGATTGGAAATTGTCCAATATGACGGTACGGAAACGGCACGAGTGAATGAATGATTGCATTCGTTTGCATTTGAAAGCAAGCAATTTCAGCTGCCATGGATTTACATAGATCGGAACCAGCTACGACCCTGATAGGTAATGGCAGGAATGCAAAAGTAAAAAGTGAAAAGTGAAAAGTAAAGAAACAGCATTAACTGAATAAAAATATACCCTCCCGTGCGAGCGAAACATGCCCGCAAAAAAGATTAAAGACAATCAAGTATTCATTGTGGCAGCATGTGAGTGTATGCATCCACACACACATATGTAAGCATGTCAATATATACATACTCATAAATAAGTGTGATTACTTTGAATGAAGGCTGCAAACTTGGAATTTAAATTTTGTATTAACTGTGAACGAAACCGTGTACCCGATTTGTTGGACGAAGAATATTGCCATTTATTCAAAGAAATTAAAATTAATCGATAATTAAAATTGGAATATTTTTGGATAAAAGAAAAAAACACTTTTTACAAAATCATGTTTCGTCTCGGGTCCGGCTTCAAACGTATCAATTCAATAAAATTAATATAATTTATAATAAATTGAATAGTTTTATGAAAAACTGAAAGAAGAACCGAGCCTTAGGACGAGGTGAGGTTTGAGCCATGAACTGCCGAATACATTTTATGGGCCTGCAGCCATGCCTTGAATATTTTTGTGTCTCAACAGGCAACAAATATGCAATTAAAAGAAATGTTTCAGTATTTTAATAAATATGAAGAACTCTGTGAATGTTGAGTGCACTAATTAAAAAACAATTACCGGAGCTCAGAAATAGCTTGAAGTACTATGAAAATATTTGCATGGAAAAATACAAAATTGTAAATACTAACCAAATTTAAAATATTCACAGAAAACATAAGTGCACTTAATCGTATTTCTGAATGCATGCTGTCAAACGAAGTGAAATGCACTTTGACCATTTATAAATAAACTCATATTTAAAAATGCATATTTATAAAGTAAAGAAAATTCGAATTGTTGCACCTGAACAAAAGGCTCTAATTAATTCTGAATGCACTCATCAATACAGGGATTAACTTTAATTTGAACTAACCTTGAGCATCTGATCGAATTGCCCAGATAAAAAGAACAGCTCGGCGCGTCCTTATAGAAGCCACTCCGTCCGTTTCGTCCATTCCGTCCAGTCGGTGTGTCCGTCAGCGCAATGAGACGGAAATCAGCTTGGTCAGCATTCGATTGCATTCGCGCGAGTGCAGATTGTTGCATTCTTCTGGTTACCAGCGTCGGGTCCCCAGCTCACAGTCGCCTCCACCTCGTTATTCATATTTTTATTATGCCTTGAACCCATCGAGTATGGCTAAAATGGGTATAAATGCTAGGTGCACATGTTTGTGACAGGCAGAAAGAAACATCTCTAACTGCATAAAGTGTATATATTCCCAAGCAGGACGAGCTCAGTTGGTTTAGCCATGTCCGTTCCGCTGCCCTACCAAAGCAAGAAACTAAGAATTTAAAATATATATATTCTTGTATACCGCAGAATAAACTGTGAAGAATTTTGAATGTTTGTAACGACAGCTCGGCCCTGGCTGCAGGGTATCTTCAAGTCAGCCACTCTCAACCGGAGTACTCTTGTTTCTTCTCAATTCACGCTTTATGCTTCGCAATTTGTTTTTGCTCGGCATGGGCAACACTTCTGGGTGCATACCCAGAACGGAATTGGGAATGGGAATGAGAATGGAACGTGTTTGTGCTCCCAATGCGACGCGTTGGCGACTCTTGGCGATAGCCGCCAAATGGCCACCTAGTGCTCCGTTGACTGCGACAGCACCTTGCGGCACATGCCACAGCTATGAGGGGCATGTGCACTCGACGCATGCATGCCGAATGCAATAAGCAACAACAGCAGCAGTAGCAACAAGAAACAACAGTAGCAACTACAACATGTGAATGCGGCCAGTTTGTCAGCCACAGCCACAGCCACAGCCACAGTCGCAATCGCAATGCACATGGCCAGAAGGCGCCACTCACCCACATTTGGCCATTGTTCGCCGCAGTGTTTTATTATTCATGCGCCCCGTTTGGGTCTGCCGCTGCAGTTGCAGTTGCAGTTGTCGCTGCAGTGTTGCAGTTACAAATTCCTGCTCTTTTCGGTTTTTTAGCCAGTTATCATGCACATGCATTTACAATAATTGCGTGTAAATTTCAAGCGTTTAAAAAGCCAAACACAAAAACATTCTCCACTTGAGAGTGCTCGACTATAAGATGCCTGTTCCCACCTGTGTGAATACTTGTTTCTTGACATTTTACAACACCTTAGTGTTCTCGTTTTTTTTAACACTGTCACATGTGTCTTTAATTTATTGGTATCGGACGTGCCAAGCAAGCATTGTTTCGTGAAATACAACAACATTTATTCAAATGATATTGCCTATCGTATCCACGATATTCCTATCGCAATTTTCACAATATCTTGTGTTCCTCTGTGACACTTCTGGGAATTTGAAAGTGTCGCTAAAGACTTTACCTTAGTATCAATATAAAACGATATAAATATCAGCTCGGCTTACGTTTCCGAGCGATTCCTTGCCTTGAGGTTCGGATCGTTAACCGGGCTCAGCTTTTGATTCCAACCTTCTTCTGATCTTTTCAACATTTTATAGATAGATAGTTGGGGCCCTGTGATTAATGCTTTGGAACTATTTCTCCTTCGAGTCATTTGTATTTGAAGCAAAATATGATAGTTAAAAACATGTATCTTACGTGTTCGAATCGTTCGTTTTAAAGCCCTGACACAAACTATTTTCCATTCCCAAATTCCCCCTCCTCAGCTCATATTGAATGTAATTGTACAACTTCCCTATAGACACGTATATATAATTTGTATACCACCCCACTAATTTCCCACTCTTTGGCAAAGTATTGCCAGGCTGGGAATTTTTCCAGCATTTTCACATACACACGCATAAGCAGCCCAAATGGGCAGTTCATTAGAATCATAAAGAATAGTTGCCCAGGGCATATAACGATCCTAGTCAAATTTTCAGAAGAGATTCGTATGCTAAATGCAAAGAGCATAATATCATAATATTTATGAGTGAGCTTTGAGCATAAAAAAAATAGTTTTAAGCAATCTGCAATCCAAATTTTGACTCTTTAGCTCTCTCTCTCTCTCTCCCTCTTGCTCGTAGTCCCTGAGGATTTTAAAATACAACTCGTTAACAGTGGCTGCTGACGATGCTGTGATGTTGCCATCAGCCGCGCCCACTCCACTGACTGTAACCCAACCCCGGCACCGTTTTCGCCCCCTCTTGTAGGTGCAGCCCCTTGGCATCCACCTGCCCTTCGTGAAACGCAAGTTGACTGCAAGTTGGCCTTGTCTGCCCGCGCTAACGTTTTGTTGTTAAGCCATTGGAATTTATGGCGTTGTTTACACAAAAATTGCATTCGCCTTGCAGTTGAGTAAACACACGACTCGCCAAGAAGGAGAGGCGGCATCTGAAGCAGAGACACTGAACAAGAAAAGTGGGAGAAAAACAAGAGTGCACACATCGGGAGTGCCCGGCCAGGAGATAGTCTGTAGACAGCGGCGAGTTGCACTCACATAACATATATTTGAACTTCCTGCAGCTGTAACTTCTTCTTCTATTTTCCGCTTTACATCCTTGAATAACTTCTGAGTTTTGTCTGTGTCTCTAGCTCTTCTAATCGCCCAGTAATGTTAAATTAATTTTGTTTTAAAATTGATACTACGGAAATGTTGGCGTAATCGAAAAAAATATTTGCTCAATGTGCATGTGATATACGAGATAATGTCTTTCAAATTTTAAGCCCAGGATTAGGAGATAGTTGCTCCTGCCCGTAAGATACACTTGCGCAAAACCAGTTCACCCTTTTGAGCACATATACAATGTGTACAGGGTATTAAAAAGAACGGAAAGCAAAAAAAAATACAATTTGGCAAGTCAAATTGAAATAACTGCGTTCCAGAGTTTCAGAATATCAGAATTTCAGCTGCCGGCGTCCTTAATGAATGCCAATTACTGTTGGAGGACCTGCAACTCGATTATGTTAGTGAAATGCAAAAACCGATTTAAATAACGAGTATTTTCAATTGCTCGAAAAAGGACTAAAGGGCCAACCTGCCAGTTCATTCGGTCATAAGGTGTGCATGCTTTAGATCTGTGCCATCTGCTGTTAATTAAA
The DNA here is from genome assembly GCF_003285875.2 of Drosophila novamexicana. Taxonomy (NCBI): domain Eukaryota; kingdom Metazoa; phylum Arthropoda; class Insecta; order Diptera; family Drosophilidae; genus Drosophila; species Drosophila novamexicana. The sequence goes on along the minus strand of NW_020824862.1, from coordinate 357,158 downwards.
ATCGATGGGAGCCGTCAAGAAAGTCGCAGAGCAAATGGCGCGTATACGCAATGTGTATTAATTAATGCGACTTTGCCCCTACACACAAACACACACACACATACCCACACACATAAATTTCAAATAGTCGTAACGTATAATTATATAAGCTGCACAGCGACCCAAATGCGCGATGCCCGTGAGTTAGATAGACATAGAGAGCGAGATAAAGAGAGAAGAAGTTCAACGACTGCCACGGAGCCCGAAACGGTGGTATATAGCATGTTTGCTGTCATCTAAGAGGCGCAAACAACGAAATTGCATTTAGGTGTTGCCAAGAACTGTCCGCCAAACTAAGCACTCGAATCTAACAACAGAACTTTGGCCAAAATTCGAATACAAACTAATTACAAATTGAGATCAAAGATGTAATCGGACTCGGGCAGAGTCTGGCAAAGTACTTCATCAAATAGCTCGATTCACAAATATATAGAACTCTGTTAAATAAAAGGCTGATGGCAAAAGTGTACAAAATATCTACGGTCAAACTTGCCTATAATGAACATCAGCATTTAATATTCAAGAAAAAAAATTAATATTATTATGAAATACCTATTTTGACTCTTTATATCGAAGTCCTACAATCATATTAAGCAAGCAATAAACGGAAAAATATGAGAGAGCTACCAAACGAATTGAAGTTGGCCCAAAACGAACTAATTAGATTTTGAGAGCAGAAATGTAATCGGATTTGGGCAGTGTCTGGCAAAGAAATTAAATTGTTTTCCTGGCTTTTGTCTAGCAGCAAAATGAGCCAAAAAAAAACCCATCAAGATGTATGCATGTGTATACGATGTGTAAATGTATGTACACATGTACATAATAATATGGCACGACAAATGTACGACACGCAAAGCAATCATAAAATGTGCTTTTTGGTTACCTTAATGTGATTGTCGGGCCACATGTGAGCATTGAAAGCAGTCAATTAGCACCAACACAGGCACAGGCAGTTACACACACATACACGCACACATATACGAGCGACATGTGAAATGTGGCATATAAAGTATACGTCGTGTGTGCCCAAAACGCAGGAGTCAAAAGCGGACGCCGCAAAGGTCCGTTTAACTTAACGTTTCCCACGCGAGCGACAACAGAGTTAACCCACAAATATACACACACATGGCACACACACCTTGTCAAGTGAATGGGCAAGGCATATGCCAAAAGTATTCCAAGTTGCTTTGGCAACCGCGCTGCGGTCTTAAAGTTGACAATAGATTAATGTTGCCCCGGAGAGGCATAAAGCATGCCACAATAAGCATAGGTAGTTAATTTTTAACAGACTCATGCCAAGGCAAAGGCCGCACTTTCATCTTCTCGCAACTTGGCAACGATAGCTGCCTCGGCGCGTGACATATCAAAGTTCAAAGCTGGCTAAATTGATTAAGGCCACGCCCAGTGGCACTAATTGCCAACAGCCAGTGGCAGCAGCAGCAGCAGCAGCAACTACAGCAGCACATCCTGCCCATGCCCCATGTCTGTGTGTGTGGTGCAAATGTGCGAAAATTGCAGGTGCCCCTTAATGATGCAGGAAATGAGTTAATGCGCCCATCAAGCGCCAACCACCAGCGTCATCGTCAGTCAGCCAGGCGTCCAGGCCAGGCTCAGTCAAGCGTTTACCGTGCCAACTGCCCCGCTGCCCTGCTGTCCTGCTGCCCATGCTCCATCAGTCGCCTAGCTGGGCATGCAAAGCAGCCCAGTTGATTGGCATCCCAGCTAAGGCAGACGTTATGCTGTCGTCAATGTCATTGGGCGAAGCGCTCACTAATCAGCTTATCATTATTTCATTGAGGGAGTGCGGGGCAGTGCGGGGAAGTGCGGGGGGTGGGGTGGTCACAGAGATAGGGCGCAATAAAAATCCTTGTATTGAAGCCTAAGCGGATTAGGATAGTTGCCAGTCCTAGCCAACCCAATAGACAATGCACAGCAAATGATGGCATAGAGCAAACAGGAGAATTCGATTTGCACTGATTCTCGAAACCTAAATACGCTAGCATATCATATGGCTAAACAACCTTTTCTAACCAATGCCACGCCCTAAGATTTGTCTCGTGAGCTGGGCATGCGGCTAAAACTCTTTTAATTGACCATAAAACATTTCAATTTATCAAATTAGTTATATTTACATATTGAAGAGTTCGTCATAGTATTTTTTTGAGTTCATAAAAATACAATAAACTTATAGATCAAACCATTATATATGGTTCAACTCAGGCTTAGTTACGACTGTTCTTCATCAAACAAATTCGACTAAAGATTTATTCTTGTCTATCTAAAATGAAAATCAATTTAAATCCATTTTGCGACTTGAAAGAAACGTTATTGATAAAACAGATTCGATTTGCGACTAAGTGATCCATTATGATCCATCCTTTTCAGATATTACTCAAATAGTACCAAATTCTTGGATTTTCCTTAATTTTTCTCTGCATTAATCAGGGTCATAGTTTTTTGCTTAAAAAAAAAGCACAACTAAAGTAAGTTAGATATTTGTAAGAACTTTTCTTTTTTAAGTAAAATTCCTAAGAAATCTGTGACTGACATTATTCAATCATCAGTTGGTGGTACCAAAAATAATATCCTGCTCTTGTGCACTGGACATATCATGACATATTCGTTATGCCCAGTGCAAGGGTATTATGACAGTCCGATATAAAATAAATCAATTAAAAGATTTCGGGGTTTTCGGGTCGCGCATCTGAATAAGCCAAAAGCAAAACTAATTAGCAAAGTCCACTGGGAGCTAGCAGTTCGCCGAAGCTAGACTGGCGCTGGTTCTGTATGTGGACATGGGGACATGGGGACATGTTGGCATAGGGGCGTGGGTGGGGCGGCGTAGCTAGTCAAGCATATTGTGATCCCATTATCAGCGTATCATTAATTTAATGCGTGGTACATTAATTGCCGCATTGCGCATTCACAGCACTATGCGCTGCAAGTGGAAATAGTAAATGGAAGTGGAAATAGAAATCAAAATGAGAATCAGAGAGAAGGGCGGAGAACGAACAGCGCGCAGTCACAGCTAGTTGATAGTAATAATAGGCACCAGTTGTAACCTAATATTGATGGCTACCCCCTCAATTTGTATTGATTATTTTTCAGGCAGCACAGCGAATCCGGATGCGAAGCGACTCTACGACGATCTGCTAAGCAACTACAATAAACTGGTGCGTCCCGTGGTAAATGTCACGGATGCGCTGACGGTGCGCATCAAGCTGAAGCTATCGCAACTGATTGATGTCAATCTGAAGAACCAAATAATGACCACCAATCTGTGGGTGGAGCAATCCTGGTACGACTACAAACTTAAATGGGAGCCCAAGGAATATGGCGGTGTCGAAATGCTTCACGTGCCCTCCGATCACATCTGGCGGCCAGACATTGTGCTCTACAACAAGTGAGTAGTGCTCTTATCAAACTAACAAGCATGCCTAATTCCAATATCAAATCCAAATCCCAAACAGTGCCGATGGCAACTTTGAGGTGACCCTGGCCACAAAGGCAACACTAAACTACACAGGACGCGTCGAGTGGCGACCGCCGGCCATTTACAAGAGCTCCTGCGAAATTGATGTTGAATACTTTCCCTTTGACGAGCAGACATGCGTCATGAAGTTCGGCAGCTGGACTTACGATGGATTCCAGGTAACCCTCAAACACAAAAGAAAGAATAACAAGTGCACCCTAGTTGGCAATATAATGAGATACTCTGTTTACGTACGAAAATTTCAAACTTCCCTTCATTCATACACCCACAAAACTGCATCGTTCTAGTGCTTCTTCATTCCCCAACCACGCGCTGCAAAATATGCATTCTTGAATAACAACTAACTCTCTGTAAAGAGCAAAGCAGCTGGCAGCAAGAGGAGGTATTCAAAAAGTATACCATGCGTATGCTTTTATATCATGTTTGGTGTCTCTTATGTTGTCAGAGTGAGGTGTCGACAATTTGAAATAATAATGATCTGCGCGGCAAATAGGAAATTTGCATTTTAAAGAGATATTGGAAAATTAGTTCGAAATCAATCAATAAATAGACAAAAGTTGGCTCAGTTTGAATCCCGCGGTGTAAATGATTTTTCTTTGACCTCATTTATCCCGATGAAGAATGGATTTGGCGAAAAGTGTCAAACAGAGCAATAATCATAAATACGTATCTTGTTCATTTTAAGCTGAGCTCAACATGCTCGAGTACTTAAGCACATACATTCGTGTATGTATTTAAATACATACAAAACAACATGCATTCATACGATTGTAATAGTTGTTACTTGTATTTTAAATATAATAAGGCATAGTTATGTTTATAATACGTACCAGTTTGTACAATGGCATCCGCCAAAGCCATAGCCACTGCCTCCTCCATAGTTGCATCAGCATGGAGGAGCCATTGTCAAAGCCGCCGTCTTCTCCATTGTTCAAGCTGCCATCTCCTCCCATATTGCGATGCTTCCAGCTTTGCTCAAGTTGCCGGTTTCTCCAATATTAAAGCCGGCGCCTCCTCTAATTTAAAATCGCCGCCTCCTGCAATTGAAGGTAAGTCTATAAGACTTACTTGAGAGCAAACAAACATGCAAAATATATTTATAATTTACATATATAAATGCATACATAATATACACACATATACACGCACACACATGCACATGTATATTTACATGCAAATTTGTATATTTCGAATTTTCTTATATACATGCAAAAATTCATACAAGAATACATTACATACTTATATACATACATACATACATACATACATACATACTTATATACATACATACATACATACATACATACATACATATATTTACGTATTGCGGGTACTCTCTAGTTTTATCCGCGGCATGTTTTATGCTTAAAACTTTATATACAATTTTACAAGATTGAAGTCCACGTCTTATGTTAAACTTTTTGAGATATTTGGAAATGAGTTAGCCCATCGTTGATCACCAATCAGTCAGTCCTATATATAGATATCCATTAAAGTTGATCAAAATATATGCTGGCGAACCCATGTTTATTTTGGGAAAATTCTTTTGACAGCCTCTGTGTTATATGGGCTATAACGGGGAATGGAATTGGATGAATTATCGGAATGCAAATTGCAATTTGAATTCATAGAGAATGACTTTGGTTTTTCTGTGATATTTGCACTTCTAGAAATTGGGCTCCTCTGAATGAGTTCTTCAAGCGGGACCGAGTCCTGTGGCTGGTTTAGTGGCCATAAACCCAAATTCGCTCATAATTCGTTCTTGTGGCATGGAAGTTCTCACATTTTATGACCCCACACAGAAACAGGCTACATAAAATGGTCTCTGGCGATTTGAAAGCATACACTCACACACTCACACACACGCACACACACAGAGACACACATTAATACAGACAACACACACAACAGGACGGAGGGGACAGCAGGCACCCAAAGGACAATAAGGTGGCTTGACACCTGCCGGCAATGACAAAGACACAGCAGCGGCAGTTGAGGCCTCGTAAAGTCGTCCTCGTGCAGCATGTGGCAATCGAGGCGACTGCAGCTGCCGCAGCCGCAGCCTTTTGCGACCTGGTCGTAGGGTGGATGGTATATGTGGCATTGGGCATTGGGCTTGGTGCACGTGGCATGGGGGCGACTTAATGCTGCCACCCGCCAGCGACTTGCCAGCTAATGAAGTGGCATTAGAGCGGCATTCACTGCTTGTTGCTGCTTTGCAGCTTAGCGCAAATGAGCCGACAAATGGCCCCCAGCTCTCGACTGCGGCTGGCAACTCTTTAGCCAAAGCCTTGCCTCCCGGTTAACCACATGCGGTGGCACGGGCTTTGGAGCCCATAAAAAGTCGTGCTGCATGTGCAATGCCTGTCGTTGCCGCTGACGTAATGTTCTCCCGGCTTTAATCAAATCTTGTTTTAGCTTGAATGATGCCCGCCTATATGGAAAGGTATGTGTGTGTGTGTGTGTGTGTGTGCTGGCAACTCAGTTATGCAATTCCCTCAACTGAGAAGAAACAAATTGCAGCAAGTTGTTTCGTATTGCAGTGCACAGAAATGCGTGTAATTTGCATAGCTCACGCACAGGCACCGCGCCGTCAATCAAAGGCAGGCACAAACAGACAGACTCACACACACACACACACACACACTACCACACTGGGGCGCATTTTGCAGCATACTTCGAGGCGCGCATGGCGATTTATATAACAAAAGAAAAAAATGTAAGGAAGCATAAAGCCAAATGCAATGCAAGTTGAAAGCTGAGAAACGAAAAGAGGAGGGAAAAGAGAAATAAAGCAGCTAGTAAAGTGAGAAGCAGGGTCCAAGCCGGCATAGTGAGAACCAAATCAAGATGCTTATGGAATAAATTCAAGAAACAAAAAAAAGAACAAGGAAAGTGGCAAAGCGATAAGCAAAGTGAGAAGCAAGGCGTCGAGCAAAGCGAGAAGATTAGATTGCAGAAAGTGCAAAAGCGAAACGGGAGCAAAAGCAAAAACCAAAGAGCCAAATTCATAACAATGCAGAAAGCACAGCGAGAAGCCTCGTGAGAATCAGACCGAGAAGCACAGAAAATTCAAGAATGAGAATCAAAAAAACTATAAAGAAAGCAAACCAAGATTAATTATGCCTCCACTTAGGCGCACTTTTTTATATGCTTCGTCATTATGGTCATACCCTGCCCTGAAATTTGTATTGCTTTTTTTAAATGTGTATTAAGAGAGCGTTCCCAATTAATTTAAGACGCATGCCATAAAGTAGATATGTATATATATCTATATATCAATTGTCGATGGCTTATTATCAATAGCCGAGACTATCTCTAACCATATCCGACTTACTATCCATCCGTTCGGTGTTGTCTTGAAATGTCTATCTCAGAGACGTTGACTAAGTACCAATAAAAGCAACGACAATGCCATATTTACCACACCAAAAGTTTTCGAATTGAAAATGGTTTATATGAGAGATTTGCTCTCGTATCGCATTGCTCCTCCCTCATAAATGTTGTACGCCAAAGTTCCGCCAAGATTGCATACTCTCACTCACTTTCCCTTTTTTATCCTCTCTCTCCATCTCTAGTTCTCTCTCTCTCTCCCTCTCTTTCTATTCTTTATTCTCTGCCTCTCGTTCTGTTTATGCATGTTGTCTTACACTAAATGCAGACCAATTTTAGTTCCCGTTCCACATTTCATATTTGTTTAATACCACCGTACTATGCGATTCTCATGAATTCTAATAGGTCCTACAGGCTATAATGCCTTGATTATAAGTGTTAACCTACCAGGTGCGCGTTGGCCAGCTTAAATGTTTATCTCTGCTAATACTCTTACTCTAATTTACTCTGTTGCACTCTTCCCTCTCTTTCTCTCGCTCTCTCTCGCTCTCTCTCTCTCTCTCTCTCTCTCTTTCTTTTGTGTGCTTAGGTATCTCTGTCTATTTGATGCGCTTAGTATTTCGATTATTGTCAATGAATATACATTGCATACACATGAAGTCTGCATACCTTGGCAGCTGGCTTTAATTTGCCAAAAAGCCAACGTTCATTTGGCATTAAAAGCCAAGGCGCTAACAGAATTTGACATGCCACGACACGTCACGCGCAAAAACGTGGCTATCTGCAGCTTTTTGTGTTCGCTGAGTGTGTGTGTATGTGTGTGTGTGTGTGTATAAAGTTGTCATTGTTGTAATGTTGTTGTCGCTTTCAACGCCTCATTATTTGTGGACGGGGATCCTTTGTGGGCATCCTTTGTGGTGCGCATAAATCAACCGCAATAAGCGGCATCAACAGCGCCGTATCATAACATAGAATATTTATAAACTCTCCAGGAGCAGGAGCGAACACAAATGACAACAAAGGCAAGTGGTAGCAGGGGGCAGGAGCAGGGGGCAAGGCACAGACTATGGGGCAACAGGAAACAGAAACTGGACTGCTTAATGGCCGCTGGTCGGCTTCATTGTGAATTGAAAGCATTTACAATTGTCTGTCAACTGTGCCCCAGTGGCAAAGCTCTCTCTCTCTCTCTCTCTCTCTCTCGCTCTCTCGCTCTCACTCTGTCTCGCTCTCTATTCTGTTCGCTGCTGGACTTTGCCTCACTCTCGCTCTCTTTTTACCTAGCCTCCATGTACATGTCTGGCCCCACGTCTTTCGGTGTCGGAAATATTTCAGTAAATCGTAACTTCCTTATAGTGAAATTTCCGCTACCACTTAAAATAACAATTTCCGCTTCGGCAGTTTCTGTTACAGTTACAGAGTTGCACATAGTTACTGCCACAGTTGCAGCAACTACTTATGGCTGCAACATTCGCAACAGTTGCACCTGGCAAGGCACATCCTGTCTGATTATGAGGCTGTTCTGGCTGCCCGCTCATGCTGAAAGGCAGCGTCGATTGCCTAATTTTATGTTTAGAAATGCAGAACATGCCCACTATGCATGGTGGGGCCAAACGTCGGACGTTGACCGAAAATAAATAAAAAACAATTTTGTATATATTTTGAAAGCGACTGCTCTTGGGAGTTTATTTTTCTCGAAGGGTATTTTTCACCTGTTTACGGCTGTGAGGTGAAAAACGTGTTGCATATTAATTTCTACCAAAATATTTGTACATTTTATCCATGGTGAGCTGTCTGTTGTGCGTGTGAGGGTGTGTGTGTGTGTGTGTGTGTGATCATAGGCTCAATTTTCACACTTGATTTTGCACAAAACGGCATTATGGCGCCCCGCCCATCAGGTACGCCACTCAACTTGACTAAACTCCACTCAATTCAAACTCCCATCGCCACTCACCAAATCGAATTAACGTCACTTTTCAAATTTCACGCTTTTCTCATCGCACACCTCCGCAAAAAGAATGGCCCACGCAGCACTCCAACCGCCGACCGAACGACCGCTCGACCCCTCACCTTTTCGCTCTCTATCTCTTTATCTCTCTATGCAAGCTCATTGAGGCGAAAACGCCAGACAGACGCCCCATCAAATCCCATACGAAAATCGCATCAAACACCGAGCATGGAAAAAGAAATGCATGCAGTTGACGAAGCTCAAATACACTTACCAAATTCTCAGATCCAAAATCGCATACACTATCCAGAAACTTCTTTAAATCCATTAACTTGTATAATCAAAAAACAAACTGATTCCACTTAGGAAGTCTACATGATAAAAATAAAATATAAAAAATTATAAAATAATTTAATATTGAGCAATATTTATTGTTTTTTAATTTATTTATATTACATTTATATATTTCTTCATTTTTATCCTTTTCTTAGTCAGATCATAAATTATTTGATGTTATATTTTGTAAAGCATGGACTAAAACGTTTCGCCTAGAATTCGGATCCGAATATGTCCACAATTATTACGTTAAGCTAAATAGACTTCAGTTCAAGAATTCTCAGGTATTCCTGAATTTGAATTATAGCAAACCTGTTATAGAAACTGGAATTCAATTATTCTGTGCCAGAATCCTTAAAGATACGATATTGCATTTGCTTTTTGAAGCGACCTGCAAAGCTTACGTCTCAGCTGCAGTTGCCAAGGCCAGCAAAGGGAATTTGTGAAATACATGAACAGCTGCCTCAGGCATCAGCTTGTGCCAGCTGTGTGCCTGGCATGCCAATTGCAGCGATGTCCTGTGCACATCCTGCATCCTTGTGCTCTACTACTGTCCATGCTCTGTCAGCTGCACTCGTGCCGAACTAAGCAAAACTGAAACAGAAATTGAAGTGCAAACTTGGCTGAGTTTACTCCGACTTATAGTCGAGCAATGCTCTCCTGTTAGCTTGTTCTGCCAAGTGAGTTGCTACTGTTTTAATACACTAACATGGGGTATTATCACATTGACAATACATGTGTAACAAAAGATAAATCTTTTTTACTTTAAGCATAGTTTTTATAAATTTGCAAATGCTTTATTCGAATTTAATGTAAAGTGTTTTCGTTGCAGTCCATCTACAGTATTATATTACTTAGTTATTATATTACTTATTTTATTCATTATTTATTAATTAACTAAAACATTTGAGAAGATATCACCTTAACGCAAGCCAAAGCAGTTTCTGAAGAAAAGAACGGATACGAATACCCGATGTAAAGAAATTTTTTAAAAAAAAATAGAGAGATGAAACCTGAAAGACATAACATAAATGGTTATCTAACTATGTACGGTAGATGTCAATTTAAAACAGTATAAATAAAAACGAAAATTATTCAATTCAAATTGTGAAAGTATGATATATGACAAGCCCAGTTGTGAAATAAATCGATTTGAAGGATGTGCAAAAGCTGATTAGCAAACCGAACCCAAAGTCAGGGAATTGGTTCCAACTGCGAGTCCTGCCCTAGCTATAGAGTATTTAATGTGCGGTGCATTAAGAGCTCTTTTTCCAGCTGCTACTTTTGCGGCATCTCTATCTCCACGACAATCCAATCTTCCTCTCCAGCTCAATTATGTGCGCTGTCAACGTGTGTAGTCCTGTAATTGTCTAATCACTCCCACTCGCTCTTTCTCTCCATCTCTCTCTCTCTCTCTCTCTCTCTCTCTCTCTCTCTCTCTCTCTCACACACACTCACATATACCAACTGTGGTGTCTTACTCATGCTCTGTACCTTTCTTTTTTTGGTTTGGCAGGTGGATCTGCGTCACATCGATGAACTGAATGGCACCAATGTGGTTGAAGTGGGCGTGGATCTGTCCGAGTTCTACACGTCCGTTGAATGGGATATACTTGAAGTTCCTGCAGTGCGGTAAGTTTTCCATGCAACTACAATACAAATCTACAAACGCCAGCATGCAACAGCAACAACAGCAACAACAACAACAGGTTTGGCAGCTGCTTTGGCAACTTTTGGCCGCTGTCACAAAACACAAACACAAATCTTCCGAATGTCAGAACATTTTGCACAGGTCAAGGATACGAGCAGGACAGTAGCAGCACAACAGCAACAACAACAACATAGAATTGCGACGACGACAAGTTGCTGATGATGAGCCTCTACGATTCGCAATGGGCGTGGTCCACAGTTTACCGCCAATATTTACACTTGTACATGAGGAGGCGTCGTCTGTTTCTCTTTTCGGCCTCCCCGCCCTCTATAGTCAGCAGACTCCATCACAAATCGCAAGTCTTGCGAGTCTGCAAAAAGTTTTTAAATTAAAAAACTTTGGCGCCGGCTACCAAAAGAGCAGCCTCTAGACTGCGTGTGTGTGTTTGTGTGTGTGTGTCGCTCTCGAAAACAACTAGGCTAGAGCTAGGCAAGAGGCTGTTGTTGTTTAATTGCCACGCCCTCATTTACACATACCTGCCCGACCCAGCATGATGCTGCTCGCTCGTGTGCACACACACATAAGCTAAATTGTGGGCGGCCCGAAGGCTGAGAGCTGCCGGCAGAGTGGGCGTGGCTCTAATGTGTTTAGCCCAAGACAAAGGGAACAAATTTCAAAGAGTTTTCGCACATTTTGTTGCGCCTCGCAAAGTGCCAAAAAAGTTTTCAGCTTTGAGCGGCAAATTAATAAGCAGGCTAGAGGCACACACACACACACACACACACAGACTACCATACACACACACACACACACACACACACACACCATCATACACACATTTAGACTGAAACCCGAATGAGCATGGAACAGCAGAAATACTTGAATCTTGCAACTCATTTCGAATATTAATCATTTCGAATATTAATCTCAAAAGCGATTAGCAAATATTCGATTCGTTTACTCTTATCAGAGCTGTCGAGTCGCTAGTTTGCTAAAACTAACCCCAAAAGCGCCTTATATCATATACATATTATTTTCTATTAAATGTGAGCTTAGCTTATCAATTTAACTATTTTTAAGCCAGCCAACACGAGGTTAGTGTTGTTTTTGCTAATACAAAAAAGGTCATCCGCTGCTCCATCCATTTCTCCACGCTTGTAATTCTCAACATGTTAAAGCCTCAAAGAAGGGACAAGCGGTGTGCACAGCTCGAAAGCTCTTGAAATCGCTTTGCGATATTTTATATTTTACTTATTTGACTATTTATATGTTGCTGTTAATACCAAGGTATTATAAAATGTACCTCTAGCCGACCAGCTAAAAAATAGTGCTTATTATTAAAAAAGCACATACTTGATGCCACAATTTGTACAAATTCTCGGCAAGTCTCAATAGACGAATGTCTACAGTCATATTCCTCTGGCCGTCTGTCTGCAGAGGCAGATTGTAAAGAGTGTGCTGGATCCGACCAATATATAAATTAGCTGCCAAAGAAATGATCGTTCAAAAATTAGTTCTTGTATAAACAAATCTTGAGCAAACTTCGCATTTACAAACTTAAACTTATTTCCTACATATATTCATATAATAGACAACATTGAAAGAATCGGACCCGCAATTACGAGCTCAGCTACTTTGCTAACATATCTGCGAAACCATATCAAATCACATAGGTAAAATTTGTAGTCAATCAGTCAGTCAGCCAGCAGCTTAGGGTTTTCACAATCGCTCCATTGAAGCCCAATTTTGGGCCAATCAACTATTGTGCATTCAATTCAACGAACGAGGCACTCAATTATAAACTATCGCTATAAATTTTTGAAGGGTTTCCCCATACGCGGGCACATGTCCTTTTGTTATGGCTGCAATTTACGGATTAGCTGACTGAGCACCGAGCATGCACGAGGATTTCACCGATTCAGTAAAGTCCTGCCCTGCAGGCATTAAGCTTGGATGTGTTGCTGTTGTTGTGCTCAGTTATGGCCATGGTCCAAACAAAATTTGATTACATTCGCAATGCTTTCACAATATTGTTGTTACCTTATCCAGTTGAACACCCTTGAACACCCTTGATTTAGTCCTCTTCCGACGTGTTCTTTTTTTTATTGCCGCAACTTTTTTTTTAAGATTCGCCTTCGCATTGGGCCCCGGGCAACGCAACTGGAATGAAATTTAAGAGCGAAACAAAAGTTGCTGCTAAAAATGCTCATAAAAAAGGGAAGTGCAGACGAGACATCTGTAAGTGGGCGCGGCTAGAAGATATCCTGTACGCAGCGACGAGCTTCCGTATCAAATATTCCCATCTCCACTTACAATTCACGCCATGTTAAATGTTCTGCGGACAAAAATTCCTCTTAAAATGTGTTAATCAAATACCTTCATGTAAAATGTTGTGTCTTACCTATATTGGTTATCGATGCCTGAGCAAGTTATCGATAATCCGAGTGTATACGTACACATGTTGAAAAATAATCTCCATCTGATGAAAACCTATGCACAAAATTTTTGTCTAAAGCCTAGATTGAAAACCGATAATCTAAAATTAAATAATAAATAATATTTTGAATCTGCGCAAGCTACATGTGAGCCTACATACAAAATGTTTCTTAAAGCCTAATTTGAAATTTTACTTTTATCGACTTTGAGGTTAGTGATCGATAAAAATATCTTAATCTATTTAAAGAATATGAAAGCCTTTATACAAAATTTTGAGCCAAGAACCTACATTGAAAATGGTTTATCGATTTCGGGGCTTAGTATCGATAATCTGAAACTTTACCTGCGCATAATTCAAACATTATGCATATGATAGAAACTATTTTTCATCTGCGTAAGCTACATGAGAACCTACTTGCAACTCGTCGATTATTATCGATTTCATAGTTAGTGATCAATAATCTCAGATTTAAATCTGATCGAAATACGGACATTAAGTCGATTGTTGATAGTTTTCGTGATCAGAGATGCCTCCAACTGCCTGTAAAATACAAGAGTTTACCCTTATATGACAGTTTTCAATGAGTACAGGGTATAAAAACCTGGCGACAAAACGTGCAATGAGCTGAGCGTTGCTGTGGTTGTTGTTGTTGTTTTTGTTTTTCTTGCGTTGTCGTTGGCACGCGTGCCAGCCACAAACATGTCGCGACGCACGTCGCCGTTTCGGGTGTCCGTGAAAGTGTTGTTTATGGCCCAGCAGCACAAAGGACACACATACACACACACACAGTCAAAAACAAATAAACTCAAGCAAAAACTGCTCACCTGCTGCGCGGCGTGCAAAATGCACTCGCTGTGGCACATTATGTGCGCTTGTGGCAAGCAGCATTATGTGGCACACCCAAACACACACACACACACACACGCACAAACACCTTGAACTTTACAAAAGTTGCGTGCAATTTAAATGTTAAATAAATCAGCGTAGCGCAACTTTGACCGCAGCTACTCCAAGAGCCGAACGCCTTAGTTGCATGTAGCAAGCCAACCCCTGTCCCTCCCCGACAGTCTGCCTGCCCATAAGCCCCCAATTTGAGGTCGCTTTTGACAACGGGCAACACTATGCGTCAATACGTCCAGGTGTCTGGCAGCTCTATCTAACATAACTCTCTCTCTCTCTCTCTCTCTCCCCCTCTCGTTCTCACGCTGTGTGCGCCATTTCACTTTCTGTCTGTCTGTCTGTCAATCAGCGCCTGATTGCAGTGCTCGGCGCCTAACTGAAGTGGGCGTGCCCATGCAGGCTGTACGTACGTGCCGCTACAGCCACGCCTCAGCGCTCAGCGCTGCGTGCCACACGTGGGCGCCTCAGTTAATTTAACTGTCGATGTTGATGCGCATTAAAGTGAATCCTGGCGTGGAGTCCGCTGCCGCGGCTGCTGCTGCTGCTGAAACTGCCTCTGCCACTGCCGCTGCGACGGCAACTGCTTCATGGCAAAATTACGCTACGTGCTGTGAATTGTGTTGCAGCATTTTAGGCGCAGCCTCGAAAGCAGCCACCCACCAACAGCTGCAGACAATAAAGGGACCAGCCAGCCTTTGACTTTGCCTTGGCCCCGCTTTAGGTGCCACTAGACCTCCTCCGCCCGCATAGAGGGAAAAGCCGCAGTCCGCTTCTGGTTTGTGTCACGCACTTGTGGCATAATTTACTATAGACTGCGGCACACACACACACACACACACACACACCCACTCGTACACACGCACACACGTGGCAGCTGCTGTCAACTTTTTAATTCCTGTCAATGACTTGAGCCCCTTTGCGCTTTGGCTCTGTTGTGTCATTTTTGCTATTACGTGAAGCAGAAGCTGGTGTAATATATATTTGGAGGCTGTATTTTTTAGCCATGTCATGGGTTCAGTCATTATGAACAGTTGAGCATCCAATTGTCTAGCAAATACACGTTCAAGGAGTCAAACGTCTGTATTATTTCTGGGAATCCACAACTTTCACTCAGAATGTGAATATCATATTCTTTACATTCTCAAGTTGTAGGATATAAGTAACTTTTGAATCCCAACGATATTAAGCACTTATGCAAAGCATTTGAAATTCGCGTTTTCTTTACTGATTAAAGAAATTCCCTCCAATTGGTGGAAAATGCGTGAAAGCGTCAGCGGAAGTCAACTAGCAGATGTAAAAATGTGTATATATATAAAGTGTATACATTAGCTTAGTATACTCGCTCATTTTTCTTGGCATATACAAAAAGCGGCAAGACTCAAAGCTTTTAGAAGTCCACATAATAAAGTTCTGAGTATCAAATGCGATTGCATTTCTACTCAACTAGTTCGCTGTAAATCTAAGCCCTTGGGGTTTTAAAGCTATATATGAATAATTATACCTATTTTATTATGATTACCGATTAATTACCGATATATTCTTAGTATAAGTAATTGTTGAGGGGATTTGAAACCAGATCCTCCCTTTTCGGTAATAACCTTTACTTGCTTTGCTGCCCCATTTGAATACCTTAACACTTATTGAGCTGTTCTTGCTGTCATGACCTTTTCCATGTCCTTACCTATTTATGGTATATATATCTTCCAAGCAGCACCCTGCCAGCCACTGTTGTCGCTACCCCTGCGGCTGTTTTGTCTAATTGCCACGCTGCGTTCTGCGTTGCGTTACGTCGCACAAAATCAGGATGCCAGGCACATTCACAGGGCCGCCCCTTGGCAGCCAAGCAGCCCTTTGCTCGTCAAACTTATCGACAGACACTTTTACTTTAACTTTCGCTTTTACTTTTGTTTGATGGCTTGATTACAGGTCGCCAGGCAAAGGCAAAAGCAAAGGCAAAGGGAAAGCCAAAGGCGCAGGCTGCCATCCATCGATGCGCCTGATCGATTAAAACCATAATTAGCAAACTTTCGAGTGAGCCAAATAACACAGCTCCTTAGACTGCCTCCTTTTGCTGTGCTTCTTTTGGCTAATAGGTTTCTGGCGGGCCTTTTTAATGGCTCCAATTTCCATTTAGCTGCGAGTCTTTGTATTAAGTTCAGTTATTAAAATTCTATTACTTACATCAAATGGCCCAGCTCCAGCTTCTGCTTCTCTTGCTGCTGCACTCCTGTTCTGCTCCAAGCACTGATTTCTGCGTTCTGCCGAATTCCGCACCAAATTGAAACAAAATGACAACAACAAAAACAACAGAAGAAGCAATTCGACGGAAATAACAAAAAAACAAAAAAAACAAAAAGGAAAAGAACCTCAAAGCGAAAAGAACTTGGCACAAAGTTGTAGAAATCAATCAAGCGTTGGACCCATAGCCATACTCTTACGCTACAGCACCCACTCACTAACCCACTAACCCACCCACCGTCTCTTACTCGCTCCCACATCCTGCTGGGTTACAAGGTGGCAATGGCCGCCTAAGGGTCGCCGCGGATTCGCTTTGAAGCGCGCCGCCTGCATCCTTCGGCGTTCTGCGGCCATTTTATGTGGCATTTGTCTTTTTGCTTTGCCTTCTTTTAGTCTGCTTTTCACTTCTTTTTTTATGTTGCCAATCATTTAGTATTTATGCGTGTGTGTGTGTGTGTGTGTGTGTGTGTGTGTGTGTGTGTGTGTGTGTGTGTGTTTGCTGCCAATCAGCGTTTTAGCCATTTCGGTCAGTCGGCATCAAAATCTCTGCCCTACCTTCCCTTACGGTGGGGCATTTTAGCTTAACTACTTGAGGTTCGTGCCGCGGCACTTTTCAATTCTGTGTCAAGACGTTCTCATCAACCAATTCGCTTACATTTCGCCAACTGTTGGTTCGTACCTTGGTTCGCCAAATAACGAAAACATGTGCTGAATGCAACATAATGGGCTTAACCGATTCCGGCTTAAGCGAATTTGTAAATTTGCGAAAAGCTTTCTTTAAACATTTAACTTTAATTTGTTTCGTTATATCAATAAAAATAACAATTCTTTTGGAATTTCCCTTTGTTCAAACCTAGTTTGCAGCCTTGCTTAGAACGTTTGTTTTTCTTAGCGTTATGTTTGGCTTAAGGCTCGAACCCGCCATTTAGGTTCGGTTCATGAGCCCATTGGTAACCAGCCTTGAGCCTAGGTCTTGGTTCAACCTTTGGGCTTTTCATATATTCTCAAAATTTTAATGACACAATCCAATTTTAACTCACCGATCTACCGAAGATATTACCAGCCTTAGATATTCACATATTGGGGCTTAAAATGGATCTTTTCCGAAAATTTGAAAGTTAAAACCTAAGTTATATGTATATGCATTGGGGCTAATGTGTAACTGTGCTCTTTATATTATATTCTAACAAACAGAATTTCAGGCTTTTTTCACTGGCAAAAGTCGACGATATTGTGAAATTCACTGCATGTGCTTTGTCTCTCATTTTCGGGCCCATTTCCCAGCCGCTGTGGGGCTTTTTCATTTTGATTTGGTTTTTGGTTTGTTTTCATTACGCATACGCCGCGTCGTACGAGGCATTGATGAATTGTTGCCACTGCCGCCTGCCTCCTGCCTCCTGCGTGCAGTCACATCAACCATTCCTTTTCTTGGCTTGTTATTTTTCTTGCCTGATGGCTGGTTGTCGCTGTTGCTATTGGTGTTGCCTACATGGCGCCACCGTCTCCAGCAACAACACACCATGGCGATGGCGGGGCGATGGCGATGGCGACGGCGACGACGTGTCCAGACGTGACCAGACACGCGCTCGTATTTGGCCGCATGTGTGCGACTTTTGCTCCTGCTACACCTATAGCCCCAGTCGCTTCTCCCAGTTGATTTGCTGCGGGCTAGGGCTAGGGCTTTGCCTATTTTATGATTTATTGTATGTTTTTTTTGCCCAGCTACCCCAACTAACATAGACATCACAGAGCTTATTACACTGACCTTTACACACACACACACGCACGAATCTCAAGTTTAAAACAAATAGATGCGAAACCAAAAAGTTGCCATGTCGATACTTTGAAGCTTAAGAGTTTTCCAAGTTGTCTGTGCAAGACACAGCAAATGGGAGTTGTTTACAATGAAGTGAGAGCTTTTCGGTGGAGCGAGAACCAGAGACTAAAGTGTCCAGCTCATTGAGTAAAGCACACTTAAGCCGTCTTATACTTGTCTTTATTAATTTTTCATTTTCTTTTACAACGCAGAGAGAGAAAAAACGCTGCTAAGACAAACTCTTTTGAAGTGCATTCGTAAATGAAACAGTCGTACAGCTTGAGTCAAGCATAATTTCTACTTAAGTATATATATATATATATGATATATATGTTCTAAATGTTGATGAATTCTGGCGTCAAAAAAAATCAAAGATGATTTAAACCTTAAATGAATTTAACCTAGTATATAAAGTCGTGTTGGTAGAAGAAAGAGAAAAGTTTGAGAGAATTGGCACGTTTCCATTTTGATTTATCTCAAAACCAGATTTAAGACGTTGCGTATTTAGCAAGTCAATGCTTGAAATAAGAGTTTCACACTTAAAACCAGTAAAACTCCGAAAAGTTCTAAAGTTCTTGGTTATTTCTCGCAGTGCACGCATTTCCTCACGCTCCAGCCAAAGCTTAAGCTAGCTGACAGCTAGTTAAATTGCGCTTCGTTTTCGCAGTCTTTACTGTAATTGTAAAGCCCTCTGCTCAGTGCTGCCAGATGTGCTGCAGTCTGTCTTAAGGTAACCAGACCTCAGTTTAATCTACATGCTGCATTTTTAAGCAGTGTGGCAAGGATTGATAAATTATTACAGCCAAATATTATTTAGTAATTGATTCTCGGGTAATATTTAAGATTCAGATTCAAAATGGAGAGCGTGGAACTAGGAGTAAGTGCGGGCATATTACCGAGTCAACTAAATTAATAATTTAAGCACAGTCCATAAAGTGTTATGGTTGAATATCTTCAAAACTTTGTAAGCTCTCTTGATTTCATTAAAATCACATAAGGCCAAGGCAGATTTTCAGGAGTTGCGCAACTTAATTAAACTATAATTAACTTGAACTTTTAACGGATTCTAGTTACGAGCCGCAAAACGTTTTCTATGATGTCTTTTTACACTTTGTCCACACTGCGAACAAGTATATATTAGCATTAGTTTATTAGTTTTGAGCCATATGCGCCTTTAGGTTCGTGTTGCTTCCCGCAAGAACGCAACTTTTTCCACCCCTTCAAAGCTTAAGACAAGCAATTTATGTTTATATGTATTTATCACTCACATGTACTAGACAATTGCTGAGCTCCTCAATACCTCGAGTCACCTGATTTGTGGTTTTAGAGTCAAATATTGAAGGAGTCGGGCCAGCTATTACTGCTTTTGCCATTTTGCTTTTGGCATTGCTCTCTGAACCGCCTTAACTTTTGCCTCACCTGACATTAGATCGATTGAGTATCATGAATGTTAGTTTCTATTTCTTCCTCTGTCCGTTTGGCCTAGCCTGTGAGCTATTTTTTATTTATATACCGGATTTCGACTGATATATGAAGGTTTCCTCTAAAGTGATAGTTTTGTATTTTGCCCAAAATCGACCAGATGAGAAGATACCCTGCATCCAGCTGCAAGCCGCCTTTAAAAACATTTTAGCTTCCTTATAAACACACACTCGCTTAGCCCCACACTAGGAAAAACACGTTCTTGGATAACTTTCAGGCAATAAATACTGTGTTATTACCTTAGCCGAAGTTTATGGTATACCTCTAATCTGTGTATACTATAAACCAAGTTCATATTGTTAAAAATCATTATTTATCTATGTTATGAAGATGTAGATATACCAAGAATATACACATATTCGTTTTAGGTTCAGACAGGGTTTCTTCTGTCTGTTGCATACATTTGAACAAAACCATTATACCCTTCGTGCCCATTTCCACAATCTTTACAGGGTACATGGAAAACTACTCCAACGCTGCTGTCCAACACATCTTAAACTGTGTCCAACGCTTAGCTGGACATATTTTAGTCATTTTATTTTGGCCATGTGATAAGCATCTGTCGAAGCAACTTGTGCCTGTTATCATCGTCATCGTCATCATTATCGTTGTTCCTAACCTCTGCTTTGCCATCTATTGCCACATACTTCATGTCTATCTGTGTGTGTGTGTGTGTGTGTGTGTGTGTGTGTGTGTGTGTGTGTGTGTGTGTGTGTGTGTGTGTGTGTGTGCTTAGCAAAATCAACTGCCAGAAATACTTCGTTGTCCCGGCAGCAGCACTGTCGACGGTTCTGCCGAATACAGCAAGAGCTCTGCTCGTGCTGCGCTCCTGCCCGCCCCTTTGTTGTTTATTATTTATTTACAATATTTTCTTATTCAAAATGAAGCCGCAAGCCGCTTGGAATTATTGATGGCAAATATACAACATACACAAGACCTAGCAGTGCCCAGGCCGTGCCCGGCCAGGCCAGGTCAGGCCAAACCCTTTGCCCACTGTTGTTGCCTAGCTGCCGGACATTTCTTTTTCTACCTTTTATTTTTTTATTTTTTATTATTTTGTTTTCCCCCTCCAGTCCACTCGAGAGTTTTTCAAGTGCGGTCGCCAAAAAGTTCTTGACTCAATTTACAAAATTTGCTTGCTTTCTGTTTTTATTATTTTTTATTTTGTTCTTCTTCTCTCTTGTCTTGCTGGCAGTTAAAGATTATTAACTTTTAAATTATGTAGACGACAGGAGCCGACTGGACAAGCGGCAGCGCGACTGGTGTCAGGTTCATTAGCCAACATATACGGCCTGCGGAGCGGGCGGCTGAGAGGGGGGGTTGAGGTTTGGGGCTTTGGTAATGAAACAAGGGGCAGCCGCCGCAGTCCGCGGGCCACAGTTTGGCAGGCAGCGAGCAGTTTGAGAGCCACAGCGAAGCCTTTAGAAATTATTGTGAGCTTTTTCAATATTTATCGTGGCGCTGATGATTTATGTGCTTTGGGCTTGCCACACACACACACACACACTCACACACACACACATAATATATGATGCCGTTGCGGATGTGCTGTCTGCGAAGCAGCAAACAACGGACTATAATAAATAAACATTTACGAGCCATGTGGCATATTCTAACCTATGCTCTCTCTCTCTCTCTCTCTCTGTCTTTCTCTATTTAACTAACTTTCTCTGTTTTGTATTCTATAGGAATGAAAAATTCTATACGTGCTGCGATGAGCCCTATCTGGACATAACATTCAACATCACAATGAGACGCAAGACGCTCTTCTACACGGTCAACCTGATCATACCCTGCATGGGCATCAGTTTTTTAACCATATTGGTATTTTACCTGCCATCGGACAGCGGCGAGAAGGTGAGTTCATATGCGGCGCATTGCAATTTCATTTTGGGTAGCTTTTCTTTCAATTGTCAACATTCACAATGAACCACCAGCTGATGCATCTACATTTATTTTCCATTTTCCATTTCTTGTTGTTATTTTTTTGTGGATATTTTCTTTTATGGTCTTTCAACCAATTGCCATAATTTATTGCACACACACTTTTCACAGGACCCCCTTTCAATGTGCTTTTAATTAAAAACAAAAAAAATATATAAGCAAGTATCGCTCTAGCTGAAAGAAGTCGACTTGTAAATACCCTGCACCCGTAGCATGCAGTCGTACCTCTTAAAATGTAATTTCTTATTGTCCGACCGCCATGATCTGGGCTTAGAGATGGCATTCATATGTGAATATATGTTTATTATCATGAAAAATACGGCTAGCATATACCTCTTCAAATACATATTCTCATTCCGAGAAAGTGGTATCCAAATAGAAAATACGGGTCTTCAAGTCTCCATTGCTTTAGTAGGGTATTTAGGAAATCAAATTTTCAGAAAACAAATGAAATAAATACATAAGAAGAACTCAGTTGATTTAGTCTTTTAACAATTCATACAAACAGACTAAACCATTTTAATGGGTACAGGGTATAATAATTTCACGCTTAAATGAAAATGAAAATGAAAATGAAAATGCATTTCAACATGCTCTTTCTTTTTCACTATTTGCCGCCATTTAACTTTGAATTAATAAAATTACATGTTGAATTCAATTTAATGCGAACAGATATGCATACACTCAAACACACTCAAAAACACTTAAACACACACACACACACACACACACACACACCGACACAGATGAATTGTTAGCGTTAAAAAACGTGCGCTATTTGTGGTTTGTTCTGCACATTTCTCAGCGCGATTCTTTGTGCCGCCCGCTGTGGCAAAAAAAGAGGCCTAAAATGGACAGAAAAAAAAAATGTGAAAGTAAAAATAAAACGGCATAATGCATAAATATAAATATTAACATGCTGTGGGGACTTATGAATAAATTACGGCCAATTTTCAAAATAAATAAAACTCAAAAATAATTTGTATATGAGCGCGGTTTTTATGAAACTGTAACGTCGCCGTTGACGCTGACGTCGACGCTGACGTCGACGCTGGCAGCGAAGCTGCGCTTCAGCCGTCATGCATAATTTGTGTAATAAATATTGACAGTACATACCGTCTATTTGATGGAGCACGCCTATAGCCTTGTGACAGCCGGATAAAGCGATTCGCTAGAGAATCCGCAAATGCAAATTATACGAGTTAAATAATTACATAACCTGATAATTCTCCAATGGAATTGCAACTATTTAATGTAATGCGTAATTGCAAAAACCTCTCTTACCAGTCGCACAGCGAGTAATAAGTCTCGTTGTATTTTGTGAGAGTCTTGACTTAGCTGAAAAGTGGCGAGTAAATTATGATTCGCTGCTGCGGCAAAAACTATATTTTATAAGCATTTGTTTGTCAAGCAACAGAGTGCAATTTTCTACTCGCAGATGTCACAAGAGCGAGTATAATTAAATCGCTAATGCAGCAACAAAGAACTTACAAGAGCGTTTAAATTATTTATGTAAATTGACTTAATTGTCAATCGTGGCCGTATCCACAAACTACTTCATCTGACTCGCTGATGTAAAAACGGCGAGTGCATTTTAATCGCTAATACAGCAAAAGACGACTCGAGAAAACAATTGCGATGAAGAAAGTGCTCGTTGAAGAAAGTCGGGCGAGTAAGGCAAGACTCGAACATTTGTACTAAGAGATATAACGAAGCTGATCGATAAGCAATATTTTGTATATTCGAACGAGACAAGATAAGCGCTAAACAGTTCAAAATAAAAGAGAGAATTGGTTAAGTGAGCGACTGGGCCGAGGTCTGAGGCCTGAGGATAATATGGCTATGGCAACGGCATTTCAGTTTCGGTTGGCTCGAATAAACAATTCATTGGCTTTTTATTTAACGAGCCAGTCGAGCCGGCCGTGTTGTTCGTTCCTTTTATGGTCGCACGACAGACAGATAGATGGTCAAGTGGTCTGATGGACAGAGCACACACAGGGCCCGCACAAATATTTGCGCCTAAAAGCGGTCAACATATTGAACAGCGCATTCCCAGCAATGGGCAGCACACATCCCGGGATCAGTATGGTGGGCCATAGAATAGCCCGAATTAAGTTTGGAATAACTATCGCAGCTTTTGCACGTAGCGGGCCAATCGGAGTCGAAATCGGATTCAGAATTCGAATTGGAATTGCAATTGGCAATTTACATGCATATGCGGCGCAACGCACTCCATTCATTCAATTGCCGGAGCTGTGTTCGTGTCCAATACTAAGTAGCTGGACACTGGGTAGCCACTCTGGTCGTTACACTTTCAGCGCCCACTGTGCTTTTATTTATTTATTTTTTTTTACTTTTGTGGAAACAATCACATTTTATACTACATATGTGGGTCAGCCTCTGAAGCCCGGCTGAATGCGACACAGGCGCGAAAATGTAGTGCACATTAATTACACACACACGCACACAAATGCACAAACACATTTGCATAAATAATGTCGCACCCCCTTGCCCTACCCTCGCACACTTTCTCTCTACGCGAATGCCCCATTAAGCCACGTGATTTCAGGTTGAGAACTTTGTACATGTCGCTTGTCAAAAGCGACTTGCAGCCTTAATTAGTCAGCGCTCTAATCGCTTTACAGCACTTTGCCTAACTAAGGCTAATTATCATAAAATCATTAGGCATCAAATTTATGCACACACACACACGCACACACACACACACACGTTCTCAAACACACTCACGCCCACAATGGCAGACATTTGAGTTTTTGTGCAGCAGCAGAATAACCCAAATTGTCCGTCTCAGATTCGACATTTAATTACTTTTTCAACACACTTCATTACAAGCAGCTTTCACACACACACACACACACACACATATACACACAGGTGGAAGAGTATGCAGCCACCTGAGCCACCTGGGCCACCTGTCCTGACCCGCAGCTCTCTCGCTCACTCGCTCTCTCTTTCTCACTCCGTCTCGCTGTCCTACACTTACACAACAAATCATATTGGGTTTGCTTTATTGAGCTAGCTGCGAAGTATGCTATGGTTTTTATGTGCTCGACGCCGCAATATATGCTGCGAATATTGAAGCCTGCCAGGCACCATGGTGCAAACTATGGCTTTTTCGGGCAAAAATGAAACATTATTCTTATACCCTTTCAGACAGCTTTGCAGCAGCTTCTACAAACTCCACTCACCAGAGGTCTGAAACAAATCCGAATTGCTGATCCACCTAAGAGACAAAATAATATAAACGCAATAACTAAACCTAAGTTAATCTACTCCACTTTCTCTTAATCCTTAGCATCTTGGTCTCGTCGTTAAATACGTAACATAAGTAACAACCAGTTCCGTCTAACCGTCTGTCTATGCGGCACAGATAACAGATTTTTACCTGAGCTCTGCTTAACAGCTGTTATCTAGACATATGTTATATTAACAGTTGTTGCCTTGGCTTACATTTTCGCATTATCTAGATATATGTTATATTAACAGCTGCTATATTAACAGAAGAAAAGTTAATTCATCCCACAGTGGATGCCTGGCCGGAGGGTAGGCAGAGGCGGAGGCGGAGGCGGAGACGGCAGCTTAGTCACTCAGCTTTCTATATGTTAATTTAAATTTCTTGTAGTTGTTGTTGTTTGTGTTGTCGTTGTTGACTCTTCTTCTTCACCAACTCCATCTTCTGTTTGTTTATGCATATACCACACACTCACACACACACACAAATCAATTGAAATTTGCTTTGACTTTCTATAGATATATATGTATATATATATATTAATAACTCGAGTATAAAATTCCCAAAAATACAAATATGCTCGCAAATGAATCGAAATTAATTTTGTTGCTGCGCAAATAAAGTAACCATGGGAATGCATACAAAAGAGAATAAAATCAAATTGTGTTTACATGCTGCTTAACTGAATGCTTTTTGAATTAGCTGAATAAATTCAGATAATTTTGTTGCTGTTGCTGCTGTTGCTGCTGTTACGGCTGCTATTGTTGTTGTCGAGGCCACAGCTGAATAAACTCTTAAAATACGCAAAAGTAATCATTTCTGTCATTGAATAAAAGCCAACCATACGCAGTCCCCATGCTATGTGAGGTCTCCTTTTGAATACAATATGCCTGACCCCACCCTCAAGCCCAAAGCCATAGCCGAGATAGTAATGGAAGCTCCATTGTTGGACTTCAAATGAAAATGCCTTTGGCAAAACTCTAAATGGCATTGGAAGAACATACTTCAACAAGTCGCAGCTCGTTCTCAACAGAATTATGTTGATCAAATTTATTTTTAATAATTATATACGAAAAATCCGATTTCAAATAATTCACTTTTATTAAATCCTGACTAACTGAGTCGTGTTTAAGCCCAATGCGTAGGAACTGTAAAGGTTAGGCTTTTATTTAAGTTCATTTATGTGCACGCTCCGCCGGAATAGTCGGCTTTGGAATATTCCACCCGCAGCTGTGGAATATTAGTGGAAAACAATTCAAAGAAACTTCTTTATTTATTATCCGATCGACTCACGCTGATAAAAGTTGCTAAAAGTAAAAAGTAACAGAAAATTAGCAAAAATAAAAGTAACTTAAAACCAAAAAAAAAAAAAAAAAAAAAAAAAAAAATCATCCGATCGGGCTCAGACTTATTTTCAAGCAACTTGATGGAAATTAGTTAGAGAGATTAGAGATTAGAGATTAGACTACAAGTTAACCCAAATTAATATATATGGTATTTAGCCAATCCTTTAAGAGAATAAATGTCTTTAAGGGGTATCCTAAAGTTAAGCAAACTCATGTCAACATAATTATATTAATACATTCATGCAACTAATGCACATACATAAACCTTATCAGCAACATTTTGATTGCGAGCACTTTGCGATTGTCGTTCCTTAATGGCGGCAAGGGCTGGCTCCAAGCCCTCAACGCGGCGCCAACTCGCTTTTCCGCTCACCTGCAACTCAATTTCCCAAATCCCTTGCGCTGTTCCGTCGACCGTCTAAAATCTGCAAATGAACTTGACTAGAACATCGCCTGACTTTCTGCGCCCATCACTCTCTCTCTCTCTCTCTCTCTCTCTCTCTCTCTCTCTCTAGCTCACACTCTGATTCTCTCCTTCTAAGTGTTGCCCATCTCTATCTGTTGCAGGTCTCATTAAGCATATCCATTCTGCTGTCGCTCACTGTGTTCTTCCTGCTGCTGGCGGAAATCATTCCGCCCACGTCGCTGGTGGTGCCGCTGCTCGGAAAATTTGTGCTCTTCACCATGATACTGGATACGTTCAGGTGAGTGAGTGTGACTATGAATGTGAATGCCAAACGAATATAAATACGATTGCGAATGCGAATGCGAATGCCAAAGCACGTTCGATTTGCATGCCAGCTGATAACGTTTAACTGTACCCTGGGGTGGGCGTGGCTGTTCACCTGCCTGTCTGCCTATCGCCTGGTTGTCCCTTGTTTATGTGACAGCCGCCGCGGCGGAAGCGGATGCAAAAAATAAAATTGCACGATCTTGGATTCTTTCATTTGGGGTATACACCCATACCCATTACAAATAAATAGACGGGGTATACTGAAGCCCCATTCACATATAGTACATGCAAGGGCCAAAAGTCGAGTCGAGTCACATTTTGCTTTCGAATTGTCTCACCTTTATGCCTTAATCATGCTATATCGAGGGTGCGACGATATTTATGGAAAACATTCTTTAATGCTCACAATTTCCACTTAGAGTTCCTTGTGTTTGATAACTAGGATATCTGCTTGTCGGTCAAATACAAGATTTTTCATCTATTTTTTTTAACCTGAGCTTATTCGTTTGGCCAGTTGCCCACATGCCACGCCCCAGTCGACTTGACTTGACTTGACTTGAGTTAACCCCGCCTCGGCTCGACTCGGCCGCAAGTCAAACTTCAAAAATGGCCCCGCAATTTACAGCCATTTGCCACGCCCACAGTTGCCGCACAAATGGCCGCCTAATTGTTTGTAAACAAAAGTCGAGGCTGACGGCCTGAGCTGTCCGGAGCTCACACGGAGCGCGTTCCTTGGCTGGCTGTGGCTGTGGCTGAGTCTCAGGTCGAGTCGAGAGGAGTCGAGCAGAATGGCCATGCCGTTTGGCGCAACAGGACTCGGACTTGGACCACAAATGATGTAATTAAGGCAATGGCCACAACAGCAGGCTCTGCCTCTGCCTCTGCCTGTGCCTGTGTCCGGGCTGGCAGCTAATTAGACAGACGCGGGCGTCACAAGTTAATTAGCCGGACTAAAAGACTAGACTACGCCCACACCCTATACACACACGCACACGCACACACACATACTAACTAGCGCCACGTTTGTCTCCTTTGCAGCATCTGCGTGACGGTCCTGGTGCTGAACATCCATTTCCGGTCGCCGCAGACGCACACGATGGCGCCCTGGGTGCGCACGGTGTTCATCAATCAGCTGCCGCGCTTTTTGGTGATGCGCCGACCGCTTTATCCGATCAGCGAAATGATGTATGTGCTTTTGAAAATATATATACATATATATCTATGTTGCATAACTTAATCAATCACATTAATTAACTTTGGCCATTTCCATTTGTCGCCCGCAGCAAGTCCTCGCGCCGGCTCATGGTGCGCACCTGTAATGGACTCGAGCTGAGGGATCAAATACCACCGCTGCCACCGCCCGTGGCACTGTCCCGGTAAGTGTGTCCGGCTTGTGCGGCCTGATTGTATGCAACTAACGTTTGATTTGCGGCACTTGCAGCATGCACCACAGCCCCAAGACAACGTCGCGCAGCACCTCGCCGCATCTGCAGCACAGAGTGCAGGCTCTCAGCTTGATGGACGAACTGGGCGGCATAGGCGGCGGCTGCGGAGCATCGACGATCACTGGACATCTGAGCTCGCTGTATCCGCCAACGATGTCGACGGTGAACCAGCAGACCTCGACCACATCCTCGCTAATCGATGCGCAGTACCACAATCAGTACCAGCAGACGGGCGGCTCTTTGCTGGACCATCCGCTGACGCCGACCAAGTTCCGTCAGATGACCTCCACCTCGAGCCAGACGGGCCAGAATGGAGCCGGTCATCATCATTACATTGCCGGCGGCGGCGGCGGCGGCGGTGGCTGTGCGGCTGGTGGTGGGGCTGGCAAAAGCAGCTCCACCTCAACGCTGACGCATCAAGCCAGCCAGGCTGGGAGCTATCATCTGTATCGCCAGCAGTCGAGCTGCTCGGCCAACTTCTCGCCATTGCCGCTGCATGCGCATCAGGCGCACGCTTCGACGAACACCAGCGACCTGGGCCTGGGCGGTAACCACAATCCCAATGTGATAAAGTCCACAACGACGGTCAACTCGGTGGCGACCGCCTCGACGCTGGCCGATTCCTGCTGCAGCGGCACCATACAGATACACCAGGGCATGGGCGCCGGCGCCGCCTGCCAATCCTCGGAGCTGCTGCATCTGCACCGACCCACCACATCTGCCGCGGCTGCGGCGGCGGCGGCGGCGGCAGCGGCAGCAGCAGCGTCGGCATCGGCATCAGGTGCCAGCACCTCAGCAGCTGCTGCTGCGGCTGCGGCGGCGGCAGCTGCGGGGGGTATCACGCCGCCCCCACCACCACCGCCGGCCTGTGATATACTGCCCGCCTGCCAGCGCGAGGGCGGCCCCCATTGCTGTACGGGGCGGGGCAATGTGCGCCAGCGCTGGCACACCTGCCCGGAGCTCCACAAAGCCATGGACGGCGTCACGTACATTGCGGATCAGACGCGCAAAGAGGAGGAGAGCACACGGGTGAGTTGCGAAGCCGTAGAAGCTGAAGCTCAAGCTGAAGCTCAAGCTGAATGTCTGGCAGACGCCAAATTAGGCTAAGCGATGTCGCCAGGCAAAGCCGAAAGCCGCTTAGCATTTGGCGGGGCTTAGCCTAAGTGCCAGGCAACTGTCATGGCATAGGGCGGATCGGAGATTAGGGATTGGGCTATGGGCCTACAAAATTGGGCGCACAATGTTAATAGGGCAACGCGCTGGCGGGCGCAATAAATTAGAGAGGCCTTAGCTTGGATTTATTGGAACGTCAATAATCGATGGGCGGCGACTCGATGACACCTAGCCAGGACAATGGCGGTAACAAATGAGCACAACTACCAGCTACCGCTTCCAGATGATAATGATAATGATAACGATAATGATAATGATGTTGCCGATAATATGGTCCAGACTAGAGACAGGCTTGCCCTTTGGTTGACCTTTCATCATGCATGTCCCGTGGTGGTCTTTCGTTTCCTGTCTGCGAGAACGGAGCATCGAAAAGTTTTAATGACTTTTCACGCCCGGCAGGTCCTTTGAGCCCTTGTGCAGTCCTTGCAAGTAGTTTGCCACGGCATAATGAATGTCTTGTGGCGGCACAAATGCCAATAAAAGTATTTTATTAAAATTACGCACACATTCAATCATTATTGGAATGTCATGCTGGGCTTAAGCCCTGCCACAGCACACAACACAACACAGCATACACATAGCGCACAGGACACGCAGGACATAGCACGACAAGCGGCAAGTATCGAGTTATGCGGGAAAAACATCAGACAGAGCACACATAATAGAACAGTTGGCTCTGCCAAAGTGAGCGCCGGCATTTAACACACATTCGGGCAGATGCTGGGGGCACGGAAACGGAAGGTGAATCCATAAAGTCATCTGAATGGTCGTGAGTCCTGACAGCGTGTCAATCATGCCTCGCTTATAAATAGGCCAAAAAGAACTCGTGACAATTCAAATGTTTCGAATGTCTTGCTGCACACACTGAGCTGCTCACATGGCATTCAATGATATGACTCAATTAACAGCAAGTACTGTGAATCATTTGCAAGTTGATTCTCGCATTCAATCAGATAATCCCTTATGATGTAAATGATTTGATTTAATATTATATTTAGTTTATTGAATTATTATTATTGTTTTTTATTTGCTGCAATCAGAATATTATGTCTTAAGTCAATGTATATGCTTTGAATGATTTGTTAACGAATTGATTCATTCATTCAATTCATTTATTCAGTTTCAGTTCATTGCATTTGTTTTGTCTTTCAAAACATTTTAAATGTCATTCACACATTTATTCAATCATATGTTCAATATAATTTTTTCATTTCTCATATCATCAATCTATTGTTTTAACATACTGTGAATCAAATTGAATAACTCAGACAGCATTCATTTAAAGTTGTATTTTAATAACAATTCAATATAGCATTAACTCACTTATTTAATCAGACTGTCTGAATGCTCGTTGATTTTGTATCCAATTAGACGCCTCATGTCAATGAATATAATGCGAATGACTTAATGCGCATGGACATTGATAAATTAGTATTCACTTTTATTTATAACGTTGCCTTTAACAGTATAAAGAATATCTATAATTATGCTAACCGAATGAGCATAATTTAATTCTCATTCAATGTGAAGTTTTATACAAACGCAATGATTCGAATGATTCGTTTTGACAAGAGCTATTCATAAAGGCATCAAGCGATTCTTTCGCTTTTGATTCATCTCCCAGTAATCCATAGCCCCACATTGATTCGAATTCTAATTCTTGGATTATCGACTGATCTTAGCAAATAATTCATTCAATCTTTTTGATATGGATTTTAAGCTTATCATTTTATTTGATTCATCATATGTAACACATATACATAACATATACTGTTTTTCTGCCAACAGGTCAAAGAGGACTGGAAGTATGTTGCCATGGTACTGGATCGACTCTTCCTCTGGATATTCACAATAGCTGTGGTCGTGGGCACGGCCGGCATTATCCTGCAGGCGCCCACGCTCTACGACACTCGCGTACCCATTGACATCAAGCTGTCGGAGATTGCCTCTACGACGGCCAAGCCGAATGTGGCGAGGCCTGTGTTGTAAATCCCATAAGGATGACACCGGCATCAACAACAGCACACACACACACACACACACACGCACACACACACACACACTCAGTGACACGCCCACGTAGATATGTATGTGCCCACACACAGACAGTCTGAAAAAGAACATGAGAATTTCGCTTTTAATTTATTTTTCGTATCGTGACAACAGGCAGCAACCGCGACAGCAACAACAACAACAACAACAACAAACAGAGAAACAAAGAAAAGGAAGAAGAAGAAGATGAAGAAGAAAATCCAAGTAACTATAACTATAACACAGCTGTATAGCGAAATAAAAGTATTTGTTATATACTTACATATGTATTCATAAGGTAAAGGAATGATAATGAACGAACCCTAACTAATTATAGCTAAAATTGTACACTAATGTTTAACGAATACAACAACAACAACAACAGCAACAACAACAACAACAAAAGAATTAAGCACAAAACAATTAATGAATTAAGAACGAGAGAAACAAGTTAGAGAAATTTGACGACAGGCTATTCCGGAAATGTACCAAATATGCGATTTGGTTGTCTCGTATTTAATTATTTCATGATCGTCGGCTATGACCCAATTTTGAATTTGCAACGGCCAGTTAAAGTTTCGAATGAACTGGAACTTGTTCTGCTTGCAATTGTAATTGTATTAGTGTGGCTGGCGTTGCCAGACCTATATGCATATACAGCTCGAGAGCAAGGTCAGAAGACATATCCATAGTTTCGCAATCATTCCCGCATAGATATATACTATATTTGATTTGCAAACAGAAATTGTTCAGGTAAACATTCAGCTGATCAACTGATCGACAGCTAGTTCACAGACGGAACTATCGATTCTAACTCGTCCCTTCTAATTAACATTTCGATAACTGTTAGCCGATAATCGATAGCCTGACAACTGAATTATAACAGTCCGTAATTTGTGGAACAGCAATTGAAATTTAGCAAATACACGAAACTTTAGTCAAAATGTTACATAGTTAGCTAAACTAAGCCAGAATCATAATTATAATTATTGTTGTAGTTCATTTCTTTTTTTTCCTATGAATTTGACACGAATAGGTCAAGCTAGGAGGAGAGAGACAGAGGAAGATAGAGTGAGAATGGGAGGGGGGGGTGTATGAGCTTTCAAGCTGCAAATGATGCATGCAAATTAGTGCAAATAAACAGCGTACGCGCCTTGCGGCAATTGGTTAGCACAAAGCTTCAGTTATTATGCCCAAGTGTGCGTGTTTCAAGTGTTTCAGCGTGTGTGTGCGTTTGCAAGCTTATGCATGTGCGTGTGCGTGTGCGTGTGTGTGTGTGCACAGTAAATAATCGGCATTTGGAATTGAAATTCAATTTTAGTTCGTCAGATGCGCGCGCGTGCAACGAGCCTAATTGGCCACAGCCAGCAAGATGGCCACAGATCAACAACAGGATGATCCGTATGTTGTTTGGCATATGCCCTTGCAGAGAGGGTATTACGATTGCCTTGCTAAATGGCAAATAAAACCCAAAAACAACATACATATAACCGAACAATAAGCATGGAACATTTGACAAGTTATTATTCCGTTATATCATATACTCGCACACGCACACACAGACACACACACACATAGTTAAGGTGCAGCAATTTGTTGTGTTTTAAATGAACCCGGGTATTTAATGTTCGGCACGTCGAATATAACTTTTTTTCTCTTGGTATGTTCATCTTTTTAATGCACTCGCGCCTCTCATAATTTATGCAAATTTGCAATTGTGCTGCAATTTATGCGCACAATTTACAGCGGCTACCTGCCCGAGCGGGTCACGTGCCAACAGCCACATAAGCAACAACAACAGCAGCAGCAACAACAGCAACAAAAGCAACGACAATTTTGACAAGAACGACACAAAAAGAAAAAAAGAGTATTTACCGTTCAGGCGCCAAAAAGTTGCCTTGTCTCTGGGCGTGCAGTTAGTTGGCCTGGTTTTGTTTTTGGTTTATTTCATTGCTTCATTTTGTTTATCTGCATTTCCGTGGGCAATCAACATCAAATAATGTTGATTAAGGCAGCGGCAAATAAAAATGTTTTTCGAAATGCAAAGCGCTTGAGAAACGTTTAAATCCAAAATTAAACGGTCATGTTAAGCTTAACATTGGCTAGGGAAATTTTAACAGCGCCACAAAAATGCCCAAAATGAACACTGAGCACAGCTAACAGAATACTGTTAACTGCTGTACGCGCCTGTAAACAGGCAGCGCAAGCGTCGTCTATAACAGTGCTCTGCAAAGCAAACAGCGATCCGCTTACGATCCTTTAACTGGGCAGTCTAATCTGTGCAGTGTAGCGTGTATTCTTAAGTGTAAACGATTACACACTTAAATTATTATGTTAAAGCACATTTATTTTAACTGAATAGATAATGAATGCGGTCAGTGCGGTATTTTAATATTTTGTTTGGGCTTATCGCAGAAGGCAAGTCAAATGCCGCTGTGGTATATTTGGGAATGGCTTTTTGTTTTTAATTATCTAATTAATATATACTTGTTGAGTTGATGTAGATCAATAGATTGCCCGCTAACTTAATTCTGGTCATACTGCAGCGTCATTCGCATTCCCTTAATTATCTGCATCTTCTTTCCGTTGCAGGCGACTTTTAGCGTTGTGCAACACTTGCCATTAAATGAAAGGCAGGCGAGCAAAAATTGTGCACATAATGAAAAGCCATTAACCAATAACAAATTGTTATTTTGTGCTGCTTATATATGAGGGGCGGGCACAGAAAAGGGGCTGCTATCAAAACAAAACAAAAAAAAAACGTAAATGTCGAAAGTTTTTAAAACACTTTTAATGACGGGGCCAAGCAGGCAACTCGCTGGGCGTTTATTGGTTGTTGTTTTTTTTTTCGTTTTGGTGTTTTGTTTTTTTTTTTTTTAGTTTTTGCCTATTTTTGCTTCTCTTTCTGTGAGCGCTTGTCGCCTGGACGGGCAGCTG
Source organism: Drosophila novamexicana (assembly GCF_003285875.2). Lineage (NCBI taxonomy): Eukaryota > Metazoa > Arthropoda > Insecta > Diptera > Drosophilidae > Drosophila > Drosophila novamexicana. The sequence goes on along the minus strand of NW_020824862.1, from coordinate 322,626 downwards.
GGCGACATTGAAGCCAACCGCAAATCATAATTGTTGCGGCAACAACAACAACAACAACAATGAGAAAGAGAAGTAGAAGCAGAAGCAGAGGAAGAGGAGAAGCATCAACAGTAACAATAATACCAGCTGTGGCCACACAAAAAGGACATTAGCCTGGCTATCGCCTGGACACTGTCTGACTGCGCCGCGCCCAGCTATTACACACGCACACACACCCTCCCCCACACACTCACTCACACACACAGACTCACACGCACACACACAGACAATTGCCTTATGTCTACTGTTGTTATTGTAATTCTCATTGTTTCATGCATTTTGCTGTTTGATGCCAGGGTCCTGGCTGGTCCTGTCTGGTCCTGGCTGCGCGCTGCGATGCGTATCAGCGAGTTTTGTTATAACTTTTGCCGCGCAGCTCCTAAAAGTACGTAACAGCATTTATCTATTGCCCTGAGACGCGCTACGCGATCCGCCCCGTCCCATCGCTCGCCTCAGTGTTTGAGCTTGGGCAATACAAAAGCAATCATAAAGTTAGAGCCTCCAATCCAACCCACCCCCACCCCCCCCCCCCCCATTCTCCACTACCCCTGGGGCGCCATTGCGAAAGAGCAGTCAGTCCGCGCGACTTGTTTAATGGGCCTATCTATTCCACCTAGCAAGGGAGCGGAAGAGGGGGGGGGGGGGGCGACTGGACACTGGCGCTCAATAGAAGCGACAAATTTATTGCTTGCTAATAGGAAAACAGCCCAAAAATGGACAAAGGACCAACTTTGGGCGTACGCCAAAGCGGAAGCAAACAGTTTTTCCACATTTCTCTTTTTGTTTTCTCTCATTTTTTGGGGACAGAAAAAATATGTTTTCAACATAATTTCATTTATTATACTCGAATCTTGCATTGTTGCGCGTGCCGCTCATTTTCAGCGGACTCATTATCACGCCACCCCCCCCCCCCCCCCCCCCCCCCCCACCATCCCACCCTCCCTCCCTTTCGAAAACTGCGCAGAACACCTCAGGCAACATTTTTGGCTAATTAGAATTTCATTTCATTTGAAATGTTTTCGCTCGTTTGTCCGTTTGTCCGTTTGTCCGTTTCATTTGCATTGATTTGATTCGCGACGAATGCGATTGATGTCTAGGTGTATTTGTATTTGAATATTGAATGGTTGATTGTGCGATTATTGTTTAAGTAATCAAATTAAAAGCCATAATTGAGACGAAATGTCGGTCGATAGAAACTGAACTTGTCAATGCGTAACATGTAACATATTCGGCTCTAGGCTAACGTGCAATTTCTCAGCACCTACAAATTATTATATGCGGTCTTTTAATCTAATATCTAAAACGCACACAATTCACAGACTATTAATAAATGAATTTTAACAGAATTATTTCAAAATCTGCTGTTCGTAGCTCTCAACTGCCTCTTACAATGATTGACAGCCAGAAAGCTGATCGCCATAAGATTGCGTGTGCATAGCAGCCAGCTCTTGAGAGCGCTGCTGTGCCGTCGTGATAGGTTCAACTTTTATAAACAGTGTTACCATATTGTTGCATGAATCATAGCCAGAGTACAGATTGAACTAAGCGAAAGGGGAAATGCTCAAAGTTAACAAAAGCTACTAGAATGTATAGACATTTGGTTTTATTTTAAATGTTGAGTGAATTTGACAAAAAACTAAACACTAAAGAAAATTACAAATTATTGTATACTGTTTTTTTTTTTTTTTGTATGTAACAACGCATTTCAAAAAGCACAGATTGTATGTTCGCTAAAAAAAAAACACAAAAAAAAAAACCAAAAAGGAAATTTGATTAGGCAATTTTTGGAAGTTTTTATGTGCGGAAAAATAGCAGCAAATTTCAAGTCCCTCTAAATTGGCGGCAATTTCAGCACATATAAATATCACTAGTCATTAAATAAAAACAAAAATTAATACATGAAAGCATGGGATAACACATTTATGTATATTACGAAGCCCCGAGCAGCATGTGAAAATATTGAAATATTTTTTACCACAGCTCGGTAATCGAGATGAAAGATAACAAAAAACCATTTAAACAAACACTGGGAAAATTTCATCATTTTATTGTGAAGGTTAGCAACTGAGCGCAAAGTTTTCGAATATTCGTGTTTAGGTACAGTCGCAACAAAAGAGTATATATATATATATGTATACATATGTATTATCAAGCGAAAAACAACAATTTATATATGCAACTACATATGCATATAAAGAGGGGGATATAACAAGTAAATATACATTATAACATATTATAATATATATATATATATATAAATATAAAAATAAAAAAAAACAACAACAAATAATGAGAACATTTTTTTTTAGAACGTACCTTTAATGCAAAATTTAAGCAAAACAAAAACAAAACAACAAGAACAAACAACTAACATTAATTTTAAACATAAATTTAATAGTAAAATTAAATTTAACATTAATGAAACGATAAGCGGTATACACAGCAACTTGTTAACAAAACTTTGAAAAATTGTTTAGAAAATACAAAAACTATGAAAAATAACAAAACACAATTGAAAAACCTAAAAAAAAACAAAAAACATACAAACACGAATTGAATTAATTTGTAAGCAATGAAAGAAGCCAAAAAAAAACAAAAATTTAACAAAAAGAATACCAAAAACAATTTAAATATACTTAAACAAAATCCAGAAAAGAAACTAAAAATTATACGATTTACAAAATCTAAAAGCTAATTGTAAAAATCCCAAAACTATTTTTTTTTGCTCAACATATGAACTTTTAAAAGGCTTTGGAACTAAAAGGGCATCCAAGTGCCGAGTTGTTTGCAAGACTTTTGCCCTGCACCACGAATACAACAACAACAACCACACATTGAGAATGCACAAACTTCCCCGAACCATCCCACCCCAAATCCAATAACGCCCCATGCCCCCGCAGCACCCCAGCACCACAGCACCCCAGCACCGCAGCACCCCATTTCATACACACAATCACAAATAATTTGTGGTACCCAAAAACGTAACTGAAAAACGTAAATTTGTTCGTAAAGCTGTTTGAGAATTTTCTAAAAATGCAAATTGGCATCACAAAACGTCTAAAATTAAACTAATGCAAAGAAAAAATGCCAAAAACAAAACAAATGAAAAAGTCAAAAAACAAAAAAAAAACAAGAAAAAAAATAAGAACTTAGCAACTAGTGAGAATTTTTAAAACAAAACAATGAGGTTTAAAAACAAAAACAACAACACGAAACAGAAACCGAAAAACAGAACTAAAAACATGATAAAGATAAACAAACAACAACTACTTATTTATAACAATTAATGGAAAAGTGAATGGAAACAAAGCAAAAACAAAAAGGCATAAAAGAAACAAAAAATTCAAATAGAAATTCTTTTCAAATATCAATAAAGCAAGAATATTAAAAAAAAAAAAAACAAAAAACAAAACAACAAACAACAACAATTAAGCGTGTTTCGAACTCTAGGGATATATATTCATAAAACTGAAAATATGTAATATTTTCACAAAAGCATAATTTTGTTTAACATTTTAAATTGCATTTTTTGGCCTGTTTCCTTTTTATCAATATTACAATTACAAGACATTGAAGATGCTTCCCAATATTTGTCGATTCATGGAATATATCCATCGAGATGCAGCAGTACAAGAGGTATTCTATGAGTATAAAATCAAAGGTTTTTAATTGATTAATTGCTTTATTTTTAATAGAACTACAAATATTTCGAAATTTCATAAGTCACAGCGAAAAAACAACGATTTGTTGAGCTAAGGCGATTTATATGCTACTGCTACGTTCATAAGTACATAAATAATTATTGCTTTAGAGTTCACTAGGTGTGAAATTTGAAAACTAACTAGGCGCTAGAGAGAGCGTGTGTGTGCGTGCGTGTGCGTGCGTGTGCGTGTGTATGTCAATGTGATGTTCATTGGTATGTTGGGTATGTGGTATGTATTCGTGTGTTTAAGACTTGGGAGGTAGTTGGAAGAAGAGGCGCAAAGAGCACCCTGCCTAGGGCTTTGTCTTTTATAAGCAGAAGAAATAAAGTTTTTTTTTTGGTTTTTTTTTTGCAGTCAATAGGCAATGCTGTCTTAATCCGCGTTGAGCTCCTCTCTGTCGTACTCCGGCTCGGCGCCGCGACCCTCGCGTATGCGCTTCAATTTGCGCTTCAGCATCATAACGCCTGCAGGACGAAGAACGAAAGATTGGTTAGAGATCGTGAATTAAACTTTTGGGAATTGAGGAGAGCTTACACTTGATGGCCTGATAGGTTTTGGCCGAGGCGGATTCGGTGGCTGGAAGAGGATTGGATGTTGCCTTCTCATGGGCCAGCTTCACCTCGATGTATGCCCTTTTGAGCGTCTTGTAATGTCGATACTCGCTGCTGTCCCTCATCAGGATGCATCTGCAAGGATCATATTAGCAAAGGGAGTGCCAACAAACTGAGTGCTCGCTCACTTTGCCGCAGAGCCCTCGCCGGAGCAATCAGAGGGCGAGGTATGATAGATCTGATGGTAGAAGAGCTGCAGCACCGGTGAATTCCATATGGCGAGGCCATACCACAGCCAAATGGCCACATTAAGCGGCAGCTTAAAGTTCTTGGCAAAAAGCGTGGGTATAAAGTAATTGAAGGGCAGCAGATTGATATGCACATGCAGCCAGGCGGCAACCCGCATACCCATAAACAGCTGGTAGACCCAGCGATTCCGATTCGAATTCTGCAGCGCCAGCAGGGTCAGGCACTCCGCAAGTATGCTGTGCAGCCCCATTGTGAGATTCAGGCCAACAAAATAGTTTTCATATCTGCAAGTAGACAAAATCATTCAATTACTCAATGCTTATGAATAGTTAGCTTATGCTCGCACATGCCTGTACACGTCGATCGCGATGAGGGCGAATAGGTAGAGCCACTTGGAGACGGTCTCCAAAAAGTCAGCCTCCTTGAAGTCGAGCATGGCGCCATGCAGATAGAAGGCAATGATGAATATCGAATAAAACTGAAACTTCTCATACTGATGCGATCGATAAAAGATGAGATTGTCCGAACTGTGGAAGAGCGAATAACGGCCCTGGTTCTTCATCAGCTGCGGCAATATCATAAACTCATTGTAGAAGTGCAAAAAGAGACAGCAGGCTCCATAGAATGCAATGTTCCATATCAAGCGAGCGAATTGTTTGCGCTTAAAATACTTGACGTTCGACGATTTAAGGAAGAACTAACGAGAAGACAAGCACAAATAAATGTCAATTAGCTGTTGATTGGGATACTTTCAAACATCTCTCTATACACATACATATGTATATATATTTATATAAAGACATGCTTATGCATATGTGTATGTGTATGTGTGCATGTTAGCGTACATCAGTTCGGCTTGAGTCTGGTTGCAAATATTGTTTAATCTTAATGGTTGTCGGTCGCGGCAGTTGGTCGCATGTCTTATCATAACGTCGCCAACGCTGCCGCCGCCGCTGCCCCTGCCTCTGCCGCAGCTGCTGCTGCTGCCCCATTACAGCTGCCTGCCGACTATTTATAAACGTCAAACAAATTGGGCACGCGCAGCAAACAGCAAGTGAACGCCGTGCTGTCGCTAACTGCAGCTGGTTAACTGTAGTTGGCTCACCTGGAAGACGCGCTGAAATCCGTGGAAGCCGCAGAATAACGCCACAAATATCCAGAAGACCGCATTGATCAGGTAATGCAAATCAATATTCTGTACAAGTGCATCGAAACGATCGTTGGTAATTAGATATTTAAGCGGTAAAAAGAAGTTGCCAATCTCCGCCCAATAATCCGGCGGACCGGCCTTCATATCCAGTATGGACATCTTTGATTTTTAGGCGGCCGCAGCGCTAATGGTTAGCGCAAGCAGGTACCACAAGCAAACCTCAAATATAATAAACGTTTGCCATGCAGCGATTTCGTTGTCAACCTGATGAATGGGGATGTATTTATAAACAGTAACAAATTTTGTAGTCTTATATTTACGTGCCTGGTACATTGACAATCGACATATCGATTGATTGCGATAGTGCCGATATCGTTGCATCGCTAGCTGAGCTTTGCTTTCGATAGTTTGTCGGGCTGCCAACTTGTGTGCAGCGCGGACTTATTCAAATTCATAAAAATACTTACCATCTCTTACTGTCTTAATATTTTGCAGTCGCATTTCAAACATGGCTCAATCTTCAGTTGCGCACATTGTCGATTATCCAGACGACCCTATCGAGCTGCTCAAGCAGCTATTAGAAGCCGCTGCCAAGCAACAGCCAGATTCGGTGCAATACATGAATCTGGCCACCATCGATGATGAGTTCGGTGTACTCAACCGTACTGTGCTCTATCGCGGACTCAGCAATGATAAATGCATCATCTACGTAACACAACGCTTTACGCGCAACTATAAGAATATCAATGCGAATACCAAGTGCGGCATTACCATTCTGTTGCCCCAAGTGGTGCTGCCTACGCCGGATACCAAGCCGCACACCTGGCAAGTGCGTCTCATTGGCGCCACCGCTGTGGAGCTGCCCGAGTCCGAGCTGGATGCGTTGTGGTCCAAAGAGCCGCTCTCGGCGCAAATACGTGACATCATCTTTCCCTGTGGACAGCCCGTGGACTATGATGAGCTCAAGGCTAAGCATGACCAGTTTCTCAAAGATCATCTAGCGCAGGCCCAGTCGCTGCAGCGTCCTTCTACCTTGTACGTTCGTGCCTAACATAAAAAGTGCATCGCATTAAACATTTGCCAAACCCTTCTTCCTCAACAGCACCGCCTTCAAGTTCGTGGCCCAGCGCTATGACTTTCTCAAGGTGGGCGTGGACCAGATTGCGGATCGTGTGCAGTATCGTCGCCAGGAGAATGGCCAATGGGAGGCCATGCATGTTTCGACCTAAATCCGGATTTTGCGTTACAACAATTGGCCCGTATTTTACTCATTTTTATTTTTATTCAACTAGCATTTGCAAAAGCAAAACAATCGTTATCAACAAATACAAACAAAATTACAGTTATACAGCAGCTAAATGTAACACTAATATGTCCTTTTTCACTTTTTGTTGGTTTTTTTTTTTTTTTGATTAGCATACAATTAAAATAGTTAATAAATATTACACAAAACAGTAAAAAAAAAAATAAAACAAGCAGTAGGCTCTAGTCGGTAGCTCCCGACTAGGGGATACCCTGAACCCTCCTCTGCCAGCATCAACGAGCTCATAATAAAAAAAAGTAGTTCGCTCGATAGGACTCGAACTCGCAACAACAAATCACGCCCATTGCCGCCGCCTCTACTCAACAGCCAAACCAAAAGCTATTCGGCTCCGGAAAAAACAGCAATTTAAATAGCAGCAAATACACACAGCTCATAAATGATACTGGATATATGTATATATACTCTCTCTCTCTCTCTCTCTCTCTTACAACTTTCGAGATTTGCTCAAACAAACAGAATTTCGATATCGATTTTTATCGATTACATGGAAACGGAGCAAATTATCGATTATCGGCAACAAACTCTAGCTCTTATAGATTCCGAGATTCTTGCGTTCGTACGGACAGACAGACGGACATGGCTAACTCGATGGGATATTTGCACAAATATATTACCCATTTGTAATGGGTTCAGGGTATACGAAATGGTTATAATAATACATAATAATATTAGGTTAAAACATGCAGTAAATTACGATTAAGGTTGCTTCTTCTAGCTTTTTACATAATACACGTTAGTTTTTACAGGAAGCCAGAGTAATAAATGTACCGCTGGCGGCTACAGGATACAGGCTACAGGCTATACCGCGTTCACCGTCTCCCGTATCCAATCCGCATTGGATGCAATCTTATCGTACATGCGTGGCCGCTCGACGCCCGTCGGTCCACAGGCAATCCGCCAGGATGAGACGCCAATTAGGGCCCATTGATTAGTGCCCGGTATGAGGCATTGCACGGGCGCGCCAGAGTATTCCTCTTGCTGCAAGTGTACAAAATATTTCACAATGTTAGAAATTAAGTAATTCGCGTTGGGAGCCGTTATAAATCGACACCCTGTTTATAGCGATTGTGACGTCACGTAACAAAAGCGACATGCAGCGACGCGCTCGCGAACAGTAACTGAGCAAAACAAAACAAAATAGATGAGTAACATCGTATCAACAACAACAACAACAACAACAAGGCGAAAGGCACTATCCCTCTCTCGCGCTCAGAGCATATGCCGCATAGCACGCGCGCTCTCACACGCATGCAAACGCACACAAATAGCAAATGCTAGAAACATCCCCGAATACGCACGACTCTACCTACTCTGCAGACAGAGCATAGACTATGTGCAGGCGCGCAGCTGCACTGCCAGATCGGCCAAAGGCCACTCAGGCCCTCGCTCTCTCTCTCTCTCCCATCCCTTTCCCACCTACTAATGTGCATAAAAGAAGACAGCGCGCGCCAACTTCCATTCATTCGAGCGTCGGCATTGCAAGTGAGCGCATCACGCACAAAGAACAAAGGCAAATTGAGAACCGGCAATAAAGAGAAAAAAACAACAGTAACAGTTATTCGAAACGCAAGCGTTATCATCGAATTTCAACATTTTGGATATGAAGAGCTGCCTAAAGATCAGTTTTCACGGCGAAGTAAGTTTCGTCATTTGCGAGGCGGGCAGCAGCTACGAGCAGATCATTGCCCAAGGTACATCATATACGAGCAGAATTCAAATTTGCAACAGCAACGGCAGCAACCTTTACTTATTCTTTTCCATGATCTTTACAGCCTGTGCTCGCTTCCACATACCGGAGACCCAGCGTGCCGGCCTGGTGCTAACCAATGGCCAGGGTTACGTGTTTGAGCAGCAGCTATTGGAGTACTTTCTGCTGCTCTTCCCCTGCCCCGAGTTGTTGTTTTATCTGCGTCTAGACTGGCAAAAATTGCGTCGTGCCCTGATCGAGCCCGTCAAGCGGCGACGCTCGGCAGATGACATCCGCCAGATTCAACCGGACCTTTCCGATGGAACGGACTATGTGGCGGTACCTGTGCATCGCCAGAACTGTTTCATAGGCGCATTGCCTGGCAGCGCTCCAGCTGCTGCTGCCGTGACTCGCCAGAATTGCTTCCTCCGCGGACAACTGCAGGAGCAGCAGCAGCAGCAGCAACAATCAGCGTCGGTTGTGTTGCACAGACTCAGGCAGGAGCAGGCACGGCCCGAGTCTCAGCCCAAACGGATGCGGCTTCAGCTGTACAAAAAATCACGAAGATCGCTTCCTAGCGCTGGCCCCCATGCGGCTCTGCTAGCAACTGCAACACGCTCAATACGCATCTGAGCGTAAGGAGCACCTAGTCTGTCCATAAACCAGGACGAAATTGTATATAGAACCTTTTTTTTGCGTCTAGCATTAAGGTTGAACCACAGTCCCTAGCAGATAAGCAAATAAAATAAACATCAATAAAAACTACGTTATAATCCGAAAAGTCAATAAGACGCGTATCAACTAAGATTCCCAAACTGATCAAAATATTATGGATATGTATATGTATGTGTTGGTAAATAATTCCGTATATATGTATGCATGCATGTACATGTCCATATACGTACATGTGTGTGTGCATGTGCATGCCTGTTTACGTATGCATTTTTATTCTTTTATGTACATATGTATGTCAAACGCGGATCAAATTAATTAATATTGAAGAAATTACGTACTTTTAAGGATTGCCTACTATGTGATTCTCAAGGATTCAAGTAAGGCCTGCATGCATATGTACATATGCATGTTACATGTACATATGCATGTGTGTATAAATGTGTGTGCGTCTGTTATACATATATTCACATATGTGCATGTCTTATAATGAATGTATGTATATGGGGATGTATATGTGTTTTCGGATACAAAACGTATTCAAATTTAAAATTAAATTTTAATATTGCCCTACTATGCGATTCTCATGAATTTAAATAGCATGTGTTGGTAACCTAATAGTTTATCCCTGCGCACGCTCTTACGTTAATTCCACTCTCTCTCTTTCGCTCTCTCCCTTTCTCTTTCTCTTACTCATTTCAATTTGTTTAAGATATCTTGAAATATCATTCAATATTTAATTTTCGACCGATCAGTATGATATAGTGATGTCGTAAACATGATTATGCGTATTTCCCAAAAATTGTCATTACTCACCGAGCAGTCGTATTTCTGGTAGGTTGCCTCCATGCACATGGAGTTGACCGTCGTTATGGAGATATTCTCGCAGGGCGCCATATCACCAATTTTAAGCTGCACGCGCTGCAGATGATCGCGCTGCCGGGACCAGCCGAGCGTGTTGCAGTTCGTCCAGATCTGTTCTGGTGTGCTGGGTGGCTTGGTGGTCTTGGCCGCCTGTGTAGAGGAGGATGCGCCATAGTAGTTGACTTGCGGGGCACTGTCGGGCAGCGGATAGGCGTTAAGCTGGGGGTGCTCCACGCCATCCGGTACCTGCTGCAGTGCCTCGGCACGCGGCATTTGGGATGCAGCAGACTCAGCCCTCAGGTAGTCGTAGCCAACACCGTCTTCATGGTCATCGGCGCTGGCACCTGAGCCCTCCTGTTGTTCGTGTTGTGAGGGTATAAGGAAGAACTGCTGAGTTTCCTGGGCCAGCCGGCGCTGGGTATGCTGGGCAGGCGGAGCTTCTAATCGCTCAGCGACTGGTACGTAGGCGCGCCGTTGTATGGGCGTTTGCTGCTGTTGGCGCTGCAGTGCGTCCGGCAGGCAAATGGGGCGCACGTGATCCGAGAAGCTGACCGGCGTCTCCAAGCGGACCAGTGCCGCTGTGGAGCCCTCAACAGGGCTTTTGATCATACCAATGATACGGCGTCGTTGTGTCCACGGCGCCTTCGCTGACAAACGAACTGCACCCACTATTGCCATCCAGGTGGCTCTTGGCTGGCCCTGGAAGCAGCCCTCTGTGGTCAGCACCCAGTCCGGTGATATAAGCGTTCCATCGCAGACGTGTATGTCCTCGCGGAACAGTGCCACCAGCCACGGCCAATCGCCCGGAGCTGACATCTTGGGCAGCGACAGATGCTGCTTGGCATTGGGCAGCGCCGACTGCACCCCGCAACGCAGATCGCCACAGCCTACGTAGAGCACCTGTCTCTTGGGGCAGTGGGTGCGTATGAAACTGATCTCCGGCGCATGCGGATCTAATACGCGCACATAGTCCGACAGTTGTTCCGTATCATTTTGTACATCAAAGATTTCCACAGATCTACAAAAGATATTTAGTTAGCGATTAAGTGGCGCTAGCTTAAATTCAAAAAATGATAGATCACAGTGTTGCCACCTTGCAAAACATTCAACCTTGCCATTCTGTTGATCAGTTGCTGGCGTTGCCACATGTGCACACAATTGTACGTTTTATGAATACGATGCCGTTACGAAATTCAAATTTGTGCAAGCAGGTTTTACATTTATAAGTATAAGTAATTTGTAGGCAGACGGATTATTGAATATGTTTCCATAAAAATAATGCATCTAAATCTTATATTAACCACCCCGCGTGAATGGATGCACTTACTCATAACCCAGCGATTTGCATAGGGATTCCGAGACGGTCTGGCGGACCACCAGTTTGGCGTCACCCTCTAGGCCCTCAGCGCACAGTTTGCCCACCACGCCTTTCTCGGAGAAGACAGCGTAGCCGGCGGCATGGAAGCGCGGCAAATACGGAACCAAGGGCTCGGGTTTCAGTAGATCCGCGGCCAATGGAGCGATAGAAACTGTGTGTAGCATAAAGGTTAAGTTGCACAGCCAGTATTTTTTTGATCAGCTTATACTCACGGCAATCCTTCTCGTCAGCGCCATCCGGACAGTCGGCCTTGCCATCGCATCGCGCCTTGCGCGGCACACAGGCGCGCCCGCGTCCACAGTAGAGCGCATTGGCGGCGCAAAAGGCGCAGCTGCGTTCATCGGACAGATCCGGACAGTCGGCGTAGCCATCGCATAAGCGCGGACTCTGCACATTGCTCTGCATGTCGCCAACACAGTGGGGCTTCTGCTGGCACGACTGTGTGCCCGTCGACTCCGGGAAGCGTTCACAATCAAAATGCTGCCGGAAGCGTGCCGGCAACCTGCCACCACAGCCGGCCATGAACGCCTCACAATACTCGCGACAGATGGCGCCGGGCGTCGGCTCCTGGCTGATGCCGTGCGTCTCGCAGGGTGGCTGCAGTAGCCGGCAGACAAAGTCGTAGGCCTCACGGAAACACTCGCCGTCGACGAGCTCGCGGAATACAATGACATCCTCGACCACCTGCTCATAGGTCGCGTGACCCAGCATATTCGGATAGGTGGTCACATTATAGCCGACATTGCGACAATAGTTCAGCTGCAGTGGCTCGCATCGGCGCGGCAGTGGGCGTGGTGTTGTGGTGGTCGGCTCGGTGGTCTCATCATGGCCACCAAGCGGTGAGCTGGACATGATGGGCTCCTCGATCTGGCCGGTGGTTTCCTTAATGCTCACACTAGACACATCCACGGTCATGTTGGCAAAATGACGACTTTGTGCATCGCTTAGCTCTTCATGGAAAAGCGCCAGCAACTCCCCGCTGCTGACCAGACCCGCATACGGATCGAATATCATGTTGAAGTGCACGATAATGTTGTTGTTGTCCTCGCTGCTGTTGACGAGCATATGAATATGTTATAGCAGTTGTGTTATATACATATATAGGCTGGACTGGATCTATATTTTTCTTACCCATCTAGAGCCAGAATCTCGCTGCCCTCGTAGGCCTCACGTAAGTCCGAGCGACGTAACGTTAGATTGATGCGCTCCCGATAGTCACGTGCCTTGTGCTGGAAACGTAGCGAGTTCTGATTGGCTAGCTCCATGCTCCATTTATCGTTAAGCACCATGAACTTGCCACGGAACACGCGATCCGGCAGCGGCTCCGGCCGAAAGTATGTATCTGAAATTGGCATTGCGTTAAATGCGTCCGCTGAACTCTTGGCTTCAGCTACTCACAGCCTATATAAACAAAGGCGCCGGCCACCAGCAGGGCAATAAGAAAGCCGGCTATCACAGCGCATCCGCACTTCTGGCTATCACCCAGCTTGCGGCGGGTGAAGCGTATGTCCGAGTCGGTGGATAGCACTGACTCTGACTTGCGGCGCAGACCATGATGGGCATGGTTATGACTGTGGCTGTGCATGTGGTGCAGGTGGTGCTGTTGCTGTTGCTGTGCCTGGTGCTGATGGTGCCGCTCCCCATCTCGCTGATCAGCTCCAGGTACGGATGCCACAGTTGCTGCTACTGCAACGCCGCCGCCGCCATTGCTGTGGATGTGATGGGGCTTGTGGTGTCGCGTACAGCGTGTGTTGTGGAAAACCTTGGCTGGCTGAGATGCTGCTGTTGTTGGCAAGACGCCATTGCCATTGGGATTGCTTTGGACGAGGCCCTACAAAATAAAAAACATACACACACACACAAACACACACACACACAGTTCATAATTAGTGACATAGCCGAAACTGAGCTTTTTTACGGTCACGGTCCGCGTGGTCAATGACCACAAAGCGCCTTAAAATTAGACGCTTTGATTTTGCGCCAAATCATGGCGTTAAATCAACCATTGAAACGAACGCCCCATCACGCCAAGTGCCTTGGTAATGCACTTGAAATAGTTTATAATTTGATTTTTGTGTTGCTAACTCTTTTGTTATTGTTTTTGTTTTTTTTTTAGTTGCTGCTGTGCATGCAAATGCAACGCAATGTTTGCATGCAGCATGACGAGCGCAGCATGAAACCAAGGAAGCGGCGCTTTATGCGAATTAATTACGGAACCAATTTGATTGTTTACAATTTTGCTATTCATATTTTAGCAATAAACACGTAAAGCAGCAAGGAAAGTGACATGGCTAGACCATGTGGAAGGATCTGGCATCCCTATGCAGACGCCGCGACAGGATCGAAAGGCTGGCAGCATCTGCATACACGTTAAGTTGGCTGTGCCGCAATTGGTTCACAATGTTAAATAACGGACTAGTTGGAGATTCGTGCGGTCCGGTAATGTTGAAATTGCGAACGTGCCACGGCACAGAGAACTTATACTCATCGTATGCACATAAACACACTTTAGAAAATTAATTAAAGCGCAAGTAAAGCAAAATTAACACAGCAGCTGCCATGACGGGAGGATGGCCGCACCAGGCCGGGGCGGGCCGGGCCGGGCCGGACCACTGGCAGTAAACAGGTCGCGTCGCGGCCTACTTTTCTCTGCGTGATGCTGCCGCCACCGCTTGACGCGGCAAAGCGTCAACAAACAAATATACATGCATGTATGTTCATGCATATGTATGTTTGTGTGCACATATAACAATAATAAAATAAATGAGCAGCAAAAAGCACAAAAATGTAATTAAACATTGCGAGCAAAGCGACTGAGTGGTTTCCTCATTTCATAATCAACAACTGCGTTTATTGACCATGTCGCACATAAGCAGACGCACAGAGACTATGACAAGCAGTCAGTTTTGGGGTTAACCTATTCGCGGCATTTGCATTTTGTGTGTTGCAATTGCACAGCAGCAGCAGCAGCGCGCGCCGCTCTCTCTTTCGCTCTCGTTAATGCGTGTCAGCCAGAGAGGGGAGTCAGCCAAAAGTCACTCGGCCGCATAACGGAGCAGAGAGCGCGCACGTGCAAACAAATCATGTTACCTCACACTCTTTCACACATTTCCTTCTTTCATCTGCAGCTTTACGCTTTTCTTCTCCAATTATTGCACATCATTGCACACACTGGCTTACATACATCTGTTCAAGTGTGTGTGTGTGTGTGTGTGCATAACTAAGTATTTTATTACATTTCCGTTTAATTACCTTCCAATTGGTTTTGCCGCCATTTGTCTGCATCTCTTTGCTTTTGTCTTTGCTGCTGTTACGATTACTGCTGCAGTGGTTGTTGTTGTTGTTGTTCTTTTTGTCAACTGCCGCTGTTGTTGTTGTTCCTGATGCGTTTGTTACTGTTGTTGCCATTGGATTAACGCCGGCAGCATTTTTGTCCGCGTCGCGAGCTTTTTTGATCTGCAAAACCAAAAATGTTATAAATTTATGGTTAACAACGAAATTCTGCCAGTTTTTTTTGTTGTTTCTTTTACAGATATGGTAATGGAAGCAACATGCGCGGCCAACAGGTGCTAATTGTGGCGTGGACACAAAATTTAACACACCAAACGAACAACGGGTTCGTGGGGTAGTGAGTGTGGCGGAGGGGGGGGGGGGGGGGGGTGCATGACTCAAGCTCAAAAGTAACTGCTCCAGTTAAGTTTTGTGTTTGTTTGTGTTTCTTTTAGCAGTTGGCATGTCAAAAAGATTACAAAAACAACAAACAAGAAGAAGAAGAGGAAGCAGAAGAAAGAAAAAAAACCAGCGCCCGCAATTACGGCCCCATAAACGAAGCCAATGTCAAGCGATCAGCGCCCCAAGCGACGTCGACGTCGACGTCAGCAGCGACGTCAGCGCCAAAAGAAAGTTGCGGCTGCGTTTCCCTTGCTCATCTTTTTATTTAAATATGCTTGCACACACATGCAAACACACCCATACATATTTACATATTTTGGCGGCGCAGTTGCTGAACTTTTATTTTCGATTCGGCAACTTTTACTTTGCCTTGTTATGTTGCTATCAACATTTTGTATCAACAATGCTCGAGCGACACCAAAAACAGCCGCAACAGCAACAACAACAACAACAACAACAATGCACCATGAACAACAACCTATGCCACGTTTCGTTTTCGCTTTTCTTTCACAAGACTAATTAGGAAAATTCATTAAAATCCACACACATACACACACACACAGACACACCAGCATTGGATGCAGCCGCTTACAAACATGTTTGGACGCAACATGTTGCCGTTGCACCGTGGAGTCGTTGGCTCGCAGCTCATTGTTAGAAAATACATACATACATACATACATGTATATCGATATTTGAATATTTATGCCGTAAAATGTAACAAAAACCAAATTAGTTAGACAAGAGCATAAATATTAATGCTGAAACTAATTCAATTCGCCGTGGGAATTATCAATTGCCGCCCACTGTCGATGTGTGTGTGTGTGTGTGTGTGTTTTTCGCTGCCGTAACGTGTTTTGGGGGACAACAACAACAACAACAACAAAGACAATAACAAAACACTTTCATTTCGCTGGCGACTTTGGCGCATATTTTTTTCGCCTTGGCTTTGAATTTTTGACTGCAGTTGGCACAAAAAATTCGCTTTCGCTGCGCAACCCGCTGCAGCTACAACAACAACAACAACAATGACGACAACAAATATTGCAATGGCGAAATGGGCTTCTTCTTCTTCTTCAAATGACACTTGTCAATGGCAAACGAGTTCGTGGCCTAAGTCTTTTGAACTCTGTCGCTTTCACAGCGGCCCCCGTATGCCAGCTGCACCCCCCCCTCCCTAACAATTGCCTGACCTCCATGCCACAAACGAAAGTTTGCAATTGCATTTGGTAAGTGCAACGAGCACAAATTTCAAATATTGAATAAAGTGCCACAACGAAATTGTAGATGCCCTCACAAAATGATTTAAGAAATTTCTATTCCAAGAAGACAAGACAAGAAGGAGACAATAATATCATATATTATCTGAATAATCGGTGAAACAATATGTTGCTGTTCTTCCAGATATCTTGACCAAATTCGACAATTACAAGCTTTACAGACCTTTTAACCAAAGAGATGCATTCTTTTTTGTTTTATCATAATCATTTCGTGGAATATTTGTTAGGTTTTGACGCGGATAAACAAATAGGTTTTATAACATTAGGCGCCAGTACACATGTGTATGTGTGTACATTTAGTTCCCACGTGCCGAAAAGCTGGAAAACTATTTCATTTCTCTAAAAAAACTCTGAGAAATAATTCATTTTGTTTTGTTGTAGCTTTGATAACAATGCAAATAACTAGCGCATTTCTAAAATTCAGATACAGCTGTACACATACATGCACATGCACATGCAAATGTACATGCACATACACATACACATGCACATGCAAATGCACATGCACATGTACATGCACATGTACATGCACATGCACATGCACATGCAAATGCACATGCACATGTATAGACAAACATTAGGGCTGCAAGCCAAATACAACAAATTGTCGCTGGTTCGACTCACGGTTCGAACCAACTCTTTGCCTTAAGCTGCGGAACCTGAACCTTGCTTTATTCTAATTTTAATCAGACCAGAAAAACTACCGCAAAGGACTTTCAAGTTGAACCGAAACATTTTTTACATAACAAATATGATCCGGTTCGGGTATTTAGTTCATTTATATTCATAGTTAGTTTATAGTACGATATTGACTATTGACTATACAAAAACAACAACATATGCATATACTTAAATAAATCGAACTATTTATTAAGATAGTATATAAATAAATCTGAATACAGGCATACAAACGCGATTTTTCCCACTCAATTTGAGTTTTTCTGAGCGTTTGCGGAAATAGCTTTAGAGCAGCCGACTTCCTCTACGGAAAATTGCACAAAAATATTTGTAAGACTTGCAAGTGAAAAACCCAGCAAGTGAATTGAAGATTATATAAAACACACTCTGTAAAAGGCTTCAGCATAGGGACATTAACTAAGTAAAACGGGAAAGAGATTACGGGAATGACGAAAGTAACGACAGATCTGAATACCTTAGCTGAGACTTGGTAAAACGCGGAAGTCAACAAAATATTTAGCCAGATGTGAGTTTGGCAAATGCCATAATTTGTATAAGGCAACAATTCAATTTATAATCGGCTGCGGGTTACACAAGCTTGGCAAATGGTTAAATTAATTGGCACAAATGCAGCAGAAGGCGATATGAATAATGAGTTAGTCAAAGTTTCATATTCATATTAATAAATAAGTTATCAAGAAATGTTTTATTGTACATTTGTACATTTGTCTCGCATCAAAGCTGTGGACCTTCGAAGTTTGTGCGACAAATTCGCATACAATTAATAAACGTTTCGATAAATTGATTTATATGGATATTTCATGGATACGTTATGCATTTATCGACTTTCATTGACAATATGAACAATATCGATATATTTGTGTATTTATCGATTTATCGATTGATCGTTGCGTCCTGTTGACCGCATTCCAACGCGTGGAAATCACGGCATGCGCCCATCTCTAGTTGGAAGCACGTGGAAAGGGTATCGAACGGTAATCTTTAGATGCTGCAGCAGCCACGTGCGAACGCTCAGCGGCGGCGTGTGACAGCGACAGCTTTTCACTAATTTCCCTTTAAGCAAGCAGCTGCCGCAGCTGCCGCAGCTGCCACTCAGTCGTGACGAATTAATAACGGCCACAAAATGCAGCCAGCATTGGCGACCCCACGGCGAAAGCGCCAAGCGGCAGACGGCGGCGAATGTTGCAAGGGGCAACAGTTTTGTGGACTGCCACGCCTCCATGCGAGGTGCGTGACTGGGACCAGGGGTAGATGGCGCCTTTTCCAGGCAACAGCGACGTGACTGAGGCATCAACGAACTGACACTCGACTCTGATTTTTCCAAGCGCCAATAACTGGGTTGCATTTGGGTGTGTTAAAAACAGAAACTAGAGAGCTGACTCATGCGACTGGGCATGGCCAATTGACACCTACATACAGATGTGTGCACACATACATACATATCTAGCATACACGCACACATACATATGTATTTTACAAGCATTGCAAATCAAAATGCAACGCAACAAGCTGCTCATCTGGACGCAATTCCACAGCGATTTGGCCTCGTCTCTGGGCCTCATGGATTTTGTTTTGCATTCAAATGAAGTAGAAAGTTCTGCGCACAACAACAACGACAACAACAACAGCAGCAACAACAACAACAATCAAAATGAAAAGGTGAACACGTTCAATGCCAATTAATTGAAATGCCGCCGAGCGCTTTCTTGGCGCTTTTATCTCATTTATTCCCCTTGCCCCCTTGGCATGCTCTGACTGTGTTTCAGTTTTCATTTGTTCCCAAATGCTACCTGGAAGTGTGGGCGTGGCTGCGGGAGACTATATGTAACAAAACCGAAGAGCCTTAAGAAGATCGCATAAACAACTGATCTGTATGCAAATATTAACAAACCACGCACAAATATATTTACACACCATGCATATATATAGATATATATATATATAGAATTAACATATGCATAGGGGTCATTGAATTTGTATGTTACGGCCGGAATATTAAACAGATCGCATAACTCACATGAATATACATACATATGTACATAAATAAGTGCATAAATCATGAACAGGAGATCAATGTATGTACGTTAGAATCGCACAGCTTACCAAATGTCCAATTAGCAAGTTGTTCTCGATTCCAATTGGCTGCGTTGTTCGATAGCTACTTCAATTTTCTGATTTGACAGTATATTAAATGGTTTAATTGTTGGTGTAGGAGCTTTTTCAAGTTGTATTTGAACAGCGAAATGAATTGAATAATCGATACTTAAGTATGTGTACACGAATGTATGTGTGTGCGTGTGCATTATGTATGCACATTGCATATGGCAGCATATGCCAATTGGATTTTGAATTCGATACCTGCATCGATTTATCGATAGCACAAAACATCAAGTTGTTTAGCTGTTAGCCTAACAGTTAAATAGCTCAATTTAAAAAACCTGATGTGAATAACTGATACCAACATATGTATGCATGTATGCAGGCAGATATGAACTTTGCGCCTGAAAACAGTTAAAATTCCAGTTTGTGCATACCCAAAACAAAAAAAAACCTAACTATAACACATTTAATTGTTTAATTAACTTAATTATTGGCCAAAGAGCTTCAAAGCGTTAAATTTAATCAACGAAATGATTTGATTAATCGATGCCTACATATGGACTATGCATCTGGAAACATTTCAAGGTTGGCTCCAATCTTGAACGATTGCTCTGGCTGTCCCACAAACATAAATTTTAATTTCCGGCGCCAAATTGCAGTGTCCATCCACATTTCATTAGCTATTAGGCAGCAACAATAAATAAGGCAGCGACGCCAACGCATCGCGTCGCTGCCAGCGTCGACGCTAGCGCTGTTCAAGGCTAAGCGAATTGCAATCGGCACGGCTGCGCGTAAAAGTCTGGGCGTGGCAGCGCCCATAAAATTAGAGTACGAAAGAGAGTAAAAAGTAATTTGGCAATAGGGCGGCCACAATAATAATAATAAAGCACTGCGAATTGGAAAGTAAAGGGCGCACACATGAATATACATGCATATGTATGTGTGTGTATGTACACCTATACTCACAATCGAAAGGAAATTCAATTTTAAAGCATTCTCATACAAACACACACACACACAGTTACAATAAATCGCAGTTGGCAGCGCTTCGGCGTCGCCGCTTATAAAAGTCATAAAATGCTTGAAGCTGACAGCAACAACGACGGCAACGTTGATGATGAACAAACAACCAGGCACTGCCAATGAATTGTGCTACTTTCTTTGCCAGCAGCCGCAGCCGCTACCGCTGCCGCTGCTGCCGCCGCCGCCGCAGTCGACAACTTTGTTAAGACTTTGGAATTGCACATGGTTGTTGTTGGGTTTGTCATAATTGTGGGCTATCCTCATTGTTGATGTGTGTTTGGCTTTTGGTTCTTATTTATTTCAATGACAATTTAGAAATAAGAAAAATGCAAGCCTACAAAAAATAAAAAAAAGCCGCAGCGAGTTGCTGTGCTTTGTGCAGGCAGAGAAAGTTCATGGCACTCTATTGTCTGCTTGTGTATGTGTGTGTGTGTGCACAGCGTTGCCATTAGCGATCGTTTAGCGGGTGGCCAGATCGATGCTGGCAGCCGCAATGAAAGGTCACTCAAGCTGCTGCTCAACTTTTGCACTCAAAACATTAAATGCGCTCAAACAGAAAAGCAAATATAAAAAACCAAAACGGAGCATGTCTCAGAAAAGAAAAAAATAAAACAATTTAAGAAATAAGTACAAAAGACAAGCTATTATTATTTTTTCTAGTCGCTGCTGCTGCTGCTGCTGTTGGCATTTGGCAAATGGCAACAACATTTTATATTGTTGTTGTTGCTGCTGCCCGAACCTGTTGCGGCACATTTCAACTGGAAAACGCATTGCTATGGAAACATCCAACATACATATATGCATACATACGTACATATGCAAAACTATACGCTCATTCTTATTGGAAAGTCCTTGTGTGTGGCATGCACATAAAGGAATTGGGATTTCGAACTGGAACTTTTGTTTTTATCAGACTTTAAGATATGCAACGTAATCAGTCGAAAATTGTTGCTGCCTTATTGGCTAGTATGTTATGTTGAGTGGCGGGAGGGGCGCGCGGGAGGGGGGGGGGGGGGGGGTTGGGTTGGGAGTGGGTGTTATGTTGTGGCGATGGCGTCAGCTTAGCCGCTGGCTGGTCTTTTGGTGATTGTGCAAAAAATAAAAAAAAAAGAAACAAACAACAGAAATAATAGCAAAAGCAAGATAAGCCAAGCTTTAGACCGACAACTGAAAGTTGTTGCGTTTTTCTTAGCCAAACAAGTTTGTTGTTGTTGTTGTTGTCGCCGCAATCACTTTTGGCCGTGCGAGTCTTTAAAGTCTAGACTAGACTTATTGGAATGTTTGCCACACACACACACACACACACACACACACACACACACACACACACTTATGCATATGCATACATAGGCACAGATATCTCGCAGCAGCAGCGGGCGATCAGAAACTGCAAATTGCTCAATAGTCGAAAGCAACAACAACAAAATTGCACGCCCTGCACACCAACAACAGCAACAAATAACAATAACTGTCAGGGTACAACAACAACAACAACAAAAAATACAAACAAAAAGCAAAAATTTGGTCAGTGAAAACCTTGGTTCAGTTGCCACTGTCTGGCATTGTTGTTAATGTTAACGGCGACATATTTTGCTTTGGAAAAAATTCTCAGCAATAAACAAAAGCCAAGTCTTCCAACTTCATTTCACAAACAAATTTAGACATGGCATTAAGTTAGCCGTCAAAACAACAACAACAACAACAGCAAAACAGCAGCATTTTGCATTGAAACATTTGCAAATTCAAATCACAACAACACAACGAACAAAAGCCGTCGACAACGCACGCAGCAAAACTTTTGATTTCTTTTCATATAAAACAGCAGCGCGGCCTGGCAATAAAACAGGCTGCAAAATGTTAACGGCCATGCGCCCAGAGCAGCAGCGGCAGCAGCAGCAGCGGCAGCAGCAGCAGCGGCAGCAACAGAGTTGCCAGCAAAAGTAAGTTACTAAGGCAAATTGACTTATAACGGGACGAACTTTCACTGGCTTATGGATGCTGCCGATGCCGCTGCCGCAGCAGCTTTCTGCGGGGCGTGCCAAAGCGCCCGGCTTTATAATTTCCATAATTATGCACAGTAGCAGAGCACACAACTTCACGGTTGCCACTTGATGCAAAAAAATGTGTGTACCAAAGCTTGCCAGTACCAAAGCTACCAAAGTACCAAATTCGATCAAAACATAACATTTCGATACGAGTCTTAGTGTAGCCTTTTTTAATGTAATTTATTCAAGCCGAAAATATATTACTTTTAATTCTGGTTTTTATACACACATATTGCTTTCGTTTATAATTAGTTATATTTATTATTTGACATTTGCAATCTGGTACACATGGAAATGTCGCTAGATATCATTGAATTTGATTCAAAATCAAAGCAAATATATAATAAAGTAGTGTGCATAACATTTTATGAAAAACCCATCAAATAAAAGATACAGTGTACCAGTGCATAAGTAAAGTCCCAGTCTTGGTACATTTGTAACACACATGTGGCAACCGTCGCAGCATCTTGCTTGTATGTACATAACCATTGTGACTGTCAGTGCCGTTAGTTTTAAACAAATTGACTTGTTATCGATAGGTCTGTAATGTAATAAGAGCGCAGTTCGATTGCATAATCGAACTACAAATATGACAAATGGGTAGTTTGTATGTTAGCCGTTTTTTTTTTTTCTTTTTTGTTTTTGTTCACTTTTACTTTTGTCTCATTAATTATCATGGCAACATTTTCCAATTATGCTAAACGACAACAACGATTGGAAAACCGCTTAACTCCAACAAATATGGCAACGTCTCTGTCGTCGGTCAAATAAACATTGTTGTGCGTCGAATGTGACTGAATGGGCGATACCCTGTAAACAGCAATATTAACTTCTGATTGAGGCTTATCGTAGATATTCGATCTGATTAAGGGAATATGTAACCCTTTGAGGGAGAGGAGCTAACTGTTTTATACAGTTACACAGCATCATTAAACTCTTTTGCTTAGCCATTTGGTTACAGGGTATAACAAGAGCTGTATAATAGGGTTAGCCAGCTAATTCTAAAAAAAAAAACCCAGCCTCGCTTGTTCATTGTTTATTGAACTACAAATTAAGACATATCAGAGCAATGGAACCGTTAGGCAGAACGTGTGCTATTATTGTTTACGATTAAAGTAGTAGCAGGTATTTTGAGTTGCTTTTAATTGAGTTAGTCACCTGGCTATTGCTGCAGTAGTAAATGTCCGACATCCTGGAGCAGCGTGCTCTTCAAAGTTTCTGCTGATGCTGACGTCTTTTTACCTGGAAAGCCAGCGTTAGCGGCTGCACGAAATGAACATGACCGCGTTCTGTGGCGTCGGTACAGGTGAAATACAGGCGGGCAGCGCGACGGTGCTTTAGGGCAGCGCGCGTTGCAACTAGTTTGCAATGGTCGCCAGCTATGAGAAAAGTGTCACACGAGCGCAATTGTCAGACGATACTGAGATAGCGATACCTTGACGGCGACTTGCGCAATAGCTCAGGATCAGATCAAATCAGATCAGATTTTCCGCATGCTTTTGCCAAACAAACAACAAAACAAAACAAAACAAAAACAACAACAAAAACAACAACAACACACAGAACAGCGTGCTGCACTTCACGCTCCGTCTTGCAGAACACTCGCTCGCCTTTATTTTAGTTTACTTTTTACCGCGCACGCGCGCACCTTTCCAAAATGCACAACGCTTGAGTCGTGTGTGTGTGTGTGTGTGTGAGAAAGAGATGGAGCGATTGCACAACTGGCGATTTAGCGCGCGACAAGCGACCGACTCTGGCCAAGTTAAAAAGCTGACTGTCTTGAGCGCGACAGCCCGCACAGCCACTCGGTGAGCAACTTCTTCGGCGACGCAACCGCAACGAAAGTTGTTGTAACCAGTTTGACGGCAGTTGGCAACACGCACATCTCGCCATTGATTGGCTGGAGGGAGGCGGGAGGCGGGCGGACGATTAGCGCAAAGGACATGCATTTAAGCCGGTGATTTATGGTGAAAACGAATTATCGAAACAAGTCGCACCTGTTGGCTCGGCTTGTGCGGGCGCATGTTGGCAGCAAGGACGCCGGGCAAGAAGCAAGGTAACCTTTGGACAGTGGGCTGGAATATATTTACATATATGCATAATATTCAAATTGTTCTTATTTTTGTTCCCATAATTAAATGTACATTTTAATATCAATGACCCAAGCTTGTTTGTTGTTGTCTGTCGTTTCAAATAACTTGAATGCTTATAAATTGATCATGTGAAATCGACATATGCCAGTATGCAGAAACGCCAGTTGAAATGTATTACAACTAAATATATTAAATAATTAACCCTGTCGGACTTTTGGTTTATTATAGCTCCATCCATCATTTCAACTTTAAAATTTTGATTATTTACAATAAAAATTAGAAAATCTGAATAATCGTCAATGGCAATACCCGTTGAGCCATACTAAAATCTAAAAATATAATATATATTTTTTGATCGCTTTAACATAATTTTGTGTCAACTGTTGACCTTAAATTTGAATTCAATGTGTTGGTGTTGCCACCTGATGCACTTTGTAGTGCTGCCAATCTGAACAGCTGTTTGTTAAAACAGCTGTTTTCATATCGATTATTTTATTTTTGGATGTTATGGGTATCGATTTTCGCGCACCTAGATGGGCTTTTTGTTGTTATTTTGTTGGCACTTGATTTGATTTTCTATCTTGTGCGCTATGATATAGCAGTTTATGTCCATAAAGTAACACCTTGTGATGGCGCGCAATGTGCTAGAGAGTAGCCTGTTGGGCGCTGGTTTCAGTATCATCTTTCAGGTGAGCCAGCCGCAACCAAAATCAAAACATTCAACAATCCGAAACGTGTGAGTCAGATATTGTGGACGTTGTCAATGTCGTTATCTTGCAGATACTGTGCCGCATCCTAACGTTCGGCATAAATGCCTACATTGTGCGCAATGTAGGTCGCGAAGTGCTGGGCATTATGAATGTACGCCTGCTGCTGCTCGAGAGCACGTTACTCTTCTTGTCGCGCGAGGCCATCAACCGGGCGGCACTGAGTGCCAACTCTCAGCAGCGCGACAAGTGTTCTTGGGCGCAGTTAATCAATCAGATGTGGCTTACGTAAGTGCCAGGCCGATTGCCACAGATCCCACCTCTCCTGGTAGTCTATTTACTTATTTCCCTCTCATATGCAGAGTCCCCATTTGCGCAGCTCTGTGCGCGCCGTGCCTCTATATCTGGCTGCACTGGCTCTCAGCGGTGGATGCACCATTCAGCGCACAATACGAGTTCGCCTGCTACGCGGTGGCGCTATCCTGCGTCCTCGAGCTAGTGGCCGAGTCGACGGTTTTTGTGGCCCAGGTCTTTTGCTTTGTCAAGCTGAAGATTGTTGTTAACACGCTGCACATACTGGTGCGTTCGGCTATATTTCTGTGGATTGTCATCGATGACCGCAGCGCGGCTATTAGCGCCTTTGCCATAGCCCAACTGGCCAGCGCCACGACGATTGTTCTAGGTCAGTTCGGATTCTTTCTGTTCTATATTAAGAGCTTCAACGAATTCAAGCTACACCAGCAGCAAGTACGCAAGAGTAAGGCGGTAAACGTTCTCAACTCCTGGCAGCGCTCACTTTTCGACCACATGGAGGACTTTCCATTCACAAAACTATCGCAGCTGCTGCCGGGTGTATTGAGCTCCTCAAATGGAGGCGACCTTTTCAACAGAGAGCTACAAACGCTGACTCTCAGCTTTGTCAAGCAGGGCGTGCTCAAGCAGATCCTAACCGAGGGCGAGAAGTATGTTATGTCCGTTTCGCCAGTGCTCAGTTTTGGCGAGCAGGCCACCTATGATGTGGTGAACAATCTGGGCAGCATGGCGGCTCGCTTTATATTCCGCCCAATTGAGGACAGCGCCTATTTCTACTTTACGCAAACCATCGCACGTGACACACGTTTGGCCAAGCAGCCGCCGGAGCGCGTGCGTCAGGCGAGCAGTGTCTTGAACAATCTGCTGCTGGGCGTCAGCTCCATTGGCCTGCTGGTGTTCACCTTTGGCCAAAACTATTCGCATACATTGCTGCTGCTGTACGGCGGCGAGGATTTCGTTGCCGGCGGACTGCCCCAGCGTTTACTGCAGTGGCACTGCCTGGCCATCTATCTGCTGTCCGTGAATGGCATCAGCGAGGGCTACATGTTTGCGACCAACACCAGTCGCGACATTGATAAGTACAATTATCTGATGGCAATCTTTTCAATAAGTTTCCTCATCTTGTCGTACATTCTGACGGGCATTTTCGGACCGGTCGGCTTCATCTTTGCCAACTGCATCAATATGCTGGGTCGCATCCTCTACAGCACCAGGTACATCTGGCACCAGTATCAGCCACTGGGCCTAAATCCTCTGCAAGGACTGTGGCCTGGCAAGCTATTTGGTGGCACGCTGCTGCTGGCCGGCCTGATTTGCTACATGGTGAGTGTTGTTATACTAGCACTAATTCAGCCTTGTGCACTTATTAATTTATATGCGGAATTTCAAATTTTGTATAGTATCGGGATGCGGTATTCGGAACGCACATGGGCGTTGGCTTGGCCGCAGGCATTCTGTGCCTGCTAGCCTGGGCTCTGGCACACCGGGAACTGATGCATTTGGCCTGGAAGTACGGTCGTCGCATCAAGATCGAATGAAGCCAAAGCTAAATTAGTTTCTTTTCCTCTGTTGCTGATGTTACTTGAGCTCTTCTTCCTGACCTGGGGCACTCCTTCGCTTCCAGTGACCACAAATCGCACATCATGTTGGACATACCGTCTATTTATACATATATATATATATCTAGTTGAAAATAAATTAAATTCTAGTTAAGTTATTGTACGTTTAAAATCATTGAATTGCCTTATTATAATGCTTTTCGCAACAAATTGTTAAAGACGCACAAAAGACATCGAAATAAAAGAAAGTAAGCAAATTTTCAGTAATTTAATTAAAAAATTGATGATTGATGAAAATCAACTCGTAATAATAAAACTGCAGAAACAAGCATAAATGTATTTTATTTATTAATATTATTTAATAAATACATTTAAAAAATTTAATAAATACATTTAAAAAATAAAATTATTTATAAGCTATTATTATTAAAAGTCTTTCAACTTGACACTGCATTATTAATGTTCTTTTAGATTTATAGACCCATATATGAATCATAATAAATCACAAATTATGAATTTGTGAAGCAGCAGCG
Organism: Drosophila novamexicana; assembly: GCF_003285875.2. NCBI lineage: Eukaryota > Metazoa > Arthropoda > Insecta > Diptera > Drosophilidae > Drosophila > Drosophila novamexicana. The sequence continues at coordinate 294,985 of NW_020824862.1, read as the reverse complement.
CGCGGTTAACGACAAATTTCTGCAGAATGGGCAACAACAAAACCGATATCCGGTGTGTACTCATTTAAGGTATCGATAATTTATCGGATTGTACGTTAAACAAGCGGCGAGCGCGCATTGCAGTGAAGACAGTCAACAGGAATTTTGTTTGGTTTAGTGGCAGCCAAGACATTTAAGCAGCTCGATATGAAGCGCAGCAAGGATGAAGACAAGGATGATGTTGGTGTCGGCAATGCTGCTCTTGGCAACAACAGCAACAACAACAACAACAACAATAGCAAAATAAATAACAACGCTTCACCCAACATCAGCAGCGGCAGCAACAGCAATGATGCCAACAGCGGCAGCGGCAACACGCCAGGCGCTGTGCGCACCACGGGTCGTGTCAAGGTAACTAAAACAGTGTGTTAACTGCAAAATGCAACGCTCTGATCTCACATTGGACTTTTAACAGAAACCCAAACAAGTTTACGATCCGTCTGACAATTACATATCACGCGGATCGCGCAACTCGCTGCCGGCACCGGCACCGGCGCCGTTAACAGCCCAGCCACCGTCACCCGCACAGAACACTAGCGCAATTCAACAACAGCAGCGGCAGCTTTCGCCGCAGCCGCAGGCACAGACGCTGGCAACGCAGTCCACCAATCCACCAAGTCAGCAAGCAGCGCTTGTTAGTGCCAGCGAAGTGGCGCACCAAACAGTTGCTAAAGAGGAAACCAGCGAGACAGTCTCAGTGCCCAGCGCGGAGCAGCAGCGCAATTTTGATACTTGCATGAAGTGCGGCAAGAGCGAAGCCAAGCGTGGCTCAGGCTATAAAAGTAATTTTCTTACCTGCAAGTCCTGTTCCTTGAAATGTAAGTAGCATGGTTATCCTTGATGCTGTTGCTAAAACAGCTGCCGTTTATTGTTTTACAGGGCACTTTACCTGCCTGCCGATCACATTTGAAATTCTAACCAATGCACGTAAGAAATACAAATGCGAGAAATGTCGTCGCTGCCGCAACTGCATGACTACCAAGTGCGCCGACACAGTCCAGGAGTTGCTGATGTGCTGTGTCTGCGCGAATGTTTATCATTTGGACTGCCATTGGCCGCGCGTGATGCGCGACAAGTTGGATGACGTCAAATGGAAGTGCTACAGCTGTGATCCCAGATACAACTCGTTAGATACTGACGATGATGTCGCCAAAATAGAGCCGCAGTCGCCGCCGCGTAAATCCAAGGCTGGACGCAAGAAGCGGGCCACTTCTGATCCAGCTGTCGTCGTTGCCAAAAAGATAGCCGCCAATCAAGTGCTGACTAAAAATGGCTTAACCGACCGTTGCAGCAGTCCCAGCAAAATTCAGACTGTAGTTAACGCTTCCCCCAGCGCAGCGACAACGCTATCAATGCAAGAAAACGAGCCCAGCAAAGAGACCAAGGAGGCGACGCAGCCACAGTCGCCGCCAATCGCCTCGGTCCCGGTTCCAGCTTTGCCAACTTCAATAGAAGACAAAGAGAATGGAGAGAGTACAAACACTCCTCAGACAGCAGTTCCCGAAAGCGGCGATCCGTCGTCGACCGTGCAGACCTGGAACGTTGATGAGGTGGTTAGCTATGTGGAGAAGTACTACCCGCGTGAGGCTGACGTCTTCAAGACCCAGGAAATTGATGGTGCTGCGCTAATGGTGCTAACGCGCCAGGATATCATCGATCGGTTCGGCCTGAAGCTCGGCCCAGCGCTGCGCATTTACGAGCTGGTCCTTGCCTTGCAGAACTCCGTCGATGATGTAACCCTGGCCTGGTGTGATTAGGTTTTTTTTATTTCTTTCACTTTTTTTTAACGTTTTCATAGTTTCTTTTATTTTGTTAAGTTTTAAGTTAGTGCACGCTCAGTAGAAGAAGAAATACTCTTTAAGCTCGTTAGTTAGGATCAACGAAGACCTACCATTTGATTTCCTCATTAATGTTAAACATTCATATGTATATTTTACTGCATAAAATAAAAACTTTAAGTTAGGTCAGACTTACTGAATACGCTTTTCCATCGGGCTTATATACTATACGAATTGCACTTTACCTAATATACATACGTATATAATCGCCTCACTGATTATTTGCTAAAGAATGTACTACTTGTTTTCATGAGAACCCGATTTTCATATTCATTTTTTTTTTTTGCCTAAACCTAAACATCGTGCCAATTCCCGTATTTCTTAATCGGACGTCATCCATGGAATCGGTTTACCATACCAACATTTAATAATAATGAAAAACAACGTTTCCAAATATAGCTTAAAATTGCATTGAATAAAATGCTCCAAGCTTTACTTGGTCAAATTTTGCTTTGAATTTATTCGACACATAAAATTTGCTGAGTGGTCTGGCACAGGTTATATGAACTATAAATACATAATGTGGACCCGAGCCTTCTTGAATTCGATCAATGGGACTTAATGTAAATATATATATATATATATATACACACACAAATGTATGAGGTTGTGTAGGAATGCGAAATATTTCCGCATGGAATATCAAAAGCAGTACAAATATCAAATTGAAGTACACGAACGATCATCACATGGGCGGCAGGAGGTGCCCAAAGGAAAGAGATAACTAAACAAACGACAATACAATACTGTTGGCAAAATGTTGTTGCCATGGATTAGGTCTGGAGTCGGATGAATTATTGTCTCAGACGCGCGGCAGCAGCTTCTCCTCATCGGCCGAGTGATTGTGCGGCGCAGGCTTGCTGGCAGAACGGGCAGGATCATAGCCGTAAAGGAATATTGAGGCGATGACCAGCATTGCGCCGGCACTGAACTGTAGCGTTAGGTTGAAATCGAAAATGTAAATGGATGCAATGCAGGAGATGATGATCGCCAGCGACGTGGCGAATCCCTTTAGTATATTGTCCGCATACTTAACAACGACGGCCACGATAAGGCCACCACCTGCCTGCAGCAGCACGAGATACCAAACGAAGAGATCATAGCCATGGAAAAAACCATAGTTATAGATGCGGCTGGCATCGTTAATAAAGCAGGTCAACAGTCCAAACGGTATGCTCAGGAGACTGAGCTGCACGTTGCGCATCCATACGGAGATTTCAGCACCCTTCAATATCTTCTCAAAGTATATGCCAGCAAAGCCCGATAAAAAGCAGGCGCCCAGTGCCGCCCATAAGCCCAGCATGCGATTCTGGGCGGGCGCCAATGATGAAATTGTCGCCGTTGGCGCTGAGGAAGCGGCGTCATCACCAGCACCAGCACCAGCACTGCCACCGCCATCCGTCTGAGCCAGCTGCACCAATACAATGCCCAATACGAGCAGAACCAGGGCGCCCCATTGCGTGTTGAACAGCCTCCGGCGCAGTATAACAACGGCAAACATAGCGGTGGTCAGTATCTTCAGCTGGTATGTCACCTGGTAGGTGGCCGCATCCAGATGCGATGCCGACACATACAGCAGATTGTTCTGCACTATATAAACCAGCGACGGCACACACACCTTAAGCGTGTCCACAGGATTGGCGATAATGGTCTTGTGCAAGGAACGTACAAACCGTTGGGCGTCCTTGCCCTCCTCATTAAAGACCAGCACCAGACAGGTGATCAGCTTGACGAACTCGGCCATCAGCACCGCTGCGAAAACAGAGAAAACGGGCGACAAATTAATAACAAGATGATAAATTGCAACATTAAGTCAGCCAAAGCAATACGTCACGCTAACATACAGACATACACCAGCACACAGGAAGTATATAACATGATTTGCTTATCAGCTTTGCTCGGTTAGTTGTTGTAGTTCGCTCTAATTGACTGAACCTTTTTGCGGCCCCATTACAACTAAGTGTATCCATGTGTGTGTGTGTAGGTGTGTGCTTGTATTTGCTTACGCATCTGCTTACGTTGTCTGAGCAGTGCCTCACCTGTGGAGCTGAGAAATATGTCCCCTGGCCTTGTGCGGGCATAGCGCATGCTGAGACCCAAGATCGCATTCTGCAGCGTCAATGTCAGCAGGCTAATGTACTTGAGGGTGTTGGTGTTAACTGCACGAGTAGAAAGAGTGGAGACCATCGTGTCAGTGGGTGAATGGTCAACTACTTACATAGTTTCCTAAAACTAAAAACTAGACGCACTTACCGTGTATATTCATTTTGCGCTTGGCGTCTGTTTTGGTATCAGAACCGGCAAAGCGTGACTTTAAGGCAAAATAGTGTTTAAGCCAAACAAAAACGAAAACAAAAACAAAAAAAAAAGAGAAAATAATAATAAAGGGAAACACCTGTTTCGGTGATAAACAATTGCTTAGACAGTACGCTCTGCCCGCCTGCCGTGCGCGTTGCTTCTTCGGCGATTTTTCGGCTATGAAGAAGGCACGGACACGTAAACAAGCTTTCAGCTCATATTGCGTCCAGTTTTATCGTGCATTGTTGTTTTTGCTTTTGCTTTTTTTTTTTTTTTTTGTATGGCTATTGCCCAATGGAATGCCTCCGATATCGATAACAATTGCAACGACAATGGGCATCGAGTACGAGTAGTTTTGCAGCTGCTGGCATCGATTGCAACTTGTTTTTGTTGGGCCAACGTTGCCTGTGCTATTTGTTATTAACACCGACTAACTTATTGCATTGTAACAAAAAAAAATACATTGTCAAAATGCGTGAACAGCCGTTAAACGAGGTAACACAACTGATACATGCCGTCAAAATGGGGTAAGACACGTATAACAACATAATGTATTATGTTAGACTGACCATCAAATGTATCTGCAGCTTGGTGGAAGGTTCCTACAGCATTACCAACAAGACGCTGGACATCTTCAAGTATATAATTATGAGCAAAACCTGGCAAAGTGCAGAGTAAGTCTGGCTTGAGGTTATCAGTTATATCAATTATTAACCACAATTTACAGCGCACTCATGCAAATTGTGCGCGCCCAGTCGCGAATCATGAAGGCGGCACTGCCACAAGAGACCGTCACTTCGAACATGGCACGCCGCATACTGAAGCTGACGCGTGAGGAATTCGAGCTGCTCCAGGCAAAAGGTCAGCATTTTGCCGACGACTCGCAGGCTTCGCTATCGCTGCACAAGCTGGTCACGCAGACCAGCGAGAATTGCGTCAGCGTGGACTACTCGGTGCCGCAGCAGGGGCTGCGTGAAGCTCTGCTTGATCATTTGCAGGAGGTTGAAACTGAACTGGAAACCAGCTCTGAGAACATAAGTGTCCAGGCAGAGGAGCACATACACTCCTCTGAAATAATACTCACGCTCGGACACTCGCGCAGCGTCGAAAACTTTCTCAAGCGGGCCATCAAGAAGCGACAGCTTCTTACTATCATCGTAGCCGAGTGCGCTCCAGCCTGTCGGGTGAGTCAAGCGGCGCACTTTTGGCGGGCCATCAAATTTAAAGCGGGCTCTTACCGGTTGCGGAGCGGGACCGATTACTCCCATACAGTTCATTACGGCTGCAATTTAGAATATCAAATTTACTTTTTTAATTCTCTTGCAAACCCAATTCGATTTTTGAAACAGAGATATATTTGAGTTGACGATTGATTCGAAGAAATAATATTCTTTGCGCTTAACATGCGTTACATTTCCAAATGCAGCTTTGCCAGTTACTTGCTCAGCCTTGTCTCTGCGGCAACATTTTAAAATTATTCATTTGCTCCACGTGTCGCGAGACGAGTTCCTTTTGTTTATAATAGTAGGATGGATGTACTTGACTAATCCCTCTATGCATATTTAAAAATCTATCTCTCCCTCCCTCTTTCGTTCTATCTCTGTGTGCCCGCAGGGACACAATTTAGCTGCCTCCTTGGCTCATGAGAAGAATGTGGAGATTATTGTAATACCGGATGCGTCCATATTCGCGATGATGTCGCGCGTCAACAAGGTCATCATTGGCACACACAGCGTTCTAGCCAACGGCGGACTGCGGGCCGCATGTGGCGCCTACACAGTTGCCCTGGCTGCCAAGCATTACTCAGTGCCGGTCATTGTGCTGGCGCCCATGTACAAGCTGTCACCTTTGCACTTGTGTGAGCAGGATGCTTTTAATATGGTTGGCTGCGCCGAGGATGTGATTGCATATGACTCTGTGCCGGCGCGCGATGCCAAGGTGTACAGTCCCATGTTTGACTATGTGCCACCCGAACTGGTCACGCTCTTCATATCAAATACGTAGGTGTCCTTTATTGCCAACTTCTCGTTTAGACACCGATCGTGTTCTTGCTTATTCACAGCGGCGGTCATGCTCCCTCCTATGTTTACCGTTTGCTCTCGGAGCTCTATCATCCCGAGGATCTGGAACTTTAAAACGATTTGTTCAACGGATTGTAAATTATATATTTAAACCCACATGGACTGGACAACATTAACAACTACATCAACGAGAAATAAAATGGTAACTGTGCTCAATTGGCTGCTACTGCACGTTCTTAAACAACTCTATGAAATCGGCCAGGCTGTCGGCATAGTAGTCCGGCTGCGCCTCCGGTGGCGCTGCAATCATGTCCTCTTTGGTAAGGCTGCCGGAGAGCACCAGCAGTGATTGAAAGCCACAGGACTTGCCAAACTGTATATCCTGCACCAGCATATCGCCCACAAAAATACATCGCTCGGGCGCTTGTATATTGTATATCTCCTTAAGCATATCACCAAGTATTGGCGATGGCTTGCCAAGAAAGATTGGCTCGCGATTCGTATAGCGCTTGACGTGCTGCAAGAAGTCATAGAAACCAGGTACATTGAGATTTTCGGCCAGTGGCATAATAACATCACTGCCACCCGCAATTAGCTGGCAGTTTTCGTTCAGCTGCAGATGACGTATAGCCTTGGCCAGCTCCACGTATGACATGTCCAGATGTATGTCGAATAGCACAGCGTCCACAGTTTGCTCAATTGCGAGATAATTGACTAGTGACGCCGACGTCAGATGCTCCTTGATTTGCTGCAGTTATATGATTTCGTTTTAGTTTTAGATTAATACAGGAATTGTTTAGACCCACCAATGACTCATACTCGATGCCGTGCTTACGCAACGTCTCATTGGCTTCCAACGACATGAGCGAGTAGACGCGTTTGCCGGGCTTGTGCTTATGCAAATAGCGTACAATACTCTTCACCGGATGGACTACATCGTCGTGTTGCACATTGATGGCGCCAATATGATCAAATTTCTCCAAATACTGATCGTCGGTGCGGAAACTATTGTTCGACACGAACTTGACGGATTTGCCGGCATTTTTAAGCGCATTTATCGCCTCGCCGGCACCTGGTATCCAGCCAACCAGCAGCCAGACAACGCCATCGCAATCGCTGATTACCATATCAAAGGAGTCAATAAAGCTGCGCTGCTCCTCAACGCTAAGATCAAGTATATGCCGTGGCGCCATGATGTTCACACCCGATGGGAACGAGACTGAGACCGCAACTAACCGGGCAATTTGTCCGTTACTATAGCTGCTTACTTGAGCTACTTGGAGGCGGCAGTCGAAGGCGGTGGTGGATGCTGTTGCGCGCGCACGCCAATTAACAGGCCAACTGAATGCCAAGGCGGCCGTTTAACCTTCAACGTCACATTGAGGCTCCAGCTGTTGCCGCTGCTGCTTTGACTATGGCGGCAGTAATTATGTCTATTTAGTGCTTGATTTAACTGTTTAGCTAAGTACCAACTACCTTGATTGTGACTGATAAGATCTCATGTGCCCAGACCATGCCTATAAAGGGGCATCTGGAGAGTATTTACATTTCGTGCTTTCAGCCTGAACACGCCGTGCCTTGCCATGGACACACGCGTAACTCTCTTATTGCGTTACATTTTAGTTAAATATTTTGCCATTGCTTTCATAAAGATAACGCGCGCTCGCCAGCGTTGCCAGACTCACAAAACAAATCATTTAATAAATCAATGCGTGCTTGAAAGCTGACAAGTGTGGATTCCCAATCAGAATTCGGATTTTTTGGAATGCAGTGTGACCATGTCTTACACTTTTCAATCAAATTGTAGTTAATTCTTTACAAGTCCAAAAGATTTTCATTCTTTACAGACTCAAATGTTGTGTAAATGTGTGCGACAAGCAGAAGGCGCAATCTCTCAAATGGGATCAGCAACTTTCCGATTATTCTACAAAAACTATAGACTTGAAGTAATAAAAATATCTTCCATAATTTGTATTACAGTTTTTACACTTATGTATGCCATATTGAAGCCTCGAAATTTGATTAAATTCGGACAGTACAAGCCGTAGCTAATCAAGAGGGAATTTCCCATAATAAAGGACTTAGGGAAAAAAGAAGGAACTTATGTAAACAAGGAAATTAGCAGGAAATTGTAACGGCGCTGGATTAGAACTATCTCCAAGTCGGGCACTTCCGATTGGATAAATATGGTATAACTTGTAACAAATCAGGTTTCCAAGTGGATTCGAAAGGTTATTGTTAGATTCTTACAGCTGGCCTTTATTGTTTAGCATGAGCATTGTATACATGTGTATATATGTTTTCAATATATGCATATGTATTAGTTGTAAACAAGCGAAAGTAAGCCCTACGACGCCTTGACATTGGCCACGATTTTCACGGCTCGGCTGAGGCAAAACAAATGCAGCAATTGGTGAAAAGCAAAAGCCTGAACGTGGCAAATCGAGAAAGACAACAAGTGGAATACATGTCCACACATTTAACTGTTCGCAGTTCTAACCGAAAGATAATTGCAAGAAGACGCCTATCGTGCATGAAGAGCCGGAGACGGAGACGGAGACGAAGACGGAGACAGAGCAGTTCGACTAACTAAGCAGATAGTTAACGTGCGTGAAATGGGCATGGTAAATACGTAGATATATCTATATATATATGTGTGCCGTATATATATATGTATATATATTTATGTACATATATCAAAAATCCAAATCGATTGGCAGCCTAGTTAGGCGGTTCTGATAAGATAGAAGACGCGCCGCGCTACGAAAACGGTGCGGCACACTCACCAAGTACACACACACACACACACACACACTCATAGATAGACAAGCAGCAACGATATATACATAAACGGGCGGAGGCATCGAGAGCTGTGCAAGTCCCAAGTACTAGTCGCGATTATACAATTATTAGGCAACAAGCAGGAAACATGAGCAGTGCCGTCCAAGTCAACGCTACCAGTGCCAGCAATGGCCATTCCTTGCAGGAGGAGTGCGCCGCCGCCAGCAACAGCACCTCCGGCACGGCAGCGGCGGCAACGGCACCAGCGACCCCGGCGATCCCGGCGAGCGACAGCAACACCGAACAGCTAAAGATTTTGGGCCAGCTGAGCAGCATCGAGCAAATCAACGAGCAGCGACGCATCTTCCTCAAAAGCACCATCAACGAGATCCAGGAGGAGGCCAGCAACGAGGCGGAATCGTTGCCCGAAATGCGCAAGCCGCCGCCCAACAGTCTGGCGCTGAACGTGAAATACGCGACGCTGCCGTCCCCGTCATTGGTCACATCGACGCTGGTCCGTTCGCCGCTGTCGCCGCCACCCAAGCCGCCCATGTTGAGTCGTACGCGCAGCACCGGCTCCGGCGATGGACGCACGCCGTCGTCCAATGGGGATGTGGCCCTACTGCGGCACAGCGTTACGGAGACGGCCGTCGCAGCAGCTGCACCAGTTGCGGAAACAACAAAAGCAACTGAAACTGCAACAACAACAACAACAACAGCAACGAGCGCCGAGCAGTCGAGCCCAACGCCAGCAACCATATCGGCAAAGCACTACGAGAGCCTGATCGAGGAGCTGCGCTGTCCCGGCTGTGCGGGCCCCATGAAGGCACCGGTACTCCTCTGCAAGAGCGGGCACAGCGTGTGCGAGCAGTGCACCCGCATTCTGCTCATGTGTCCGCTGTGTAAGGTATGTCCATCAGCAGCCGAGATATCATTTTCTATATGCACACACAGTTGTACATATGGCAATCAGTTGCCTCTCCGTCTGGCTGACGTCAGTGTGTCGGGCAAGCGATATCTAGCACTTCGCATCTTATCGCTTCTACTTATGTTATATGACGTCTTGCCAGCAAAATACAGTGAAGCCTCTCAAGTCATGGTTGTTCGCTAACGGAACCTTGTTTTCTAGTTTATCTAGATGCTTGAGTGTCAGCCCGGGCATCCATATATTCACTTTGGAATATCTCCTATCGTATTCCCAGAGTTCAAAGGGATCAACGACTTTTTGGGCCAAGCTTTAAGTTTTGTCCGACTTGCATTCAATTTAGTTTCAAAGCTCTACATAAGAACTTAATGAATACGTGCTTCAGCGCTTTGGGCAATTTCACCCGTCACAGTGAAAAATGGGCGGAAGACGGTTGCATGAAAGTTGTTTGCTCAATTTCAAAGATCCTTGAGGGAATTTATTTTATACGTGCCACGGGTAAGGCCGGGTTATATTAACACGTTCGTCTTGCCGATTTTCAAGCATCTACCATATCTCGCCAAAAGTAGTTATACTCAATTCATACCTACAGGTAAAATCGAAAATAAATTAATTAATTAATTTTGTTTATTTTTGGATTAAGCCTTTTTTATGCCAATATATAGTATATAGGCAATATATATAGTATGCTGATAGTGATTCCGATTTTTCCAAATCCAATAAATCAAATTTTAATACATTTTAATTCTGTTGAATGCAATAAAAGTTTATTTGCTTGGCAGCTTAAACAATATCATTAAAATGCTTGCAAGCACTATTGTCCAATATAATATAGATAGATGGATAGATATATAGATAGATTCAGAGCCGAACAGGATTTCTCCAACAGATTTTCTTAGTTAAACAGAACAGGCTACATATATATATATATATATATATATATAGATATATAAAAGAGATTTATCGGAAAACAATCAACTTTGATTTGGTAAACAACATATGGAACAAGATTTATATATGTATATATAGTACATATATATATTCTTGATCAGTATGATTGATGTGTAATTAAAATTTTGACCAAAATGTGGCTAAAACTTGTTGTTAGCGGGCTTTTGCCGTATCATATAAATCTTTGGAAAGAATCGGTCGAAAAATAAGATTTTATATGGAAAGCCTTTCGCACTCGCTCAAGAGATCTGCCCAACAACAGTTCCAAGTCCAACCAAACACATTCTCCAACGCATGTGTGAGCCCGTATCCAGTCGGACTTCTTTAACATATAACTTCTATATAGGAATAATTATATAAGAAATATGATTTGGAAACTGAAGTTTAGTCTTAATAATACGTTTGACAGCCTTCAGGTAAACATGACTGATATGTCGATATGGTCTTGCTCTCCCGTCCACTTCGCGAGAAGAGCATCAAGAGTTCATGTATTGCCATTCTTCTTATTTTTATTGCTCATTGCAGGAGGGATTCACCAATTCGCGCTCGCTGACAATCGAGGCATTGTGCGCCAAGGCGCATTTTGGCTGCAGCTTTGCGGCGGGCGGCTGTGGGGTAAGGATGCCGGTGGCGCTGCTGCCGTGGCATGAGCAGCAGTGCATCTATAAGCCGATGAGGTGCTTCATGGGACGCGTCTGGGGTGATTGCAAGTGGCAGGGCAGGGAGGTGCAGTGGAAGCAGCATCTGGAGGAGCAGCACACGGACAAGCTGTTCCGTGCCGCCAGCGCGGATATTGTCTGGAATATGGCCGTGCGACGCAAGCCCCTCACGGGCTACTATGTGTTCCAGGCGCACGATGAGATGTTCAACTTTTACGAGATATACGACAAGCAGCGCGTCCTCTTCACCATGACATGCACTTCCAATTGGCGCGAGAGCAAGTACAACTATGCCTACGAAGTGACGCTGCTGCAGCCGGACAACGAGGCGCTATCGTTGACCCAGAAGTTTCCAGTGCACAGCGAATACGACAGGGATATTCTATTGGAGGGCACCTGTGTCAGCATTGGCCTCACCGAGCTGGCGCGCTTCGTTGACGACGAGAAGGTGAGTCCAAGGTGAGTGAACCCAAGTGGCAAGCGTATAACACACTTTCCCTGCCCGCAGCTGCTGCATTATCGGGTGAACGTTATGGCGGTCAAGTCGCCGCGCCGCCTCAAGCCCGTGCGCCAGAGTCTGCCGCAGCCACTCGACTATAAGCAGACGAAGCATGTCGGCGTCAATGGCAAAAGCGTGCCCGCCAGCATGATCATAACGAGAACCTACAAGGAGGCACTTGGCGAGGTGGCACCAGCAGCAACTACGCCGGACACACCGGACTCCGAGGAGAACGGTGGCGCGGTCTTTGAGATGGAACGCAAGTGGGGTACACCACAGTTGCACTTCAATCGCAAGTATTTGAAGAGCACGCCCAGCGACGATCCCAAGAATCCCGATACGAAAGAGGACGAACTGCGGCCGCTCCATGGTGCCACGCGCTCCAGCACTGGGGCCCACGAGGACAAGCTCTCCCTGTGCAGTAACAGCACCAGCTATACCAAAAAGGTGTCCGACTCGCTGCGTCGAAGCTTCCGTTCGCTGAAAACCGACTTGATTGAGCTGCGACCCTTTGCCAAGAAGAAGACAACGCCAAAGACGTCCACAGCAGCAACAGCAACAGCAACAACAGCGACAGCGTCTACAAAAGAACAATAGGGCTCCCAGATCCGTTCGATAGACATTTATATATATATATATTTATATATAGGGCTGCTCCTCAAGACTTGCCAAGCTGCCAGATTGACGGAGCGACCAGAAGCCCGGGAGCTTGTGATCAAAAATAATTTTGCTTTGGACTAAATTTTTTTTTTTAATTAAAATGTGAATAGTTATTCTTTTTAACTCTACAAAAACTGAAATCCATCTTGAGTTTTGTTAAAAGTTTTTAGTTTGAAAGGATATTGCTAAAATACTCCAACTATTAAAGAAAAATTATGTAATTAACCCATTTAATATCATATAAGCGATCTGAAAGGTTAACAAAAGACTACAGGGCCATATTCATGAGGCTTATAAAAATCAAAATAAATCATGGGCGGTTTCTTAAATCGTTCGATTGAATTTGAAGCGTTTTTATCTCTGTCAATTTGTATATTGACCCAATTTTATATATATATGTTGATACATATGTATATTTTCGAAAATATATTAGCTTATGATGACTTTGCCAAGTTAAATAAACTTCGGGAGTCTCCGTATTTGATTCGGTTGAATAATAGATGCTTAAGGGAACATGTTCATGGATTTATCATAATCGTCGGTACTAAGGACTGCAGAGTCCTTGGCCGCTTGTTTTGTTGCTTTCTTTAAAAATAAGTGAGTCGTCAAAATGTTTGCGACTTTTCACCAATTGGTCATTGGTTATTTAGCATTGGTGTCTTTTTCTTACGCTAATGAAAATTAAACTACGCATATAATGTACAATCATTGAGAGCGGCCATTTAGTTTAGATAGCAGCTGTGCTACAGCAGACCCTGCATCTCGTTCATGAACTGCAGGTAGGCGTCATCCTTAGTGGGTGGCTTCTTGTGTGCCTCTGGCGGCGCATGGATGCTACGTTCGCTAACATCGTGACCGCCAGCTGGATGCTTACCTCTCGCTACTCGGCGCTGATCTTCGCGTTTCACACGCAACGTCGAGGGCACAAATCGGGTGACATCCGCGCTCAGATTCCTTTAAAAAAGATAATCGCACATACATTAATAGATGTAAGTGGGCAAGGATTGAAAGGAAGCATACCTTATCTGCGGCTTAGCTGTGATCGTGGTGACGCCTTTGCCCGGTTCCTTGCTTGGTGGCGGATTTGTATTACCATGCTTAGGATGATGGCCACCCATGCGCGGCGGCATTCCTGGCGGCGGACCTGGAGGCATGCGTATGCCCATGCGCGGCATGGGGCCCAGAGCGTGTGGGGGTCGTGCTCCTGGCGGCGGGCCAGGCGGCATACGCAGGCCAAATCCTGCTAGACCTGGTCCGGGTGGTCGCATCGGTGGCGGTCGGAACATAATACCCGGCGGCGGGGCTATGTTGCGCAGATGCGGCAGTTGTGGCAGCTGCGGCGGCGCTGGCGCACTTGGCGGCAACGGTATGGCAGGCAATGAGGGCGCTGTTGGCGGCGCTGGCACCGACGTTGTGGCTGCAGCAACAGCTATTGGCTTAACCGGCTCTTTGGCAGCATTGCTAGTGGGCTGCTTGGCATCGGCATCAGAGCCCATATCATCATCTGCGTCGTCATCGTCGTCTTCGTCGTCATTGCTACTGCTGCTGCTGCTACTGTGGCTACGGCTGCGGCTGTGGCTGCTGACATGACGACGGGCCGGTGGCGATTTACTCTCTGAGGCGCTGTCGCGCTTCTCATCCTTATCAGTGTGTTCCTTATCGTGCTCCTCGTCACTCTGCAGTTTTCGATGCTTGCGCTTGTGCACATGCTCCATTTCTTTCATGAAATCGTCAATGTTCTGCATGCGCTGTTGTAACTTGGGGCTGGTGGCCGTTTCTTCCTCGTCGCCCTCGTAGTCGGTGTTGCCCTCTGCATCCGAATCGAGCTCTGACATGGCAAAGAGATCAGGCGGCGGCCCTGGTGGCACACCAAGCCAATCCTTATCATCGTCTTCTTTTGATTTATCCGACTGCAAGTCGGCCGCAATTTCGCTGTTCTTGGCAACACCCGGTGGTGCGCCAGGCGCAAAAGGCGGCAAAGCTAGCGTCATAGGCGGCGGTGGCATACGTATGCCGCCTGATCCACCTGGAAAGATGATGTTGCTGCTATTATTGCCACTGTTGGCTGTACTCGTGCCGCCTGCACCAGCATTGGCTGCTGTCACCGGCGCTGGCAGTGGGATCTCATCGATCTGTACGCTCTGGGCATGTTTGACGCTCTCGTAGTATTGTTGCTTTTTCAGACGCTTCTTCTCGTAATCCACCTCCTTGCGCTTTAGTTCCGCCCAGTGCTCGGGCTCATCGTTATGCTAGCAGAGGACAGAAAACGAGTTAAGATTTGGTTGGGATTTATGTACGTACACTTACATAGAGTCGCATAACTCGATCAAAGGTTTCCTTCAGCTTCTTGCGCTTATCGCGCAGCACCTTTTCATTCAGAGGCGACGGCTGCAGCACATTATACTCTGCAGGGTGAAAAGAGATGCACAGTATCTTCAATGTTATGTGGGTTGGTTATAAATAACATTAGATCTGATGATACTTACCCATCTCGTCTATCTTTTCCATCTCTTCAAGTATCTGCGAGGGATCCTTGTTCTTGAGCACGGCAGCTCTCACCATTTGGCGCTGTCGTTTGTTCTTCTTCAGCTCCTTTTTCCGAGCCTCTTTGCCTGTGTGTATGGATGGGTGAGTAAAGATTCGCGTATGTGTATACTACAGCCGGGTGCTACTTACGCGCTTGGTCTGTTGGATTCATGTATTTGCCACTTTTAGTGGTGTTTATGGAGCGTCGCCCCATCTTAATTTGTTGATTTAATAAACTAGTTTTAAAAAATTCTACTACAGGCCGTCTTTACTCCGGCTTTTTGGCTACTAAAGTACTAGTGCTGCACAACGCACAAAACACTGAAGTTCGTTTTCGATTCCCATGCAATCGATTATATCGATGACAAGCAATGATTATGGATACAAAAACAAAACTCACGAGCACAGCAAAAAACAATCTGGCAGCACTGAAACATCGTGTATTAAATGATGCCGGCATATCAACGAAGAGGCACCATAAAACAAAACAAAAATGTCCGACAAGATGTCGCATTACAATAGTCTAGCAAACGTGTTTGAATTTCTCAACATAGACAGCGATTCAGAGATTTCTGACAGTAAAAATGGCACGAGCGTGGTAAGTATTAAACAAGCAAGCACAATGTTGACTGTGTCGGTTGATCCACAACTATTCAAAATACACGCAGCCCCCAGTGGCAAACGCCACTCACGATCTCACGTGCAGAAAGCCCCAAACGGCAGGTGATATGGACAACAGTGACGACACGGATATGGATTCGGACGTGTTTGTCGTTGTGGATTCATCAAATGCCTCGTCAGACGTAAGCTGCTTCAGCGCATCAAATTTGAGCAGTTCATCACGATCAGTATTAGAACCAGAACTCTGGGATTGCCTGTCAGATACAGACACCATACCAGAAACCGAAAGCGATAGCAACACCAACACCAATGGCAGCAGCAGTAAGTTGTCCCGTAGTCACAACTATAACAATCTCTCTCGTAGTCTCAACCATAACAATATCAGCCTAAGCACAATATCGATCGCATCTGACGGCGCATGCACCATGGATAGTCGTTTAAGTACTCCAATCAAGCGCAAGCAAGACTGCTACCCAGCCAACAGCAAGTTGTCAAAATGTAAGCGTCTTAACTATTAAGTTGAAGCATCTATGAATTAAGTAACATTATAAATTTACACAGCTTGTAATGGACGACTGAATCTGGGACTGGAAGTGAATGCCACGCCGGTGTTGAACCCTAATGTGATCACCACGCGAAGCGGACGAGCTGTGCGCGCACGCATCGACAACAAGTTTGATTATTCGTCGGAGCCGCAGGATGTTGATTTAGATGATTCCGATGATCCTGATTTTGGTGACAACGATGTTGAAGACGATGACGAAGACTACACCCATGATAAGAGTGAGCCTTCGCGCAAACAGCGACGAATTTCCATGCGCAACAGCTGCAGTAGCAGCGACGCCAGCTCAATGATCGAATCGGATGCATTTATCTATCTGGACTTAAAGCAGCCGGTGGCAATTGTCAAGAGTGAGCCCACGGCTGATGCTGCTATAGAGTTCGATAGTGAGCTGAAGACGCGCCTGCAAAAGTTATTGGGTCTTGTTGCACCGCAGCGCCGCCTTTACAACCCCATGTCTAATTTTGAGCTTGAGGATAATCATATGGATGAAGATGATCCGCCGCCCACGTTGCGCAGTCGTTTATGGACAGCTAAAAGCAGCGTTCCGCCTTTAAATGTGCCTATGCTTACAGAACCCCCGCTGCCAAGCCCGGTAGCATCTCGTATCAAAGCGCTTGGATCCGAAATAACAAATGATATGAAAATGCTGCTTATTGACGACATGGTGCAGCGCGCCAATGCAAACTATTTTGAGAGTCAAACTCCCCAACATATCAAGGAACCCATCGATCTGAGCGGCTTACCCAGCGAGGAGCAGCGTGCGCTCAATTGTCAACAGCACAAGAAGATCCCCAGCAATATGGGGCCCCATACGGGCGTATATAGCTTCGTGGATTCGCTTCGGTGTGAGTTAATTGACAAATTTCTTAGTCTAAGAACGAAATTTGACAAAGTGCATATTACCTAAACGAGAAAGCCCGACTAATAGACACCCCTTAAACATAAACAAAAAATCTATGTAACCTGTGCAATTAAGGCACCGACTGTACTTCATTTTCGCGATAGAAAATATATTTGTATAAGGTTTACTTATGTTAATTATTTAAGTTTGTTGCATTATTTCCATAAGATTCCACTTACACTTGGCACTTGACATCTAGATTTATGACCAAATATCATATTAAAAAATCTTTTCAAGACGCTCACTCCTGCATCCACAAATCACATTAATCTGTGTATTCTAGTCACAGCTTCAAAACGATACATTTTATAAGTATTTGAGGATCGCATAGAAAGGCGGTTCAAATATAACAATGGAGTATAGGAATAGGTGAAAGATCAGGGGCGATTTACTATAACGATTATAACATGTATCAAAAAAGCTTCTAAATTAATATACACTTTGTTGATTGTATTTATTTTAATTAGGCATAACTAGTAATATGTCAGTTTAATTAACATTTACAATCGCTATCCTCATGCTCATGTTCACATCCAAAATTAATAGGTAGCAAGTGAGTGGGAAAGAGAGAAATGAAAGGAATTGAAAGAGTTAAATTTAATGTCGTATCTTTGTTGGGTATGACAGGAAATTTCATCTTTAATATGTAGATATAAGTATTAATTGGTGTCATGAAAATCGCATAGAAGGGCGATTCGCACATAACGAGTTAGTTGTTCAAGTGCATATGAGTTTTATTTGATTTGCTGCATTTCAGAAGCCAGTTTTAAGTGCAATAGTCAACCACGACTTTCAGAAAACTTAAAATAAATTTGTAAATATTGTTAGTAATGCTCGCAAATGCCTATTGCCTTAACAATGGCTACAAGTATGTATTTTTTGCAGCAACAACGCCCTTAAATATGTGTCATCCACTTGCTGTGAATTTTCGCAAACGGGAGTTTGGAGCATGCAGGGTGCAGCTGGCCAAGACCCTATTCAACATACTCAATCACACAGTCTTCCATTGTGGCCTTCGTCCGAGCATTGTCTGGAGGAACTGCATGAACACGCCCAGTAGCATCGAGCATCGGATTGAGGCTGGTGGTCAGCGCCTGTCGCGCATTGTATTGTGGCAGAACATAAAACAGCCTGGAATGATGGTTAAAGTCCTGCTGCACGAGATGTGTCACGCGGCTGCCTTTGTTTACCACGGTGAGACAGGACATGGCGACAACTGTCGCAAATGGTGAGTGACCAACAGACTTCACAGATTAACACATTCATATATATGTAATTGGCTTAACCACAGGGCTTATCGCGCCAAATCAACGATGCCTGAGCTGCCAGAGATTGGCGATTGCAATGCTAGCTACAAGTACACTTGCCTCCTGTGCCGTGGCCGCTCGTTTGGTCGGATTAAGTTTGAGGATGAGGCGCAACAGCTGCGTTGCCACTACTGCCAGTTTGAGGTAAATGTGGAGGCCTGCAGCGTCGAAAATGTCCACAATCTGTCTCTCACCGACCAGCTGGTGACACCCTATAAAGAGTTCGTGCGCGCAAACTATGGAAAGTGCGAGCAGAGCGGCCACAGCGCCAAGATGCAAGCACTCAATGTGCTATACAAGGAGCACCAGCAGCAGGCGGCTTCCAATTGATGCTGAAACACAAAGCTTTAAATTTGTTGTTTAATTTTTTTTCTTTATATGCATAATTAGGTTAAATTAAACATGTTTCCTTGAATTCTTCTGGCAAACAAAAATGAATTTTGATTATAATTTGAACACTTTTTATTGCAACAAGGCTTTGCTGACAAGGCTTTGAATTTTCTTCTAACAAATTACAAATGTTTTAAATTTAGTGGAACGTTTTAGGCCAGTTAGTTTAATATACCACATAAATAAGATAGGTGAGAAAGCCGCAATCAAGACATCATGCCCTTGCTGCGCTTAAAGGCAGCGCCCGCCTTGCGGTTGTGATTGGCGCGAGTTGATTTATTTGCTTCTTTCTGGCCGCGATTGCGGTTCGTTTGCTGCGTTTGACCTTGGCCCTTGGGTGCGCCCACTACGTCAGTCTGGGTGCGCTGCCCGTACTTGGCCATTTGGCGCTGTTGATAGCGTGCACGTATTACCTCGGGATTCTCACAGAAGTCGGCGCCTTTTGTGTTTGTTGCCGCATTGTGCTCATCATCGCTGCTGGCGTCATCCTCATCATCCTGGTCGTCTTCGAAGGCATCTTGCGCTTCGTAAGCGCTACTGACAGCTGTCGCCGAGGCTTGCTGCAGCTTGGCACGCAGCAAACTCTGCGGCGGCGCTTGTCCCTCATTTAATGCCTCATAGCTGTCATCGTATTCGTCGTCGTACTCGGCTCCGGCCTCATGAGGTGTTTCCTCAACCAATGCATATTGCTGATAGCGCTGCTTTAATTTGCCAATGTCGCGTTTGTCGTCCAGCAGCTGCTCGGCATTGCGCGGTGCACCAGGCAGGCCCTTGCCTTGCTTAATAATGCACTGTGGATTATCATGGGTAAGCACATCGTACTTGTCGCCGTCGTGTACATTGTAATGACGAACACCAGTTTGCCGCTGCAATTTGTCCTGGGGATCGGCTGGTATGTATACCTCCTGCCTATCCATGTGCACTAGATCGGGCGGCAGATTGTCATCTAGTATTGCGGCAATCGCCTGCTCGCTGTTCTCGTAACGTGTCAGCACCCGACGAATGAATCCCATGCCCAAATCCGGCAAGACATCCAGCACGGCGGACACTTCTAGATCAATGTCACGACCGCCACCATTTACTTCTGCTGCAGCCGTTGGCAGCGGCGAAACACGCGAATCTTCCACCTCATCGTCCTCTTCGTAATCAGAGTTCAGACTGCCGGCCAGATGCTCATCAGCAAGGATACCATTGGTGCAGGCGCTTAGTGCCTTCTGGTAGCCAGTTATTACAAAATCTACTTTGTAGTTTTTGCTGTATGTGGAATATGAAAAGTTGATGTGCATCACATTTTACGCCCATGACAGTCACAGTCACTCACATGTTGGGACAGCGGTCCAGCAGTAATTCAATGTCGTTCTCGACCGGATACTGACGCTGATAGTCAACCACAAAGGTCTGTGCTGATAGACATTCCTGCAGCAGCTCAATCATCTGCTGGCCACGTCCAGACTGCAGCTGCGCAGAAGTTATTCGCCGAACAACGTTCAGGAACTGTTGACGCGCCTCATTCAGCCAACGCAAGGAACTAGCCTGTGCATTGTTCAGATAAATATTTCTATACAGCATTGGGACGGTCAGATCATAGAAATTTGCAATGCTGTCGACAAATGGAAATAGAGATGCATTATACAACCCATCGAATTCTCTCTTTTTCTCTCTCTCTTATACCTTTGTACAAGTTTCATCTGCTCACAGGCCGCGAGCAGTGTGGGGCATAGCTGGAGGAGCATGCGCAGCGTATAGGCGCAGTCTAAGGCAAATAATACAACATCATCATAGGGCGTATCGGCATCGGGATCCAAGAGTGTGCCCCCGCCGGCGCCTTCGCAGCCTTCGTTCTCGACCTGAATTTGCATGCTAAGAAAGGCATTCTCATAGAAAGCCAATCCTTCCTCCAGATCCTTTAAATAGTCCGGCTGGATGCGCAACACTGTCTCAAAAATCTGTTGCAACATCTTCAAATTCTGCTCATCGGCATCGCCCACTGCAATAACCAGATCAAACAGCAACGGCACGGACATCAGATAGTTTTCATACAATAAGGAACTGTGCTGCTGCGGCGTTATCCATTCTGTAGCTGATTCCTTTGATGTAAGCAGGCGCATAACAACACGCACCGCCCGATTCAGCAGTTGAGCATAAAGTGACTTTGCATTGACCAGTGCCACCTCATTTACTTCCGGCGTATTGCTGTCTCTTTCCGTTCGGTAGTAGGGATTGGCGCGTTGCAGAAAGGTAACAACAGAGGCCATTGCCGATTCCTCGTACACCATATACGACCAGAATCTACAACGAATGAAATTAGAGAAATATTTTTGGGTACGTCCGTCAGGAGTAAGCCCTTACTCGTGATGACTCAGCTGCAGCAGAAACTCGAAATCTTGCAGGCAGCCAGCGGCAATATGTTGCCACTCTTCCAGTGCGGCACCAGACTTGATGCGGCCATAGGAGCTTAGCATGCATATGTAGCTGCTAAACGCCTTGTCACGTGTCAGCCAATGCACATCCTGCAATAGATCATCGGTGATTTGTAACCGTTAAATCAGTTAATACCCTTAATTGAACTGCTTCTTACAAGCGCAGGAACTTGACGTCTGACGCCATCGGTGTCAGTTAGCGTTAACTTCAAGCGGTCCAACGGCAGCTTATCCGGATTGCAGTTATTATTACTAACGTCCAGGTTCTGGCAGATCATCACTGCGAAAGCTGCAACAAAAACAACACAAATGTGCACAAATTGAGTGACACTAAAACAAGACAGGGCTGTTAAATGAATATATCGATTAATATAAATTTTATGATAATGTAATTGCGATAAGTACGATGTTATGATCATCGATACTTTTGCGCTATATATTATTATATATTGGAAATATAGATGCCGGTTTTTTGATCGCTCGTATGGTACAATGAGGAAAACAAATTTCAAAAGTTGCCATCTTTATGTTATAATTCTGTGTATAAATACATAAATGCACTGTTGCCTTATTTAGCAGAAATTTATTTGACCACAGATAATGTTTTATTGTAAATTGCCAATTAATTTAAAGTCTTCATTTCTTTCATATACACAAATAATTTGAATTAGTTTGTTGCCGCTCAATACTGTATAAAATTGTTCAACACTGATTCCAAGCAGTCACTGCCGCTAATTTGACACACATACATAAACTTTGTTGCTTTTGTTACGATAGCAAAAGACAGTTCAAATGAGCCATTCAGTAATGTCACTTATTTAGCTAAAGGATGGTTGAAACGTATATGTGTGTACTTTTTTATTTTTATCATAGCTTGTATGCTAAAAAGGTATCAAATAATATATCCTGAGAATTTAAATTAACATGTGTTCTCGCACATAGCTCGATATTAATTGGGAGTATCGAATCATTATTTTGTACATACATAGGTTGCACAATTACCATCACTAGAACGAACTAGAAGCGGGAAACTCTGCATTGTTTTAAAAGGCTTACGCCAGTTTCATTGTAATTGTCTGATAAAATGTGTGATGTTGGAAATCTTATTGATTTAACAGGTTGGGATGAGCCTGTCAAAGATGAAACAGTCATCGAAGATGTTCTTACTAGAGCGAATAATTTTAAGGGACCCTATGATCCTTTTGATTCGATGGAAAAAGAAGCCTGCATCAAGGTCTGTTCGCACACACACATATGCAATACATGAACCCTTTGTTTTAATCACTTTTACCACTACACAGGGCGAAAATTTTAAAAATGATATGGAAAGGACACAAACTACGGTAGACATCAAATTGCATGAAAACGAAGATAATGACTTTAACAATGAGACACCACCCGTTACCATGGAGTTTTCACCGAAAAATGCAGATGCGAACAAGAACTCCTCGACTGGCAGTGAGTCGCGCCACCGAACTCTACAACAGCTGGCCAAGCTGAATGCCACAAGGCTATCCAGTATTAAGACACCAACGCAAAATCAATTGGCAAATTTTCCTTCAAATGTAATTGGATCCTGTTTTGAGAGCTCGTTTCTAAGCGAGAATCTGCAAATGATTGCGGCAGAATCGCCCGTTAAGCTGATAGAAGATGAGCCAAATCCAATCCCAGACACTAGTCCAGTTACCCCGCTGAGTGACGATGCCTGCTCCAATTCAGAATTCGAAGCACGCTTAAAGATGATGCGAATTGCTATGTTGGACTCCCCAGCTAAATCCGACCCACCTGCAGCTGTTCTTAGCGAACAGAATCTAATGACAACTACACCAACAACTAGTGTGAATAGTCCCACGCTGGGCACAAATGCGGCAGATGTGGGAAAGCTCTTGCAAGACCTGAAGTGTTTAATTTGTGAGCACGTTGACATATCCAAAAGGGAGCAATTCAATAAGCTCCTTGAATCGATCCGTGCCGCTGTCCAATGCAGTACCCCAACTGCAGAGGTAAGTGGTCGGATGGGAAAGGAGTCACCACACGTGTACACACGCCAGGCAACATTCGATCTGGACCTTGAGCTACAGGTTAGTTTTAACTGCGCGCAATCCAAAAGAAATAAGCATATATATATTTGATGTTTTTTGTAGAAAGGGAAAGCAGCGTCTGCAGATAATGTTAGGACGGTCAACGAAAACATACAGGAATTCCCAGATGCAATGACATGCTCTTCGGCTACATATGATGCTGAATCACTTGACAAGCCAGCAAGTCCGGCTACAGAAACTGAATATCAAAAACAAACTCCCGACAAAACACATAAGAAACCAGATTCGTATGTGACTGGGGTTGTTGACGATAATTTAGCACTACAAATAAACGAACTTTTGGAGCGGCACAACCTAACCAAGCTACATAACAATGACAGCGACCAACATCATCGCGAATCGGAGCACAGCCAAACTGTAATATTTGTTGTAAACTCAACGGGCGTTAATCAATTACCCAACTGCATAGTGCATCCGAGCACAACCAGAGCAGTTCAATCAGTTGCAAATAATAGCCAGGAGAATACGTTGCGACGACGATCATCATCCCTGTCAATTCACGACAAGTCCAAGCAGGATCGGCCAAAGTCACCGGCGAAGCAATCTTCCGGTGACAGCCACAATCCCTATGTGCCTTTGAAGGCGCTGTCCAACGTGGGTGACAAAATGAATGCAATGGCATCCTTCAGACAACGTCGCAATTCGTTTTCCATTGGTTCAACTGTGGGAAAAACGAGCGCATCTGCTGCCGCACAGGCCAGAACCCATATGGCTGGCGGCCGCACCAAAGTCACAGCCATAAATGAGTCCCAGATTAAGCCCTGTGCGTCCACTAAAGTAAATATACCCGTCAAACGTGTAGTGCCTATGGTGAAGCCAACGTTAGCATCCACGGAGGTCACATATTTGAATTCAACGACAGCGCGTTGCAACGGCCAAGACACGCCCATTACGGCAAAAGGCAAGACGGGCAGCAAATTGTTTTGTACCAGCACACCCATGCCGCAGATGCGTTCCTTTCAGCGCAGATCCCTGAAACCAGTGATCAGCTATTCCAGTTCCTCGTGCGCGTCCACGCCTAGCTTGCGACCTGCAAGTTACACCAAGAAAGCTGCACAATAAATGCCAGCCAAAATGTGATGTTTCCAACTAAAATAATTGAAATTCGATTGGAAGTACTTCAAAGTTAAATATAAGAAGCCGTCCGCGTTTTATTTTTTAACGTCCCTTGTAAGTTTAAGTGAACTGATACCGAGAAGAAGAAAAAACATTTGTTTTTGCAGTTTAAGCCTTGTACTTAATTCT
Source organism: Drosophila novamexicana (assembly GCF_003285875.2). Classification (NCBI taxonomy): domain Eukaryota; kingdom Metazoa; phylum Arthropoda; class Insecta; order Diptera; family Drosophilidae; genus Drosophila; species Drosophila novamexicana. Next base: position 270,237 of record NW_020824862.1, on the reverse strand, counting down.
CTAAATTTACAAAACAACTTTCCTGCATATTTATAAGTCGACCTAATAAATAATTCACATAAATGCTTGTACTTGCAGTACGCCGAATTAAACTGCTTTAATTTGTGATAATATTTATTTGTTATTAAGCTTATTCTTCAATAAGCTCAGGTGAGTCAGACAGTTGTCACGGTACGTTCGGCGTTCCACCAGCTTGTCCAGCGGCACCATTTCATTCAGCTGCTCGGCAATATCCACGGCAGTGGGTCCCTCCATTTTGGGTGTGGCGCCCATGGTCTCGCTGACAGCATAGATTGTTTTCGAGTAGCGCTCAAAGTAGTTGGCCATGCCCTCGGCATTTAGATGCGCCGTCTCCAGTGGCCCCAGGAAGGCGTACCGCATGCCCAGGCCGTCGCTCATAACGCTATCAATGTCCTTGACGTTGAGAATGCCCGCCTCGACCAGACGCCAGGTTTCATTCAAAATGGCATACTGAATGCGATTGAGGGCAAATCCCTCGATCTCACGCGACAGCGTGACGGGCTTCTGGCCAATTTCGTCCATTAGGGCGCGCGTCTTCTGCACGACCTCTGGCTTGGTCCAGGGCGCTGGCACTATTTCCACCAACGGCACATAGTAGGGCGGATTAACGGGATGGGAGACAACAGTCTAAAACCGCAAAAGGTCATAAATCAATCTTGGTGCTAAGTACAAGATTAGATGCTAATAGCACTGGGACAAATGACAGGTGCAGATAATGTCGCCCGACATGCTGATATGTATAAGCACACACACACACTCACTCACACACACATACAAAGATTTGTATAAATTTTCCATGGCCCCAAAAGTGTAAGAAACTCACGTTATGTTTGTGCTTTAAGTTTGCGGTAAAGAGCGAGGGCAGGAACGTGCTGGTGGAACTGGACAGAATTGTGTTGCTATCGACAACATCATCGAGCTTCTTGAACAGCTCCTGTTTCCACTCCAAATTCTCCGGTATGCACTCCTGTATAAAGATGGCACCTTTGGCCAGTTGCTTGATATCGTTGGTGCCCGAAATGCAGCTGAATTGTTGCGCCGCATTCAGTTTGCCGCGCAGCAAGCCCTTGCCCTCCAGTTCGATCAATTCCTTTTGCGTTGCCTTCAGTGCGCCCTGCACCTGCTCGGGCAGGATGTCATAGAGCACCACCTGGTAGCCAACCGAGGCGAACAGCATGGACCAAGAGCGTCCGATCAGACCGCTGTCAAAGCACATCTCATGTAATTGTGTATGTTTGTATGTATGCATGGATCTGGACATATCCTACCTGCCGACAATGCCGATTTTAGCGCTTTTCTTTAATTCAGACATGTTTCGTCTTGTTTTGCTTGCGTCTCTTTGATTTCAATGCGAACCGAAAGAACTCGACTACCACATTAGGCGGAGCACTTTATGCGTTTGAACACTTATATGTGAAGCGCAACCGGTTTAATACTTATTAAGCGATAACAACAAAAGGTGAACGCGACCTACATATGTACACAAAGTGTGATGCCTTCTGGGTGTTGCTGATTTAAGTACAGATAATGGCTACCAACAATTCAGCTAGTTTTTATTGCCGCCGCAGCAGCGAGGAGTAAATCAAAGCAAGGGCCCGCTGGAAAATTTACCGCAACAAAAACCAATACTAGAATGCCAAAAACAATATGCATACCCATACATACATATATAAATATATATATATATATATAATAAACGCTAAATAAAAATAAACCGGTTTCAAATTGAATGCATTGCAACAACAGTTACATATGCGCATGTATGTATGTAAATGTGCATAGTCATGCATTTCGTTCTCATCTAATTCGCAACTGGGTGCTTTCATTTTTATTCTTATTTTTGTCAAAATGCCCTTAATTTGACTTTTAATATTAATTCTTTTTTCATATTGTTTACCGACTGGAAGTATCTATGCGATTTGTTATTCTCACACACGTATAGAACAAATGTATAACTACCGTCAGAGATAAAAATGAGTGTTTGAATTATCAAATGAAGACATACATACACACATACATACATATACACAAATCCATGTTTACTTAGCATATGGACAATATGAATCTGTATTTGCAGAACACTAGATACTACTTACTTTAGTTAAATATATATCCAGCAGGCACATGAAGGGTTCATACATATATACTGTATTCTTGACCAGGACGTCGAGCTGATACGATCCAGCCATGTCCATCTGTAGCAACTCCTCGAACTCAGAAACAAAAGATGCTAGAGCCTTGAAAGTCGAGATATATAGTATATATACGCAAAATAGATTTATCAATTTCTGATATTTTTTTAAATGTAATCAATATCTAGATGTGGCTCCTTGTATAGTTAAGAAATATCAATAGCGTAAAATTGCAAATGATAAAGAGGAGTATGAGATGGCAGTTCTCATTTATCGTATTTATTAATTCGGGTTCTAATAAGCATCTTAATTGTACATATCAATTGTGTCGGTTCAGTTATTCTGGAACAATATATTGCTTATTATGCCCTATCTTCATTCTCCTCGGCTTGATGGATGATATCTCGCATTTCGGGTCGCCACTCTTAAGTGCGTGGGCAGCTAAAGCATTTTAACTCAATTTTGTTCGAGCTAACATTATGAGGTCTAGGCCAAGGAGATTGTTGTATATATATATATACATACATACATGTATACATATATATATATGTTTGTATGTCGTAAGTAGATTAAACTTGCGTGTGACATTGAAAAAGCGTATCACAGGACATCGGCGACTTAAGTATTGTGTGCGAAGAGCATTTCCATTGGCATATGTGGTACTTGAGGAACTCAATTATTTACTTAAGCCGGCCAGCAATTGTCGAATATAAGTCTGAAAGATAAAAATGAATTGAGAATTGTTCACTTTAAGATGCCTTTTTAAATACATACATCTACAGAAAGGCGTTAAGTATTATATATGGATGCATATATATATAATACTATATATATATATATATATATATATATATATTTCGGTTTGTTCAGTTGATTTGAATGCTGTATATAAAATGTGTGTAGCTAGTGGTATCCTATCCTTAAAGCGCCATTTTGCGGCCCTCTATAGATATTTCGACGGCACGACGGCTCTCCTTCGAGCGTTTCGAATCCAAGAAGCGTTTCATATGTTTTTCATAGCGGTTGGGCTTGCGCTTTGAGGACTACATGATTTTAAAAGGATAGAATATTAATTGATAGATATGGAAAATAGTATGGGAGGGTCTTACCGAAACTTCGCCTTCTACGGTTGACTTTGGGCGAATAACATAATCTTTATTGGAAGGCATTGGTACACGGGCGCGGGCCACCCAACCGGGATCTCCAGGACGAAGCAATTTATCCTCACTTGAGAATGTTTGATTTAACGATGGTGGATTGCTGCTTGATGCGGGCTCTGGATCTGGGCTCTTATGGCGATTGCGGGACATTTGCGCTAGATCACGCTCTTGACGTTCCTCTTTGCTCATGGCTGAGAAATCACAGCTTAAATTAAATATGGGCCGAGCCCACTCGGATATCAAGCGACCCGCACGATCGCGATTTGTCTTTGTCTCTTGTGGATGCTTGTACAAGTACATAACAGCTTTTCCGATTCCAGACTGCTTTAAATAGGACTTATCTATGGTCGGGAACTATCAAAAGAAAAAAAAAGAGAAAGAGAGAAAGTAAACGGAAGGGAAAGAGATAGTTATATAAATCTGCCGGCAAGCTATGTTGATGGCTATATTTACATCGGATAACAGCCTTAGTATGCTCTCCCGTATTTGTAGACAAGGCAGGCTTTTATTTGGCAATGGGGCTAACCAATCTGTAAGTACGTTGAGTATATTGTGCTCCAAAAAGGCCAATTGTAGATCCTTTTTAATCAGCTGTGACATCACTTGCTTGAGCATTGAAATTTTCTTTGTTGCCGGCTTACCAGCCAGATTCAGCTGTCGATCATCGTCAGATGCATTCTTCATGTTTATAATCAATTGATCGATTAGATCGTCATTGTCATTTATCAGATCGATATCTCCCTTGCGGCGACGCACGCGTTTCTCTTCCTTTTTACGCAGCAGCATTGCATCGAAGTCGGATATAAAGTTGCTGTTCCTAAAGAAATTATAATAAATATATATAATACAAATTATAATAAATATATACATAAATAACTGTTTGGGCACTTACTCTGGTTCATTTGAAATGGGCGTGTTTTCATCATCTGAACTTTTGACAATTTTTTCCTTTGTTTTTTCCTCATCGTCCGCATCGGTGGCCTGTTTATCCGTATTGTCTTCATCCTCGTTATCTGTGTCTGTGATTTTAACACGTTTTTTCTGTAGCTTTGGTGTGTCATCTATGGCAGGGAAATAATATATTTATATATATGTGTATATTCCCATAAGATATATATATATATGTTAACTTACCTTCTGAGTCACTCGTTGCAGCACGTTTGCGATTCAGTGCATCTTGTGAGGTAACAGACTCGGCAATACTATTTGAGCGCGATCGGGACTTCTTTTTCGATTTACTAGGACTATGTGTGGAGCCAGCGCTGTTGGAGCGGCTGCGAGAGCGCACTGAGCCGGCACGGGAGGCTCTTGAGCCACTACGTGATCGTCTGGAACCACTTCGAGAACGCGATCCACTTCGTGAGCGTCTAGAGCCAGAACCGCTACGAGAACGCCTCGAGCCGCTACGGGAGCGTCTTGAACCACTGCGCGAGCGTCTTGATCCACTCCGGGAACGACCTCCTGAGCGACTCCGTGATCGTCTGGATCCAGATCCACTGCGTGATCGTCTGGACCCAGATCCACTGCGTGATCGCCTGGATCCGCTTCGTGAACGCCTGGAGCCGCTGCGTGAGCGTCTAGATCCAGATCCACTACGCGAGCGTCTAGATCCACTTCGGGAACGTCCGCCCGATCCGCTGCGCGAGCGCCTAGAGCCACTTCGAGAGTGCCTCGATCCGCTACGTGAGTGCCTCGATCCACTACGTGAACGCCTAGATCCACTACGTGAGCGCACAGATCCACTTCGTGAGCGCTTAGATCCAGATCCACTACGGGAGCGTCTGGATCCGCTACGAGAACGTTTGGATCCGCTACGAGAACGTCTTGAGCCACTGCGTGAGCGTCTGGATCCACTGCGAGAGCGCGAGCGTCCACCTGATCCGCTGCGAGATCGTTTTGATCCACTGCGTGAACGTCTAGATCCACTACGAGAGCGTGTGCCACTTCGCGAACGTGCAGATCCACTACGCGAACGCCTGGATCCAGACCCACTACGGGAGCGTCGGGAGCCACTTCGTGAACGTTGACCAGATCCACTACGCGACCGTCTGGATTCAGAACGACTACGAGAGCGTCGCGAGCTGTCAATTACACTGCCGCTACGGCTACGCGATTTTCGTGTTGCGCTAGGTGAACGACTGCTTGTGCGCGGAGATCTAGGTTTTTCTTCTACTGGCTCGCTAGGTGGCATAATGGCCGATTCCTCCACAATGCACGTTGAATCAACTTCATTGTCTTGAATAGTTTTCGAGTTTGTATCCGATGTCGGAACCGCGTCACCATCTGGTTCCTTGCTGAACGCTTCGCCTAGAAAACAAAATGTGGGCGCATAAGCACGCTAACGCTAAGGTTTTCTTCCCTGTTTTTGTGTTATACCTTTTTCAGCCTCCATATCCATATTTTGAGCAGTTAAAAAGCTCGGCTCATGTGATATTTAACAATTTGGCTAGTTAATGTTTAACGCAGATGCTGAGGTCCAAAAATATTACTAAGAACGCTTTTAAATTCTCAAAAAAATTACGAGCATACACACGCGCACTCGTATGTATGTATGTTGTACAATACGATTGACTCGCCGCAGCAGATAGCTAACGAAACAAATGAAAACGAAACGTCAAATGTTCGATATATTTTGGCTGGAACTAGAAAGCAGTTCGATTTTTTTTTCTTAGCAGAACTAGTTCTGGTTCATAAATCGTATATTTATTTGAAAGTTTTAAATAATTTACGTTTATGAATATTCTGTTTGACTATTGCTGTATTATATTGGACAGTACGTAATTTATTTTGCACAAATATCTGTATTCTTGTTGCGGATTGCTTAAAAGAATGAAAGATTAAATAATAATATTTATTATCGAACACCTTATTAAAAGTATTAAATGTATTATTTTTCGCTACATTTAAATTTTAATTACATTTCAGTTAGTGTTATTGTAAAGTGTATTATGTAGCCCAATAAATTCGAGAATAATTAATATTGCGCCTTGTTTTAGAAAACGGTTTTGTACGAAAAAAATATTTAAAGCTAAAATCGAGCTAATTTGTATTCGTGTAGTTATTGTTAAAACGTAGCCAAAAGAACAAGCTCCAAATCAGCATAAACCCATTCAGCCACATTCCACTCAGCTTTGAGTTTATGAATGCTGCGTCATATGCGCAAAAAATCTTGCGAGATCTAATACCGATATGGAGTATATATGAATGCTTTTCGACTACGCTGTAGTTCAGCGGCGACCGAGCGTTTTTGACTCATGGACGCCGCTGCTATCCTCATCCACCGCCCATGGAGCATGAACTACAATTAATAGTTGGTTGTATGCGTCCAATGCGTCGATTGGGCCTTAGACCTCCGTTACCTCCTCCTCCGGAGCCGCCACCACCACCACCACCACCGCCTCCTCCTCCTCCTCCACCGCCACCACCCCAACCAGTGCTACGACGTTCGTTGCTGCGGTTATTTCCATTACCACCGTTAAAAGGTGCCAATAGGGTCTGGAAGCTACAAGAAAATAAAACTATATTAATATAAAGGTTTCCTAATATCAACAATTATACTTACAATTGCAGTATCAGATACCAAAGTCCTATAAATATCTCGACAACACGTTGGAAGTCCCAAGGACGCTTCTCCCAGACGCGACCACCTAAAATCAAGCGATTGCTTCAATAGTATTCCAAAGCAGCTGTCTGGTTTCGGGAATACTCACTGCGGTCAATGTAAACCATGCTGCGATCGTGTACACATGCAAAAGTGTCTTGTTTCGCAGTTTATTTATTATTTATACAACTAACAATTTTGTTGACCATGACGTGTCTATAAATTGTGATGCAGTCACGATAGCATCGTATTCACAATATATGACATATCGATATTCATCAAAGCAACATTACCGGCACTCCCCCGAGTGTGTGTGGAACGTTTCAGGAAACAATATTTGAATTATTTGTTCGAATATTTTGTAACTCTTAGGACAATAAATTAAAGCAAAACAAATATGTTATTATCATACATAGTTTGCATTCCACTTAAGGGTTAGGTAATATTTGCTTAGAAGGTTACGGGAACACCTCTGACGCTCAACTGTATGTTGTCTTAATGCGATAAGTCGATATTGTTATTGAGCTATCGATATTTCGATAGCTTGCCAGTTTTAGTCAAGTGCAAAGGAATACAAGTTTCAATTTAGCCATAACAAAACATAGCAAAGACGCTTACGCTAGCGTCTTTTGCAGCACGATTATCACAACGATCGCACAATATATATACAATAACAATACATCATACAAGAAAGCTATAACAATACAATCGTGGAGCTGACACAGGCTATAACCACGGTCAGCTGCTACCTGACGCCGAGGTGAGTTCGAGTGGACTGCAAATTCTAGCACTAACTACTAATGCCTGTATCTAACCAAGTTTACAGCCTGCGCCCATCACTGACTAACAGCGTCGTCATTTGGCCTTAGAGTCATTTTCAAGAATCAAATCAAAATTTTTATAACTAAAATCTGTGGTAGCCGTTGGCCGTTGCATTACCGTTGCCCTCCCACGCAGCGTGTTTATACTCTAGCAGAGGGTATTGTCATTTTATCATAGAATGTGCAACAATATGAATGGAAGGTTTCTGAATATCGACAGAGTCAAAATAGCTGTAGGTCCCCCTTTCTAGAAATTAGTCTAAAAAATAGAGTTTTTTATATGAGAAACTTTTTGCTAGCAATTAATTTGTTGCTAACAACATCGAAAAACTATATCCAATATGGCTTTTAGAAGAGTATTTAATTTTCGGCAAACGAAATATAAGTAAATAAATATACGTATATATATATATGTATTTAATTTGTGACATAGTTTGACCGACACTTTTCATTGGCGGTCCAAACAGCCGGCATAGACTGGCCAACATTTATTTACATACGCCAAGTAAATAAGTACATATGTATTTGATAAAAAAAAAAAAAACGGGTTGGGCATCTTTCTAATTTGCACTTTGATTTTGGTTACAAATCATTTACACTTCAACTTGACCTTTGGGGCCAAGCAAATATTTATGTAAACACGTCTATATTTATGTATGTACATGGGCATGTGCATATGTATTCTATTTAATTCAGGTATGCGTGTGTGCGTGTATTCCATATCTGTATCTTCGGTTACAGCTCGTTGCACGCTGTCGTTGCCTTTTTGGCAATCAACTCTTGTTGTTGTTATTATTGTTATTATTATTGTTGTTGTTGTTGTTGTACTGGCTGCTGCTCTGCGTACGGCGCATTGCCTGAGTTTGGTCAGTAATCGGCAAACAACGCGCGCGTACGCATTTTTCTAGCTCGATTCGTTTTTGCCTTTATTATTCTTTTCTTTTTATTAGCTGACATCATTTGGCCGCTGGTCAGTCTCTAAGCGTGTGTGTGTGTGCGGGCGTGAAATTTGTTTATTAAAGCTGCTGATAAAAAACGGTTTTTCTGTTCTCGTCTTTTGTTCTCTTCCTTTCTTTGCCGTCAGTTAGTCTACCGTTATGCCTGGCACGTCCTCAAAAGCTGCTGTTGCACAAACGATCGCGCGCTTAGCGTGAACTGGAAACGAGTACGTGTAGCGAGTAACAAGTACCGAGTACAATACTCGATACTTTAAGCTGCCACCTGGCTGGCTCTACTCTTCAACTTCCTTTTCTTGTCGCTCTCTCTCTCTCTCCCTCTCTCTCTCTACTTCTCTTACTGCTGTCTTTCACTGTGCCTCAACAATGTATTCAGCGGGTAAATAAATGACAATACACACATGCATACATACAAACATACTATGCCATACGTATGCATCCTTTAATGAATAACAAAAACAAACATTATCAATATGCTCTCGTTCAGTTCCAATTCGCATTCACATTCACATTCATTCATATGCAAATTAACGTAATTTGATTTTATATTTTTAGACGTTTTTTCTTTTAGTGTGTGCGTGTGTGTGTATTTGGATCTGTGTGTCGAGTGTTTAACATTTGCTTAACTATTGAGATCCAAGATAATTTCTGTTTGTACATTTGTTTACATGCGTGTGTGCTGTCTGCACACGTGTATACATCTACATTACATCTGCTCAATAGCTGTAATTTGTTTATAGATGCACCCCCCACCCAAAAAACACATGATCATACACTTTAGCATCACATCTGCATGAAGTCATCGTCAAATCGCAATATGACAGCCGCACATTGGTCACTTTGCACTGTTCTCAGCCGGAAATGGATGATCATCCATTTGGTGGCTCTCATACTCCCGTATCAAGCAATTACATAATTGGCCGCATTTCAATGACCCCCATTTTACCGAATATCAGTAGCCGCATTGGCTGCCGTCACCTACTGATAACTTCCATTTCGCTTTCAAATTAGCTCGCGCACAGTGGGGCGATTGTCATTGAACTGCAAACACGTTTTAACAGACATAAATTCCGAATGCAATAAATGCAAAATTAGAAAATCTAGTATTTTCAATGCAGCTTATCTTAAATATTTGCTCTTCAGATTTATTTTTTTATTTATTTTTTTTTTTAATATTTATGTTGCGGCATTTATGCTAAACCGCTTGCAGTTTGCAGGTGGTGTTTTTGTTGCAAGAATTATCTGTTTTGTGTATGTATGACCCACTGTGCAAATTCTAATTGATTAGTGGCCGCGGCATTTTATTTTTATCATTCGATCGATTAGCCCAAAGCTTTTATGCAGAATGTGCGCACTATCAGCATATTGCAACCTTCATAGCATAACATACCATGCCAACTCATACCGTGCTTTGCTGTGATTTCTACATACGATACATACAAACACATACATATGTATATCTATGTGCATATATGTAAACATACATAAATACATACATACACACACACACATACATACACAAATACATATGTGTACAACTGACGCATTTTGCATAAGCAGGCGACTAATCATCTGTAATACTGTTTGCAGTGCGCACCCACGACTACGATTATCCCGAATCGGAAATGGACGAGCGTGAGAGTCTCTACTTTGATACGATCTCGCTGGCCGATTCGGAGGCGGCAGCGGCGGCAGCGCATCGCAAGTCGCTATCGCAGTCACGAAACACAATTTACCACTCGGCGGTGGATCTGGCCGGAGATGAGACGCGCAACAGTTTGCGACTGGGCGGCAGCAGCAGCGCTGCCGCGGAGCACAGGCTGCCCTGGCAGCCGGGCTATCGACAGTCAACGGCGCTGGAGCATCTAAATGGTGCCGGTTATGGTGTCGGTGGTGGTGATCAAGCGGATGCTGCCATTGCGGCTCAGGTGCTAGCATTACAAAATGGACGCACACATCTGCCCACCGGCATTGGCGTTGGCGGCGGCGGAGGCGGCGCTGGCGGTGTCTATAGTTATAGCCGATCTGGTGCTGGTGGCGGCGGCAGCGGCGATGATGAGGTCTCTAGACGTCTTTTAAGACAAAGTAGCACAGTTTCTAATAAAGATAAGAAATTGCCAATTACATACTCCCAGTGGAAATTGAGGGTAAACAACCAACGATCAACAAAACAAAAAAAAATAAACAACAACCAAAAAAAAAATACAAGAAGCACGTCGCATTTAGCTCAAGCATTGCCAAATGTCTCAATATGCCAATTATTATAAACAGCTCTCTCTCTCTCTCTCTCTGTCCTTCTATCTCTTATGTTACGCTGCAATCGCCAATTTCTCTCACACATCTGTCTATTCAGTCGCACGAGCTTAACATTACGATCATGTTTCATTTCCAGCGTTCCATGACAACACCGCATACAAAACTCACCCAATCTCATTTGTCTCTTGTTAGTTGCGCACTCAACTCCGTTTGACTTTAAATGCATTTGCTCGATTTGTCTAAAAAACTGAACGATTGCATATTGCATACACATTTTTATTTATCTTAAATTTGATTTTGATAGAGCATATCACATGCCGACGCATTTTCTTTACTTGCTGGCTGGCTACGTTTCTCACCATATTCTTTCTCTTTTTTCTCTCTTTTTCAATAGTTTGCTTGCGGGAATGGGTAATGGCAATTTTTTAGCATATGTACATATCTATAGCATACATAGCTTGTACATCAATTAACTTTAAGTACATACATGTGTATATCGAACTTAATCATAAGCGTGGAATATAGGGGGAAAATATTCGAAAGTTCAAAGCCTTGACTTGTTTCCACAGAGCGCGACAATTTAAGCTGCAAAACTGAAATACTGCAGATTTTTATTTTTTACCTATTTACATAGAATATTTTAGATAACAAAGTTTTTTCGAAAAAGATCACATTCTTCGAGCGATAGCTCCTGACAAGACAGCTACCCGGATGTTGAGTAGGATTAGATATCATAATATTCTCTATGGTGTCTGATTTGTGTTCTTTCTGGACATCCCAATAACCTCTGCAAGGTCACAAAAAATGCTTCGCTTTAAGATTTATTAATATCGTAACCCATCAAGGCTTTAAAATTGAGAGAATATTCATAATATAAACACAGCTGTGGGTCCTGATAAGGGCCCTAATATTGTTGTGTTTGCTTTAAGTAAACATAACTGGTCTTAGTACCAATAAACCCCCGGTGGAATTCTGAGCGTATTTATTTATATTTATTATATGTATAAACAATATGGACACAAGTCGAATTTCATAGAATTGAAATCGATTAAGCCCGACTGGCTTTGGGTCGTGGTATCAGTAGCTTCGTTGATATTTGCATTGAAACATGCATTCTTATTCGATAAGGGGTACTCGGGATATTCGTACTTCATTTAGGATCTTGCCGGAGGAGCTTGCAGTTTAATTTGTATATTGCAGCAGATCGGTTAAGTCGCAGCATGTTCTGCCGTTCAATATCCAAGACTCTGCGTTCGACCTTACTTTCAGAGAGTTGGGAGACCAAAGACAGTGTGAGATATTATTTAGATGCTTTCGATTTTTGTGCTGGTTTGGCAGACGCACACGCACCTACACGCGCTTTCCACACCCAATCGATCTATGTACTATATATATATATTTATATGTATATTTGAGATTTAATTGCGTAACATGCGATCTTTGTGATATATTCATCAAATGTTTGTTTATATCTTTTGCCGCAGACGTATCGACGCTTCAACGATGGCAGCCGCAGCGTGGACTTTGTGCTGGCCTACAAGGGCGAGGATGTGGACGAGGTGGCAGCCAGCAAACGCAGGATCTTCGAGGCGAACCTGATGAGCGAAGGCATACAGCTAGAGTACTATAAGGAGCAATGGGTGCACTTTGTCAAGTTGCATGCGCCTGCCGAGGTGCTCTATCGGTATGCTGAGATTTTGAAGATCAAGATGCCATTGAAGATCATACCAGGTCAGGAGCAAATAATCGCTGATACCACGCCCGATTTTAGGGCAGTCAGTCGCATTTGCCGCAGCCTATTCAGTTCCGTGCAGCTGAACACCGAACTGTTTCCGGAACGCAAGCCGCGCATTCATTTGGAATTCGCCCGCAAATATCTGGAGCTATACGACGAGGAGCATCCGAACTATTTTGATGAGAGCACACGCTATTCCATTATCAATTTCATAATGCAGCGCCAGCAATTCGAAGGGGGCGAAGAGAAGGCTGATAATCTGGGCATCGAAAAGCTCATCGAGGATGGCGTCTATCTCTGCGCATATACTCTGCACGATGTAAGCTGGTTTAAATCAACTTATTATCTCTATCTCTATATACAAAACTGTTTGTCCCGACTGACTGACTGAAATTCCACCCACGAGTGTGGAAAAATCGCGAAAAATATATGTATGGAACTTTCTTGCTTATTATCCGATCGGCCTCAAGCTCATTTTCAAAGAGCTTTGTTCAACTGCATTTGAGGGGTGTTTTAAACTTTTCGAAAAATCCACTCCTCCTTGCTGGAAATGGTGGTCAAAGATTACCAAGGATCTATTCAACTTAGTTGACACACCTTCACAAAGCTCATCTCAAGATGGAACGGGTGGGATTTCAATTTTCCACGGGCCTGTACTTAGTGGAAAGGAAATATCTATAATTTTTAGCACAAAACGCTCCACGGGCAAGGCCGGGCAATACCCGCTCATATATATATATATATAAACAACAAATTGTGTATTTCAGAAGGACACACGCGGCAAACTGCTGAAGGAGTGGGCGAACATTGGCAAATGGAAGAAGTAGGTGATATTTCTCATATGTGTTCCCAGCTCTCTCACAATTATTGAATTCATTTATTTATATATTCTCTCTTTGACAGTCTGCAACCGTTGGATCACATCAAGGACTATTTTGGGCCGAAGGTGGCGCTATATTTTGCCTGGCTGGGATTCTATACGCAAATGCTGATACCGGTTAGCATTCTGGGCATACTCTTCTTTGTGTACGGCTTTCTAACGTGGAACAGCGATCCGATTAGCTTTGACATTTGCAACGACAACGAAACGATCATGTGTCCCCAGTGCGATCGTGGCTGTAAATTTTGGCGTCTCAATGAGACGTGCACCTCGTCCAGGTTTAACTATTTGATAGACAACCAAATGACGATGGTGTTTGCCTTTGTAATGGCCATTTGGGCTGTTATCTATTTGGAGCTGTGGAAGCGATATTCGGCGGGACTGGTTCATCGTTGGGGTCTGACCGGTTTCAATCATCATGTGGAGCATCCACGGCCACAATATCTTGCCAAAATATCCAATTCGAAACGGTTTAGCGATAAGCTGAACGACCCGAAGACCTCCTTCGATCCTGATGTGCCCTTCTGGAGCACTAAGTTTCTGCCCAACTTTACAAGCTATAGCATCATGGTGTTGTTTGTAAGTGAATCAAATCCACTCGCAGTCAGCTTCGTATTTACTAATTTATTATTGCATTTACCGTTCTAGATCTGCATATCATTGATCGCCGTGGCGGCGGTCATCATCTATCGCATGGCGCAACGGGCATCCCATACTATTCTTGCGAATGAGAACACGATGACGTACAGAATAATGGTGTTGCCCATAACGGCGGGCTTCCTGGACTTAATTGTTATCTCCATATTGGACATGGCTTACAGCAATCTGGCTGTTCGGCTGACCAATTACGAATACTGTCGCACCCAGACGGAGTACGATGAGAGCCTCACAATCAAGAACTATGTGTTCCAGTTTGTCAACTATTACTCATCGCTATTCTATATAGCATTCCTAAAGGGAAAATTCGTTGGTTATCCCTCCAAGTACAATCGGATATTTAGCTTTCGCCAGGAGGAGTGCAATCCGGGTGGCTGCCTCATGGAGCTCTGCGTGCAGCTGGTCATTATTATGGTGGGCAAGCAGGCAGTGAATGCCATCGTCGAAATGCTGATACCCTTTCTAATGCGCACCGCCAAGGAGTTTAGCCAGCGTTATGACTGGTATAGGCGGCACAGCGAGCAGAAGTTGGTGCCCTCTACCAATCAGTTCACCGAAGATTTTAATCTGCTGCCCACCGAAAATAGTTCACTTTACGAGGAATATCTGGAAATGGGTATGATTGAACATCATAATACAAATCTGACATGCCCATTGTTATGTTCGTTTCCTCTTCATTTCAGTGGTGCAATACGGTTTCATAACCTTGTTTAGCTTGGCATTTCCACTGGCTCCTCTTTTGGCGCTGATTAATAACGTGATAGAGGTCCGCCTCGATGCCATCAAGATGCTGCGCTTCATGCGACGTCCCGTGGGCATGCGTGCCCGAAATATTGGTGTCTGGCAAAGCATAATGGCTGTCGTTACGCACATTGCGGTCGCTTCTAGCGTAAGCTAATTCCTAATTGTTGTCTATATGGTAATCAATATGCATTTTTATTAATTTAATGCAGGCCATGATAATTGCATTTAGCAGCAACTTTATACCGAAACTAGTCTACAAAGCCACCCATGATGATCCAGAGCTGAATGGTTATCTAAACTTTACACTGGCTACCTTTTATACCAAGGACTATGGGACGCAATCGCTTTTGGATGTTAGCGCCCAGGCGAATGTAACGGAGTGCCATTACATAGAGTTCCGCAACGATCCCTGGGAGAACCCACCTTATAAACGACCCATGATTTATTGGAAGATCTTGACCGCCCGTCTAGCTTTCATTGTCATCTATCAAGTGAGCTGCATTGATTGATTCCCTCTTTAAACGCTTGTCGTAACGAATTGCTTTTACAGAATATAATAACCATGCTGCAGGGCATACTGCGCTGGGCTGTGCCCGACGTCTCTGGCCGTCTGCTTAAGCGCATCAAACGCGAAAACTTTCTGCTCCGGGAGCATATCATTGAGTATGAGAAAAGGCAGGCACAGGAAGTGACCCAGTCACAGACACAGCCAACGGTCGGTGGTGGTGCAGCAGTTACAAAGACGGAGACGGACAACTTTTTGCGTCAGCGTCAAAATGGAAGTGATGCAGCTGCTGGCGACAATGCCACAACCTATGTCTAAAACTATAATACCTGAAACACGCACGCGTAGCCAAATCCCAACACCCCCATGTCCATGTTCTTTGCCAGTGGTAATCGAAAGTGCATTTTAGTTATAAGCCTCAAATGTGAGTTTGTTAGGGCGTGAATTATGTATATTTAAAAAATATATAGCTTATGTACTTTTGTATATATAACGTAATATACAATTAGTTTAAGGGCATATTTTGTTCGCCTTAATTGTTCATATTGTGTTTTGTCATTCTACTGTACTTAACAATTGAAATGTTTTTTATATTGTTTTTGCAAATTGCATGTGAAATGCTCAAGAGGCAAAATGCATTCTTTTGCATCTGCATAATTCCTGTTACAAGTTGCGACATTTTTACAAAAAATCCAATAATTAATTGCCAAATTGTAAAGTGTTCGTAGAAACTGCGACTGATGCAGCCAGGTACTCGAATTAGATACATCAAAATGTGTAAAAATGCATTAACGCAATATATAGAATCATAGCAGATCATATACAAGCGCACATGCACATTCATATGATAGATCCCTAGCTCCATTAAGTATTTGCGCCGAATTGTTGAGAATAATATATTACGAAATAAGAAAGCAAGTGTTTAACTGCTTTCTATTCACGTCCAAAGTGCACATCAACTGCAATTATCTAATCAAACGCGTTATTTTCAATCTTAAGATATCGTTTGTACCTACAGAAAAACCAAACTTATCAGATTGCGTGTGCCTAGCATATGTACATATATACAAAAACTAAAACTACAACTACAACAACAACAACATCAACAACTAAATAAACATATAACTATAAAACAATCCAATGTACCTTATATATATATACACACACATAACATACATGCCTATACTCTATGTTGATTCTGCTCGTTACAATCGGTTTGTGTCTTGTATCTGTATCTGTAACTGTAACTGTATCTGTATCTGTATCTGTATCTGTATCTGTTGTTACCTTTGCCCCGCACCACCAGCACACACTGCATAAATGTTTTATACAACAAGAAATGCAATTAAAATAACAATACGAAATAGTATATATATTTTATTATTTTGATAAACATATTTATATACAGAGCAAGAGATGTGCTGCGATGTACAGAATGTTCTAATGTACATTTACACACAGCATTGATAACAATTTACAAAACTAAAATGGAAAGAGATTAAAAAACATGAATTAAGAATTGTAAGAAAACAAAAAAACGAAAATAAATTAAAATTATATAAATTGAAATGATTTGTGTTTGAATATTGGGAATGTAACTCGCGCTCTGTAAAATGGTTCTAAAATTGTTTGTAGATCAGCCAGTTAATAGCCTGAAAGGTCCATGGAATAAATGGATGGAACACATATGTATGTGTCCATAATAAGAAATAGCAAATGCGTCGTAATGTTTATCTTGTGTAACGTATGCCCTAGTGCTACAGGTCAGTGAGCCGGAAGCTCAGCTAGACATTATATGAAGCGTGATATTGAATAGCAATATGGTGTCAAATCAATTGGAACTGAATGCAAGGCGACTATCGCACAGCAATTGGCGGCGACACCCGCTGAAATGTGGATATCAACAATTGAGGCATATCAAGCGGACTGACACAGAACACTTCGCTCCAGTTTGAGTCGGGCCAGTTTAGATGCTAAGATCAGGTAGCGTCTGGTGCTAATCAAATCGTTTGCAACTCAATTGAAATGGATGCCGTGGCCAAAGCCGACTGCGTCCCCAGACCCCACAGCGCAGCTCGCTCAGTCAATTGTCTTTGGCCAGTCGAGCTTTATAGTTGGACACACACTGGGGCTTAGCTTCGAATTTGTCGGCGTAACGCTTCCATGGAATTTGCATAAGCCACATTTGGCATAAAAAAAAAAAAAAAAAATAGAAATAACAAAACTAAAAATAAACCTAACCGTATCTAACGAATCTTTCAACTATGAACCGCATTTGCATCGATCCGATCACTTTCTGGCGCTGTCACAACAATAAAATGAGCCCCACTTCCGTGAGTTGACGAGATGCTGCCCCGCAGCTAAGCCAAATTGCTATCGCGCGGATAATTTTCAGCAGCTAATCCTATTTTCCATTTATTTCCAATTCCAATTCATAATCAGCCGAAAGTCATCAAGCAACTGAGCGCAGCGGAACGTGAAGAGTTTTTCGATTCCTTTGATGTCGTTTTCTGCGATTGCGATGGTTTGTTCTTTATGCATAAATACTATATAGTATGCAGATACAGATACAGTTGTGTGCGTTTGTTCCGAATCTCACATTTGATGAGGGCCGGTTTTTGATTAGATCTAACGTTTTGAGTAAATTGGACTTGGATTTCATAGAGAACTTATATCCGTAATATTATACAGAAAATATTACCTAGTTGTCCGATTTAAGTCGTAAAAAGCTAATAGATTGCATTCGAACGTGTTTCAAACGGCATTTTTTCCGTTTGCCAACACTGGACGGTAAGCAAATCAAGTAAATTGAAGAAACTGGACGTGAACTGTTAATAAGTCTCAGTTTTTAAAGTGATGTACCAAAAGATTTGCATAGCAAAGAGAAAATAAAACCCATTTACTAGTTCTGCATTCTTTGGCCTGAAGATTCAGTTCGATTTTCAAGTTTTTTTTTTCGGTTACAAAATTCAAAAGCCAATTGCTACGTTTTTCAGCACTGAAATCAAAACAATATCAAGAAAATTTACCATACTTACAAGCGAAAACCAGAGATCTCATTGTGGCCATTGCCCCCTATTTCGCAGGTGTTGTCTGGTACACACTGCGCGACTTTATACCCGGCTCGGCACAGGCCATTGGGGAGCTGCAGCGTCGTGGCAAACAGCTCACCTTTGTGACCAATAACAGCATCAGCTCCGTGGAGGAGCATATGCAAAAGTTCGCCAAGCAAGCGGCATTGCATATAGACCAGGTTAGTCCCAGGTGATCCAATAAGTTGGCTGCGACTTGGTTTTGAATCCCTCTTCCGAGCAGCAACAGATTGTGCATCCGGCACAGACCATTTGCGATCATCTCAAGGCCATTGGCTTTGAGGGGCTCATCTACTGCCTGGCCACGCCGCCCTTTAGGCAGCTGCTGTGCGATGCGGGCTTTCGTCTAACCGAGGAGGTGAGTTGCTTTGCTGGCGTTGATAGATACTTGGCTCAAACGGTTTTGCCTGCCAGCGCGAGGGTCTTATCATCAAGAGCCTGGGAGAGCTGCACCAGTCCATCTTTGGCGGGGAGCCCGTGCAGGCTGTCATTATTGATGTGGACTTTAATCTGACTGCGACCAAGCTGATGCACGCCCAGTTTCAGCTAAAGAATCCCAACTGTTTGTTCCTGGCCGGCGCTGCCGATGCGCTAATACCCTTCGGCGCCGGCGACATCATTGGTAGGAATTTATTTTCATTTCCACTTGCATTCTATTCTATTCTACATATATAACTGTGTTTCCTTCAAGGACCCGGCGCCTTTATCGACCTTGTCGCCCAGTCCACTGGCCGCCAGCCCACGGTGCTGGGCAAGCCGGGCGAGGCGCTGCGTCAGCTGTTGCGCCAGCACCACGCCCAAGTGCCAGCCAACCGAGTGCTCTTCATCGGCGACAGTCTAGCCAGTGACATTGGATTTGCGCGCGCCAGCGGCTATCAGACGCTGCTGGTCCTCACCGGCGGCAGCAGCAAAGCGGACGTGGCCAGCCTGTCTCCGGGCCACGCCCATATGCCCGACTACGTAAGCGACTGCCTGGGTGATATTTGCGGCACGTTGATAAACTAATGGCATAAACAAAAACTAATTCCAAATAGGCATACTTACGTTATGCACTGTATTGCTTTAAACATAAATAGCTCAAGTAGATCCCTTGAAGCCAATAAATTGCATACATATATATATATATATATATATAAATCGTTCTTATAACATAAACATAAAAACTTCTTGACTTGTCTATAAACATTTTCCAGATGCTCGACTTACTCGGCAAGTGAATCTCTTATTTGTTAATCAATAAAAAATAATGTAAATAATAAACAAATGAATTGCAGGAGCAAGAACCAAACATTCCATGATTTTACTTAACTATAACAAATGATTTCTATGAGGCAATACTCAAGGCAGCAAATCGCATTTAATTGTAACATTTGCGTTAACAAAAATGGTTCGATTCTTATGCAAATCTTGGAGTATTATTGGGGGTATTTTTAGTTGGACTAACGCTTACGATATTTGCATATCTCAATTAAATAAAACTATGTCAAATTAAACAGAATTATTGTTGGTTTCTGGAACAGAATGCAATAGTTGCATAGATCAACCACAATGATGGTTACGTTCCGAATCTGCCTATATACCTATGATGTCTACCACACCTGAACCCTTAACCGTTTACAGATTACAGTTACGTGCCCCAATCCCGAATGCTTATGGTGTATAGTGTAGTGGGCCTCAGACATGCGCCTTGGGCGCGATGTCGGCAAGCAATTGAATGAAATCGGCGATGCTGTCGGCATAGTAGTCGGGCAGATGTTCAGGACAGGTCTCCGCCTGGAGCTGGTCGAGCGTACAGCCGCCGGTGAGAACGAGCAGCGTTTGGAATCCGCACATACGGCCAAAGTGCACATCCTGGGCAAGCATATCGCCGATCATGAGCACACGACTGGGCACGGTAATATTGTGCTGCTGGATCAGCATATCGCCCAGAGCGCGTCCCGGTTTGCCCAGAACCGTGGGCTGCTTGCCGCTGGCCTCGACCAGAACGGAGGCAAAGGCGCCGGGTCCAATGATGTTGACACCCTTTGCCACGGGCAACAAACGGTCTGTGGCGCCGGAGAGCAGCAGGCAATCGGGATGACGCAAATAGAGATGGGCGCGCAACATTTTGGGCGCGGTCAAATTGAAGTCCACATCGATGACGACAGCGCGCACCGGCTGCTTGTCAAAAATATTGCGTGCCAAATCCTCATAGGTGTCATCAATGAACTGGTTGGGCTAAACACATGAGGATTTAGAACGATTCTCTCAAAGATTGCCGAAGCACTTGTTACTTACGCCATCGATAAGCTGGTAGCCCGCCTCGCGCAGCACCGTCTTGAACTGAGGCGAGGCTATGATGTAGATAAGACCCTCGAATTTGATGCTTTGCAAATAGTAGATCATTGTCTGAGCCGGATGCCAGATTTGCTCTGGTTCCACCTGCATGTTGGCCTTCGCAAAACGCTTCACAGTTTCGTCAACGGTGCGCGCGCTGTTGTTCGTAACAAAGGTGAGCTGCTTGCCGGCACGCTTCAGGGCCGCGTAGGCCTGGTCGGCATTGGGCACATTCACCTTCAGGGTATAGATAACTCCATCTATGTCACTGTACACCCGATCGAAGGAGTCAACAAAGCGGCGTCGCTGCTCAGCGCTGAGCTTCAAAATGTGCTGCGGCTGCTTAAATAGATAACCATATGATTAGATTAATCCCAATAGCTGGCAACCAAAGCTAACGTCTTACGCTTTTGTTTGTCATGCTGCTGCCAATACTTCTTCTTCTGCTGCTGGTGCTTCTGCTGCTGCTCGAGGCTGTCGCTGGAACGTCCGCCACTCAACTAATGTGACGAACTCGACTAACGCCTCATAAAACTAAACACTGCAAAATAAAAAATGATTAACACTTTGCAGGGGTAAACGAAGACGCAGACGCCGGCGTTGTCACCGCTCAATATCAAAACAAAACCAATAACGAAAAACGCTGCTGTCGCTTATCTCTCTCTCTCCCTCTCGCTTTCTATGGTTACTCTCGCTGCTTGCACCCACAACATTGTGTGTACCAGATACCGATACACATACACATGCACATGCGTATGTACCGTTAGAACAGCAGATGAGCTAGCGTTTTAGCTGGAAATGGCAGTAGCTAGAAATGTAACTGATGCATGCTTACATATATTTATACATACATATGCATGTATGTATGTACATAAACAGCCAGTTGAATGAATGGGAAATGAATAACAGGGTTATAAATCCAAGTGTAAATCGCGTTCATACATACATACATTCATATGTATGTACATATGTATATATTTAGCAATCAGATACGTGTTAGAAGATAAGTTATGACCATGGTTGCCACGTGCATTGTAAATGTATCAAATAACTTTGTTTTTATTATTAGACTTTTTTTTTGTTACAAAATCGAGTGCTTTTCGTCAATGAGTTTAAGTTAAATGTTGTGATGAAATGTTTATATTTTTGAATTTTTAATAATCTTTGAGTATTTTCAACTTGCTTAAGCTGCCCAAATACTTAAAATATACAAGCTACTTAAGAAATAACTAAAAGAAAATAGATAAATATATATGTATATGCTTTCAAATAATTTACAAGTTACTCTTATACGTATGTACATATGTATTTAAACATGTTGTACTTGGTCTTGTAATATCCGGTATAACCTATTTTCTCAAGTGACAACCCTATTACAAATGTTTAACGATTCTTTAACCGTTATGAAACCGATTCGCGCTGTTAGCCTAAAATAGATACGAGTCTTAATTCAAAATATGCAGAATAATGTTTTTAAATAATTTCATAAGCTTAAGATTAACATAAATACTGATACTTTCAAAATTCGATTTCCTTTCTTTGCCTTATCATCAATAATATTCTCTTATAATTCTCTACTACTTGATAAATATAAATATTTATAACAGTTGAAAACATGATACATTTTATTATTCCGTTTGTTACAAATGAAATACATTTTCTCTGGGGATATATACAGAATAAACTGTTATTTATTATATTTATATGCATATTTCGTATTACACTACAATACAACTTATCTAGTAACTAACTATCCTGAACTATTAGCTACAACCAACAAAAAAAAAAAAAAAAAAGCGGGAATAAAGAAACTATACTACTTTATCGAGGTAACTAGAACATAAAACAATCTGAGTAGATTCTGTAATACTTAGCGTACATATATATGAAATAAATATCGAGCATGTGTATATGCTTAAGGGTATAATATTAATAGTAAAAGAACAAATTCAACATCACAAGGCTTAGTGCAGCGGTAAGAAGGTTGTTGGTTAAGTATATAAAATTGTAAATGTTTCAATTAAAATTAATAATATCCGTATTAAAATGGGTGAGTAGTATTATCGTTTCTTTCTCATTTTGCTTGGAATTGAATATTGTGTGTGGGCACGTTTAAAAATAAAAAATGATAAATAACTAGAAGAATACTCTGCAAAACGAATTTAGGAGCGACAACATTGTGTGGATTTAGTGGTCCGCAAGGTAGCCCGCGCAGGTTTTTGGGATTGACAGCAAAACACAGATGTTAATCCTTCTCCTGCTGCTGCAGCAGGGCCGAAATTTCCTGAAACTTGTGACGATAATCGACGCTGCTCTCACTGATCACCGACATGCTCGATGAAGGGTCCTGCATTGAGACGATTGTTTCGTTTTAGGATTGCTTTAATCAGTCATCTAAACATCGCACTCACCAGTATATCGCGCGTGGCATCAAAGTCATCCAGATGTCCCAGCAGGCTGGTCAGCGAGAAGTCATTGATGTTCTCCTCCAGCCAGCGTGAATTCGATGTGGAGTCGCGCAACAAATGCATCGGACTGACGCTGCCATTGAAAAAGTTTTGTGCTGCACAGCAAAGGATAATCATTATTTCGATATTTGTTGTCGTTAGCATAGGTTAAATGAAATGGTGTGCATATTTTTACACAGTTTACAACATTTGTATATTCTATTGTACAAAAAGCTTTCAGCTCTTATAGTATTTCTTATGTCTTGACACAATAGAATGAAAAGAGATAGACTATGCACAGGCAAAGTCCAAATGTAAATATATACGGATTTACTTGTAGGAAGCATCTAGGCGGAGTTTGTTGCCTCAGCTCAGAATATGGCTTCTTCAGCAAGAGTACTGCTTCCCGTCATAAGGGAGCTCGAGCACACTAACGGAGCTTCAGCCTCAATAGATCGGCTCTCTTGCTCATCTCCCTCATCATTATTATTGCGACACAAGCGGGTAAATTGACAAAAGCTATGTACTCATGAGAGGGATTCAGACAATTTACATTGCTCGGATCTTAAATCAAAGTCCAAATTTGAGCAGTTACGAACGGAACAAAATGGAGACAGCCGTAGAGACTAGTCGTTGTACAAGTTATCCCATACTTAAGGTGTATATATAATTTGCTCAGCTTACTGGTGCTCTCATCTTGGGCGTCCTCTGGCAGCGTGGTGCTTGTGGCTGGCAGCGTTGTCGCCTCCACAGAGAATTCCAAATCGGGCATATCCGGGCCTGTGATGGGAACGCCGCTGCCGTCACTGCTATTGTAGTTGTTGTTACTGCTGCTGTGATCTTCGACTTCGGGCTGCTGCTGCTGCTGCCGCTGACTGACGCCGCTATTGGACCCAAGTTTGGACAATAGAGTAGTTAGTCCACTGCTGCTACTGACGCGTTCGATGGGCTCAAAGAGACCGTTTTGCAGATTGCGCAGGCTGAGCAGATCGTATGGTTGGGCAACTGAAGATGGCGGCAAGAGGCAACGCTGCACCAGAACCTGACGTGACATCTTCTGGCGAGTGAGCTGCAATATAAAATGCAAATTCGATTAATATAGAAAGTAGTTAATAAATTTGTTTGTTGCATTTTGAGCACCTTGGTCAATTGGCGCACTGGATCAATAACATTGACCATGGGCCTGCGTACTGGCAGCATGGGCGTGCGAAAGATGACCTCATTGCCATCCGTTGATGTTGCAGTTGCCGATGCAGGCCCAGCGCCAGTTGCCGTACCAGCGCTCGCCAGATTGCTGAGCCATTGCGCCTTGGTGATTAAATCGCGTTTGCGATCGCAACTGTGGCCACAATTGCATTGACGTTTGCGCACACGCTCGCTGAGATTGGCAACCAGGAGCAGGTGCTTCAGCTTATTGCTAACCGTGGCCGTTGTGATCGCCTTAACGCGTTCCACGCTATCACAGTCATTGGTATTGTAGGGCAGCGATGTTGATGAGGAGGACGACGACGTTGTGCTCGTTGTGTTGACGGCTGTGGCGCCGCTCGGCGTAATCTGCTCCAGTTCACACCAGTAATACTCTAGCTCCAACTTGGAGTCCTGACCCAGCACCACATACAAATCGCCAATGGTTATATCCGCCGAATTGGATATCGTCCAGCCCTTGCGTATGCGCTTGATCACATCATCGCTGAGCAGCGGCTTAAAGTTGCGCGCTGCAGCAGCCTTGCCGCCTTTACCACCCCCAGCACCGAAGCCTTCGCTACGTTTGGTACGTGTTGGGGCTGGAGCTGGTGCTGCTGCGGGGGCTGGGGTCGGTGCTGGCGGCGGTGGAGCAGCGATTGTTATGGGATTGCTGCTGGTGCTGCTTGTGCTGGCAGTTTGCTCAACTGTCTCGCCCTCGGTTTTTACACTGAGCAGCTCATTGATCTCCTCGCTAATCTCGTCGCCGCTGTTGCTCTCCACCTTGACATTATTGCTGGCCTCTGTCAGTTCATCCAAAGGCTTTTCTTGAGCTGAACTGGTCAGAGGCTTGAGCTTTTTGGCTTCAGGCGAACGTTTCTCTGAGCCGCTCTCGGTTCGCGCACGCTTGGCGCTGGCAGCGGCCGCAGCTGCTGCGCTGTTCAGCGTCTCGCTGTGCACCTTGACGCCCAAACGCTCCTCGTAGGCGGTCAGGCATATGTTGACGCTGCTTAAATACGCCGTAATGCTGAGCAGCGGACGATGTATGGGCACGCCTGGCTTGGGTAAAAAGCAAATCAACGGCTCCGTCAAGGGCTCGGGCGGGTCTGTGTTGCCGGCGCCAGTGCCACTGGGCGGCAGCAGCTGCTCCTCCGCAAGCCTAGCGTCAGCGCTGCGCCATTTATACTGAAACATTTTAATAAAGCTAAACAGCTTCTTGTGCAGCGGCACAATGACGCGACTGCGTGGATTCTGTGCCAGCGCCTGAACGCGACCAAACGCCTCAATGTTCGCCGGATTAACCAGCACCTCAATTTTACTGGGCAAGCGTATGTCCTCCAAGGTATCTAGGTGGTTTCCCGCGGTAATTAGCATGGAGTTTGTGTTAATTCGTTTAAGTCGACTCACCATCCAACTGATTGAGACGACGCAGCGCCTTGCAGGAGGGCGTCTTGATGCGTATATTCTTGCCCTTGCAGCGCACGGTGATGTGTCCCTGATAAATGAGCTGCTTCAGTTTCATGAAATGCTTCTCAGAGAGAAACTGCAGCTTGCGCCTCATTTCACCATAGTTAATCAGCGTGTACAGCTCCTGGGCAAGCTTCTTAAGCTCTGGGGCAAGCCATAATTGGAAATGTTAGTTAGGTAGGGGGCGGGGGCGTCAAATTCCTGGACATGCTTACCATCCGTGAAGCGGACATATTTGCCAATCTTGTGATATGTTTGATAATAATGCTGGCGCACTTGGTCCTTGGTCTTGAAGCTGTAATCGGTGCTAGTGTTGCGTCGCTTCAGTTTGGCATTGATGCAGTTGGCCACTGCCTCGAAATCCTTGCCATATTCGTTGAGCGCATCAAAGAAACAATTACGCTCCAGATTTGTCCAAGTCGTTTTGTTGGCGGCGCGCAACTGTGACGGCGTCTTCTGGGTGGCCTTCTCCTCCTTCTTGGTGTGCTCACGCTCCGGCGGTGGCGGCGTCATCGGACGCGTCAGATCTAGTTTCATCTTTTGTATGACACGCGCGCTCGCCCGTGTGCCCGGGCAATTCTGTGTGGTAACCGAACCGAGCAGCTCCTCGGGCTCAGCGGAGCTGGCAACTGGCGCCAGCTTGCACTGCACACCCTTGCCATTGCTTGTGGATGCATTCGTTGCGGATGCGACTGCGCTTGCGGCTGCTTCCGTGACGACAACAACAGGCTCGGCCGCAAACTTGACATTCTTACACATGTTGGCGTTGTCTTCCATTTTATGCCACTGGCACTGGCTGCCCCCACCACGGCTAACCGACAGGCTGCAAGTAATTATCAATAATTGACAAGTGACAATTGTTTGTCCACAAATAGCGTTGGGAAATTCCTAGATATTAGCGCTTAAATAGTAAACTTTGCACGACGCCAGCGAAAAAATGGCGCTCGCCAATGGGTCAAGAAGTTGATTGGTCTATCGTTGTTTTTTTTTTAGTTTTTCGTATTTGTTTGTTGTTATTTGGCCACTTGTTAAATTGCACTCTATTGCGCACTTACCCAAAATGCAGAAATTAATTATTTTGCGTGTGTTTTGTTGTCGTTTTGGGTCTTATTTATCTTCATTGTTTTGCATTTAGAGGAGCGTATAATGTTATGTTAAGTCGCGGTTATGCTTATTTTGGTCGTTAACATGCGCCTAACATAGCTATGTTAAGTTCAAGATTACGTTGCTCAGTTTGCGTTTACGTTTGTGATTATGCGTGTGCTTTGCATATTTTGCGTTTGAATTACTTACTTACTTTATAAGTTTTCAACAAATGACTTGGTTTTGAGCTTAATAATTCTTCATACTTTCAATATTGCTCAAACAATGTCACGTAAAAACATTGGTAGCATTGTATTTTCCTCTTAGCTCACTAGACATAGTAACATAACACAGCATAGATAGATTTACATTACGTGAATCTAACAGTCAGTTTTCAACATATACTTAACATATAATTAAAAATATAAGAAAACAGTTTAACATAAGTGCATACTTACTCTCGTTACTTACCGTACAGTCCTATTTACATAATCGACACATTGCCTGTCAAATGTATTAAAAACTGTAACATCGCGGATGAGCAGCAATTAACAATACTAACTGAGCCACAAATTATCAGAAAATTGGTACTTGTCATTGCGGAAAGTTATTCAATTTTCGCCAACACATTCAAAAGGCAACAGTTATTTTGTGTAAACAACTATCAGCTGACGGCAATACGCAGCATTGCATCGATAGCACCGTAATATTGACAGCCTTACTAAATGCAACCCTGTGTGACCGCCAAGACATGGTGTGGTGAGTAAGGCATTTGAAAACGCCCGGCCAGTTTAAATGCAAATCGCTTAACAAAACTATTTTATTTGGCTTAAAGGCAATTAAAAAAAAAAAGAAAACAAAAAATAGTTTTGCGCTTATGTGCATCACAAATAAATACCGATGATTATTAAAACTAACACAACTGCAACGAGTATAGCAATGAGCATTATTTTTTTCTGCAAAAAAATGATTCGTAAAGAAATTCCAATTACTGTATCCGACGATTAAATTAAACGCACCTTGCGCGCTTTCTCCCGGTACTCCTTGGCCTTGTCGAGCTCATTGCCGCCCTTCTCGGTGTACAGGGTGGCCTGATTTGCATGGAACTCCACCCGCTGTATCGTTTCGCTCTGCTCCATGACGAGTGTCTGAATACGCATAAAAAGTGCATGAACATCCTCAATGGATTTCTCCAATTTTCGAAGCTCATTGAAACGATCCATGAGATCGCGCAGCGTCTGCCGTTCCTTATCTGTCTCTTGCAGTATCTAAATGAACTTTACAAAGTCAGCTTAGTTAATGATTAACGCCGCATGCAACGACTCACATTGTCTACAAAGAGTTTTGTTGTTTTGTTTTCGATCAGCAATTCGATCTCTTGTTCACTGGCCTCCGCATTGACTATACAAATTGGAATTGGAGTTCTGATATTAATTTCAAGTTGATTATTTACATGTCCCTGCTATTTACTCACTGATCTTGGAATGCATGCGCAGGTTCTTCTTCACCTTCGTCTCGTAGTTCTGCAAGAATAGTTCGTTTTTCTGCCACAGATTGATATAGGTCTGGTAAAGGCCATAGAATAGGGTACGTTTCATGCGGGCCTCCAGGCTGTAGTCAGTCTCTGGCGGCAGATTCGCTTTGAACTCCCTGAAGCGGTTCATTAGCTGATTGCCCAGGCGCAGGTTCCTGTTGTGCAGCTCATCCATTTCGTTCTCTGTGCGAAGAGTGCAAAACACATTAATTGGCAACTGCGAATGTTTCTATAAATATGTATAAACTGTACCTACCACTAAAGGTGCGCAAATGGATTGTCTGGGACATACGGTCCATAGCCTCCAGATTGTTAGCGATTTGCGAGAGCTGATGTCGTATTTCCGAATACTGTAAATGAGTGTTGGAAAGTTAATAAGATGCAAAATATGGTGTTGAATAAGTCATCAAATGTATATTGGATTCAACAAAATAAAGAAAGAACAGTTGTTATTTACTGATATAGGACGATATTATCATCTGATCTTTCTTTTCTCTGAAAATTAGTCAAATTAGTTGAGAGACAATATTTATTTAGCTAGACCAAACGAAGTTAATAAGACTACAAAACCACTTTCAGACCAAGTCGATTTATATATTAATCAACTTGAATTAAATCAAGCAATGAAGAACTTTCTTATCCAATATGTAGGCGGTAAAGTGGAAGTGCTGCAGTTACCGTTCGTGCGGTCAAGATGTCAGTCTAAAATACTTTTTTTTAGTGTTCTAAAGTGTTTCAAACTGGATCCGACACGGTTGGACAGTGCAACGGACATTTCTCGCTTTTCATAACGGGGTATCAAAGATTGTAGCGCATGCTGATTTGCTGGTTCATTCAACTTTTGGAGTTGTTATACTTTATGAGTGCTTCAAGCAGTTGCTAGCTGTAATCTCTTGATTTGGACTCTCCGCTGGAGATTTGTATTTGTTAGGCGCAGCATTGTTGGTGGGTGCTTGGGGGTGGGGTGTTAAGTCCCAGTTTAATGGCATACAAATATAATTAGATTAGATGTTGATAAATATGTCTGTATGTATTTAATTAATTAGAAGCTGCTGTAAGCCATTTTGCCTATCACGGGTTCGACGATGAAGTAATGCGCTGCTATTGCTATTGACGACGTCGCTGATTCATGCGGCCGTCAACATGAAAAACGTATGATAAACATTTCGAATCAAAGCAGTTGGTTTGTTTGATGTCCACAATAGAAGAGATGGTACCGTGTCGGAGTATACTCAACACGGCACGAGCCACAAATCGGGGTGAGAAAGCATTGTTACAGTTATTATTCTAGGTTCCGGTTTGTATGCTGTTCCCACTAGAGATGGGAGTTGGATGGGTGCGGTATTATTACAACACGCACGACTTTTGAATTTTGTTTTTATTCATTTGTTAATTTTACATATTTTTATTATTTACTTTAATTAATTGCTTACATTTTTTTTATTTGCATTTAAGTTTATTTGTATTTGTGCTTTAATTTGATTTATTAACACATATACATATGTAGGTGTCACGTAATATATATATACACACACACACACACAGGCACAGACTTACCGGATTCAGTATAGCATCCACATTGGTACCCTGTTGCGACATTTTGCTGCGATCCTTGTTGTTGTCGCTGTTGCCGTTGTTGCTGTTGTTGCTATTGTTGCTGTTGTTGTTGTTGTTGTTGTTGTTGCCGAGCGTTTCGGTGGTCGCGTTGTAAACGTTGAGCAACAATGAACCGTTCGAGGACGAAGACGTTGAGTTGGCGCTGAGCGAGCTCTGCAAAACAGTTAACAAAATGCTTAAACAGTTAACGGTTCGAGCTCGACAAAAACAAAATTGTTTTCGAGCATCGCTGCTGCAGCGACGCCGACGCAACTCTAACTAAAACTTCGTGCTTCAATTTGAAGCTGTTTTCTCCTTTTATTTTTTGTTTTTTTTGTTTTTTTTTTGTTTTTCGCCAGCGATCTGCTCTCTCACATGCTGTGTTGTTGGGGGCGGGCGCGGGTGCGAAATGCGCAATCTGGTAGCGTAATGAATAATAAAAGCTGGCCAACAAATTGGAATTGAACGACCGTGCGGGCTTGGGGATAGCCCCTCATGGGCTACTTTATCGCTCTTATCTGTCGGCAATCTAGGTGCAAGCTGATAAGGGCCCAAAACCAACAAAAACAACACGTCTCTCACGTACCCCAACCACTCGCTTCCAAAATGGCGAGCTAGTGTTAGCGCCGGACGCGGAATGTCGCGTAGTGTTTGTAAACGCCGGCGAAATGAATGCGTGTAACAAAATGGAGCTAGCATACAATGCGAGCAGCATACTGAGGCCTGATGAACGCAAACTTGTTGAGCCGAAAATCGAAGTGTATTTGTTGAACGCGCTGCAAAAGCTTCATATGCGAGTCCTTTGTAGGCTGAGGGTACTGTATTTTGCTCGTTTCAGCAGGCAAATGGAGAGTAACCAGTTTTAGGCTTAGACATGCAAAAAGCTTAAATAATGCATGCTATGCATGTTAATAACCATACCTGCTTGCAATTATTCTCTAGAGCATAGCCACACTATCTTCCAGAAGAACGATTGACAATGCCTGGGGAATTCAATTAATTAAATTCTAGCAGGACTTTTGCAATACTTTTTCGCTCATCTTTCTTTTCTTTTAGCATTTTGCCACACTGTATTTGCCCAATAAGCTACACTTTCAATCGAACGCTACACTCTCTCTCGCTTCCACAGCAACTATCGAAGCCACTTGAAAACGTTCGCTCACTGCAAAAATAAAACAATTTACACTTAAACTTACCTGCAAAAGCTCTGGCAGCCTATCTCTAGCCATTGTGTTTCTCTCTGTGTTGTATAGTGCTGAAGTTGATAGTGTTGTAAGATTGTTCTTGTTGTTGTAGTCCCAGTTTAGCGTTGATTTTGTAAGCAGAGACGCGATACGTTTGCTTTTCTATGTATTTATGTATATAGTTGTTATTGTTTTAGAGCACTTGTTTTAATTGCTTTTCATGTGCACTAGGATAAACACGAATTCATTTATAAACGACAGTTGTTGTTGCTTTGCATAATCGACAATGGCAGAGTGTTAAGCTGCGCCCTGAGTGCGTTGTTGTTGTTGCTGCTGCTGCTGCTGCAGCTGCGGTCAGATGCTTCTTCTTCGTTCGGGACACTTGCACGACGGCAACAGCTGTGCTTAAACTGTGCGTATGCTTTTGTTGCCAGCAGCACAGTTACGCGTGAGAGTGACGCGCACGAGTGAGGAAGAGAGTCCGAGAGAGCGAGCGGGAGCGTGAGCAGAGGCGAGCGCCGCAAGCTTGAACAATATCAAAGCTGATAAGCAGCGGTGCTTATCGGCGTTATATTTGCGGTGCCCTTGTGTGGAGTATGTGGGTGTGTATAGGTGTGTTGTTGTTGAGTGCGTGTGTGTGTGTGTGTGTGTGTGTAATTAAGTGTTGCCTTATCGCGCTTTAAGCACTTTATTTGCAATTGTATTTGTAATACTATTTGCATTTGCATTTGTATTTGTATTTGTCACTGTGTTTGTATTTGTGTTTGCGTATGCAGTGGCTTTTTGTTGGCTGCAATTTATTTTTGTATCGACTGTTGCACGTTTCACGACGTCCATTTACCATACAACAAAAAACCAAACTGAACGGATCGAAAGAGAGCGCGAGTGCGAGTGCGAGAGTGAGCGGAAGCGACAACAATATTGATACATTTCATTTATTGCAACAAGCTTTTTGATAATATTTATTTATTTCTTATTGAGTTCTCTTCACGCCGCATGTCGCCTGCAAACTAAAAGCGCCGGTCGCGAAATATATTCCATATAGCTTCTCTGCTTCAGAAGCTGCCACTGAGATTTCTTTCAATTTAAAGATTAGCACAGGCACACACACATACATACATGTATACATACATATGTAGGTACATACATGTACCTACAGTTGTACGTACGCACACACACACACAGATAAAGTTATGTATTATGTCTGTCTGTCCCTCTGCACTTTTCGGGGGCTGTTCTAGAAATTGAACCGGTTGCGACGCTCTATGAAATATGTGTTAATTGCCACTTTTTTTTTTTTGTTACAAGTACAACATTTAGCTGTTCAGCAACCACAGCAACAAAAGCAGCGAAAACAACACCGACGACGCCGTTCAATTGAAGGTAGCGACGCCGACGCTGACGCTGACGCCGACGTCGACGTCGACGTCGACGGTTCCAAAAGTCACTTGCGCTAATTAGTTGAACTTTTTCTTATTGTTGCTATTGTTGCTCTTGCGGTTGCAAAACGCTCACAAGCTCGACGTCGACAACGACGCCAGCGTCGACGGCGTCGCTGCAAATTTATATTTCTCATTCTCGTTCTCGTACTCGAATTGCCAGCAAAAAGCACACAACGTGGGTCACAATTCACATTTCAATGCATTCCAATTACGACAATGGAACAGTGCGAGGAGCAAATTGATATCGAGTGATAATACATGCATACATTGTCTATGTATGCATGTGCTTCTATTTGCATGTGTATGTGTGCCTTCTAAATGAAAGTCATTGTTGCCTAACGGACGAGCAAGACGACAAAATATGCATATATGTGTATATTTAAACATAAATATTTAATTCAATAAAAAGTATTATGCATACGCTTGCTTTTTGCTCGAACAGGGCATGACTAGCTGTGTACTGCGAAGGCACTTTGCGAAACCACAAAAATGCAATTGTTCATAAATATACTCTAGCCGATCAGCATACCCTGTCTTTTGTGTGTATTAGGCGTTAAGGCAGTTTAGTCTTGTTTAAAGGGTATCTATTAGTTTGGACCTGTTGTTATAATGCCATAACCAATGGTAAATGGATATCTAAGCTACGTCCCATTTAACTGCAGCACACACATTTGATACAGGGCATCCGATAGTTGTGCCTACCCTCGACTGCCAATCGAACAGCAGCGTCGCCTTGTCCAATTCGCGCAATGTAAACTTTCATTTATCAGCGCTAAGCCGCAGCGACGTTGAACTCCGCTGATCGTTGATTCAAAGAAAGTCGGGCTCGATATGCGGATACTATATATGCTTACTTTATATATGAACATGACTCAGTGAGTATAAACAAGCAGAAAAAAACGACGTATAGCTGTTCATGATTCAAGCAAAGTGAAAGCTGACTTGCAAGATCACAAAAAGGCTTCAGAAGAATCTGAGAATAGGAGCTGAAACGAGAGAGTGAGATTGCGAGGGAGAGAGAGAGAGAGAGAGAGAGAGAGAGAGAGGGAGTGAGAGGGCGCGAAAGGGGGAAAGACTCCATTAAAATTCTATATAACTTAACATTTAGATTAAATTCTTACAGTTTTTGGATGAATTTGCAAATTTTCAGATTCTACAAAGATTTATGATTATTCTGTCTGTAAACTGAAACTGTAGTTGGAAGTCTTACTATCTTAACTGGGAAAAAAGGGTTTCTTTATCGATATTTATCGATGATGTGAGCAGAGGAGATCTGAAGTTCTTATAATTCATAACGATTCAAGCCGAACCGGTTCGAATCCGAAAGTGTGTGTGTGTGTGTGAACCATATTTTGCTTGAAATGGGAAAAATGGG
This sequence comes from Drosophila novamexicana, assembly GCF_003285875.2. Taxonomy (NCBI): domain Eukaryota; kingdom Metazoa; phylum Arthropoda; class Insecta; order Diptera; family Drosophilidae; genus Drosophila; species Drosophila novamexicana. The sequence continues at coordinate 236,051 of NW_020824862.1, read as the reverse complement.
AAATGGCCCCAAATTGGGCTTAAGCCGAACTGGTTCGAGCCCCTAATTGTAGTATTTAATATGGATCAAACATTAAACAGCCAACAAAAATAGCTGAGCCTTATTGAACCCAGACCGAACCTTACCAGTTGATATTACTCTACGGAAATATGAACGTTATGCAATATTTATGGCATATATAAATGAATAATTGAATTATTTTTATAAAACTATCGTATGACAAGGCAAGGCATGAGCCTGAGAACAAACTGTGGGCTTGTGTATGGGGCAAAAAGAGGTTCACAAACCGAACCGCAGGGCAGAAAGTCGGTTCGATAATTAAATCGAGCCCGACCTGGGATCAATTCAATGTGCACTTGTTTTTCGCATGCATATGTTTAATGTCTCCATAATATTATTTATAAACTATATCACACGCCAAAACGTTGCAGGTATCTAACCTGGGCTGATTGAGTACTTTTTCTAGCTTGAATGATGGAAATCAGCAATAGTTTCGGCAGCAGCATCAGGTTCAGCTGCGACATCAGTTTTATCATCACATTTTAGCTTCATCGGCTTTGTACGCACGGCAACATTTCAAAAATATTTTCATACGCCCCGTGTGCAGGCCTTTGTTTTTATGTTTGTTATTCATGTTGCTGTTGTTGCTGTTGCTGTTGTTAATATTGTTGTTGCTGTTGTTGTTTTGTCGGCTCATGCTTTAGCGCAGCTTTGTTTACAATTTATTTTGTCATGTGTCGAAAATTGCAAATTTATGAGTTTTTGATGAGTCTTTTTGTGCTCGTCGCTCGCAACGCTCGCAGTTATTTGCTGGTGTTTGCTTTTATGTGGGCCAGCACACGCACATGTACACGCATACACACATACACATACGCGCACACACGCACACACACGTACACACACATAGGCACACGCACCCAGCATGTCCTGGTGCATCCTGTTGTGTATCGTATGCTTTTGACTTTTGATTAAATTCGCACACGCAAAACTATAAATGGCACACGGGCAAAAATATCACAAGATGACAAAAACGAAAAGAAAAACAGAAAAAAAAAATATAAAAGGTAAAATAAATAAACGACAAATTCTATAAAGGCGCTGGCAAATTTGTTGCTTCTTTTTGCCAGGTTTTGGCATGTGCCACGAAACATGCATACAAATTGCTTTTAAAGCCTTTAAGGCAACTGCTTCTATGACTGTGTGTGTGTGTGTGTGTGTGTGTGGGCCTTGAACGGGCTAGGAAAGGCACGATTGCCTGCGCCGGATATAGCCTAGGCGCCAATTTTAATACGCTCCCAAAATTCTACAGCATTTTTTGTTGGCACCTCATAAGCAATTTGCATAAAAGTCGCTGGCGTCGCCGACGTTGAATGCTGGCAATTGCAAAAACTAATGGCAAACCACACACACACACACACACACACACACACACACACAGACAGAGACACACACCTACTCGTTCTAGTTGTCGCCCGCACAGGTCATGCACATCATAATGATGTGAATTATTCATTGTTTATGCTTCAGTTGATGTTTTAATTAAACAGCAGACCTCAAAAGTAGCAGCCAAACTGGCGGCAATAGCGTTTTTGCATTGGCTAGCCGAATGCTGGGGGCGTGCGGGAAGCGGGCATGTGCTTGTTGTTGAAGGTGTTGCCGTGACCAAGTTCATACATAACCAATTGACAGAAGTGGACAATTTAATCACTTGTTCTCTTGCGTCAAGCTGCGTCTCGTCGTTTCGCTGGCATTCGTCATAGCCCACTGGGCGTATGAGTAATGTGCAGTTCCTTACAGTAATTTAGTTGGAACATGATATAATTTAGAGAGAGAGAGAAAGATTGCGAGCGTTCTAACTGCAAACATTATTTATACACATATGAATAACAATAGATAAAGCAAGCCTTTATTGAGTTCATGAGAATCGCAATGAAAGGCAATTTTTAGAAAACACTGGCTCACTTTGTCTTCCAAATATCGCCTTTCTATGCAATTTTGATTAACTCAACATATGCCACAAATGAAGAGGCAAATTAGAGGAATAAAATTTGCCACAATCTATCTTAAAATCAGTTTTTAGATGAATATATTTTACGGAATAGAAACGGATAACTATATAAACAATAGGTGCGGGCTTACATGTACTTATTTAAAATAAATAAAATAAATGACATTTTTGAATGTTAATGTGATCTTTTTAAAGCGGGAATTTAGATGATGCGTAATAAGCCCGATCCCAAGACATCACGGAAAAGAGAGGTTCAACTGTTTCAAAAATTTCAGTAATGCATCACTGGAGGTCATGAGAATTGCATAGAACGGCGTTATTTAAGCGCTTATTTTCAATTTTTTAAATCGGTAAAAAATGAAAAAATATATTCAATGCAAATAGCCGAACAATTGGTGTATATATACGATGTATTTGAAATGTGAAGGCAAATCCAAATGAAGTGAACGCAGAATCAGTGTCGCAAAAACCGATAAGCAACTTGCCACATCCGCTGGTTGCACCTTTAAAGTGCAGTCGGATGCGCTGCATTGCGGCGTGGCTTAAAGCGAAACGCTCCGCGATGCCAACCATCCGAAAGGCATAAAAAACAGTGGCAGTGGCATTGGGCTGAGGCAGAGGCAGAGGCAGAGGCAGCCGCAGCGATGGCAACGCCAATTGCCAAGCCGCATTATTTATCGCATTCGCGTTATTTGGAGGCGGCTGGGTGGGTGGTTGGATGGGCTTGCAGCAAAACAAAATGGCGCCAGTGCCATAATGGCGGTCGTCGCTGGTGTCCTTGTCGCTGGCGCAGCGGATGCTTGGCATTTATTGCAAGCGACAATATTTCGCTGGCTGCATCAGCAATGGAGCAGCAGGCCGCGTCCTGCGGGTGGCGTGCGTCCTGCCTGTGCACATCCGTTGCCTGCCGCAAGCCTGGCGCATAGAACGCGCCTCCTTTTCAACATAATGGCGAGCGTGTCATTGTCAGTGCGATCAGGGGGCCGGGACGTAGCCGGGGCACGTGCAACTGCTTGTGGTGCGATGCATTGCAGCGCATCTCAGCTATTTGTTTATAATAAAGCGAGCGAATTTTTCACAACACATCGCGACAATGGCGGCAACCAGCAAGCGAGCGGGCGCTGCGGAATGTGGCTGGCGGCGGCATCTTCTCAATTCAATTGGAAGACACACAGGCGGGCGGGCGGGCGTACGGGCGGCCAGGCAGCTCGGCAGCCTGTCTGTTCCATTTTGCCAGCCATCTACTTATTTATTTATGCAAACACATAATTCGTTATTTCGTTATTTCGTTCGAGCGCCTGGCAATCAGTGAGCGATGATGTCCTTTCGCCTGTCCTTTCGCCTGTCCTCAGCTGTCCTCAGCTGTCTTCTTGCCAGCTAGAGCTGATTGTATAAAGCAAACTAAGCTCGCAGCTCGCTCTCTAAACGGCTTAGTTTGTAATCAAGCTGCCATGGCCAAGCCAGCCAAGGACACGCATACCAGCATATCCTTGGCCGTTGCAAAAATAAATAAAATAAAGAGAACCAAAACCATATATGTAACATCTGCTGCTGCTGCCCCCGCTTAATACCCCGACGATTTAAGGCACACCTGAGCTCCGTCTTGGCCATGTGTGTGTCAACTGCAGCTGCACACAAATCGCCCAAATCGTTGCAAATCTCTCGGCGAATTGCTCTCATCCGGCTTAAGAATTATTTAATGTATATATATTTTTTATGTGGAGAAATGCTTCTAGTGTAGCATATTATTTGATGTTATTTCGATTTGGTTTGATCAAGGAATGTGTAAGATTTCATATTAAATATCTGGGGCTAAAATATTTAATTTTTCTCGTGCTAACAGCTTATCGTTAACATTTTGGTCTATCGATTTTTACTGCAATGTTGGCTTAATATATTTCATATATTTTTGTTTTTCTAAGTGCTCTTGATTTTGTGCTCAAATATTTCCTTATAAGATCAAACTATTTTACTGATCGTTCCTATAGCAGCTATATGATATTGCTATCCGATGTTGATAGGATTATGCAAATACTTGGGGAGCATAGTGAAACTTATAAATGCAGAAGTTGGATAAGATATCTTGATAAATCAAACAAGTTTTTCATACAAGAACCTACCACTATATAATATAGTGGCCCTATCCGCACGGTGCGAACATGTACTTTCAGAAACTATCGGAGGTTTCTTAAAATATTTGGTTTCTGAGTACCACACAAAAAAGCAATGCGATCTGTTCGACTTCAATTGAAGTAAAAGTCAATTATGTGCCGAGCAGTTGCAGCTGATACTCAAATATCTAATTATAATTTAAATGCCTTGCTGGTAAACAGAGTTCCAATCTATGATATTCCAATTTCTATTCATATTATTGCATTATTTATTTATGTACAGAAAGCCGCTTGAAGCATTTAAGGGGGGCTGGTGGGTGGGCGAATGGGGGCAGCAACGCTATCGAAATCGGCTTAAATAACGAGCATACATAAAGCATAGCCTACTTTTTGGGGCTGCGTGTGGCAAATCACTTTCCACTGGCTGCCGTGGACGCTAACTGGAAAATGACTTAATAACCAATAGACTTTGTTTTATTTATGTGTAAAAAAAAAGGTTAATCAGCATAATAAGCGCCAATGGCGGGGCCCCAATGTGGTGTGGCTTCTAACAGTAATGGGAGGGGTCGCTTAGTGTATGGGAGGGGGCGGTGGGCGATTAACGCCCCGGCGGCTACTTAGCGGTAATTGAACTTTTTGAATAGTAAATAACAAACTGCCTAGCAAGCATTGCGACCGGGCAAAAGCTTTGTGGTTTGCCAATCCCTTGACCCCCTCCCCTTGCCGCACCCTTCATTGCGCTGGCCACGCGCAAACCGATTATTGTTGGCCAAAGCCAGTAATATATCAGCTCCTCTGCGGGCAACATTGTGCAGTTCCACACAGCAAAACAATAACAGAAATAGAAATAAAAATATTTGCACAAAACGCTTGGAGCCGGGCTCTCGGCGAGATCCTGTCGCTTATTGTGTGCGGCTCACGTACTCGAACCCCAATAAATATTGATGAGCACACAAACAGAACATTAAAACGCTGTGCGTAAAAGAGCCCCGCATAGTTGCCCGCTAGCCAAAGACCAAGCTCCATATCCTAGCTAAAATTCTCCGCTATCCGCCCCCTCCGCCCGCCCGCCCTTACACTAATTTGTCTTCCAAGCAACAGTTATGGGCAGTAAAATTTAATAACAATAATAACATCGCTGCCCTGTAACGGGGGCAGCTTTATTTTTATGCCAATCGTGTGTGTGCGTGTGTGCGGGGCCAGGGCCAGGTTTTCGAAATGACCAGGCAAATGCATTAAATATTTACAGCTAAAAATATATATACATACGCCTTAAATAACATCGTCCACACGAAGGCAACGAGGTGCGAGCCAGGAATATGCAGCCCCAACGAATCCTTTTAAATAAATACGAAAGTAAATTGATTCAACTGTTCATAATAAAGCAATACAACCCTTTGTTTAGCATAGTTAAGTAAATAAACACAAATGTAAAATACAAAGGTTTTCAAAGTTTGAATTGGCGCCCGAGCAGGGACCCGCCCAGAGAGTTCCTTTGGCTCAGACCAATAATATATATCAATATTAATATTTAAGTTGAAAAAAGTTAGTCGAATTTATGAAAAGAAAGTGAAATAACATGCTCTAAGGTTGGGTTATTGGAAAAAGTTGAACGCACATTTAGAGAGACCTAGCTCAAATGATGTCAACCAAGAGTCCAGATGCAATCCAGTATAGTCCAATGGTTGAACAACAAGACAAGACAGGAATTATCTCACCCAAGAATTCAGATGTAATTCAATATAGACAAATATTAAATAATACAGGGACCCAGCCTGAATTATGTAACCCAAGAATAACAGACTTTTAGTTAAAAGACAAGAACTAAATCCTTGGAACAAGCCAAAATGAGGTAACCCAAGAATTCAGATGGAATCCAGTAAAGCCGAATGCTGAGCAACTTTTAGTTTAAAGGCAGCGACTAACTCATTGATGCCCGAGCAGGCTCCCGGCCAAATCCAATTCTTGTGGCAGCCCTCGCGCGTGTCGCTTGGCGAGCTTTAGTAATTGAATTGACCTGCAGATTGGCCGTTCGGCCAGGTTCGTGGGCTTCGGTTCATTTCTTTGGTAATTTCTCTAATAGGTTTACACTCAATCTACGCCCCCCTTGGCACATAAAACGCCCACTGAATGTGCGCGGTGTGTGTCTGAGTGTGTGTGTGTGTGTGTGTTTAATGAAAAATGCAAGTAGACATTTTCACAATTTACGTCTTAAGCGTATTTGTATTAAATATTTTCGCATGAAGCAAACAATTTGTCAAATGGCTGACGATAATCACAGAGTAGCTGTGATTAAAATTAGAGACTAGGCAGGTGGGCAGGGGGCGTGGGACGTGGGGCATGGGGTGTGGGGCAACATGTTAATTGCTTGGTGTGCATGGCAAATCAGCGCCACGTTGACAGTGTCGCCGGCAGCAATGCACAAATAATTTTAGTAATTGGCCGCGTTGACAAAATGGAATGCACACACGCACGGGGAAAGGGAGGGCTTACTGCTCCACCCACACATCTAAATGGAGTGGCCCGTAACAATGCAACAGGATAAGCCTAATTATGCTGCTGCTTACAAAACGCATGCGAGCCTGTGTGTGGGCTTGGCAGCTCGGTAGTTGCAGTGGTTCAATGCAATTTGAGATGATTTTGCTGATGCTGCAGCAATTGCAACAAGGTGCTCGGTTTAGGTTGCAGCTTGCGGTTGCGATGGAATTCAGGATGCAGAAAGTTAACTCAAATTAAACATATATGCATATATATAAATATTATATATGGCCCATCAATGAGGGCAACATAAAAGCTAAGGCTTGCTCTAAAAAACTTTCAAATGCGGTTCGGATAAGAAGAGCACATTCGATACTTATACTCGTCGTTAATAAACATTTTAAGGATCAAAGTCTAAGAACTGCGAAGCAACAAAAAGCGGCAAAGAATGGCAAACTCGTTGGATTAATCGCTCGCATAACAGTTACTCTTTGTCACTTATCGCTGCTCCTGGTTGCGAGTAGGTGTTCCCGTTACTCGTTGATGTGAAAACGGTTATACGTTTTCCCTGCACCTGGTTGCTGTTATACGATTCTGTTACTCGTTGCTGCTATTAATCGTTTCTGTTAATACTCGTTGTTGGTAATACCCGTTGTTGCTACAACTCGTTGCTGCTACTACTCGTTGCTACTCGCTTCCGATGTTACTCGCTGCTGCTACTTGCTACTGCTCATATTTGATACTGCTTCTTCTTGCTGATTTTCCTAGCTGCTACCCGCAGCTACTATGCGACACTGCTTCTCGCTGCTGCTACTCGTTACAGCTTCTCGCAGCTACTACTCGCTCCTGCTGTTATTCGATACGGCTTCTAGATGCTGATTTGCTGCGTTTGCTGCTACATGCTGCGTTGTTGTTATCCGCTTAAAGTTTGTGGCCGTTTGATATACATTATTTCCACATCGCTTGGTTGCATCTTGAACAAATGTTAAGCATTAAACGCTAATCGGCGCCGGTGCACCGGAGGCATGCAGCGGTTAGCAGGCATCAATGTGTCAGGACGGCGGGCTCGGCATGATAATTGAACGCAAATCGGCATGTTAGGCACTTGAGCGCGCATCTGCTCGACAAATTGATTTGGACGGTTGGCGAAGAAGCCGCAGGTTGATGTCCCTGATGCGCATTACAGCTAATTAATTCATTAGCGCCAAGTGTTGAGCGAGCTGGCCGTTGCCTGGCCTGCTAATTAAAATGCGTTGCATTTTGGCCACAAATGTCTTAATCATCTCGACGTTCCTGTGACCGAGTCCGTGCCCACCCACACCTGCTCGCAATCCTCCTAGCCTTCACCGTGACCGTGCTCATAATTCAATTAACAGGCGGCAATGCAATTTGTCAAAAGAGTTGGCCGCTTTGTTCATTTGCAGCCACTGGCGATAAATCGCAGACGCAACGCAGCGCATGAGTTATGCACCTGACGCACCTGACGTCCACACAGACAGGGACAGAGACACACACACGCACCTGGGCGCTGCCTTTTGCCAGTCTCAGTCTTTTCAACTTGCAAGTGGCGTCTGATGAGCGACCGTGTTGGCTATTTTTCATGCATTTAACAATAGAGGCGACGATGCCAGCGACATTGCCTTGTCCTGGCCACATCCATTCACTCAGTCAGCCATGCATCCATTCATCTATGCCTTGTTAGAACCTCACTGCGGGTATTGTGACTTTATGGTAACTAAGAGCTGCAACAGTGGGCATTGATGCGGGATCAGGTTTGTTCTCTTTTTCTTTAGCTTGGCGGATTAAAGACTTTTGATAAGAGTTCTACGAGAAATAGTAGAGGAAAATTAACATTTTGGCTAAATTCTAATTGGATAATCTGGCAATGCGTTAGTAAAACGTTTACGGATAGACGGACTCAAGGAAGAATTGACAAGTGCTGTCGAGACTTGAACTTCAGTTAACTGAGCTGGTATTAATACTGGAAATTACATAGTTTACTAACTCGGAACCAGTTCTTAGTAATTTAGTCTATTCATTTACCAAGTATAATCTTTTATTTGTATTACTTGTTGTTCAATTCAGGTTCAATGCTTATTTAAAAACCAATATGTATTAGGGCAGCCCTCAATTAAATATAGGGCATATGAGCTTCGTTTTACACACCATTAAATAACAGACTTCGGTTATCGTATTTTCTTTTGTGTGTTTGTTGTTGTTGTTGTTGATTCTTTTTCTTTATTGCACTTTGGCTTCTTGGAATTTGCAATTCCAATGGCGGCTGCATTGGCATTTGCCTGTTGTTATTTATGTGTTGCCTTGGCACAGTCGAAAACCGTCGGAACGAGTAGGAGACAAAATAGAAAAGAGAAAAAATAAAATAGTTATAGCTTAATTTAGTTTGCAGCACTAATTGAAACTTGGCCTAGGCCCATGATAAAGCTTCTCGTTGCGTGGCCGTTGCCGGAGCGGGCGGGGGGGCAATGCAGGGCATTTCATTTTCACACATGTGACCTTTGTCTGCTGTCAGCATTGCTTTTCTATATTTTGCCTTCTTCTGTTATACCCTGTAACCGGCACGAGCAGGCATTTGCAATTTTGATCAGCTCGCACAGTGCAATCTGACTACCAATGCATAGTCCAGGAGCTCTATTTAATATGCAAATAGATTCAAATGTAGCTTTGCAAGTTACCTTAATCAGTTGCCACCATATATAGATCTTCACTGATAGATAATATATTTATCGAAGGTGCAGACATGAGTAGAGGGTACCAGCAGGTCGACTACTCAACTTCTCGCTTGTTGTGTTGTTCTTGTGATATTGCTGCGTATTGTCCTTTATAGCTACAAGGACTACAAAGTTGTAGTCCGAGCAGTTCCATTTTTTGTTCTCTCTCCCCGGATCTATCTCCCTCTTTCGCCCACTCTCTCCGTCTCTCTTTGTGCCATACAGCTAGCTGTCCAGGCTTGTCTCTGGCTTTTTGATTTCAACAAATGCTTTTCTAATCTGAACTGGTGCTGGCTGCTGTTACTGCTGCTGCTGCTGCTGCTGGCGTTCCTTCCGCGTCGTCATCCTCCACCCCCGCAACGGGATGCCTGCATATTTCTCATTTCGTTTTGTCGCCTATTTGTCATTGCATTGCCACTGGCCGCAGGCGACTTCTACGCACACATGTCAACAACAGTAGCAAACAGCAGCAGCAGCAGAGGCAGCAGGGGCAGCAGCAGAAGAGGCGAGGAAAGGGAAAACGTGGGAAGAGCACATTTTAAAGGAGGGACGGGACGAAATGGCTTAAGCCACATGCTTGAAGGCATTCTGCAACGGCTTTGCTTTTGCTTTTGCAGCAGCTTAGAAGCATTTAATGGCTTGGCCGTGGCCAGATTTAGTTTGGAGCATTAAGTGTTGTCCAGCTCCGTGGACAGCATATGGCACGGAGCACAACATCACAACAACGGAGCATACATCAACTTCAAGCTGCCCCCTTTGCCTGATAAGTGTTGCCTACTTCAGCGGGCATTCAGTATATACAGTTAGCAGTTATAACATATGTTATATGTATATAGTGCCTATCCTCAAGTTAAAGTACTCTATCTTAGATGCGTAGCTAAGAATGCGAATAGTATTCATGTTCGATAACAAGAACAGATAGCCCGTGCTTAGATCTGGATTGCTTAAACACAAATGCCCGCTACTATATAAGAATTCTTTATATAATTATACTTTATATTTATGCATAGCAGCGGCATAAGGAGGAAATGATTTTGCGAAAAGTGAGACACACCCCTCACATTAGTATGAACAAAAATCTTTAAAAATTATTTTGAAGATCGGATGGAAAACATAAATGTTTCATATTTACGTTATTCGCGATTTTTCCACTGCTGCGGGTGAAATCCCCCAAAACCCCAACTTAGCGAGCAACTTTATCAAATAAGGTAAATCTACAGTGAAAATTTCAGCTTTCTATCTCTTACGGTTGTAACCACGTACTCACCTGTTTATTCACAGGCATGATTATTTCATCGTCATCTCTTAGTAGGCAGGAGAGGAAGTTTTATATAAACGTATCACTGAAAGAACAAAGAAGCAGAGAAAATGTTTATTAGCTTCTAGTCGCAGCTTGATTGATAAACCCTACTTGAATTAGTGAGAATCGCATAGTAGAGCGATATACATACATACATACATGTGTATATTCCAATACATACAAACCAACATGCATTCATACGATCGTTATAGTTGTTACTTTTATAAATATTACGTACCAACTTTTTCCGTGGCCACATTTAATATTAATGCCGCCTCCCCGGTAAAGCCATAGCCATTGTCTGCTCCATAGTTGAATCCGCTTCCTCCTTTTGCTCCACAAATATTGAAGCCGCATGCTGCAATATATGAGACTTACTGTAATTCATGAGAATACATACATCCATACATACATACATACATACGTACATACATACATACATATATACGTACAAACATACATACATACATACATATATACATACATACATACATACATGCATACATACATATATACATACATACATATACACATACATACATACAGACAAACAAGCATACATACACACATGCAAACATTCATGCATACATACATACATACATATATACATACATACACACCTACATACATACATACATACATAATATATATACATACATATACATATACATACCACAAAGCATACACACAAAAACACATACATACCTTAATACGCACAGCCAACATAACTGTTTATCAAAAAAAAAAAAAACACTTGCAGAAAAAGCATGGAAATTTGCTTAGCCTACTTGAGTTTATGAGAATCGAGGAGGAGGACTATATTTAAGGGCCCCTTTTATTTAAATGGCAGCGCAGTGGAAAGTAAATCATGTCTGCGTTTGAATTTAAAAGATCATACATACATACAATTATTTACATATATATATACACACATACACACACACACACACACACACACACACACACACACACACACACATGCACATGTCGTTAAATGAGGCTTTAAATAACCTTTTGATTATTAATTTGTTAATATTGAAGTTTTCCGTCTTCTGTTTTTACAAATGAATTTTTTATATAAACATGTATGTAAGCATGTTTTATGTATTTTATTTAATCTATGATTAAAACTAAGTATTAACAAGTTTTCATGTCAAATGTAGTTTTACAGCTGAGTTCCAAAAAAGCAAAAAAACTTGCCTGAGGCCGAGCTAAGTGGCAAAAATGTTGCCACTGCTTGTCCGGCTATCCTTTTCCGCCTTGCAATAAAAAGTGTCAGTCAAATGTGCTAAGAGGTTTGACTTTCTTTCCAAAACTGTTAACAGGAACGCGACGCTTTGGCCCCACAAGGGACAAGGCGGCTAACCCAAGCCACTCGACCAACTCGACCATGTGCTCAGTCCCAAGAGCAGCCGCAGCCGCTGAGTGAAAGTAACGAGTGCTTTCAACCCGCTCCGATTCGATTTGGTTGTTTTTGGAAAGGTCACGCGACCGCACAGACAGCCGCAAAATATTACCAGACAGAGACCGGACCCAAAGGTGGCCTGGGCTAAGGTGGCCAGCTTGTTATATTGGTAACTGGTCCAGTGTGGTCACTGTGGTCAGCGGGACTGCGGCGCGAATCAGAACAAAAGTTATGGGCGAAGGGCAGCATGCACGTATTTTATTTGGTTTTATTGATTTTATAAAAAGGATGTGTCTACGGCTGCGGCTCTGGCCTAAACCATTTGAACTCGACTTCGAGCATTTGGCTTTTAATTTCAATTTGACAAGCACTTGGCACTGTTGTCGTTGCCGTTGTCCTTGTCTTTGTCCTATGTGTCTCTCTCTCTGTGTGTGTGTGTGAGTGTGTTAGGCTGCGACGTGCCACCCAAAAAAAGAAAGGCACGAACTGTTCGAAACGTAACTTGAATTTTACAATAATTCACGGCATTTGATGACGACTTTTGGTTTTTACTGTATCTCTACAAGTCTATGTGGATCTGTGGTCTGACTCTCTTTTGTGTGTGTATGCGAATGTGTGTGTGTGTTTGCCTTGCCAGGAAGCAACATCATGTACGTGCGCTTAAATCTTCGATAACTTTCGTGTTTGTACGTGACTAAAATGCAATGCACCCACAGGGTAGGGAAATGGTAGCTGAATTTACTGTAGAGAAGCAAATAGAATAAGACCAAAATGCCAAAAATAAAAATAAAAGGCCACGATGGATCTTCTCGCCGAATTTCAAATACACTTGACACTAGTCCTGTGACTTGGATATGTTTCCATACGCAAGTCTTATTGTCAACTGTTTATAAACAAAATAGTAGTCCGATTTGATACGTTATTGCAGGCAGCTTAGCAAAATTGTTTTGTTAGCAAGGCATTAATACAAAACCTGTAAGGCTTACTTGAATTCATGAGAATTGCGTAGAAAGGCGATATTAATGAATGCGTTTTTTGGAAAGCGCAGCGCAGTGGAAAGTAAACGTGGTCTATGTTTTGTATTTAAGAACATACAAATATACATACACTCAGACTGACATACATGTATGTATGCACATACATACACACATATCTTGAAACACAAACAAACAACAACTCTTTATTTTTACCCACGACATTGGAGGAGTATAGTTTAACTGATACATTTTTAATTTGATCAAGATATAGATCCAGTAAATATGTGTGTAAGCACTTAATGGATATGTCTCCAATAAAGCGTTACACACGTTGTGACAAAATTATAATACCCTCGACAAGAACATAATAAAGCAGCAGCAATGCGACTGTAGAAGCGACACCGCCTCCTCCACTTCTCTGACACCCAGTTTTCGATCCAGTCTCTGGCCGCACTGTCAGTCAGTCTGGCCAGAAACCGCCTGAGGCTTTATTAAAGTTCAATAGCCAACCAACCAGCCAGCTGATGTCGATGTTGGCGCCTTCAAGCGCTTTAAATTAAGTGCAAAATGGTGGAACAGTCATCAAACATTGATTTTTAGTGCGGCATCCGGCTTAGGTTCAGCTTACAGTTTAATACATTTTAAGAGTGTCATTCGAAAGGCCATCAATGAATGAAATTGTTGCCGTGGTTACATATTCTGCATTCTTTTTGTGTTAAAGCTTACCCACAACTTAAAGCTTGAGGCAAGCTTAAATGTGTCGATTGCACATTCAATTGATCTCACTTAAAGCACGTTTTTGAAAGCTTTAATGGCTTTGCCTTTTTTAAGCTGAATCTCAACTCTTCAAACGCAGCTGTCTGCCGACTTTTTCAACTCTGACTCTGATTCAATTGCTATTGAAACATTTTGCAAAAGCTAGAAAAGTTGCATAAAGTAAAACTTTTCGAAAGCTTTAAGTGAGCTTTAATTTTGTTGTTGCTAAAATTGAAAAGTTTAAAACTGAGTGCTGTGCAGCGCCAATTTCAGCTAGACGCATTGGCATTTAATCGATAATGAGACACAGATATTCATATTTATATGGGTTGAGTGCCATTTGAATTTTTGCCAATGCGCAAATCGCCGTGCTTTGCAATTATTCATGCAGCTAAACGGGGCAAGGGGAGCAGCATTCGAATGGGCTTGGAGTGGGTGTCAATGTGGGGGTGTGTGTACGGTTGTCTGTGTGTGTGGGTGCAATTAAACACAATTGTCCGGGAGGACTTTTTGCTACGCATCTATCAGTTTTGCAGAGTTTGCAGTTATTCATATTTTCCGGCAGGAAGGTACTTAGTATAAGTGCTATCGCTCAGCTCGCTGGCAGCCGTTTGGCCTTTAATCATTTATTTCGATACGCAGACTCATGGCTCAGCAGGCTGACAAAATGTTTGGGCCCAATCGAACGCAACTCAATCCACGGCAAAGCCAGCGGCATGGCCCCCAGTGGCTGTGCTCCATGCCTGTCCTGCTCTGGAATATATATATATATATGTATATGTGTAAATGTGTGTGCAGCATACTAGTTTGCCAGAACTTTGAATTGTTCGGGGAATTCGCTGGAACGTTTTGTGCCATTAGGAACTTGAAGCGAGAAGCATTCACAACTCCTAAGCGACTTCCCATATGACGCACAATCGACATGACTCGGGCAAACCGAGAGCGCGAGAGTGTGTGGGGTGAGGGGTGAAGGGGGTGGGCTGGTGTGGAACAGAAGTGGCAGACGAGCTGTGCCGCTGGGGTCCAACGAGGCCGCGAGTTAATGTTAATGTTGTTAATGTTAACTTTGGGCTTGTAATGTATGTTTGATAAGTTAATTTTCGCTTTTAGCACCTAACACTTGCCCGAAACGAAACGGTAAACGGTTAGCGGGCACGAAACGGAATGAGATTCTCATCAGCTGGCGAAAACGCCGCCCCACCGCCCCACCGCCCCACCGCCCCAGCTCCCAATGCCATGCACGAGCTGAGAAGCATTCCCAGGACAACAAAGCCATTAAACGCCAGTTGGCAAAAGCAGTTTTAGGAACTTTGAATTTCAGCTCGGGATTGCTTCGCCCTCTCATTCTCTCTCTCTCCCTCTCTCTCTCTCTCTCTCTCCCTCTCTCTCCCTCTCTCTCTCTCTCTCTCTCTCTCTCTCTCTCTCTCTCTCTCTCTTTTCTTCGCTAGCAAAACGCTCATCATTGGCATAGTCATTGACTGCCCTGCAAGTGGCTAAAATCAGCATCGAATCGCGTGGGGAAATTATTTCTAAGTAGTTTTAGGACTCAATTATTGTGAGACTTAAGCGAGGCTCAAGGCTAAGCTATTTGATTGTCAGCGCGAAATCTTGTACATTTCAGTATTGGGTAAAAGATTCTTTGATTATTATTAGTTATTGTTAAAACAGTACGAATTTAAGCTTAAATATCACCGGCTTATATGGCCTGCGGCTAAAACTTCTACAGCCACACGCTAGCCAACGATTTGAACCAGCATTCTGCTTATACTGGCTCAATCAGACAGCTCCCTCTCTCTATCGTGAGCTGCTGAAAGAGGTTTTTAAATCACAAAATGTGCTTATGCGAAATACAAATTTAAGAAATAGATTATATTGTGGAGTGTTTTTTGTTGGCATGTGATTTGTTTTGAGATTGAATTCTCATTTGAATTTTCGTAATATCTAAATGAAAAACTTTCGTTTCTCGTTTCCTTTTTTTAAATTTCATTAATCTTTTGACAATTATTAATCCAACTTTAAACTTTATAATAAGCTGAAAACTTTGTGCTGCAAATTTCGGTGAATGCAATAACTGCCTATTGTTAATTTGATCAACTGTAATTGTTGTGGAGTTGTGGAAATTGTATTTAATGAAATATCGCTTTATTATTATTTGATTCACTTTTTGAAATCGAACACTTTACGTACTTTGATTGCTGATGCTGTTTGCTCTTGTTAGTGCTACTCATTTAAGTAGAATGGACAGCCTGCGAGGGTGGAGTTGGAGCATGCCAGCCGCAAGTCGTTTGACTTTGGTTTGAGGCTGCCACAGATGCCAATGCCAGCATATCCCAAGTGGTTGGCTGCTGGCTCCGCAGCTTGTTATCCTTTACTGGACGGTGGGCGAGGGACGAGGGACGAAAGCGAGCGCGAGCGCGAGCTCTCTGTTGTAATCAATGAAATTACTTTTTAGTTCAAGGCAGCCAATAGTGCTGCGAAATTAAATTATTGTTGGCCAAGGCAGCAGCAGCAGCAGCAAACAGCCAACAGCCAAGAGAAAATACTACAGCTACAGCGCTTGGTCGATGGTTTTGCTCTTAACGTTTGCTAATGAAGTGTTGCCAAGACGTAGATGGGATTCGAATTGGGGTTCGGGTATTCGTGTTGGCCCTGTCTCTGACATTTTTCACTTGTTTTGGCAGCATTTGGCCGCGATTGGAAACGGAGGCAAGGACGGCAAGGGCATGTTAGCCGGGGTGTTGCATACATTTGCGCTTAATGGCTTTGGGGAATTCCATTGACGCTTATAACCAGCGCCAAAGTCAGCATCAGCATCAGCTTCAGTGTGTAGCACTCGTCGCGGCGCATCCTAGGGGAAATTTGCTTTTGAAACTTGGCTGCTTTTGCTCTCGCTGTCTCAATGGCGGCCAAAGACACTTTAAGTGAATTGCATAAGCCAGCGTCGCGCCCTCGCCCCGAAAACAAGAAAAGGGATCACATTTCCGGCTGGACAATAACTCGTCGATGGTCAATGTTTTAATGATGGATATTGCCCGGCTTGAGCTAACACAATGCCGGCTTTGATACACTTGCGGAATATACTGAAAGATCTTCACGCAAATACTTTTACATATCTGCCATATAATCCATTTACCTTTATACTATATAAAATAATCAAGCTAAAATTGGGCTGTTCAATAAATAACTTTTCATTAGATGGCTTTTCACACAAGTCTCGCCAGAATGTTAATTTATTGGAAGAGTTCGATCCAAGCATTTATTTATATGCCAGCAAGTGTATTTGAGCTATGGCGTTGTTTTTTCATCCAGTTTCCAATTCACTTTGTTTGTTGTGAATTGGGATTTTTCATTTTTTCTTTTCTGACACACAATTAAATATTTATGGAGCTATAATTAATTTTAGCGCGATTGGCAGCATTTATTGTGTGTCAAAACTTTAGTTGTGTTTCAAATTGAGAGAGAGAGAGAGAGTCATAAATAATCTGTTAATCTTTTGTTTTTTTCTTTTTTTTTCTGTTTCTACTTAACCTCACATAAACTCAAGTTGGCAGCACTCATGCAGTTAGTTGGACTGTTATTTACATGACTTGACAGCACTTTTCTAAACTTTTATACATAAGAAACTATTCGTCCTGACTGACTGCTGCATTGATAATACGACTGACTGTTAGCTACATTTACAATTGAAGGCAACGAAAAAAATGTTTTTCAAAATGAGCAAAAGTTAAATAAATGTGTGCACAAGTAAATATGATAAAGTCAATTGTATTAAGATCTTTGTTTGCAAACAAATTAGCTGCACTTTTGGCAGTTGCTGCAACAAAACAGTTAACCAACTGTTTTCGACTGCGAATCGAACGTGTTTTTATTTTCAATTGACAGAATTGCATTTAACAATTTGACATGAACCGAAGTTGGCAGCACTTGTCGCACAACTACAGCGATAGATAGTTGCACGTCCTGGCAGCACTTTTTGCGTCTGTGCGCTGCCATTAAATCAAATTAACTTAATTTGCCGCACGGCGCACACAATAATGTCATCAGTGGCCCTGGAGTCCAGAGTTCAGAGTCCGTAGTCCGCAGTCCACAGTCCGGAGCCCGGAACCAGATCCAGCGGAGTGTCTGCATGTCTGAGTACTGCTAATAAACGTCATCGATGCATTGATGCATGCCAATTAGCAGTGCGCAATGCGAGGCCAGCGACTGGTGGATTGGACGGATTGGCGGGTTGGCGGGTTGGCGGGCTGCCTACAATGCGATCTTTGCTGTGCAAGTGCAGCAAAAACTGCACGCCGCATTAATTGCAACTGTCACTTGTGCCGTGCGGCAGACGGTTGTGCAGCAGTAAGTACAGCAAAATGTGGCGCGCTCATTGCTAGGTTATTCATGCCACATCAGTGCCTGGAGGCACCCAGTCAATCATCCTGATGGCAAATGATGGCAACTGCCAATGCGGATAGGCAGCTGCAACAACAACAGCAATAACTACTACAAGGGCAACAATGTCACATTTACGGCCAATGTGCTGAGCTCGGCAACAGCAACAGCAGCAGCAGCAGCAGCAGTTAATCAGCAGCTAACTGCCAATATAAATTCAGCAGGAATTTTCATTATTTCTTGATTTTTCTTTTTATTGATAAAGTCACATTTGCCGTTGATTCAAATGAAAAGGGCAATGAGACGAAGCATCTATTCTAATATATGACTTTAACCTTTCAGCCAGCTATATGCCGTAGAATCCTTTAAGGAAAACATTAAACAACGTCTTTTAAAGAAATTATGTACATTTACTAAGAGATTTTATATTATTTGAAGCTTTTCTCTACTCTGATCCTGATCAATAGATTACGTAACATGAAACATAAGTATAAATTTCGAGTGCGACATTAATATCAGGACTTGATCAAAATAAGTGGCCTTAAAAGGGAGAATCTTAGCATTTGGTGCTCAAGTGTGTGTCAAGACTTGTTAGAAATGAGTGCAATTTTTTTCCGGGTAAACGCATATTTGATTAGTTTCGCAGGCGGACGGAATACTCACGATGTTTTTATTTTTAAGCGTTGTCTTTTGCCTGGACGGGGGCGTTTTTTTCTTTCTTTCTGTGTGTGTGTGTGTGTGTGTTCTGGGAGAGTTGTGTTTGCATATTCTAAGAATATGCCGTGTTGCAGATGTTGGGGCGCGTTGGTTTTGCGTCGTCATCAGGTCGAGTGGCAGCATTTAATGAGGTGCAAATGAGCCTATCCTGGCAGCAGCAAGCGGCTAGAAACAAGAGAGCGCGCAAAGAGTCGCAACACTTTAAAGGGAAATTAGCCTGGCAGGAGTAGGCCAAGTGGCAGTCGCCCAAGATGCGGCAGGGCAGGAGGAACGGGAGAGGACAAGTGTGGCAAACGTTTGTCAGTTGCTAATTTCTTCAGTTGTTTTGCTTATTCACTCTCTGTCTGCTTGTCCGTCTGTAAATTTTACATCTTTTCTATGAAAATTACCATAGACAGGCCAGGACAACGCGCCCACAACACGCAGTCAAATGGCGAGGCACGTAGACGTCTGTGTGTGTGTGTGTGTGTGTGGGTGCAGCCACTTAACATGATAAGCGACAAGACACCTAACATGTTCAACACGACACCTTCACGACAGCGCCACATGTGGCGGGGGCAAGCTAACGGGCGGCAATGCCATTGCACGAGTGCCACACATAGCAGAACGCCTGCAGCAGCAGCAGCAGAGGCAACATCCCCGTGCGATGCGGCATCTTCTCCTGCTGCTGACTTGTGGCTGTGTCTCGGGCACAAGGATGGGTTTTGCTTACCACCAAAACTGTGCCTCCATTCTCCCCCTCCAACCTCAGTTGCTTCCAGCAAGCGTTCTGTCGCGCTCCATGTCTCTGTCGGTTTTTGGTTTTGCGGCTCCGGTTGCCAGCATATCTTGCCGTGATATTAAGCAAGTGCGTATACGTGTGTGGCATAAGTTGCCGCGACATTTACACTCAATTTCGACAGACCACCATGCCCACCGCCGCCGTCGCCGCCGCCTCCAGTCAGTGCCAGTTGGCATCAGCAACGATTCAACGAGTCAAGCGTTGCCTACCTCACAAGACACCCACACACACACACACACACACACACGCACAGACACACACATAATCATACTTAATATTTGAGCTCTGTAGCTGGCAATTTTCTATTGAAAAATCAAATGGCGAACATAATTGCGCAAATATTCTACACTAATTAGTCGGCAGAATGTTTGCTCGACCTTTGATTTATTTTTGGCTTTTTTTCCGACTCTTTTTTTGATTGTATAAAATGCTGCAATATGTTTGACAAAAAGCTGGCATAAGCTTCTTAAATCATTTGAGACACAAACAATATGCAGCATGACCATAATATCTACACTCGCATCCACAAAGTATTTCAATAAAACTACATATAAATAAGTGAAAACAATTTCTATGGCATAAAAAATGTATTGATTTTATATTGTATTAATAAATAGAAGAGAAGCAAAAAAATTGATGCAAAGAATTTTCCACAATATAACGAAATTCTTACTATTTAAATGAATATTTTACTTTATTTTATATTATTTTATTTTATTGACGCTTATGAACAGCCAAACATTTTCCTTTTGCTTCGATTGCAGACAACTTATCAAAATTCGTTAGTATTTGAATTTAACGATTTCTTGATATTTTGTGTTTTTTTTTTTTTTTTTTTGTAGAAAAACTCTAGTAAAATTAAATTTATGACAAATTGCTGCAGTCGAAACTCGTTAAAAATTCGTTAACAAATGTGCTTTAAGAATGTTAACAATATTTATTTATTTATTTTTTTTTTATTTTGTAAAGGTTCGACTGACTGATTGCGAATCAATGCACAGCTCAAAGCGTAAGAGCTGGAAAGCTGAGATTTCTACTGAAGCTGCTTTTTAGGTTGACAAGAATTAAGATGTTTACATATAATAGAGGAACGCATTAGGTATGCGTGGCTTTAATTGTTCAAGCGTCGGACCAATGAGCGGAAAGTCACTGGCTCAACTCGCGCTGAAATATTCAATTTTTGTATGGTTTTTTATTTTGTGCCATATTTACGATATAGAAAGTTATAAATTAAAGAAAAATTACCAGCAATGCAAAGTTGCAATGAACTACGAATAGGAATGTTAACAACAATGCAGCTACAGAAAAGTTCATGAAAACGTCGAACCAACAAGCGGGAAGTCGCTGACTCAAATCCTGCTGAAATATTAAATGCTTGCATTTTTAACTTGCATTATTCACAAAATAGAAACTTATAAATGAAAAGAACTAAACTGGAAAGTGAATAGATGTCAATATAGTCTTCGTTGTTGTAAAGAATTAAACTAGAATTATTAATAATTGTTATTACTACTATTATTAACAAATAGTCGGGCAAGGATTTGATTTAATTCCAGATAATGTTTTTGTTCAATCAAGATTCTCTTCGGTATTTAAAAATTTCATCTGCTATGAAACAAATACAAGCCTGTTTAAAGTCTACTATTAAAAGAGCACAGTATTTTGCTAAGTGTATCTATGTATCTATGTGCATATGCCTATGTGCATATGTTGGTAGTTTAAATTTATAGCTGAAATTTATATTTGCTGGGCTTAGCATTGGCCGAGATTGTAAGGTAGTTTATCAATATTGTTATTTATTTGCTTTAATTTTGTATCTGCCGTTTGCTGAAATATTCAATTGAAATGTTGCCCAGTTATTGTTAATATGGAAATTATATCTCAAAGTCTTGCACTATTTTATCAAAACGTATTTGCACTGTATCCCCGCACACTTTTGCTTGCCTCTTCACTCACGCATATTCGATTTCTGTTTATTAAATTATACCAGTGAATGTCTTAGTTTAAGGCAAATCATTTTCATTTAAGTATCTTTTGCAACTTTTTTCTTGGCTGCGCACAAATTTCCACATATCAAACGTATTTATTGGTATTGTCATTTTGTGAAATAAAATAAAACTAAGCACAAATTTTTCTTATATCCTGTGTCTGTGAACATAGAGAACAAGGTAGATTAAATGTATGCAATAGACGGAACCGGGTAATTTTTAATCGCTTATAAATATTTATTCACAATTTCATACATAATTAATAACATGGGTATGTCTAAGCATGTGCTGTGAGCTATTCGTGCAGGGTCCAGCTTGAAAATCAAATCCTTGCTATCGATAGCCTTATAAATGTTAAAAGGAAAGCCTGACGATGAGACATAATCGATTCAAAGATACAACATATCGATAATAAATCTCCAACAATAACTTATTCAATTGGAATATACTTTTGATCTGCGTACAGGGTATCTGTTCGTAAAGAGTTAACGTTTTTTAAACTTGGAAAAGTTGTCGAGTTTCATCACATCAAACAAATTGCCTGCGCTTAAGCCACTTATCTTGTGTCCATGGAGACAATCAGTTTTAAATAAATATATATTATTCATGATCGACATATTTCTTATATAGAATTTCTATTATCTTCACTGATTGAAATGCTGCCTCGCTCAATGGGCCGCACTAAACGGCATTTGCATTGCTCGCATTGAATTCAATGTATGTATTTTTATTTGTGGAAGCGCACATATGTGCACATATGAGCACATATGCGTACACATGTGTGCTAACAGCACAGAGCTTGATTAGATTTTCAATGTGGACTAATGGCTTGACAATAAATAAAGCCCCAGACAAATGGCTAGCTGGTAAACAATTGCTATGGAAGACAATTTTTTAATTGTTTTTCAAAGTAAACGCTTTCCGGCGTTTACTTATTTTCCGAATGCTCTTCAGCTGTTCGGGGACTATATAAATCCAACAACCTCAATATGAGGCATGTGGTTGACCAACCGCAAAACGTTTGCATGCAACAAACCTGCAACAGTTGCCATGTTTCCTATTTTCTTTATTATTTTTTTATTTTCATACACCATTTTAGCAATCAGCTACAAAAAAAATATGAATAAAACGAAAAAGGGAAAGAGGAGAAAGCGCTTCAATGAAATGCGATACCCTGTCACAATAGCATCGCTTAAAGGGGTGTTTGATGAATTAGTCAACACTCAAAATAAAAACCAGTTTACGATTACTGAACACAACGCTGCATATGCTATTATGTTTATTAATAATTATTATTATTGATTACTATTTTCATTGCTAATATTATTATTTTTATTTCAATTCTTATGTTTATAGTCAGCCATAATGAAGAGTTGCCAATTCAAGATATTGTAAGTGTTAACAACGATGCAAATAGTTTTGTTTAATCTGTATATTAGAATCTAAAACTTAGCTACAAGTCATTGAAACTCCTTAATTCTTAAATGTAGGCCATCTATATGTAATCAATATATGCAACTACATGCAAACTTCTCTCCCTTTCCATCCACCCCCCTCTCTCTCTATGCCTTTATTTCAATTGTTTACGCACACTGTCTATTCAACAAGCCTGAATAGAGCTTTGAATGTGGTTTAAGTGCGCATTAAAGTATTGAGTTAGTGTAATTAATTCGACTTAAGTCTGAAAGCTTGAGTAATTTGAAGTGCTTATCCTCATCTTGCCCCTTGCACAAGGTGATTTTAATACCAAGTATGCATTGTAAATGTATAACAAAGGGAGGGCGGGTTAGGTGTGAATGTATGCAACAGGCAGAAGGAGGCATCGACAAAGCCTTAAAATACACGTATATATGTATATGATCGGGCCAACGAGCTGGCTCGACTTAGTCTGTTTGCAACTGTATATCGAGAACTAAAAGAGTAAAAGACTTAAAATTTGGGATGCGAAGTCTAGATATTCTAAATATATATCAAATGCTAGATTCATAATGTTTGGATGCAAAAAATGGAGTTACGCCAGAATGCATTTTCCATAATTATGTGTGTATATGTATAGACGGTCAGCTCGGCCCTGGCTACAGGGTATATGCCAGTCTGGTGTACACTCTTACGTGCTTTCAAAGGCTTCGCCCTCATCCTTAACACAAGCAACGGATACTCTTTCGCTGAAAGAACAATGCAATTTGAATGAATGGAAGTATTGTGCTCAGATTCGTTGATCAATTTTGGTAGCATTTGGTGTCACCTCCAATATTTACAAATTCCATTCGAGCAGCATTGTGTGCGGTCGCACGAGATAGAGTGCGTCAATGGATGGATGGATGGTGTGTGAGCTGTTTGGGCAATGACACGGAATGAACACCTTTAAGCCGCTTTGAAAATTGCAATGGCCAAAATCAGTGCCGGTAGAGAAATTGCAAATGCAACTGCAACTGCAACTATGCAACTGTGAGCCATGTCACGTTGTGCTCGTTCTGTAGTCTTTTTCAAATTTTGTGCAAAGGATTTCCAAATCAATTTGATTTGCTGGCGAGCAGGGGCAGGGCCAAGGGCTATGGCAGGGACTCGTTTTTGGCGGGGGCAAGTCGGCTGAGTCGTGAGTTTGCACCCGGATTGCAGCCCGTTCGCAATCAATATGCAATGACAATGCTGTTGCCCATTGTCTATCTAGCTTTTGATTCGTTTCGCTTTTGTCAATTTCCACGGCCCGCTCGTTTAGCCCCCTCGTTGCCCCTTCACCGCCCACTTACCAGTGGCCATGGGAACAGACCGCCACTCCGCCCTTTGGCTGCTGTTGTTTGATTTGATTGCTTGGTTTGTTTGTTTGCTTGTCCGTCCGTTCGTCTGTCCGTCCGTCCGTCCGGCTGGCTGGCTGGTTGGCTGGTTGGCTGCTTCGCTGGCTGCCCGCAGCAGCGACTAAATCACATTTGACTTGGAATTTTAATGACGTTGACAAACAGGATTTGAATTGTCGCTGCCAGTAAGTCGAGCCTCAGCTCGCCAAAAGGCTAAATGAACACTTTTCCGCAGCATTTCAATTTCTCTTCATTTTGGGTTTTGCTATCATAAGTTTTTGGTTGAATCGGATGCATGTTGCTGGTCACAATACTGATTTACATTTTCGTTTATGCAGGAAATTTTATTCGTTTCTTATACATCTGTCGAGGGTAGTTCTGAGCTAGTTTCTCGAATTCTTGTAACTCTGATTGTTTTAGGTTTTATTGTTGTCGAGGTATGCTTGAAATCAAACAGATTATGGGAATTCCTTAAGTAAACACACATTAGAGTTATTCCAGAAGTAAATCAGGTTAAAGATATTTGAGATATTCCTGATGTCAATAGGGTAATTAGAGTTATTTCTGAGTCCAATCACCATAGGCATTGGTGCTATTCCTGATGTCAATCAGATTAGGGGCATTCCTTAAGTAAACACACATTTGAGATATTGTTGATTTCGGTCAGATTGTGGGCATTTCTTAAGAGACACACGCGTTCTAGGCATTCCCGAAGTTCTGTTTAGTTAAATGCATTAGAGGTATTCCTGAAGTCAAGCAGGGGGCGTATTTCTTAAGTGAATATGCATTAGCGTAATTCCTGCAGGCAATTAGATTTAACGCATTCGTTGAGTTAAGGGTATTAGCAGTATTCCTCATTACATAGTGGTATTGGATTTAAGGTATTCGTTCACCTAAAAGCATGAGCGGTATTCCTGAAGTATGGGTATTCCTGAAGTGAGTTCAAATTGGAGGTACTTCTGAGGTCTACCAGATTAAATACTTTTCTTAAGTAAATACACATTTAAGGTATTCCTGATATCAATCGTATTCGACGCATGCATTAAGTGAAAAACATTAGAATTCTCATTCTCCTGAAGTCATTCAGCTTAACGCATTAGGGGTATTCTCTATAGGTTTTTTATGATACATTAATTTAAAGGGTATCACATGTTCTCGATTTAGCGAAATCGAAGTAGCAATTTGTATAGTCGCTATCAACAATTAGGCTTAGAAAGCTTTTGTGTAAGTGCAGAAAACTAAAAGGAATCTTGGGTGGATGAAAAAAATAGCCGATTTTCCAGCCCAACACATTAGAGGTATTCCCTAAGCAAGGCAATCACTAAATGCATTGAATCGCACTTATTCAACGCACATTTACACATTCGATTCTTATATTAAATTAGAGATAAAAAAAATATATATATATAATTGGAAATATAAATATAAATTAAGTCATTTCCCAAGCTTCGCTTCCTTTGTTCCTAGTAGGAAATATTTTTAATAATCGAGCAGCACAAATTTTCGTAATATATTTTTAATTTCTTATTCGTATTGCTCACATTGTGTTTGAAGACAGAATCCTTTGCCCTTTTTGTGCGAACTAAATATTTGTGCAAATTATTTTGTAATAGAAAATCAAATTGCAACAAATTCGCACACAATTGCAACAAAATGAGCAAAAACCAAATAAAGTGAATGCCATCAGCAAACGGCAATGCGCTGGTTCGATTTACACTACCCTCCCCCCACCCGCTCCCCCTCCATCTCCAGCGCTTTTTTCTTACCCCCCCTTATTGTGCACCCCCGCCAGACGCTTTGCACCGGCAAACTACGCCCGTTGCACCGCAACTCTCGACAGCTGTTGCAGCAATTGAGCTTTTGGGGCGCCCCTCGACGAGCAGCTAGCTACAATGTTGTCGCATTTGTAACTGTCTTGCAGTCGACCAGGTTCTAGAAACAATGCTTGCAACAACAACAACAACAACAACAACAACAACAACATCAACAACAACACAGCTAACAAATCGTAAGACAAAGGCCACAAGTGTGCAAAGGGACACAGGGCAGAGTGGGGCAGAGCCGGCTGGCTAGCGGGGTTAGGGGCAGGGGGCACTTTGCGGCACATGCAGCGAGTTAAAGAATTCCAATCAGCAGAGCTATTGTTCTTGAGACATTTGCTGAAAATTGAAGATAATTGAAGTGTAAAGCGTAGAGCGGAAGTGCAGCAGTCAGCAGCAGCAGCAGCAGCAGAGCTCCTGCCAACATCCGGTCTATTCGATAACCCTCTTGGCCGTCTTCGTCTCGGCTTCTGGCGTTGCCTGCTGTCCGAGACATATTATGCAATACAATTTTGGCTGCTTGGCTTTGTCTATTTCGTGGGTCACGTCGCCTTGTTATGTGGCAGGAGCTATTTCCTTTCGACCTCCCCTAGCACCGTATACCCTGTCGCCATCAAATGGCTAAACAGTGCCTCAATAAAGTTTATGCCCGTAAGCAGCTTCTGCTAAATAGGTATTTGTTTGCAAGTGTTGAGCAGAAAGA
This sequence comes from Drosophila novamexicana, assembly GCF_003285875.2. Lineage (NCBI taxonomy): Eukaryota > Metazoa > Arthropoda > Insecta > Diptera > Drosophilidae > Drosophila > Drosophila novamexicana. The sequence goes on along the minus strand of NW_020824862.1, from coordinate 209,106 downwards.
GATATATTTTCTAGAGTTACGAGCTATCAATAAATATGCTGCTTGCGCTGTTTAAAGCTGAACAGACCAGCAAATATTGTCGATGGTTCGGTTCACGGCTGGAACCAATGTCCCCTCTAAAGGTTCGGTGTGTGAACTTGGGTTCTTATTTGTTCTGAGGTACAGTTAATGTTTGATATAATATTGGAAGTTCCAGCTTTAAGCCGATTCGGATTTTTGCTGGTGATGTTTTCCCACATTATCCTTTAGCTCAAGCCATATGACAAATAAGCATATGATGCGGGGGCGATGAAGATTGGGGCACATACCAAAGTCAAGAAGCTAAGCCATTATCTTGGCAGGACACTGCATGGCAAAAACCAAAAGACAGACAACATCAACAGCAATGCTCATAGGCCGGAATTGGCCAAGTTAATGCCAAGTATCTGGCTGCATTTGTCTTGCGGTCGCCTGCGGCACTCAGACCAATACGTTGGCTGTTCAAGAACAAAACATATTCCACAAAGCTGAATAGCCGGCGGCCCTTCTAGTGAAAATTGGCAGAGTGTTCTTTCAATTTCGTTGAGTTAAATGCGGAACAAAAGTTTATTGTTGTTACGCCTAAAGGTCCACTAAATGAGCCCGTAAGTTGCCATGAATAGCATTTAGTTATTTTGGGGATTTATTTATACCTCTATTATTATAATTGTTAACATTTTTTGGTATAAACAACAAAAAGTAAGAACCTTTCGGTTATGTCAACAGCAGATTTTGCTATAGTCTTCAGGTTTGCAAACACCGTGTTTTCAAAGCTTTAACTTGTTGAAAATTGTAAGCCTTAAGCTACGAAAAAAAAAGTCAAGCGAGCATTGCCAAAGCTTATTTACTGTGAGATTAAACCTTGGGAAAAGTTATTTAAAAACAACTCCCGCTCTGGCCAAGCAGGAAAACCCTTGACCATATACCTAATAGACGTTACATAATGATTATAACCGTAGACAATCGGAATATTTAGCGTGCGTGTGTTGATAATCTTTCAAGAGGATATAAAAGAGAGATATGCGCAAATGAAGATTTTTATATCGATTTCTATCGTCTGGAATTGAGACAAGTTATCGATCTGTGAAAGTAAACTTGATCTGCGAGAGTGCTACGTTCAGTCTTTAGCTCTAACAATCTCTGAGATTGACTTTTATCGACTGGAATCGGGACAAGCTGATTGTATCTGCGATTGTATCTGCTCTTTTGATCTCTAAAATAGATATGTCTCAGACAGATATGTCCATGTTACCGATATATATAGTTACCGATATCGATAGTTATCGATATTGGAGAAACGGGAGGGTATTCGAAGAAGCAAAATATAGCTATTGTACCTGTCTTCTCAGCTCTTCTCTTATTAACTCTGAGGTGTGTGCTCCCACAGACGGATGCTGATGAAGAATATATAAATGGCCTGGAGATCTGCTACACATACAAGCCCAGCTCGAATATACCCTTTGTTTTAACATTCACTTTTTATTTGCAAATTTGACAATTTGCAGTTGTTCGAATAGAATTTTGTTCAGCAGCGTAATTTCAGGGATTATCGAGCGTATTTTTTGTCTGGAAACTCTTCCCAAACCAATCTTGTGACTTTTCCCGCGAGATGCCGATTGTGCACCCATCTTTAACTTAAACATTGCCGTTATGAGGAGAGTTCACCGCAAATGAATGTTATGTTATTTGCTGCTACTTGACGCAGCTCGAAGCAAACGGAAAAGAAAAGAAAAAAACAAACGCGAAAAACTCAACCGAAATGAAAACGAAAATGAAAATAAAAATGAGAACAAATCAAATGCACGGCGACGAAGCATAAAAAATTGCTATGCCACTGTGATTGAAGTGCCCGCCGGCAATTTCAGTTGGCAGCAGGCAGTGACGGCACCGTTGGAGCAGGTGAGGGCGGAGCCCGGGCACGGTCGAATCTTGCGCTGCTGCTCCTGCTGTGGCTGTGGCTGGGCTTTGGGCGGACATGTCATTGGCAATAGAACGGCGACCGAGTGCCGAAGCTAGCAGCGACGCCAACAGATTGGCAACAGTTGTAAAAACGATTCGAATGTTTGCTTGGTAATACGCGAAGCATGTGGCACATTCCCGCTGCCGTCGCTGCGCAAGCTGCTGCGCTCACCCCACAATTGCCGGCGGGCAGCAGCAGCGGCAGCAGCACAGGTAGCGGCAGCGAAAATCAAACGGAACGAAAACACAGCCGCCCACAGGGGCTAACGAAAAACGAATAAATGAAATTCCGCTGCGAAATAACAGCAGCATCAACTCATGCACAACAGCAACAGCAACAACAACAACAACATTGACACTCACACACACATACACAGACAAAGGAGTGTGCAACTATGTAACCATGTATACAAGTGAAATTGCATTTGTGCATGCAGATGAGCAGCAGAGTTAGGGGCAACAGTTGGAGCTGGGGGATCGGGATCGGGATCGGGCATGGGCTTAGCCAGTTGCCCGCCCCCCTTCGAACCTGCGCTGAATGATTGCATGAAAAATGTAGATGCATTTTCATGGCTGGCCCACACAGCAACAGCAGGCGGCCATTTCAGTTGGCCATGGCCAGCTCAGGCTTGTGGGTCCAATGCGTTTGGCTGGGCGTGAGAAATTTTGACTATCAATATTGCAACAGTGTTTTCTAATGGTTTTTCAAACTGATCTTATGCAAATGTAAGCTATAGTTTCGACTGACATTGAGGTTTTTTTTTTAAGGATTTTAATTTTGAGTTGAAAATTTCAGAGAAAGTCGTACAAAAAATGATTGAAACTTGGAAAGAAAATGTTGTTAGTCAAAATCAATTGAAAAACAACCAAGTTATAAACTTTCCAGCTGACATGCGATTAATAAGCTTTGAGTTAAGCTGTCAATCATTAAGATCGAGTCAGATCTGCGCCATTTAAAATAGTTTGAAAAAAACATAAAATTTTACAGATTTAAAATTTTCAAAGATTTTCCCCTTATAAGGTAGGCACCATATTCTAAAATCTTTTTTAAAATAAATTACAAACATACATATATAAAAAACAACACATTTCTGGTTTATTATTAAGAATATTTGGATAGAAATTTCTAAAATGTTGTAAACAAGTGCCAAATTATAAGCAAATTATGAAATTATGCCAAGAAAATATAAAAAAAAAAAAGCAACAGGACAAATCTAAAGCTCTTCTTTGTTTTTCTTCCATGTTAACTGTTGGTGTAGTTGGTAAAATTGAAAATTGTTTTTTTCTTCAGCTTTTGAACCCGTTTTCGGGAGACACTTGCGGCAGGCGCCTGAAAAGTTGTCATGTTGACACGCGTACCGCTAGTAGCATCGACTAAAGCATGTGCAAAGTTTTAGTTAGTTGTGGTTAACAAACACAAACGCAATATGCGAATGCATTCGCATCCCGCGGCGGTTGCTCTTGCGATGTTAACAAGTGCGATAAGCTCAAATTGGTTTCATGTTTGTCTGCTCGGCTCTTGGGGCTGGCTGTGATCGGTGCGCATAGAACATTTCATATATGCTACATATATATATATATATATATATATATATGTGTGTGAGTGCCTGTGTGTGTGTGTGTGTGTGTGTGCCTGTTTTTGGCTGTTATCCACTCTGGGTTTTCAGTGCTGTCCGTTTAAAGTCAGCTCTGCGCTGTTGCACGGCTGTGGAAAAGGACCTGAAGCTGTCAGCGCAGCTAGTCAGCTCGGGGCGGTAACTGCAAACGACCATAACCGGAGTGACAGCTCACAAATGTGCAACCACACACACACACACACGCACACATACGCGCGCACGCGAATAGACACGCCGTGTTGCACCTTTTTGGCTGGCGGATGTTTTGCTGACTAGCAGCCAGTTTTGTTCAAAGGAAATGTGCGCACAGTTTTTACTTTTTGGTCGCATTGTTAACTGACGCACACACACACACACACGCACACACACACACACTCGCACACACATGTTTTCGTTTTAGTTTTATCAGCTTTGGCGTTTGTTTGCGGCAAAACGGAAATGCGATTTAAATTATTTGATTTCCGCTTTTCCGAAGCAGCCGCAACAACGCTCTGTCGCGCTACCAATCCCTCCCTCTCTCTCCCTCTCTCTCTCTCTCCCTCTTTCTTTCGCTCTCGCTCTCGCACTGATTCTCTAGCTGTGTTTTGCTGTTGAAAGCTAAGGACATTTTGCGCGGCTATTCTTGTTGCTGCTGCTGCTGCGTTTCTTTTTTGCTATTGCAGCCATTTGCTTTGCCTCTTAATGATGGCCACTTCAGTGTTTCCGCTTGTTGGCAGCACGTTGGGCGTTGGGCGTGGCCAGCTAGCTGACTGGCTGGCTGGCTTGTCTTGGCGTGAATGTAGCTCGTAAATTTGTTAGTTTATTAGCGCAATTTCCGTTGCTAATTAATTGCTAGGCCACACACACACACACACACACACACACACAGGCACACAGACGAGAGAGACAGTCGCTAGCTCTCAATCTATCTGCTCATCTGTATCTCGCCTCCCTATACCCCTACCCCTGCGCATGCCCCTGCCGCAGGCCCGTCCCCGTCAACGTTCCGCTGCTGTGAGATATTAGTGACATGCAGCTGCAATTTTAAAAATGCCGGATATTTTTGTTGCTCCTAGCTCTTTTGCTTTGGCTTGTTGGCTTCTCCTGCGGTTTGAGCCTGCCTGCCTGCCTGCCGCTACTGATACTTCTACTGCTGCCTCTGGCTGCCACTCAGCTGCCTGTCCTAGCTGGATTATCCAAGCCAATTTGCTCTGCTGCATATTTCTAATTAATTAAGCTGCCTCTTGCAATGCACGTCTTATCAATGTATGTGTATACTTAGGCATGCCCATCGCGCTCTCTCTTTCCATCTCACCCTCACTCTCTCTCCTCCCCCTCTCTCACTTTTTCTATATTCATTTTCAATTTCCGGCTCATAAAAGAAGAACAACTAGAAAAAAATGTAGAAGCTAAAGATACTGTACCCACGGCTTCCGTGCCCCTGCTGAGCTGGTTGTACTTTGTAAGTATGCATACACGCAAGTAAAATAAACATACTTCATGCATATAAATCTATATACAGACATGACATTTGTTAGCCAGAAACTGGAACAGTTTACGCTAAGTTGTTTCTTATTTGCAGGTTTGAAATGTAACAAATATTTGCTACAATTTATTTCAAACATTCAAAATTACCCTTTGAAAACGGGAAATTTTGAATGTATATACTTAACCTTATACATTCCTACATAACAGACTGGAGTTGCCAGTCACGTCAATCAAGGCAAATAAAAATCCCCCTTTGGGATTTTGTGGATGGACCGCTTCAATCATAATCAAAGTATTGCATTCCCAGGTGGCTCTATGCCTTTGGATATGCCTTCTGCTAGCGCGCTTTCTCGCTCACGCACATTTGAGAATCTGATAGAAAGGCGCATTTACCAACTGCAGCTAGTGTTGTGTGTTCATCTTGAGTCTCATCTGTATAAAGCACCGCTCAAAGTCGACTTTGTTAAAGCTCGCTGATGACTAAATTGGCGGCTGCCAAGTTACAACTTGACGAGTTAACCTGTACAGCAGACACAGAACCAGTTAAAGCTGCTAAAGTCGGGTAAAACCTCAACGACGGCACCGACAGCGACCGTCGACAAGCTATAAATTATAATTTACAAGACATGACTGCCAAACAAATGGCAGTCGTTGAGCCACTGCTGCTCCTATGAAAGTGTGTGTGTGTGACTTTGACAAGTTTTTGATGGTGTGTGCTCAGCGTGCTGCAGTGCACAGTGGAGCTAGCTCAACAACTGCGAAAAACAAGCAAGCCAATTAAGTTGGCGCTCCATAAGAGCTAAATCTAAAGCTGAGTTCTATATATGGTATTTACAGTTTTTCTCTGAAAATCAAATGATTTACGAAAATAATCGGTATTCGTTATTCCAGCTGTGGTTCCACTGTGCAGCGGCGGACGACGGCCGCGTTGGCTCCTCATGTAGCCAACATTTTTCAATTAACAAACGAACGAAAAATGTATGACATGCCACATAAACACACATCCGTTCGCCCGCCCCCATATGAAGAATGAGTTCACACACACATACTAACACACATATCATTTTTCATAGGCGCCCATTTTTGGGGCAGCGAATCAAAGCACCAAAACGGCGCTGTCAAAGAGGAGCGCCAGTGCTGTCCGTTGGGGTTACCAAAAATGGGGCTAGGCGGGGATCGGTGGCTGGTGGTTGGGCTTCGGGCTGGGTTTGGGGGTTGGCATAGGTGTAGTTGGGGTTGGTTAGTGCTTGGCAACTAACTAACAACAATACGTTTGGCAAGGACGAAATCATGTGATGTACTTGTGTCATTCGTTTCCTGGCAAAGTGACAAGCGAAATGTTTGCCACAAAATTTCATTTAGAAAAAGGGGTTATTAATAATATCAAAATTTGACGCCAGGCGGACATTACGAAAGGGACTCCGCTCTCGCTCTGTGCGTGTGTGTTTGTTGCTGCATGTATATGTCCTGCCTGTCCTTTTGGACGCTCTGTAGAACGCTAAACATCTGCTATTTTATGATTTTATTAGACACTCAACACGCCACAGTCAGAGAGCCACACACATGACCCAGCTGATGAGTGTAGCTTAAAGTAAGTGTGTATGTGTGTGTGAGCATGTGGTTGTATGTGCTTATATGAGCTAGTTGCATGGGAGTGAATGTGTAACCGGGCACAGGCAGCTAGTTGGGACATAAGCCAGGCACCCAAAATAAACTAGAGAGAACAGCTATATGTGGCTCGCCGAAGATTGAATGCCCTTGCAAACATTTGGCTGACGAGCTTGTAGATATAGAAAGGAATATAGAGTAGTGGAGCTCTCAATTGCTACATTTTGGTGGAAATATCTTAGAAAACAGAAATATTTTCCACACAAAAAGTAATTGTTCTGAGCGATTCTTCATATAAAGCTTTACGATATATTTGCGGCTTTATGATCTTGATGTGACTTGGCACATGTATAAGCAGCGGAGTTTGAATAGTATCTTAATAAAATAAACAAGTTTTTCATGCAAAAGCTTAACTTACAACTTTCCCATAGCAGCTATCTGATATAGCAGTTCGATATTAACAAGATTTCTCTTCATAGGTGAACAGCATAGTATAACTCATAAAGGTCGAGTTGGGGCTAGATATCTTGATAAGCCAAAAAGTTCTTCACACAAAAGCCTTATTTTCAACGGATCATTCCTATTGAAACTATAAGTTGTCCAATCCAACTGGATCCGTCAAATACACAGCGTGCAACAGAAAGGCGGATCAGATCTCTTTATTGATAAGATCTCTGATCAAGAAAAGATATTTTGACAAACTTACATTTTTACTCAATTTAATGTTACGATTTAGTGTAACATATAATAAAACATATGCAAGCACATGTATATGTTAAATAAATCTTTACCTGTTGAACGCTTTGTCTTTTGCTTTGTAAATTATAGTAATCAGTTGAAATAAAAGCCAAAGCAAAATAAAAATATATTAAATAATAAGCAACAAATGGGAAACGGCATCTCTTTCTTCAAGTGCGTCAACTTATATGACATGGAATTAAGGCAGTAAACTCTGTCATGCCCATTAATCCCCTTTCAGTCAGGCATTTCACTTAACTTAAGACTACTTAAAAGACAAACAACAACAGCAACAGCAGTAAGCAGAACTTTCAGAACTGTAGCTCATAGAGGATGCCCACACACAAAATACGCACAACACAAATGAGTATATAAAATATGCATACGAACTGAGGACCACAGACACAGACACAGACACAGACAGACGCCCACACACGTTTATTTTAATTGATCCAGCATACACACCTACACACTCGCAGAGAATGCTGTGTGCAAGGCAAAATATTTTTAAAGGCGAAACTATTTAAACAAAATGAAAATTGAGGCAATAACAAAAACAAAATGGAAAATAGCATTTGCTTGTGTCCGGTCATTTCGTGGTCAGACACTCAAACACACACACAGAGACACACACACACACAGCTATAGAGGACCGCACAGATTGAAAACTTCAACACTATTAAAATTAATAAGCAAAACAAGTAAGAGGTTCTAGTCGGGAGCTCCCGACTAGGGGATACCCTGAACCCTCTTCTTCCAACATCAATTGCATATATGTATATATTCAATTTTAGAAGCTATATGTCAAGTTCGGTGACTCTAGCTATCTAGCTATATCGATATCGATTTTTATCGATTGCTTGGAAACGGAGTAAGTTATCGATTATCGGAAACAAACTCGATCTGCGCGGGAGCCAGGAGCATCTTTATCTAAAATTTCTCTAGCTCTTATAGGTTCTGAGATCCTTGCGTTCATACATACGGACGGACGGACGGACGGACGGACAGACAGACGGACATGGCTAGATCGACTCAGCTACTTATACTGATCAAGAATATATATACTTTATGGGGTCGGAGTTGCTTCCTGCTGCCTGTTACATACATTTGGCTTTTGCACAAATACAATATACCCTTATACCCATTTTTAATGGGTTCAGGGTATAAAAAACAGGGAAAACCATGAAGAAAAAGCCAAACTTCGTGAAAATCGGATGAAATTTGGCCGAGATATGGGGGTGGTACATTTTGACCCATGTCTATATACGAATCTTGGGGTAAGATTTGGACATGCATTTCGACTAAAAAATCGGTGTTCAGATTTGAATGCCAGATTAATCTAGAGGGAAAACCATTAAGAAAAAGCCAAACTTCGTGAAAATCGGATGAGATTTGGCCGAGATATGGGGGTGGTACATTTTGACCAATGGGTATATACGAATCTTGGGGTAAGATTTGGACATGCATTTCGACTAAAAAATCAGTGTTCAGATTTGAATGCCAGATTAATCTAGAGGGAAAACCATGAAGAAAAAGCCAAACTTCGTGAAAATCGGATGAGATTTGGCCGAGATATGGGGGTGGTACATTTTGACCCATGTCTATATACGAATCTTGGGGTAAGATTTGGACATGCATTTCGACTAAAAAATCGGTGTTCAGATTTGAATGCCAGATTAATCTAGAGGGAAAACCATGAAGAAAAAGTCAAACTTCGTGAAAATCGGATGAGATTTGGCCGAGATATGGGGGTAGTAAATTTTGACCCATGTCTATATACGAATCTTGGCGTAAGATTTGGACATGAATTTCGACCAAAAATCAGTGTCGAGATTTGAATGCCAGATTAATCTAGAGGGAAAACCATGAAGAAAAAGCCAAACTTCGTGAAAATCGGATGAGATTTGGCCGAGATATGGGGGTAGTACATTTTGACCCATGTCTATATACATGGGGTAAGATTTGGACATGAATTTCGACCAAAAATCAGTGTCGAGATTTGAATGCCAGATTAATCTAGAGGGAAAACCATGAAGAAAAAGCCAAACTTCGTGAAAATCGGATGAGATTTGGCCGAGATATGGGGGTGGTACATTTTGACCAATGGGTATATACGAATCTTGGGGTAAGATTTGGACATGCATTTCGACTAAAAATCGGTGTTCAGATTTGAATGCCAGATTAATCTAGAGGGAAAACCATGAAGAAAAAGTCAAACTTCGTGAAAATCGGATGAGATTTGGCCGAGATATGGGGGTAGTAAATTTTGACCCATGTCTATATACGAATCTTGGCGTAAGATTTGGACATGAATTTCGACCAAAAATCAGTGTCGAGATTTGAATGCCAGATTAATCTAGAGGGAAAACCATGAAGAAAAAGCCAAACTTCGTGAAAATCGGATGAGATTTGGCCGAGATATGGGGGTGGTACATTTTGACCAATGGGTATATACGAATCTTGGGGTAAGATTTGGACATGCATTTCGACTAAAAAATCGGTGTTCAGATTTGAATGCCAGATTAATCTAGAGGGAAAACCATGAAGAAAAAGCCAAACTTCGTGAAAATCGGATGAGATTTGTCCGAGATATGGGGGTGGTACATTTTGACCAATGGGTATATACGAATCTTGGGGTAAGATTTGGACATGAATTTCGACCAAAAACTCGGTGTCGAGATTTGAATGCCACATTAATCTAGAGGGAAAACCATGAAGAAAAAGCCAAACTTCGTGAAAATCGGATGAGATTTGGCCGAGATATGGGGGTGGTACATTTTGACCCATGTCTATATACGAATCTTGGGGTAAGATTTGGACATGCATTTCGACTAAAAAATCGGTGTTCAGATTTGAATGCCAGATTAATCTAGAGGGAAAACCATGAAGAAAAAGCCAAACTTCGTGAAAATCGGATGAGATTTGTCCGAGATATGGGGGTGGTACATTTTGACCCATGTCTATATACGAATCTTGGGGTAAGATTTGGTCATGAATTTCGACTAAAAAATCGGTGTTCAGATTTGAATGCCAGATTAATCTAGAGGGAAAACCATGAAGAAAAAGCCAAACTTCGTGAAAATCGGATGAGATTTGTCCGAGATATGGGGGTGGTACATTTTGACCAATGGGTATATACGAATCTTGGGGTAAGATTTGGACATGAATTTCGACCAAAAACTCGGTGTCGAGATTTGAATGCCACATTAATCTAGAGGGAAAACCATGAAGAAAAAGCCAAACTTCGTGAAAATCGGATGAGATTTGGCCGAGATATGGGGGTGGTACATTTTGACCCATGTCTATATACGAATCTTGGGGTAAGATTTGGACATGCATTTCGACTAAAAAATCGGTGTTCAGATTTAAATGCCAGATTAATCTAGAGGGAAAACCATGAAGAAAAAGCCAAACTTCGTGAAAATCGGATGAGATTTGGCCGAGATGTGGGGGTGGTACATTTTGACCAATGGGTATATACGAATCTTGGGGTAAGATTTGGACATGCATTTCGACTAAAAAATCGGTGTTCAGATTTGAATGCCAGATTAATCTAGAGGGAAAACCATGAAGAAAAAGGCAAACTTCGTGAAAATCGGATGAGATTTGTCCGAGATATGGGGGTGGTACATTTTGACCAATGGGTATATACGAATCTTGGGGTAAGATTTGGACATGAATTTCGACCAAAAAATCGGTGTCGAGATTTGAATGCCACATTAATCTAGAGGGAAAACCATGAAGAAAAAGTCAAACTTCGTGAAAATCGGATGAGATTTGGCCGAGATATGGGGGTGGTACATTTTGACCCATGTCTATATACGAATCTTGGGGTAAGATTTGGACATGCATTTCGACCAAAAAATCGGTGTTCAGATTTGAATGCCAGATTAATCTAGAGGGAAAACCATGAAGAAAAAGCCAAACTTCGTGAAAATCGGATGAGATTTAACCGAGTTATGGGGGAGGTAAATTTTGGCCCATGTCTATATAGGAATCTTGGGCTAAAATTTGGACATGCATTTCGACTAAAAAACGGTGCTCAGATTTGAATGCCAGATTAATCTAGAGGGAAAACCATGAAGAAAAAGCCAAACTTCGTGAAAATCGGATGAGATTTGGCCGAGATATGGGGGTGGTACATTTTGACCCATGTCTATATACGAATCTTGGGGTATGATTTGGACATGCATTTCGACCAAAAAATCGGTGTTCAGATTTGAATGCCAGATTAATCTAGAGGGGAAACCATGAAGAAAAAACCAAACTTCGTGAAAATCGGATGAGATTTGGCCGAGATATGGGGGTGGTACATTTTGACCCATGTCTATATACGAATCTTGGGGTAAGATTTGGACATGAATTCGACTAAAAATCGATGTTCAGATTTGAATGCCAGATTAATCTAGAGGGAAAACCATGAAGAAAAAGCCAAACTTCGTGAAAATCGGATGAGATTTGGCCGAGATATGGGGGTAGTAAATTTTGACCCATGTCTATATACGAATCTTGGGGTAAGATTTGGTCATGAATTTCGACCAAATAATCAGTTTCGAGATTTGAATGCCAGATTAATCTAGAGGGAAAACCATGAAGAAAAAGCCAAACTTCGTGAAAATCGGATGAGATTTGGCCGAGATATGGGGGTGGTACATTTTGGCCCATGTCTATATACGAATCTTGGGGTAAGATTTGGACATGCATTTCGACCAAAAAATCGGTGTCGAGATTTGAATGCCAGATTAATCTAGAGGGAAAATCATGAAGAAAAAGCCAAACTTCGTGAAAAACGGATGAGATTTGGCCGAGATATGGGGGTGGTACATTTTGACCCATGTCTATATACGAATCTTGGGGTAAGATTTGGACATGCATTTCGACTAAAAAATCAGTGTTCAGATTTGAATGCCAGATTAATCTAGAGGGAAAACCATGAAGAAAAAGCCAAACTTCGTGAAAATCGGATGAGATTTGGCCGAGATATGGGGGTGGTACATTTTTACCCATGTCTATATACGAATCTTGGGGTAAGATTTGGACATGAATTCGACTAAAAATCGATGTTCAGATTTGAATGCCAGATTAATCTAGAGGGAAAACCATGAAGAAAAAGCCAAACTTCGTGAAAATCGGATGAGATTTGGCCGAGATATGGGGGTGGTACATTTTGACCCATGTCTATATACGAATCTTGGGGTAAGATTTGGACATGCATTTCGACTAAAAAATCAGTGTTCAGATTTGAAAGCCAGATTAATCTAGAGGGAAAACCATGAAGAACAAGTAAAACTTCGTGAAAATCGGATGAGATTTGGCCGAGATATGGGGGTGGTACATTTTGACCCATGTCTATATACGAATCTTGGGGTAAGATTTGGACATGCATTTCGACTAAAAAATCAGTGTTCAGATTTGAATGCCAGATTAATCTAGAGGGAAAACCATGAAGAAAAAGCCAAACTTCGTGAAAATCGGATGAGATTTGGCCGAGATATGGGGGTGGTACATTTTGACCCATGTCTATATACGAATCTTGGGGTAAGATTTGGACATGCATTTCGACTAAAAAATCAGTGTTCAGATTTGAATGCCAGATTAATCTAGAGGGAAAACCATGAAGAACAAGTAAAACTTCGTGAAAATCGGATGAGATTTGTCCGAGATATGGGGGTGGTACATTTTGACCAATGGGTATATACGAATCTTGGGGTATGATTTGGACATGAATTTCGACCAAAAAATCGGTGTCGAGATTTGAATGCCACATTAATCTAGAGGGAAAACCATGAAGAAAAAGTCAAACTTCGTGAAAATCGGATGAGATTTGGCCGAGATATGGGGGTGGTACATTTTGACCCATGTCTATATACGAATCTTGGGGTAAGATTTGGACATGCATTTCGACTAAAAAATCGGTGTTCAGATTTGAATGCCAGATTAATCTAGAGGGAAAACCATGAAGAAAAAGCCAAACTTCGTGAAAATCGGATGAGATTTGGCCGAGATATGGGGGTAGTAAATTTTGACCCATGCCTATATACGAATCTTGGGGTAAGATTTGGACATGAATTTCGACCAAAAAATCAGTGTCGAGATTTGAATGCCAGATTAATCTAGAGGGAAAATCATGAAGAAAAAGCCAAACTTCGTGAAAATCGGATGAGATTTGGCCGAGATATGGGGGTGGTACATTTTGACCCATGTCTATATACGAATCTTGGGGTAAGATTTGGACATGCATTTCGACTAAAAAATCGGTGTTCAGATTTGAATGCCAGATTAATCTAGAGGGAAAATCATGAAGAAAAAGTCAAACTTCGTGAAAATCGGATGAGATTTGGCCGATATATGGGGGTGGTACATTTTGACCAATGGGTATATACGAATCTTGGGGTAAGATTTGGACATGCATTTCGACTACAAAATCGGTGTTCAGATTTGAATGCCAGATTAATCTAGAGGGAAAACCATGAAGAAAAAGCCAAACTTCGTGAAAATCGGATGAGATTTGTCCGAGATATGGGGGTGGTACATTTTGACCAATGGGTATATACGAATCTTGGGGTAAGATTTGGACATGAATTTCGACCAAAAAATCGGTGTCGTGATTTGAATGCCACATTAATCTAGAGGGAAAACCATGAAGAAAAAGCCAAACTTCGTGAAAATCGGATGAGATTTGGCCGAGATATGGGGGTAGTAAATTTTGACCCATGTCTATATACGAAACTTGGGGTAAGATTTGGACATGAATTTCGACCAAAAAATCAGTGTCGAGATTTGAATGCCAGATTAATCTAGAGGGAAAATCATGAAGAAAAAGCCAAACTTCGTGAAAATCGGATGAGATTTGGCCGAGATATGGGGGTGGTACATTTTGACCAATGGGTATATACGAATCTTGGGGTAAGATTTGGACATGCATTTCGACTACAAAATCGGTGTTCAGATTTGAATGCCAGATTAATCTAGAGGGAAAACCATGAAGAAAAAGCCAAACTTCGTGAAAATCGGATGAGATTTGTCCGAGACCAATGGGTATATACGAATCTTGGGGTAAGATTTGGACATGAATTTCGACCAAAAAATCGGTGTCGTGATTTGAATGCCACATTAATCTAGAGGGAAAACCATGAAGAAAAAGTCAAACTTCGTGAAAACCGGATGAGATTTGGCCGAGATATGGGGGTGGTACATTTTGACCCTTGTCTATATACGAATCTTGGGGTAAGATTTGGACATGCATTTCGACTAAAAAATCGGTGTTCAGATTTGAATGCCAGATTAATCTAGAGGGAAAACCATGAAGAAAAAGCCAAACTTCGTGAAAATCAGATGAGATTTGGCCGAGATATGGGGGTAGTAAATTTTGACCCATGTCTATATACGAATCTTGGGGTAAGATTTGGACATGAATTTCGACCAAAAAATCAGTGTCGAGATTTGAATGCCAGATTAATCTAGAGGGAAAACCATGAAGAAAAAGCTAAACTTCGTGAAAATCGGATGAGATTTGGCCGAAGTATGGGGGTGGTACATTTTGACCCATGTCTACATACGAATCTTGGGGTAAGATTTGGACATGCATTTCGACTACAAAATCGGTGTTCAGATTTGAATGCCAGATTAATCTAGAGGGAAAACCATGAAGAAAAAGCCAAACTTCGTGAAAATCGGATGAGATTTGTCCGAGATATGGGGGTGGTACATTTTGACCAATGGGTATATACGAATCTTGGGGTAAGATTTGGACATGAATTTCGACCAAAAAATCGGTGTCGTGATTTGAATGCCACATTAATCTAGAGGGAAAACCATGAAGAAAAAGTCAAACTTCGTGAAAACCGGATGAGATTTGGCCGAGATATGGGGGTGGTACATTTTGACCCATGTCTATATACGAATCTTGGGGTAAGATTTGGACATGCATTTCGACCAAAAAATCGGTGTTCAGATTTGAATGCCAGATTAATCTAGAGGGAAAACCATGAAGAAAAAGCCAAACTTCGTGAAAATCAGATGAGATTTGGCCGAGATATGGGGGTAGTAAATTTTGACCCATGTCTATATACGAATCTTGGGGTAAGATTTGGACATGCATTTCGACTACAAAATCGGTGTTCAGATTTGAATGCCAGATTAATCTAGAGGGAAAACCATGAAGAAAAAGCCAAACTTCGTGAAAATCGGATGAGATTTGTCCGAGATATGGGGGTGGTACATTTTGACAAATGGGTATATACGAATCTTGGGGTAAGATTTGGACATGAATTTCGACCAAAAAATCGGTGTCGTGATTTGAATGCCACATTAATCTAGAGGGAAAACCATGAAGAAAAAGTCAAACTTCGTGAAAACCGGATGAGATTTGGCCGAGATATGGGGGTGGTACATTTTGACCCATGTCTATATACGAATCTTGGGGTAAGATTTGGACATGCATTTCGACCAAAAAATCGGTGTTCAGATTGAATGCCAGATTAATCTAGAGGGAAAACCATGAAGAAAAAGCCAAACTTCGTGAAAATCGGATGAGATTTGTCCGAGATATGGGGGTGGTACATTTTGACCAATGGGTATATACGAATCTTGGGGTAAGATTTGGACATGAATTTCGACCAAAAAATCGGTGTCGTGATTTGAATGCCACATTAATCTAGAGGGAAAACCATGAAGAAAAAGTCAAACTTCGTGAAAACCGGATGAGATTTGGCCGAGATATGGGGGTGGTACATTTTGACCCATGTCTATATACGAATCTTGGGGTAAGATTTGGACATGCATTTCGACTAAAAAATCGGTGTTCAGATTTGAATGCCAGATTCATCTAGAGGGAAAACCATGAAGAAAAAGCCAAACTTCGTGAAAATCGGATGAGATTTGTCCGAGATATGGGGGTGGTACATTTTGACCCATGTCTATATACGAAACTTGGGGTAAGATTTGGACATGAATTTCGACTAAAAAATCGGTGTTCAGATTTGAATGCCAAATTAATCTAGAGTGAAAACCATGAAGAAAAAGCCAAACTTCGTGAAAATCAGATGAGATTTGGCCGAGATATGGGGGTGGTACATTTTGACCCATGTCTATATACGAATCTTGGGGTAAGATTTGGACATGCATTTCGACTAAAAAATCGGTGTTCAGATTTAAATGCCAGATTAATCTAGAGGGAAAACCATGAAGAAAAAGCCAAACTTCGTGAAAATCGGATGAGATTTGGCCGAGATGTGGGGGTGGTACATTTTGACCAATGGGTATATACGAATCTTGGGGTAAGATTTGGACATGCATTTCGACTAAAAAATCGGTGTTCAGATTTGAATGCCAGATTAATCTAGAGGGAAAACCATGAAGAAAAAGGCAAACTTCGTGAAAATCGGATGAGATTTGTCCGAGATATGGGGGTGGTACATTTTGACCAATGGGTATATACGAATCTTGGGGTAAGATTTGGACATGAATTTCGACCAAAAAATCGGTGTCGAGATTTGAATGCCACATTAATCTAGAGGAAAAACCATGAAGAAAAAGTCAAACTTCGTGAAAATCGGATGAGATTTGGCCGAGATATGGGGGTGGTACATTTTGACCCATGTCTATATACGAATCTTGGGGTAAGATTTGGACATGCATTTCGACTAAAAAATCGGTGTTCAGATTTGAATGCCAGATTAATCTAGAGGGAAAACCATGAAGAAAAAGCCAAACTTCGTGAAAATCGGATGAGATTTAACCGAGTTATGGGGGAGGTAAATTTTGGCCCATGTCTATATAGGAATCTTGGGCTAAAATTTGGACATGCATTTCGACTAAAAAACGGTGCTCAGATTTGAATGCCAGATTAATCTAGAGGGAAAACCATGAAGAAAAAGCCAAACTTCGTGAAAATCGGATGAGATTTGGCCGAGATATGGGGGTGGTACATTTTGACCCATGTCTTTATACAAATCTTGGGGTAAGATTTGGACATGCATTTCGACCAAAAAATCGGTGTTCAGATTTGAATGCCAGATTAATCTAGAGGGGAAACCATGAAGAAAAAACCAAACTTCGTGAAAATCGGATGAGATTTGGCCGAGATATGGGGGTAGTAAATGTTGACCCATGTCTATATACGAATCTTGGGGTAAGATTTGGACATGAATTTCGACCAAAAAATCAGTGTCGAGATTTGAATGCCAGATTAATCTAGAGGGAAAACCATGAAGAAAAAGCCAAACTTCGTGAAAATCGGATGAGATTTGGCCGAGATATGGGGGTGGTACATTTTGACCCATGTCTATATACGAATCTTGGGGTAAGATTTGGACATGAATTCGACTAAAAATCGATGTTCAGATTTGAATGCCAGATTAATCTAGAGGGAAAACCATGAAGAAAAAGCCAAACTTCGTGAAAATCGGATGAGATTTGGCCGAGATATGGGGGTAGTAAATTTTGACCCATGTCTATATACGAATCTTGGGGTAAGATTTGGTCATGAATTTCGACCAAAAAATCAGTGTCAAGATTTGAGTGCCAGATTAATCTAGAGGGAAAACCATGAAGAAAAAGCCAAACTTCGTGAAAATCGGATGAGATTTGGCCGAGATATGGGGGTGGTACATTTTGGCCCATGTCTATATACGAATCTTGGGGTAAGATTTGGACATGCATTTCGACTAAAAAATCAGTGTTCAGATTTGAATGCCAGATTAATCTAGAGGGAAAACCATGAAGAAAAAGCCAAACTTCGTGAAAATCGGATGAGATTTGGCCGAGATATGGGGGTGGTACATTTTGACCCATGTCTATATACGAATCTTGGGGTAAGATTTGGACATGAATTCGACTAAAAATCGATGTTCAGATTTGAATGCCAGATTAATCTAGAGGGAAAACCATGAAGAAAAAGCCAAACTTCGTGAAAATCGGATGAGATTTGGCCGAGATATGGGGGTAGTAAATTTTGACCCATGTCTATATACGAATCTTGGGGTAAGATTTGGTCATGAATTTCGACCAAATAATCAGTGTCGAGATTTGAATGCCAGATTAATCTAGAGGGAAAACCATGAAGAAAAAGCCAAACTTCGTGAAAATCGGATGAGATTTGGCCGAGATATGGGGGTGGTACATTTTGGCCCATGTCTATATACGAATCTTGGGGTAAGATTTGGACATGCATTTCGACTAAAAAATCAGTGTTCAGATTTGAATGCCAGATTAATCTAGAGGGAAAACCATGAAGAAAAAGCCAAACTTCGTGAAAATCGGATGAGATTTGGCCGTGATATGGGGGTGGTACATTTTGACCAATGGGCTATATACGAATCTTGGGGTAAGATTTGGACATGCATTTCGACTACAAAATCGGTGTTCAGATTTGAATGCCAGATTAATCTAGAGGGAAAACCATGAAGAACAAGCCAAACTTCGTGAAAATCGGATGAGATTTGGCCGAGATATGGGGGTGGTACATTTTGACCCATGTCTATATACGAATCTTGGGGTAAGATTTGGACATGCATTTCGACTAAAAAATCAGTGTTCAGATTTGAATGCCAGATTAATCTAGAGGGAAAACCATGAAGAAAAAGCCAAACTTCGTGAAAATCGGATGAGATTTGGCCGAGATATGGGGGTGGTACATTTTGACCCATGTCTATATACGAATCTTGGGGTAAGATTTGGACATGCATTTCGACTAAAAAATCAGTGTTCAGATTTGAATGCCAGATTAATCTAGAGGGAAAACCATGAATAACAAGTAAAACTTCGTGAAAATCGGATGAGATTTGTCCGAGATATGGGGGTGGTACATTTTGACCAATGGGTATATACGAATCTTGGGGTAAGATTTGGACATGAATTTCGACCAAAAAATCGGTGTCGAGATTTGAATGCCACATTAATCTAGAGGGAAAACCATGAAGAAAAAGTCAAACTTCGTGAAAATCAGATGAGATTTGGCCGAGATATGGGGGTGGTACATTTTGAGCCATGTCTATATACGAATCTTGGGGTTAGATTTGGACATGCATTTCGACTAAAAAATCGGTGTTCAGATTTGAATGCCAGATTAATCTAGAGGGAAAACCATGAAGAAAAAGCCAAACTTCGTGAAAATCGGATGAGATTTGGCCGAGATATGGGGGTAGTAAATTTTGACCCATGTCTATATACGAATCTTGGGGTAAGATTTGGACATGAATTTCGACCAAAAAATCAGTGTCGAGATTTGAATGCCAGATTAATCTAGAGGGAAAATCATGAAGAAAAAGCCAAACTTCGTGAAAATCGGATGCGATTTGGCCGAGATATGGGGGTGGTACATTTTGACTCATGTCTATATACGAAACTTGGGGTAAGATTTGGACATGCATTTCGACTAAAAAATCGGTGTTCAGATTTGAATGCCAGATTAATCTAGAGGGAAAATCATGAAGAAAAAGTCAAACTTCGTGAAAATCGGATGAGATTTGGCCGATATATGGGGGTGGTACATTTTGACCAATGGGTATATACGAATCTTGGGGTAAGATTTGGACATGAATTTCGACTAAAAAATCGGTGTCGAGATTTGAATGCCAGATTAATCTAGAGGGAAAACCATGAAGAAAAAGCCAAACTTCGTGAAAATCGGATGAGATTTGGCCGAGATATGGGGGTAGTAAATTTTGACCCATGTCTATATACGAATCTTGGGGTAAGATTTGGACATGAATTTCGACCAAAAAATCAGTGTCGAGATTTGAATGCCAGATTAATCTAGAGGGAAAACCATGAAGAAAAAGTCAAACTTCGTGAAAATCGGATGAGATTTGGCCGAGATATGGGGGTGGTACATTTTGACCCATGTCTATATACGAATCTTGGGGTAAGATTTGGACATGCATTTCGACTAAAAAATCGGTGTTCAGATTTGAATGCCAGATTAATCTAGAGGGAAAATCGTGAAGAAAAAGCCAAACTTCGTGAAAATCGGATGAGATTTGGCCGAGATTTGGGGGTGGTACATTTTGACCCATGTCTATATACGAATCTTGGGGTAAGATTTGGACATGCATTTCGACTAAAAAATCGGTGTTCAGATTTGAATGCCAGATTAATCTAGAGGGAAAATCATGAAGAAAAAGCCAAACTTCGTGAAAATCGGATGAGATTTGGCCGAGATATGGGGGTGGTACATTTTGACCAATGGTATATACGAATCTTGGGGTAAGATTTGGACATGCATTGCGACTACAAAATCGGTGTTCAGATTTGAATGCCAGATTAATCTAGAGGGAAAACCATGAAGAAAAAGCCAAACTTCGTGAAAATCGGATGAGATTTGTCCGAGATATGGGGGTGGTACATTTTGACCAATGGGTATATACGAATCTTGGGGTAAGATTTGGACATGAATTTCGACCAAAAAATCGGTGTCGTGATTTGAATGCCACATTAATCTAGAGGGAAAACCATGAAGAAAAAGTCAAACTTCGTGAAAACCGGATGAGATTTGGCCGAGATATGGGGGTGGTACATTTTGACCCATGTCTATATACGAATCTTGGGGTAAGATTTGGACATGCATTTCGACTAAAAAATCGGTGTTCAGACTTGAATGCCAGATTAATCTAGAGGGAAAACCATGAAGAAAAAGCCAAACTTCGTGAAAATCAGATGAGATTTGGCCGAGATATGGGGGTAGTAAATTTTGACCCATGTCTATATACGAATCTTGGGGTAAGATTTGGACATGACATTTGGCCGAGATATGGGGGTGGTACATTTTGACCAATGGGTATATACGAATCTTGGGGTAAGATTTGGACATGAATTTCGACCAAAAAATCAGAGTCGAGATTTGAATGCCAGATTAATCTAGAGGGAAAACCATGAAGAAAAAGCTAAACTTCGTGAAAAGCGGATGAGATTTGGCCGAGATATGGGGGTGGTACATTTTGACCCATGTCTATATACGAATCTTGGGGTAAGATTTGGACATGCATTTCGACCAAAAAATCAGTGTCGAGATTTGAATGCCAGATTAATCTAGAGGGAAAACCATGAAGAAAAAGCCAAACTTCGTGAAAATCGGATGAGATTTGGCCGAGATATGGGGGTAGTAAATTTTGACCCATGTCTATATACGAATCTTGGGGTAAGATTTGGACATGAATTTCGACCAAAAAATCAGTGTCGAGATTTGAATGCCAGATTAATCTAGAGGGAAAACCATGAAGAAAAAGTCAAACTTCGTGAAAATCGGATGAGATTTGGCCGAGATATGGGGGTGGTACATTTTGACCCATGTCTATATACGAATCTTGGGGTAAGATTTGGACATGCATTTCGACTAAAAAATCGGTGTTCAGATTTGAATGCCAGATTAATCTAGAGGGAAAATCGTGAAGAAAAAGCCAAACTTCGTGAAAATCGGATGAGATTTGGCCGAGATTTGGGGGTGGTACATTTTGACCCATGTCTATATACGAATCTTGGGGTAAGATTTGGACATGCATTTCGACTAAAAAATCGGTGTTCAGATTTGAATGCCAGATTAATCTAGAGGGAAAATCATGAAGAAAAAGCCAAACTTCGTGAAAATCGGATGAGATTTGGCCGAGATATGGGGGTGGTACATTTTGACCAATGGGTATATACGAATCTTGGGGTAAGATTTGGACATGCATTTCGACTACAAAATCGGTGTTCAGATTTGAATGCCAGATTAATCTAGAGGGAAAACCATGAAGAAAAAGCCAAACTTCGTGAAAATCGGATGAGATTTGTCCGAGATATGGGGGTGGTACATTTTGACCAATGGGTATATACGAATCTTGGGGTAAGATTTGGACATGAATTTCGACCAAAAAATCGGTGTCGTGATTTGAATGCCACATTAATCTAGAGGGAAAACCATGAAGAAAAAGTCAAACTTCGTGAAAACCGGATGAGATTTGGCCGAGATATGGGGGTGGTACATTTTGACCCATGTCTATATACGAATCTTGGGGTAAGATTTGGACATGCATTTCGACCAAAAAATCGGTGTTCAGATTTGAATGCCAGATTAATCTAGAGGGAAAACCATGAAGAAAAAGCCAAACTTCGTGAAAATCAGATGAGATTTGGCCGAGATATGGGGGTAGTAAATTTTGACCCATGTCTATATACGAATCTTGGGGTAAGATTTGGACATGACATTTGGCCGAGATATGGGGGTGGTACATTTTGACCAATGGGTATATACGAATCTTGGGGTAAGATTTGGACATGAATTTCGACCAAAAAATCAGAGTCGAGATTTGAATGCCAGATTAATCTAGAGGGAAAACCATGAAGAAAAAGCTAAACTTCGTGAAAATCGGATGAGATTTGGCCGAGATATGGGGGTGGTACATTTTGACCCATGTCTATACACGAATCTTGGGGTAAGATTTGGACATGCATTTCGACTAAAAAATCGGTGTTCAGATTTGAATGCCAGATTAATCTAGAGGGAAAATCATGAAGAAAAAGCCAAACTTCGTGAAAATCGGATGAGATTTGGCCGAGATATGGGGGTGGTACATTTTGACCCATGTCTATATACGAATCTTGGGGTAAGATTTGGACATGCATTTCGACTACAAAATCGGTGTTCAGATTTGAATGCCAGATTAATCTAGAGGGAAAACCATGAAGAAAAAGCCAAACTTCGTGAAAATCGGATGAGATTTGTCCGAGATATGGGGGTGGTACATTTTGACCAATGGGTATATACGAATCTTGTTGTAAGATTTGGACATGAATTTCGACCAAAAAATCGGTGTCGTGATTTGAATGCCACATTAATCTAGAGGGAAAACCGTGAAGAAAAAGTCAAACTTCGTGAAAACCGGATGAGATTTGGCCGAGATATGGGGGTGGTACATTTTGACCCATGTCTATATACGAATCTTGGGGTAAGATTTGGACATGCATTTCGACTAAAAAATCGGTGTTCAGATTTGAATGCCAGATTAATCTAGAGGGAAAACCATGAAGAAAAAGCCAAACTTCGTGAAAATCGGATGAGATTTGGCCGAGATATGGGGGTGGTACATTTTGAACATGTCTACATACGAATCTTGGGGTATGACTTGGACATGCATTTCGACTAAAAAATCGGTGTTCAGATTTGAATGCCAGATTAATCTAGAGGGAAAACCATGAAGAAAAAGTCAAACTTCGTGAAAATCAGATGAGATTTGGCCGAGATATGGGGGTGGTACATTTTGAGCCATGTCTATATACGAATCTTCGGGTAAGATTTGGACATGAATTTCGACCAAAAAATCAGTGTCGAGATTTGAATGCCAGATTAATCTAGAGGGAAAATCATGAAGAAAAAGCCAAACTTCGTGAAAATCGGATGCGATTTGGCCGAGATATGGGGGTGGTACATTTTGACTCATGTCTATATACGAAACTTGGGGTAAGATTTGGACATGCATTTCGACTAAAAAATCGGTGTTCAGATTTGAATGCCAGATTAATCTAGAGGGAAAATCATGAAGAAAAAGTCAAACTTCGTGAAAATCGGATGAGATTTGGCCGATATATGGGGGTGGTACATTTTGACCAATGGGTATATACGAATCTTGGGGTAAGATTTGGACATGAATTTCGACTAAAAAATCGGTGTCGAGATTTGAATGCCAGATTAATCTAGAGGGAAAACCATGAAGAAAAAGCCAAACTTCGTGAAAATCGGATGAGATTTGGCCGAGATATGGGGGTAGTAAATTTTGACCCATGTCTATATACGAATCTTGGGGTAAGATTTGGACATGAATTTCGACCAAAAAATCAGTGTCGAGATTTGAATGCCAGATTAATCTAGAGGGAAAACCATGAAGAAAAAGCCAAACTTCGTGAAAATCGGATGAGATTTGGCCGAGATATGGGGGTAGTAAATTTTGACCCATGTCTATATACGAATCTTGGGGTAAGATTTGGACATGAATTTCGACCAAAAAATCAGTGTCGAGATTTGAATGCCAGATTAATCTAGAGGGAAAACCATGAAGAAAAAGTCAAACTTCGTGAAAATCGGATGAGATTTGGCCGAGATATGGGGGTGGTACATTTTGACCCATGTCTATATACGAATCTTGGGGTAAGATTTGGACATGCATTTCGACTAAAAAATCGGTGTTCAGATTTGAATGCCAGATTAATCTAGAGGGAAAATCGTGAAGAAAAAGCCAAACTTCGTGAAAATCGGATGAGATTTGGCCGAGATTTGGGGGTGGTACATTTTGACCCATGTCTATATACGAATCTTGGGGTAAGATTTGGACATGCATTTCGACTAAAAAATCGGTGTTCAGATTTGAATGCCAGATTAATCTAGAGGGAAAATCATGAAGAAAAAGCCAAACTTCGTGAAAATCGGATGAGATTTGGCCGAGATATGGGGGTGGTACATTTTGACCAATGGGTATATACGAATCTTGGGGTAAGATTTGGACATGCATTTCGACTACAAAATCGGTGTTCAGATTTGAATGCCAGATTAATCTAGAGGGAAAACCATGAAGAAAAAGCCAAACTTCGTGAAAATCGGATGAGATTTGTCCGAGATATGGGGGTGGTACATTTTGACCAATGGGTATATACGAATCTTGGGGTAAGATTTGGACATGAATTTCGACCAAAAAATCGGTGTCGTGATTTGAATGCCACATTAATCTAGAGGGAAAACCATGAAGAAAAAGTCAAACTTCGTGAAAACCGGATGAGATTTGGCCGAGATATGGGGGTGGTACATTTTGACCCATGTCTATATACGAATCTTGGGGTAAGATTTGGACATGCATTTCGACTAAAAAATCGGTGTTCAGATTTGAATGCCAGATTAATCTAGAGGGAAAACCATGAAGAAAAAGCCAAACTTCGTGAAAATCAGATGAGATTTGGCCGAGATATGGGGGTAGTAAATTTTGACCCATGTCTATATACGAATCTTGGGGTAAGATTTGGACATGACATTTGGCCGAGATATGGGGGTGGTACATTTTGACCAATGGGTATATACGAATCTTGGGGTAAGATTTGGACATGAATTTCGACCAAAAAATCAGAGTCGAGATTTGAATGCCAGATTAATCTAGAGGGAAAACCATGAAGAAAAAGCTAAACTTCGTGAAAATCGGATGAGATTTGGCCGAGATATGGGGGTGGTACATTTTGACCCATGTCTATATACGAATCTTGGGGTAAGATTTGGACATGCATTTCGACTAAAAAATCGGTGTTCAGATTTGAATGCCAGATTAATCTAGAGGGAAAATCATGAAGAAAAAGCCAAACTTCGTGAAAATCGGATGAGATTTGGCCGAGATATGGGGGTGGTACATTTTGACCCATGTCTATATACGAATCTTGGGGTAAGATTTGGACATGCATTTCGACTACAAAATCGGTGTTCAGATTTGAATGCCAGATTAATCTAGAGGGAAAACCATGAAGAAAAAGCCAAACTTCGTGAAAATCGGATGAGATTTGTCCGAGATATGGGGGTGGTACATTTTGACCAATGGGTATATACGAATCTTGTTGTAAGATTTGGACATGAATTTCGACCAAAAAATCGGTGTCGTGATTTGAATGCCACATTAATCTAGAGGGAAAACCGTGAAGAAAAAGTCAAACTTCGTGAAAACCGGATGAGATTTGGCCGAGATATGGGGGTGGTACATTTTGACCCATGTCTATATACGAATCTTGGGGTAAGATTTGGACATGCATTTCGACTAAAAAATCGGTGTTCAGATTTAAATGCCAGATTAATCTAGAGGGAAAACCATGAAGAAAAAGCCAAACTTCGTGAAAATCGGATGAGATTTGGCCGAGATATGGGGGTGGTACATTTTGAACATGTCTACATACGAATCTTGGGGTATGACTTGGACATGCATTTCGACTAAAAAATCGGTGTTCAGATTTGAATGCCAGATTAATCTAGAGGGAAAACCATGAAGAAAAAGCCAAACTTCGTGAAAATCGGATGAGATTTGTCCGAGATATGGGGGTGGTACATTTTGACCCATGTCTATATACAAATCTTGGGGTAAGATTTGGACATGAATTTCGACCAAAAAATCGGTGTCGTGATTTGAATGCCAGATTAATCTAGAGGGAAAACCATGAAGAAAAAGTCAAACTTCGTGAAAATCGGATGAGATTTGGCCGAGATATGGGGGTGGTACATTTTGACCCATGTCTATATACGAATCTTGGGGTAAGATTTGGACATGCATTTCGACTAAAAAATCGGTGTTCAGATTTGAATGCCAGATTAATCTAGAGGGAAAATCTTGAAGAAAAAGCCAAACTTCGTGAAAATCGGATGAGATTTGGCCGAGATTTGGGGGTGGTACATTTTGACCCATGTCTATATACGAATCTTGGGGTAAGATTTGGACATGCATTTCGACTAAAAAATCGGTGTTCAGATTTGAATGCCAGATTAATCTAGAGGGAAAATCATGAAGAAAAAGCCAAACTTCGTGAAAATCGGATGAGATTTGGCCGAGATATGGGGGTGGTACATTTTGACCAATGGGTATATACGAATCTTGGGGTAAGATTTGGACATGCATTTCGACTACAAAATCGGTGTTCAGATTTGAATGCCAGATTAATCTAGAGGGAAAACCATGAAGAAAAAGCCAAACTTCGTGAAAATCGGATGAGATTTGTCCGAGATATGGGGGTGGTACATTTTGACCAATGGGTATATACGAATCTTGGGGTAAGATTTGGACATGAATTTCGACCAAAAAATCGGTGTCGTGATTTGAATGCCACATTAATCTAGAGGGAAAACCATGAAGAAAAAGTCAAACTTCGTGAAAACCGGATGAGATTTGGCCGAGATATGGGGGTGGTACATTTTGACCCATGTCTATATACGAATCTTGGGGTAAGATTTGGACATGCATTTCGACTAAAAAATCGGTGTTCAGATTTGAATGCCAGATTAATCTAGAGGGAAAACCATGAAGAAAAAGCCAAACTTCGTGAAAATCAGATGAGATTTGGCCGAGATATGGGGGTAGTAAATTTTGACCCATGTCTATATACGAATCTTGGGGTAAGATTTGGACATGACATTTGGCCGAGATATGGGGGTGGTACATTTTGACCAATGGGTATATACGAATCTTGGGGTAAGATTTGGACATGAATTTCGACCAAAAAATCAGAGTCGAGATTTGAATGCCAGATTAATCTAGAGGGAAAACCATGAAGAAAAAGCTAAACTTCGTGAAAATCGGATGAGATTTGGCCGAGATATGGGGGTGGTACATTTTGACCCATGTCTATATACGAATCTTGGGGTAAGATTTGGACATGCATTTCGACTAAAAAATCGGTGTTCAGATTTGAATGCCAGATTAATCTAGAGGGAAAATCATGAAGAAAAAGCCAAACTTCGTGAAAATCGGATGAGATTTGGCCGAGATATGGGGGTGGTACATTTTGACCCATGTCTATATACGAATCTTGGGGTAAGATTTGGACATGCATTTCGACTACAAAATCGGTGTTCAGATTTGAATGCCAGATTAATCTAGAGGGAAAACCATGAAGAAAAAGCCAAACTTCGTGAAAATCGGATGAGATTTGTCCGAGATATGGGGGTGGTACATTTTGACCAATGGGTATATACGAATCTTGTTGTAAGATTTGGACATGAATTTCGACCAAAAAATCGGTGTCGTGATTTGAATGCCACATTAATCTAGAGGGAAAACCGTGAAGAAAAAGTCAAACTTCGTGAAAACCGGATGAGATTTGGCCGAGATATGGGGGTGGTACATTTTGACCCATGTCTATATACGAATCTTGGGGTAAGATTTGGACATGCATTTCGACTAAAAAATCGGTGTTCAGATTTAAATGCCAGATTAATCTAGAGGGAAAACCATGAAGAAAAAGCCAAACTTCGTGAAAATCGGATGAGATTTGGCCGAGATATGGGGGTGGTACATTTTGAACATGTCTACATACGAATCTTGGGGTATGACTTGGACATGCATTTCGACTAAAAAATCGGTGTTCAGATTTGAATGCCAGATTAATCTAGAGGGAAAACCATGAAGAAAAAGCCAAACTTCGTGAAAATCGGATGAGATTTGTCCGAGATATGGGGGTGGTACATTTTGACCCATGTCTATATACAAATCTTGGGGTAAGATTTGGACATGAATTTCGACCAAAAAATCGGTGTCGTGATTTGAATGCCACATTAATCTAGAGGGAAAACCATGAAGAAAAAGTCAAACTTCGTGAAAACCGGATGAGATTTGGCCGAGATATGGGGGTGGTACATTTTGACCCATGTCTATATACGAATCTTGGGGTAAGATTTGGACATGCATTTCGACCAAAAAATCGGTGTTCAGATTTGAATGCCAGATTAATCTAGAGGGAAAACCATGAAGAAAAAGCCAAACTTCGTGAAAATCAGATGAGATTCGGCCGAGATATGGGGGTAGTAAATTTTGACCCATGTCTATATACGAATCTTGGGGTAAGATTTGGACATGCATTTCGACTACAAAATCGGTGTTCAGATTTGAATGCCAGATTAATCTAGAGGGAAAACCATGAAGAAAAAGCCAAACTTCGTGAAAATCGGATGAGATTTGTCCGAGATATGGGGGTGGTACATTTTGACCAATGGGTATATACGAATCTTGGGGTAAGATTTGGACATGAATTTCGACCAAAAAATCGGTGTCGTGATTTGAATGCCACATTAATCTAGAGGGAAAACCATGAAGAAAAAGTCAAACTTCGTGAAAACCGGATGAGATTTGGCCGAGATATGGGGGTGGTACATTTTGACCCATGTCTATATACGAATCTTGGGGTAAGATTTGGACATGCATTTCGACTACAAAATCGGTGTTCAGATTTGAATGCCAGATTAATCTAGAGGGAAAACCATGAAGAAAAAGCCAAACTTCGTGAAAATCGGATGAGATTTGTCCGAGATATGGGGGTGGCACATTTTGACCAATGGTATATACGAATCTTGGGGTAAGATTTGGACATGAATTTCGACCAAAAAATCGGTGTCGTGATTTGAATGCCAGATTAATCTAGAGGGAAAACCATGAAGAAAAAGCCAAACTTCGTGAAAATCGGATGAGATTTGGCCGAGATATGGGGGTAGTAAATTTTGACCCATGTCTATATACGAATCTTGGGGTAAGATTTGGACATGAATTTCGACCAAAAAATCGGTGTTCAGATTTGAATGCCAGATTAATCTAGAGGGAAAACCATGAAGAAAAAGCCAAACTTCGTGAAAATCAGATGAGATTTGTCCGAGATATGGGGGTGGTACATTTTGACCAATGGGTATATACGAATCTTGGGGTAAGATTTGGACATGAATTTCGACCAAAAAATCAGAGTCGAGATTTGAATGCCAGATTGATCTAGAGGGAAAACCATGAAGAAAAAGCTAAACTTCGTGAAAATCGGATGAGATTTGGCCGAGATATGGGGTTGGTACATTTTGACCCATGTCTATATACGAATCTTGGGGTAAGATTTGGACATGCATTTCGACTAAAAAATCGGTGTTCAGATTTGAATGCCAGATTAATCTAGAGGGAAAATCATGAAGAAAAAGCCAAACTTCGTGAAAATCGGATGAGATTTGGCCGAGATATGGGGGTAGTAAATTTTTACCCATGTCTATATACGAATCTTGGGGTATGATTTGGACATGCATTTCGACTAAAAAATCGGTGTTCAGATTTGAATGCCAGATTAATCTAGAGGGAAAACCATGAAGAAAAACCAAACTTCGTGAAAATCAGATGAGATTTGGCCGAGATATGGGGGTAGTACATTTTGACCCATGTCTATATACATGGGGTAAGATTTGGACATGAATTTCGACCAAAAAATCGGTGTCGAGATTTGAATGCCAGATTAATCTAGAGGGAAAACCATGAAGAAAAAGCTAAACTTCGTGAAAATCGGATGAGATTTGGCCGAGATATGGGGGTGGTACATTTTGACCCATGTCTATATACAAATCTTGGGGTAAGATTTGGACATGAATTTCAACCAAAAAATCGGTGTCGAGATTTGAATGCCAGATTAATCTAGAGGGAAAACCATGAAGAAAAAGCTAAACTTCGTGAAAATCGGATGAGATTTGGCCGAGATATGGGGGTGGTACATTTTGACCCATGTCTATATACAAATCTTGGGGTAAGATTTGGACATGAATTTCGACCAAAAAATCGGTGTCGAGATTTGAATGCCAGATTAATCTAGAGGGAAAATCATGAAGAAAAAGCCAAACTTCGTGAAAATCGGATGAGATTTGGCCGAGATATGGGGGTGGTACATTTTGACCCATGTCTATATACGAATCTTGGGGTAAGATTTGGACATGCATTTCGACTAAAAAATCGGTGTTCAGATTTGAATGCCAGATTAATCTAGAGGAAAAATCGTGAAGAAAAAGCCAAACTTCGTGAAAATCGGATGAGATTTGGCCGAGATATGGGGGTGGTACATTTTGACCCATGTCTATATACAAATCTTGGGGTAAGATTTGGACATGAATTTCGACCAAAAAATCGGTGTCGAGATTTGAATGCCAGATTAATCTAGAGGGAAAACCATGAAAAAAAAGCTAAACTTCGTGAAAATCGGATGAGATTTGGCCGAGATATGGGGGTGGTACATTTTGACCCATGTCTATATACAAATCTTGGGGTAAGACTTGGACATGAATTTCGACCAAAAAATCGCTGTCGAGATTTGAATGCCAGATTAATCTAGAGGGAAAATCATGAAGAAAAAGCCAAACTTCGTGAAAATCGGATGAGATTTGGTCGAGATATGGGGTGGTACATTTTGACCCATGTCTATATACGAATCTTGGGGTATGATTTGGACATGCATTTCGACTAAAAAATCGGTGTTCAGATTTGAATGCCAGATTAATCTAGAGGGAAAACCATGAAGCAAAAGCCAAACTTCGTGAAAATCAGATGAGATTTGGCCGAGGTATGGGGGTGGTACATTTTGACCCATGTCTATATACGAATCTTGGGGTATGATTTGGACATGCATTTCGACTAAAAAATCGGTGTTCAGATTTGAATGCCAGATTAATCTAGAGGGAAAATCACGAAGAAAAAGCCAAACTTCGTGAAAATCGGATGAGATTTGGCCGAGATATGGGGGTGGTACATTTTGACCCATGTCTATATACGAATCTTGGGGTAAGATTTGGACATGCATTTCGACTACAAAATCGGTGTTCAGATTTGAATGCCAGATTAATCTAGAGGGAAAACCATGAAGAAAAAGCCAAACTTCGTGAAAATCGGATGAGATTTGGCCGAGATATGGGGGTGGTACATTTTGACCAATGGGTATATACGAATCTTGGGGTAAGTTTTGGACATGCATTTCGACTACAAAATCGGTGTCGAGATTTGAATGCCACATTAATCTAGAGGGAAAACCATGAAGAAAAAGTCAAACTTCGTGAAAATCGGATGATATTTGGCCGAGATATGGGGGTGGTACATTTTGACCCATGTCTATATACGAATCTTGGGGTAAGATTTGGACATGCATTTCGACTAAAAAATCGGTGTTCATATTTGAATACCAGATTAATCTAGAGGGAAAACCATGAAGAAAAAGCCAAACTTCGTGAAAATCGGATGAGATTTGGCCGAGATATGGGGGTAGTAAATTTTTACCCATGTCTATATACGAATCTTGGGGTATGATTTGGACATGCATTTCGACTAAAAAATCGGTGTTCAGATTTGAATGCCAGATTAATCTAGAGGGAAAACCGTGAAGAAAAAGCCAAACTTCGTGAAAATCAGATGAGATTTGGCCGAGATATGGGGGTAGTACATTTTGACCCATGTCTATATACATGGGGTAAGATTTGGACATGAATTTCGACCAAAAAATCGGTGTCGAGATTTGAATGCCAGATTAATCTAGAGGGAAAACCATGAAGAAAAAGCTAAACTTCGTGAAAATCGGATGAGATTTGGCCGAGATATGGGGGTGGTACATTTTGACCCATGTCTATATACAAATCTTGGGGTAAGATTTGGACATGAATTTCGACCAAAAAATCGGTGTCGAGATTTGAATGCCAGATTAATCTAGAGGGAAAACCATGAAGAAAAAGCTAAACTTCGTGAAAATCGGATGAGATTTGGCCGAGATATGGGGGTGGTACATTTTGACCCATGTCTATATACAAATCTTGGGGTAAGATTTGGACATGAATTTCGACCAAAAAATCGGTGTCGAGATTTGAATGCCAGATTAATCTAGAGGGAAAACCATGAAGAAAAAGCCAAACTTCGTGAAAATCGGATAAGATTTGGCCGAGATATGGGGGTGGTACATTTTGACCAATGGGTATATACGAATCTTGGGGTAAGTTTTGGACATGCATTTCGACTACAAAATCGGTGTCGAGATTTGAATGCCACATTAATCTAGAGGGAAAACCATGAAGAAAAAGTCAAACTTCGTGAAAATCGGATGAGATTTGGCCGAGATATGGGGGTGGTACATTTTGACCCATGTCTATATACGAATCTTGGGGTAAGATTTGGACATGCATTTCGACTAAAAAATCGGTGTTCATATTTGAATACCAGATTAATCTAGAGGGAAAACCATGAAGAAAAAGCCAAACTTCGTGAAAATCGGATGAGATTTGGCCGAGATATGGGGGTAGTAAATTTTTACCCATGTCTATATACGAATCTTGGGGTATGATTTGGACATGCATTTCGACTAAAAAATCGGTGTTCAGATTTGAATGCCAGATTAATCTAGAGGGAAAACCATGAAGAAAAAGCCAAACTTCGTGAAAATCAGATGAGATTTGGCCGAGATATGGGGGTAGTACATTTTGACCCATGTCTATATACACGGGGTAAGATTTGGACATGAATTTCGACCAAAAAATCGGTGTCGAGATTTGAATGCCAGATTAATCTAGAGGGAAAACCATGAAGAAAAAGCTAAACTTCGTGAAAATCGGATGAGATTTGGCCGAGATATGGGGGTGGTACATTTTGACCCATGTCTATATACAAATCTTGGGGTAAGATTTGGACATGAATTTCGACCAAAAAATCGGTGTCGAGATTTGAATGCCAGATTAATCTAGAGGGAAAACCATGAAGAAAAAGCTAAACTTCGTGAAAATCGGATGAGATTTGGCCGAGATATGGGGGTGGTACATTTTGACCCATGTCTATATACAAATCTTGGGGTAAGATTTGGACATGAATTTCGACCAAAAAATCGGTGTCGAGATTTGAATGCCAGATTAATCTAGAGGGAAAATCATGAAGAAAAAGCCAAACTTCGTGAAAATCGGATGAGATTTGGCCGAGATATGGGGGTGGTACATTTTGACCCATGTCTATATACGAATCTTGGGGTAAGATTTGGACATGCATTTCGACTACAAAATCGGTGTCGAGATTTGAATGCCACATTAATCTAGAGGGAAAACCATGAAGAAAAAGTCAAACTTCGTGAAAATCGGATGAGATTTGGCCGAGATATGGGGGTGGTACATTTTGACCCATGTCTATATACGAATCTTGGGGTAAGATTTGGACATGCATTTCGACTAAAAAATCGGTGTTCATATTTGAATACCAGATTAATCTAGAGGGAAAACCATGAAGAAAAAGCCAAACTTCGTGAAAATCGGATGAGATTTGGCCGAGATATGGGGGTAGTAAATTTTTACCCATGTCTATATACGAATCTTGGGGTATGATTTGGACATGCATTTCGACTAAAAAATCGGTGTTCACATTTGAATGCCAGATTAATCTAGAGGGAAAACCATGAAGAAAAAGCCAAACTTCGTGAAAATCAGATGAGATTTGGCCGAGATATGGGGGTAGTACATTTTGACCCATGTCTATATACACGGGGTAAGATTTGGACATGAATTTCGACCAAAAAATCGGTGTCGAGATTTGAATGCCAGATTAATCTAGAGGGAAAACCATGAAGAAAAAGCGAAACTTCGTGAAAATCGGATGAGATTTGGCCGAGATATGGGGGTGGTACATTTTTACCCATGTCTATATACAAATCTTGGGGTAAGATTTGGACATGAATTTCGACCAAAAAATCGGTATCGAGATTTGAATGCCAGATTAATCTAGAGGGAAAATCATGAAGAAGAAGCCAAACTTCGTGAAAATCGGATGAGATTTGGCCGAGATATGGGGGTGGTACATTTTGACCCATGTCTATATACGAATCTTGGGGTAAGATTTGGACATGCATTTCGACTAAAAAATCGGTGTTCAGATTTGAATGCCAGATTAATCTAGAGGGAAAATCATGAAGAAAAAGCCAAACTTCGTGAAAATCGGATGAGATTTGGCCGAGATATGGGGGTGGTACATTTTGACCCATGTCTATATACGAATCTTGGGGTAAGATTTGGACATGCATTTCGACTAAAAAATCGGTGTTCAGATTTGAATGCCAGATTAATCTAGAGGGAAAATCGTGAAGAAAAAGCCAAACTTCGTGAAAATCGGATGAGATTTGGCCGAGATATGGGGGTGGTACATTTTGACCAATGGGTATATACGAATCTTGGGGTAAGTTTTGGACATGCATTTCGACCAAAAATCGGTGTCGAGATTTGAATGCCACATTAATCTAGAGGGAAAACCATGAAGAAAAAGTCAAACTTCGTGAAAATCGGATGAGATTTGGCCGAGATATGGGGGTGGTACATTTTGACCCATGTCTATATACGAATCTTGGGGTAAGATTTGGACATGCATTTCGACTAAAAAATCGGTGTTCATATTTGAATACCAGATTAATCTAGAGGGAAAACCATGAAGAAAAAGCCAAACTTCGTGAAAATCGGATGAGATTTGGCCGAGATATGGGGGTAGTAAATTTTGACCCATGTCTATATACGAATCTTGGGGTATGATTTGGACATGCATTTCGACTAAAAAATCGGTGTTCAGATTTGAATGCCAGATTAATCTAGAGGGAAAACCATGAAGCAAAAGCCAAACTTCGTGAAAATCAGATGAGATTTGGCCGAGATATGGGGGTAGTACATTTTGACCCATGTCTATATACATGGGGTAAGATTTGGACATGAATTTCGACCAAAAAATCGGTGTCGAGATTTGAATGCCAGATTAATCTAGAGGGAAAATCGTGAAGAAAAAGCTAAACTTCGTGAAAATCGGATGAGATTTGGCCGAGATATGGGGGTGGTACATTTCGACCCATGTCTATATACAAATCTTGGGGTAAGATTTGGACATGAATTTCGACCAAAAAATCGGTGTCGAGATTTGAATGCCAGATTAATCTAGAGGGAAAACCATGAAGAAAAAGCTAAACTTCGTGAAAATCGGATGAGATTTGGCCGAGATATGGGGGTGGTACATTTTGACCCATGTCTATATACAAATCTTGGGGTAAGATTTGGACATGAATTTCGACCAAAAAATCGGTATCGAGATTTGAATGCCAGATTAATCTAGAGGGAAAATCATGAAGAAGAAGCCAAACTTCGTGAAAATCGGATGAGATTTGGCCGAGATATGGGGGTGGTACATTTTGACCCATGTCTATATACGAATCTTGGGGTAAGATTTGGACATGCATTTCGACTAAAAAATCGGTGTTCAGATTTGAATGCCAGATTAATCTAGAGGGAAAATCATGAAGAAAAAGCCAAACTTCGTGAAAATCGGATGAGATTTGGCCGAGATATGGGGGTGGTACATTTTGACCCATGTCTATATACGAATCTTGGGGTAAGATTTGGACATGCATTTCGACTAAAAAATCGGTGTTCAGATTTGAATGCCAGATTAATCTAGAGGGAAAATCGTGAAGAAAAAGCCAAACTTCGTGAAAATCGGATGAGATTTGGCCGAGATATGGGGGTGGTACATTTTGACCAATGGGTATATACGAATCTTGGGGTAAGTTTTGGACATGCATTTCGACCAAAAATCGGTGTCGAGATTTGAATGCCACATTAATCTAGAGGGAAAACCATGAAGAAAAAGTCAAACTTCGTGAAAATCGGATGAGATTTGGCCGAGATATGGGGGTGGTACATTTTGACCCATGTCTATATACGAATCTTGGGGTAAGATTTGGACATGCATTTCGACTAAAAAATCGGTGTTCATATTTGAATACCAGATTAATCTAGAGGGAAAACCATGAAGAAAAAGCCAAACTTCGTGAAAATCGGATGAGATTTGGCCGAGATATGGGGGTAGTAAATTTTGACCCATGTCTATATACGAATCTTGGGGTATGATTTGGACATGCATTTCGACTAAAAAATCGGTGTTCAGATTTGAATGCCAGATTAATCTAGAGGGAAAACCATGAAGCAAAAGCCAAACTTCGTGAAAATCAGATGAGATTTGGCCGAGATATGGGGGTAGTACATTTTGACCCATGTCTATATACATGGGGTAAGATTTGGACATGAATTTCGACCAAAAAATCGGTGTCGAGATTTGAATGCCAGATTAATCTAGAGGGAAAATCGTGAAGAAAAAGCTAAACTTCGTGAAAATCGGATGAGATTTGGCCGAGATATGGGGGTGGTACATTTTGACCCATGTCTATATACAAATCTTGGGGTAAGATTTGGACATGAATTTCGACCAAAAAATCGGTGTCGAGATTTGAATGCCAGATTAATCTAGAGGGAAAACCATGAAGAAAAAGCTAAACTTCGTGAAAATCGGATGAGATTTGGCCGAGATATGGGGGTGGTACATTTTGACCCATGTCTATATACAAATCTTGGGGTAAGATTTGGACATGAATTTCGACCAAAAAATCGGTGTCGAGATTTGAATGCCAGATTAATCTAGAGGGAAAATCGTGAAGAAAAAGCCAAACTTCGTGAAAATCGGATGAGATTTGGCCGAGATATGGGGGTGGTACATTTTGACCAATGGGTATATACGAATCTTGGGGTAAGTTTTGGACATGCATTTCGACCAAAAAATCGGTGTCGAGATTTGAATGCCACATTAATCTAGAGGGAAAACCATGAAGAAAAAGTCAAACTTCGTGAAAATCGGATGAGATTTGGCCGAGATATGGGGGTGGTACATTTTGACCCATGTCTATATACGAATCTTGGGGTATGATTTGAACATGCATTTCGACTAAAAAATCGGTGTTCAGATTTGAATGCCAGATTAATCTAGAGGGAAAACCATGAAGAAAAAGCCAAACTTCGTGAAAATCAGATGAGATTTGGCCGAGATATGGGGGTAGTACATTTTGACCCATGTCTATATACATGGGGTAAGATTTGGACATGAATTTCGACCAAAAAATCGGTGTCGTGATTTGAATGCCACATTAATCTAGAGGGAAAACCATGAAGAAAAAGTCAAACTTCGTGAAAACCGGATGAGATTTGGCCGAGATATGGGGGTGGTACATTTTGACCCATGTCTATATACGAATCTTGGGGTAAGATTTGGACATGCATTTCGACT
Organism: Drosophila novamexicana; assembly: GCF_003285875.2. Lineage (NCBI taxonomy): Eukaryota > Metazoa > Arthropoda > Insecta > Diptera > Drosophilidae > Drosophila > Drosophila novamexicana. The sequence goes on along the minus strand of NW_020824862.1, from coordinate 171,107 downwards.
AAAAAATCGGTGTTCAGATTTGAATGCCAGATTAATCTAGAGGGAAAACCATGAAGAAAAAGCCAAACTTCGTGAAAATCGGATGAGATTTGGCCGAGATATGGGGGTAGTAAATTTTGACCCATGTCTATATACGAATCTTGGGGTAAGATTTGGACATGAATTTCGACCAAAAAATCAGTGTCGAGATTTGAATGCCAGATTAATCTAGAGGGAAAATCATGAAGAAAAAGCCAAACTTCGTGAAAATCGGATGAGATTTGGCCGAGATATGGGGGTGGTACATTTTGACCCATGTCTATATACGAATCTTGGGGTAAGATTTGGACATGCATTTCGACTACAAAATCGGTGTTCAGATTTGAATGCCAGATTAATCTAGAGGGAAAACCATGAAGAAAAAGCCAAACTTCGTGAAAATCGGATGAGATTTGGCCGAGATATGGGGGTGGTACATTTTGACCCATGTCTATATACGAATCTTGGGGTAAGATTTGGACATGCATTTCGACTAAAAAATCGGTGTTCATATGTGAATACCAGATTAATCTAGAGGGAAAACCATGAAGAAAAAGCCAAACTTCGTGAAAATCGGATGAGATTTGGCCGAGATATGGGGGTAGTAAATTTTGACCCATGTCTATATACGAATCTTGGGGTATGATTTGGACATGCATTTCGACTAAAAAATCGGTGTTCAGATTTGAATGCCAGATTAATCTAGAGGGAAAACCATGAAGAAAAAGCCAAACTTCGTGAAAATCAGATGAGATTTGGCCGAGATATGGGGGTGGTACATTTTGACCCATGTCTATATACGAATCTTGGGGTAAGATTTGGACATGCATTTCGACTACAAAATCGGTGTTCAGATTTGAATGCCAGATTAATCTAGAGGGAAAACCATGAAGAAAAAGCCAAACTTCGTGAAAATCGGATGAGATTTGGCCGAGATATGGGGGTGGTACATTTTGACCAATGGGTATATACGAATCTTGGGGTAAGTTTTGGACATGCATTTCGACTACAAAATCGGTGTCGAGATTTGAATGCCACATTAATCTAGAGGGAAAACCATGAAAAAAAAGCCAAACTTCGTGAAAATCGGATGAGATTTGGCCGAGATATGGAGGTGGTACATTTTGACCCATGTCTATATACGAATCTTGGGGTATGATTTGGACATGCATTTCGACTAAAAAATCGGTGTTCAGATTTGAATGCCAGATTAATCTAGAGGGAAAACCATGAAGCAAAAGCCAAACTTCGTGAAAATCAGATGAGATTTGGCCGAGATATGGGGGTAGTACATTTTGACTCATGTCTATATACATGGGGTAAGATTTGGACATGAATTTCGACCAAAAAATCGGTGTCGAGATTTGAATGCCAGATTAATCTAGAGGGAAAATCGTGAAGAAAAAGCTAAACTTCGTGAAAATCGGATGAGATTTGGCCGAGATATGGGGGTGGTACATTTTGACCCATGTCTATATACAAATCTTGGGGTAAGATTTGGACATGAATTTCGACCAAAAAATCGGTGTCGAGATTTGAATGCCAGATTAATCTAGAGGGAAAACCATGAAGAAAAAGCCAAACTTCGTGGAAATCGGATGAGATTTAATCGAGTTATGGGGGTGGTAATTTTTGACCCATGTCTATATACGAATCTTGGGGTAAGATTTGGACATGAATTTCGACCAAAAAATCGGTGTCGAGATTTGAATGCCACATTAATCTAGAGGGAAAACCATGAAGAAAAAGCCAAACTTCGTGAAAATCGGATGAGATTTGACCGAGATATGGGGGTGGTACATTTTGACCCATGTCTATATACGAATCTTGCGGTAAGATTTGGACATGAATTTCGACCAAAAAATCGGTGTCGAGATTTGAATGCCAGCTTAATCTAGAGGGAAAACCATGAAGAAAAAGCCAAACTTCGTGAAAATCGGATGAGATTTGGCCGAGTTATGGGGGTGGTAAATTTTAACCCATGTCTATATACGAATCTTGGGGTAAAATTTGGACATGAATTTCGACTAAAAAAACGGTGTTCAGATTTGAATGCCAGATTAATCTAGAGGGAAAACCATGAAGAAAAAGCCAAACTTCGTGAAAATCGGATGAGATTTGACCGAGATATGGGGGTGGTACATTTTGACCCATGTCTATTTACGAATCTTGGGGTAAGATTTGGACATGCATTTCGACCAAAAAATCGGTGTTCAGATTTGAATGCCAGATTAATCTAGAGGGAAAACCATGAAGAAAAAGCCAAACTTCGTGAAAATCGGATGAGATTTGGCCGAGATATGGGGGTAGTACATTTTGACCCATGTCTATTTACGAATCTTGGGGTAAGATTTGGACATGAATTTCGACCAAAAAATCGGTGTTCAGATTTGAATGCCAGATTAATCTAGAGGGAAAACCATGAAGAAAAAGCCAAACTTCGTGAAAATCGGATGAGATTTGACCGAGATATGGGGGTGGTACATTTTGACCCATGTCTATTTACGAATCTTGGGGTAAGATTTGGACATGCATTTCGACCAAAAAATCGGTGTTCAGATTTGAATGCCAGATTAATCTAGAGGGAAAACCATGAAGAAAAAGCCAAACTTCGTGAAAATCGGATGAGATTTGGCCGAGATATGGGGGTAGTAAATTTTGACCCATCTCTATATACGAATCTTGCGGTAAGATTTGGACATGAATTTCGACCAAAAAATCGGTGTCGAGATTTGAATGCCAGCTTAATCTAGAGGGAAAACCATGAAGAAAAAGCCAAACTTCGTGAAAATCGGATGAGATTTGGCCGAGTTATGGGGGTGGTAAATCTTAACCCATGTCTATATACGAATCTTGGGGTAAGATTTGGACATGCATTTCGACTAAAAATCGATGTTCAGATTTGAATGCTAGATTAATCTAGAGGGAAAACCATGAAGAAAAAGCCAAACTTCGTGGAAATCGGATGAGATTTAATCGAGTTATGGGGGTGGTAATTTTTGACCCACGAATCTTGGGGTAAGATTTGGACATGAATTTCGACCAAAAAATCGGTGTCGAGATTTGAATGCCACATTAATCTAGAGGGAAAACCATGAAGAAAAAGCCAAACTTCGTGAAAATCGGATGAGATTTGGCCGAGATATGGGGGTAGTAAATTTTGACCCATGTCTATATACGAATCTTGGGGTAAGATTTGGACATGCATTTCGACTAAAAAATCGGTGTTCAGATTTGAATGCCAGATTAATCTAGAGGGAAAACCATGAAGAAAAAGCCAAACTTCGTGAAAATCGGATGAGATTTGACCGAGATATGGGGGTGGTACATTTTGACCCATGTCTATATACGAATCTTGGGGTAAGATTTGGACATGCATTTCGACTAAAAAATCGGTGTTCAGATTTGAATGCCAGATTAATCTAGAGGAAAAACCATGAAGAAAATGCCAAACTTCGTGAAAATCGGATGAGATTTGGCCGAGATATGGGGGTGGTACATTTTGACCCATGTCTATATACAAATCTTGGGGTAAGATGTGGACATGCATTTCGACTAAAAATCGATGTTCAGATTTGAATGCCAGATTAATCTAGAGGGAAAACCATGAAGAAAAATCCTATATCTTATATATATTCGATTTTAGAAGCTATATGTCAAGTTTGGTGACTCTTGTTCTTATTATTTACCAAAATTGCCCAAAAAACAGGATATCGATATCGATTTTTATCGATTTTTTGGAAACGGAGTAAGTTATCGACTATCGGATTATCGATCTGCGCGGAAGCTAGGAGCATCTACATCTAAAATTTCAAGTCTCTAGCTCTTATAGGTTCTGAGATCCTTGCGTTCATACATACGGACGGACGGACGGACAGACAGACGGACATGGCTAGATTGACTCAGCTACTTATACTGATCAAGAATATATATACTTCATGGGGTCGGCGATGCTTCCTTCTGCCTGTTACATACATTTGGATTTTGCACAAATACAATATACCCTTATACCCATTTTTAATGGGTTCAGGGTATAATAACAGAATTAAATTGTAGAAGTCGAAAACAAAAACAATAAACGGCGGTAATTTGGAAAAATCAAGAACTTTTGCTCAAGTAGAATTACCCTTAGGCTTGTAGGAAGTAATGAATTGTCGTAACTGATATTCTCATAAATATAAACGTAAATATGTACTTACCTAAGAATTGCCATCTTTTAGTAGCGCCCTCCTACTACATATGAATAAACATGCATATGCACATACTCGCACACACATGAATATATACAAACATCCATACATACATCAGTAAATATATGCATACATGCATACATTCACACATACATGTTTAAAAGCACACATTCATACATGCACACATGCACGCATACAAACATACATACATACATACATACATATATACATACATATGCACAAACATGCATCTACTTGCCCACATACATGTACATGCATGCATACAAAAACACATACATACCTTTATACACACAGTCAATATGTATCTTATTATAACTTAAAAAAAAAACACTTGTATAAAAGCATGAAAATTAGCTTGGCCTACTTTAATTTTTGAGAATCGAGGAGGAGGACCTTATTTAAAAGAACCTTCCATTTAAATCGAACATATGTATGTACATGCACACACTTATAAAAATACATGTGCAAGCATTTATATGTAACAAACATACACACATACATACATATGAACATATACACAAACCAATATACATTCATTTTTTTCAGATATAAATAACACCATAACAACGATTTAATGACCGATACACTTTAGAAAATCTTAGCTATATAGCACCAGATCTCTATTATTTGTTCTTCTAATAGGATTTTCTAAGACGTATCGATCATTAAAATATCGATATATTTATATGACTTTGGAGTCGTTATAAATTCTATGCTTCGTTCACTTTAAGTGCGTCCAGTTAGAAGTCGGTTTATTCTGCGTAGGCGACAGCTATGTCACATTTGGGACCCCGGGCTTCACTTGCCACTTAAAAGCACACGCACACACTCAAGCACGCACACGCACACACCGATACAGGCACCTTTAGAAATTGTCCGCTTGAATTTTTAATATTTGTCGCATTGGCCGCTGGGTGGCCATTTTAATTGTCAGTGCCATAGCTTACCTCCGCCTGCCCCGCCCACTTTTGTGGTACATGAAAACATATTCAAAACAAACATAATAAAATGTTTTTCGTTTTTTTTTTCTCTCTGTTTGTTTTTCCAGCAGCCCACAGCTGATTTCCTTGGAGACAAATTAGCCAGCAGTTGACACAGAAAGAACAAACAAAAAAAAAAAAAAAAACAGCCGCCAATGTTTGAGTTGCCTTTTTCCCTTTATTTAAAAAACGAAAAAAAAAAAAAATTCTATTTTTTGGGCAAACATTAATAAAGCTGCCCGGAGCGGGCAGGTCGAATGTCGTCGCTGGGAACAGTTTTGCATTTGTCTTTATTAAAGTGCCCTCCACAAATAGCCGCAGGACGCAGAGTTGAGAACCGCACAGGGCTTTGGACCGAAAAGGTATCTAAGTGTTGACTGCGATAATGAAGAGGGAAGCTTGACAGTAACATGCTCCGAATATTGAAAGAGCATGGCAAATCAAATTACTTCATGACTTTACGGAAACAAACCTTTTCTTATGCTAAATAAATAATATTTGTGTTTAAAATCTTACTTGATCGATGTCTAATGCAAGTTCATTTAATTTAAAAGAATTTCTTGTTTAAAATGATGCAGAAATTCTTTTTTTCCCTCTTCATGTTAATCTCCATTTATAAAACTGTTTGTTTAAAACTTGGCCAAATGACTGACAGATTGACAGACTGACTGTCTGAAGGACTGACAGACTGACTGAGTTAAGTTATGGAGCTGCATGCTTAGTCTGGGTCTTGGGAAATTCCACCCAAAAATGTGGAAAAACGAGAAACGTTTCTATGAAACTGTTTTGTTTACCATGCAAACGGCCTCAAACTCATTTTCAAAGAACTTTATACAAATTTAAGAGTTTTTTAACACTTTCCCTAGAATCGAACCTTTCTCGGCCGCAAAGATCTACATAAAAACTTGAGAAAAACATATTTAAACCATATTTGAAAATTCACCCGAAACTGTGAAAATTAAGCGGAAGCGGTTGTTTGAAAGGTTTTTGTTTTCCATTACGATCGACATGAAAATCATTTTGAAGATTCATTTGAGACATGTTACGCATTTTTTGGAAAAGTCACCCCTCTTGGCTGAAAAATCCGGGTCAAAGGTTGAATGAATGGAAGCTAATTTATTTGCCTTCAACTTCACACAACGATTCAAAAGCTGTGAAGAGTTTCTCTTAACTGTTTCTCAGGTATCTCTGATAACTGCTTTAATCTGTTATAATTTAACAGTTTCTTATTAGCTGAAGAGCATTTTGGCCAATTCGTTGCTTGCTTTTGGGTTATTTACCATAAAAGCAAATGTAACCAAAAGCTGCACTCACTCAACTGACTATGCGCTGCCACAAGCACTCACCAATGCAACACACAAGCTAAAGCACATCTTGCCACAACCCCCAACTACACACTACCCCCTTGCTCACCTGCACCCAACTGAACTTAACAGCGAGCGTTGGTTTTACGTGCTGTTCGCTGCGCTGATTTTGCTTTGCTTTTACGCCTTTACAGCCAACGCAGAGTAGAAGAAGGGGGCAAAAGGTATTAAGGGGGCGTATGTGTGTGCATGTATGTGTGTTTGTGTGGAGGGCAGGTAAATGCTTAATGTTACTTCAGGTAATGTTTTGTTCTGTCACTTAATGAAATTACCAGGCGACATTTTACATTATGCACTCACCTGTTGTTGTTTTTGGTCTGCAATTGTCTTGTTTGTTGTTTTTGTTGTTGCTGTTGTTGTTGTTGTTGTTGTTTTTGTCGCTGTGGCTCCACACATGCGTGTCTAATATCAGTTGGGTAAAGCAATTTGATTACTTTAGCGCACGAGTCGAGCTGAGAGCTTCAAAATAAGACAGGTATTCGTAGAGCTCTTATGCTCTATGCTGACATACATGTGTGCACATGTATGTGTGTGCGTGTGTGTGTGTGTTGTGCATCTAAATGTAAAGCGGCGCTGGGAATTGTGTGGGCGTGGCCAGTCATGTGTTTAGCGCCCAGCATCTCAAAGGCGAGCTGAAAACATATTTAAAACAGAAAAGAATACTAGAGCTGCGGCTAGCCGAAAACTAAACGCTCTTATTAATTAAAAATCTGACATATTAATTAAAAAGAGAAATTGAAATGCTTGTTCGGGTGCATGTTGGGGGACGGAGTGCCACAAAAAGACGGATTTACACAAAGTTTCTTTGCAATACTCTTGCATAGAAACAGGCCGACAGACAGTTAGACACATTTAAAATACCCCCAGTAAGGGTATACACGAGTACAAGCAACAACAACAGCCGAAACAAAGCCAAAGCAAAGCAGCAGCAGCCAACTGGGAACTGGCGGGGTGAGGGATTTCAGCTTATGCCTGGGCTTGCGTTTGGGCTTGGGCTTGGGCTTGGGCTCGGGCTTTGGCTCCGAGTTCTGGAGGGTATCGCTGTTGCGTGGAAGACGATTTAATGCATACAAAATGATTTACACGCCGCTGGCCAAAAATAAAACCCAAGCACGTTGAAAAACTGCCAACGGAGGCGACTGCGTTCTAGCTGCCCCACACACCCTGCCTTCCTACTCACCGACAAAAAATAAAGCACGCCCAACTGAAGCCCCCTTAAGCACACGCATATGGATGCAGTCGCTGCGTCGCAGAGGCTGTCAACGTACCCCTGGCCAACAACTGTTATCTGGCCAGGTATGGTCTGGCCTGGTCGGGTCGGCTCTGTGTTTTTTTTTTGTGCTTAGCTTGCATATGCTTTTGGGGTCTGCCTTCGGGCGCCACATAATCAGCAAACGCAGCAGCGCTGAAAAGTATGCTACGCGTTTGCCAGAGTACCCTTAAAGCCTAGGCCTGCGTGCCTGCCAGGCTGCCGGGCTGCCGGGCTGCCAGGCTGCCAGGCTGCCTGCCATCAAGCTAAAATCTCTGATGATACGAAATCAACATAAACAACAGTTACAACAACAACACAAAGCAGCAGTAGCAACTGTAAGAATAACAACAGCTATGGGCTTAGGGGGCGGTTGGCATCCAGCTCTTCCTACTCCTACTCTGACTCTGGGTTTATGGCACAAAAGCAACTGCAAATAGGGTTAACAGCCAGTGCAATTTTCATATTACCCAGCAGCATTCACAGCATACAGTTGCACCCCATCTCTCTCTCTCTCTCTCCCTCTCTCCCAATGCCCCGGCCAATGCTCCTACTTTCAACGTGTGTTGGCGGTTGAGATGCGACCTCGTGAGGAGTTCGTTGAACGGATTGCAGCTGGTTTCCAACAGCTTCCAGGAGATACATTTCTCTGATGAACACATATACAAGCATATGTACATACATATATGTATATGTATGTGTGCATCTATGTAGTATATGGGTAATTGTTGCAGTGGAGCACAGCTATGCATGTTGCCACATCCACATCAAGTGCAATCGTGCGCTTAGCTCAAATTTTATTAATGCACTTTAATTGGAATTTTTTTCAACTCTTTTTTTTTTTGGTTTAATTTTTGTTTGATTTTGTTGCGGCTTGCGAGTTTTCAATAATAACTTTGCACAGTCTTGTCAAATAGAGCTGCGGAAAGTCTCCGCCCGCAACAACGAATAGTGAGAAAGCTCTAGTAGCTATTGATTGACAAGGAGGTAGCCTGTATTCAGCTCCGATTGTGAGAAAAATGGATGCAACAATCTGTTGCAAATCGATATTAATCGGTTTTGGAGAAGCGATAAGAGGACAAGCATTAAAATATTTGTTTCAAAGTTTGTAAACAAAACAATATATATATCGACAGCATAAAATCGTTCGAATCAATAAATTGAAACTAAAATGCGTAAAACCAGCTTTGCTGGCTCAGTTTTATTTCCATTGATATTTGATTGTTTTGAATTCCTGTCCAACTTTCGTGCTTCGTTCTCTGAGCGTTTCTTTACTTATAAGATTTCAATCATATTTGTAGAAATCCCAGAACTCGCAAAACATTTGCCTGCCATACGTCCATACGGAATGGCCAAATTAAGCTATGCCTAGTTGTCACTTCCGTCACACACATGCACACACACAGCCGCACGCACACAGAGACAGATTCTTATATGGAATGCTGTCTGCATTAATAACACGAAACGGCGCTCGAGGGGCCACCCCGTCAGTTGTTGGTCGGCAGGAGCGGAAATGCAAAATTGCCAAAGCCAAAATGCTTTAAAGACCATTTTGCATTGCAGCAGAAAATGCCAAGAAGCTCTATGTATGAGCTGTGCTAGCTTAAAAGCCAGTTGCCGTTGCTTTAGCCGTTGCTATTGTTGTTGTTGTTGTTAAATTTCTTTTTTGGCCAACAATGGAGCAGAGATCTGGCTGCCGGCTGCTGGGAGCAGAGACAGTCCAGAAGGAAGCGAGACGGCGCACGCCATTAAATCTCTTTAGAACTCAATTCTTATTCCCAACGCAATTTATACAACAAAACTTCACAAACACGAACAAACACTCAAACCGAAACACATACACCGAAACACACTGTACACAACACACACCGACAGACACACACACGCTAACAATGCTGCAAATTCACAGGCCGAGTTAAAAAAAAAGGACAACAATAAGAAAAGACAAAGTTAAAATACCCTACAGTACATCCGGTCGCTCGGGCTCTTGTTCTGTCTGTCAATTATTCTTTGCAAATAATCAAAGAATTACGCTTGGGTTTACAATTATTCAGAAATCAAACAACTTATCTCGGTTGACTAGCCAAATAAATATGTGTGCGCCTATTAGACCCCAAGCATAAACTTTCTCGCTCTTTTGGGCTTTCTGTTGCATCGGGATTCGCGCGGATACTAAATAACTCGCTACTTTCAGTCGTTGCTAAGAGCTCGTTCATTGGTCGTGTGCATAAACGATTATTTACTCGCTGATATATTAATAGAATGGATTTCTAGTGCTTATGCTCTCGCTACTTTTTCCTACACGTTGCTAAATACTTATTATTTCATAGTGTGCATTAACGGTTATTCACTCGCTGATGTTATATCCATAGAATCCCTGTCTAGTGCTGATCTCTCGCTACTTTTTGCTATTCGTTGTTAACTACTCGATACTTTACTGTGCGAATAAACTATTTTTTACTCGGTGTTATAATGTTCGTAGAATCCCTTTCTAATGCAAATGCTCTCGTTTTTAACCGGAATCATTAAGGAATTAACTATTCGTATTGTTGCAATATCAATAAATTTGAACAATCCATAGCCTCATGCGTACATACATATACTGCTCGAATTGAATGTGCGCTGTCGGAAGTGCATTTGGGATCTTGACTAAACGAAAATTGCTGCGAATTTGAAATGACTCAAACGGCTTCAAATGTTACGTATACCCACTTCAAAGTGTATACAAGCAGCAAAAGAATGAAAATGAAATGAAAGCGAACAACGAAGCTACAAAGCAGCGCAGTCAGAACAGACACACATGCACACACACTTGCACATGCACATGCACACTGCATGTGCAAGTGTGTGTGCATGTGTGTCTGTTCTGAGTGTGTGTTTGTGTGTGTGTGTGTGTGTGTGTGTGTGTGTGTGTGCGGGCGGCAATAAGAACCGAGAACTGGCGTGACATATGGAGCGGAATAGAAAATAAGCACACGTCAACTGCATAACACAAACACATAGAAAACACACGACGCGACAAAGCCAAAAAAAAAAAGCAAAGAAATAAAATTGAAAAAAATAATAAAAAGAAGAGAAGTCGCTGCCCAGGCGGGCATTGAATGGGCCAAAGACGTCGCTGCTGGAAAAAGGGACGCATGGACAGGGAGGGGGATGCGAAGTGGGCCACTGTGGTAAGCGGTGAGTGTATAAAAATGGCGTAAAGCCGTGGAACATATTTATATTTCAGATGCACAGACACTTACACACACACACACACACACACACACACACGTGTAAAGGAGAGATAACGAAAAAAAAGTAGTGAATTTGTTTGATGCAGCGCGGAGACTGCAGGAGGGGGCACTGAAGAGAAGAGTTTATGCCAGCACAATGACAATAACAACAACAACAACAACAGCTCCAAATGACAACAACATAAAGGTGCAACAGTGCACAGCAAGCGTAAGCGAGAGCGGGAAAGGCAGAGGGAGACAGAAGGAGAGAGAGAGCGCAAGTTTGGCACACACAAAGGCTAATAAAAAGGACTCGCATCAGAGAACCGGACAACAGGAACAGGCGCAGCAATACAAAAGAGCCGTTACCAAAAAACGTTTATATATATATATATATACATATCGGTGTATATATATATATATGTCATATATATGAAATATGCAGCCGAACAAATGTTAACACTATAAAGTGGATGTAGGATTCAAATGAACGCAGCTATAAAATCAATTAGCGTTGCATTTTTTATTGTTTTTTTATTTTTATTTTTTTTTGTAATTCAGTCAGCGAAACGTGTTGGCTTGGAAGGTAACAAAGCGGTCCCCAAACAATATGTTGTCTCATCAAATTGAATTGCAATTCTCGTTCAACTGGAATGATTTAGAGTTTAGCAAAGGGAGACAGAGTTCAGCCAGAACTTGGCAAGACAGTTACATTTACCAGTTAACGTGTTAAGCTGCAGATTCTGAAAAGTTTATTTCAGTTTTATTTAACCGTGGCATGGCTTACTACTCACTTCTCAGAAAAAACACCAGTGTTGCCTAAAGTTTGAAGTACTATCAATTTAAAAAGACAACTGAATTGCTTTTACACAAAAACTGTCCCAGAAACTGTAAGTGGGGCAGTTCCTTTAAAGCTCTTCAACTTTTGGGCAGCTTGACCAGAACCAAAATGTTTAAAATAACCTGAATATATGGAAAGAGTATATAATGGAACGTAACAACATTTTAAGATAGTGATACGATTGCCAATGAAACACGATTTCAAAAGCTAATGAAGATAAACACTCAGTGGTAAATATATGAGAGCAGACTTTGGTTTGGCTAGCTTTGTCGTCTTGTCGCTGCTTATAATTCTCAAGTGGTTATAGCTTCGGACTGAGAACAAGGGGCCTCTTTAGAGTCGTTATATATATAGAGACAACCTGGTCACACTTAGTGCTAATACTGTAGGCAGAGTCGTTCCACGCACAAGCTCGACTCCTGCTTATTCGAAAAAAACTTTTACACGATCTCTTTCCATTTGTTTTAGTTGAAAAGATATTGTGGCTCAAGTTCTCGCAAATACTTTCATAACTTGTAGTACTCGTTAGATGAATTGTTTAAGCAACCAATCATTAAGACGATTGAGAATACGAGTTCGAACCCCAGGCTCTAGTTATAAATCCCAAAGCATTAGTCGAAAGAGGTCAGCCTAACCTACAAACTAAGCACACAGCGATTACATGCGGGCCTTTTAGACGTGGCCTTTTATCGTTGCTTATAATTCCCCATCACTTCTTTGCTTTTTGGCTCTTACGTCCTTAGAAGATTTAACTAAAGCACACTTTGTTTTCTACACGTCTCTACTGGATGCTACAAAAACTTCACATAGTTTTAGTAGAGTATAACGATTCTAAGCACACATTCACACATTCACACACACACACACACACACACACATGCCCACTGTCAACAATCGGCACTCGAACTGGCTGCTAGTTCACTGCACTTGCTTCTTTTGCAGTTATTTTGTAGCTTGTTTTCCGTTTCATTCAACTGGCCGAGCCCCTCCCTACCCCCCTTTGTGTTAACAGAATGCAAGGCTAAATCCTGGCCGTCCTCCATGTTGGCTGGCTGCCGTCTGGTCAGGTGCTTCGCTTTGACTTGGAGGCGGTTCGTTGCTTGTCTATCAAATGCCATCAGCTCAGCATTGCTTTAGTTTTTCTAGCACACGCCTCCACACCTCGCCCACGCCCCTACCCCTTACACTGCCGTTCAATGTGTTTTGTGCCTTGTTCTTTAGCCTTATGCTGCTCTTTGTCGTTGTTGTTGTTGCTTTTGTTACTGGCATTCGTTTTAATACCCTGAACTCATTGCAAATGGACAAACGAAAAGAAAGGTATAATGTTTTTGTATAAAGGTTGCCAATCAGCAGAAAGAAAGCATCTGCTTTATACATGTTATATATATAAATATATGCTGCTGAGTCGATCTGGGCATGTCCTACTACTCGGCTACAAAAATAGGGAACTTGAAATTTGAGATATATATATACTTTGAGCTTCCGATATCGATAGGTATCTATTTCTTAACCTGCTCTTTAAAGCATACCTCCAAAATTATGGAAACCAGCTTTAACAAACTTGATATGCAGGTTCTTGTGTACATAGATTAGAAATATTTGGATAACTCAACTCATTAAGCACCCAATTGGAAGGAAAAGAACCAAATTGTACACAAAGAGACTTGCGCTTTCGTATACACGCAAAATTTTGTATCATATTTGGGCAATAGTCATTTCTTAAGGATCACACTATAGGCACACAAGTTACTCAATATCGCTTTGCTCATAGTGTGTGTGTGTGTGCAGGGTATTTACTAGTCGGGCACTGCCAACTAGAGCGCTTTTGATATTTTTTGCCTGATTTGCTAGCTGACGTTGGCCTATCTACTGTGCCTTCTGTTGCTGCCACTGTTGCAGCTTTTGTCAGGCGGCTGGCCGCCTTATTTATGTACATGTCGCATTGCATTGCATAGTTGAAGGGGCAGCCAAATGATTATACTGTATTCCAATGTGACGCCATGCAAAGACACAAACTGCATAGACATATATACATGCTGCATATACTTTGCATATATATATATATATATTTTTTTATTTATATAGCCATTAATGTTCATAAGAAAATTGCAGCATCAAAAGAACTTTGTCTGGATTTGTCGACGAGCAGGAGAATTATTTGCTTTTTAGCAAATTGTACACAGATCAAAATATGAGATTCATATTGAAGTCAGAGTCAGCTGGAAAACTGTTTCCATTATTTGCATACAAACAGAAGAATAGAATATGAGCATATTTTCGCCAAACAGTTTAATCAGACATCAGACAACATTCAAATTTCTGAGAGCAAATGTTTAAAGACCGTTCCTTTTTCTTTCTTTTTCTGCAATCTCAAGCCCTCAAAATTAATTAAGTACTGAGAAGTTGACGGATTTTAAATATATATGTAAGGTTTCTTATGAACCAGAAAAATGTGTCTTGTGGGCTTGGTTAATCCAATTCAATATTAACAATAAAAAACAATATTTCTCTTTCTTAATGAATAATATGAATAATGAGCTATAATGTTATATAGTTTCCATAGAAATATACAGTCGAAAATTGGAAATTATCTTTAAAATGTTGTCTAAAATTTATGCCTAAGTCTATTTCAGAACTTTCGCCCAAGATTGAGTTTCTCCTAATCCGAAAAACTATTCCGAATAGGAGAAAATGTCAAGCTATCTCTGAAAACTCTTGCGGGAGCATTCCGATTATATAATCTCAATGATTGTAGACCCGAATAGATACTTAGATAAACTATCACAGACCATCTACTCGGATAGTAGGCTAAAAGTAGAGGAGTCTTGCGAGTGTTTCGGGACTGTTGTGTAAGAATCTAAGACTAGACAGGAACCAGAGGCTCGACTGGAATGACAGACTCTGTCACGAGCACACCAAATTCTCAACTTTAGTAATATTTAAATATTATTAAACAATTAAATTAACTTAAGTCCATTTTTTTGCTCAACAATCAAGGCAGGCACACGCACATGCATAGCATTTTTTACACAAACACAGACACATGCCGCGTGGTGGCGCCCCAGAAAAGCGCAGAGCATTAAATTAATTGTGGGAATATCTCAAGGCTGCCTTCACGAACTTTGCCTTTGTTGTGACTGTTGTTGTTTACATTCAAGCTGGGCCAGCTGCGACTGAGGCGCGTCAACATGATTAACGTGATATTATGAATATGTATGTGCGTAAGTGTGTGTGTGTGTGTGTGTGTGTAATTGTGTGTGCATGTGTGTGTGTTCTGCTCTCTGTGTAGTCTATAAGCCTCAACTGGCGCTCAGTCGCCGCAGCACTTTGAATGGCCTGTGTACGCTGCTTTTAAATAAATGGGCATATACGCAATACCCTGTAAACATGCTTGAGTCGGAATCAAAAAGTTTGTTTCTGGCTGTTTTACATATTATTTGAATACAAGTCTAAGGCCGATCGGACAAACCTTAAAGCTTCGCTAGAAAAATCGCATTTTCCACCAAGCAAGCTTGGATTCTACCAAAAGTGTGAAGCACTTCTCAAATAAGTATTCATAAAGATCATTGGGAAATTGGGAGCCGAAACATCACACACCAAATCTTTGATCCCCATTAGGGGTAACATCCCAAAGGAATTTGAACAAAGTTCTTTTGAAATGATCTTAAGGCCGTTGCTGCTAAAGTTTCTTATAAATGATTTTCGCGATTTTTGCCCAAGCCCCCGTCTTAGCGTGCAACTCCATCATATAAGGCAAATTCACCGAAAATTTCAGTTTCCTAGCTCTTACGGCTTTAGCTTTGCGTTGATCACCAGTCAGTCAGTCAGTAAGTCAATCAGTCAGTTAGTCAATCAGTCAACTGACAGTCATTCAATCAGTAAGTCAATCAGTCAACTATTAGTCAGCCATTTATCAGTCAGTCAATCAGTTAGTCAGTCAATCAATCAGTAAGTCAATCAGCTAACTATTAGTTAATAATTTATCAGTCAATCAATCAGTCAGTCAGTCAAGCAGTCAATCAATAATTTATCAGCCAGTCAATCAGCCAAACAGTCATTTGTCAATCAGTCAGTAGGCCTGTCAATCAGTCAGTCTGCAGTCAGTATAAAAAACCAATTGCTTAGCCCGGTTGCAGGGTATTTTGTGGCACGCTGGCGCCTACTTGCTTGTTTTTTATAATTAATTGACACCTGTGCAGCAGCGTGGCACGCCCCTTTTTGCAAGCAGCCAGCAACGCCCATCAACACTTGGCGAATCGCATTAACTGTTATTATTATTTATTATTTTCACTAGCTTCTTTTTGTATCCCACGTTTTTATACCCTGAACTCGTTGAAAATGGGTAAAAAGGGTATTATGTATTTGTGCAAATGAATGTAACAGGCAGAAGGAAGCATCTCCATAAAGTATATATATTCTTGATCACCATCAATAGCCGAGTCGATCTATCCATGTCCGTCTGTCTGTCCGTACGTCTGTCCGTCCGTCTGTCCGTATGTATGAACGCAAGGATATCAGAACTTATAAGAGCTTGAGACTTGAAATTTTAGCTGTAGGTCCTCCTAGTGCCTGCGCAGATCGATAATCAATAGCTTGCTCCGTTTCCAAGCAATCGATAAAAATCGATATCGACATCCTGTTTTTTGAGCAAATTGGGTAAATATTAAGAACTAGAGTCACCAAACTTGATATGTTGCTACTAGAATATTATATCTATATCAAGTATCTTTCATATTATACCTAGCGCCACCTCCTCGCAATAAGATATACTGATATACAATAAGATAAACTGTAGAAAATTTCATTAGGATTGGTTAAGAAACAAAAATTGCATGTTTTGATTGCGCACGTGTTACCAGCAGCTAGCGCAAATGCCAAGAATTTCGGTATACATCATGTACACACACAAATTCATGCACGTCTGCTTCGAATTCTGTCAGCAGCATTGCAATTGCGATTGTTTTCTGTGCTGCTATTTTAATTCATTGTTTTTTCTCAATAAGACTTAGTTATTGGTGTGGATGTAGAGTAGAGGAAGCGGCAAGTGGTACGGTCTGTAGCGAGTTCGAACCCTGCCTTGCTTCAAATGAGCGCGTTACGCGAGCTGCATTTGGTGTTGGAATAAGAGGGTTCAGGGTATTTCTCAGTCGCGAGCTCCCGACTAGAATCTCTTACTTGTTTTCCCTGTTTCTCAGCGATTCTTTGTTTTTTGTTATTGTTTTTTTGCTTTCTGTTTTTGGGTTGCGCAAATAATTAAACTAAAGCGTCCGCTACGTCCCGATCCTGGCCCCAATTCTGATCCTGGGCCACGGCCGCAGGCGCCCAGGCTCTGCCCGGCCGCTGTTCGGGGAATTGCCGCCAATTCATTTTGCCGCATTTTAAATGCTGAAAGTCATTTACAAAAAAGGGATCAAAAGGATATCAACAGCGTTAGCAAGGATGCATCAGCTGCGAGGCGTGTGTGTGCGTGAGGGTGTGTGTGAGTGTGTGTGCGTTGACTGAAAATTTATTGTTTTTGCCATTAGCGCGGCAAATGCGTCGAACAAGGAGTCGTAAACAGTGACAGCGACAGCGAAAGAGACAGAGACAGAGATGGAAACAGAGATGGAAATAGAGTTGGAGACGGGAGAGGGGCAACGGCAGAAACGAAGCTGGAGACAGTCGCGGAAAAACGGCAACGTTGTTAATGCGCGAATTCATTAAGCGAATTGTGGGCAGCTGCCCCGCCCATTGCGCCCCTTTCTTTTTGTTAATTGTAAACAAATGCCAAGCGAACAAGACAATTTAAGCAAATAAAATTAATGAAAATTAAAACGAGAGGCACGCAGAAATCCGAAGAAAAAAAATACAACATAAAAAAAATGCTTGTTTTACGTATTATGAAATCCGAAGAAAAAAAATACAAATCCGAGGTGATTAAGACGAATAAATAAATATACAAATTAATATGATTGCTAGCGGGCATTACCCAGCATTGCCCGGCCTTTACTTTGCCAACTTTTTCCCTCGCGTAAGACATTATATATTTTGAAAGCAGATTTTTGCTACGAACGAAACTTTAAACTCCGCTAACGCAACCTTAAAGAGCGGAAAAGAGGTGTCAAAGTAATATTCATAGCGATTCCTATAATTGGGTTTTAGGTTTAACCTTATCTTTAACCCTCCTCCCCCTTCTATCTAGGTGGGGTGAAATTACGAAAATGAAGATCTGAAAAGCCTCTCAAATGAATTTTCTCAAAGATCTTTGCACATATCTAAGACCGATCACATTGAAAACCATAAAAGTAAATACAATTATATTCTGCCAATCCACAGCTGCGGGTGAAATTGCAAAATTACTGAAACATACATTCAATAAATAGATCCACAAAAATAAATTGAACGTCTGTCAGATGTAATTAAAAACGTCATTTAATTTCTTCCATTTGAATATTGAAGCTTCCTTCACATAATCTGGACCCCAATTACCAACCATATATTTTTCGCAATCCATCCAATTCCGCAATTGCAGGTGAAAGTTGCAATATCGCTGAAACACGTATTCATTAAGTTTTAATGTAGATCTATGAATTTCAATTTGATGCCGATCGTCGGAAACTTCAAACACCGCTCACACAACTTTTGACCCCTATTTCCACCTATCCGTTTTCCACCAATTTTCCATTGTTGCGGGTGAAATTTCCTTAATAGCTGAACGACGTATTCATTAATTTCTTAGAAAGATCTTCAAAAATAATTTTTAAGTCGATCGGATGAAAGTTGAAATGTCGCCCACATAACTTTTAGCTCCAGTTTCCAGCCAGATTGGGTGAATTAAGCGAAAGGTGTGGAACGAGCGCAGCGGAATTTTCATAGCTATCGTTAAAAATGGGTTTGCAGGTTTTAAATGTTTGTTGTTTGAGTATACAGCTGCTTGGGCGTTGGCCTAAAACGTGTCCATGTTGTTATATTATCTTATGACCTAAGAACTGTTCGCATCAAATTAAACAGTTGGTTAAGTCGAAAGCAACAACACGAAGCCCACTTTGTAAATCGATATGTTCATTAACTATCGATATAATGCCACCTCTATTGGCCAGCAGCCTGTAACTTTAAATGGAGCTGTTGTTCAAGCCGCAGGCTGCTCATTAGCTACTTGTCCGGCTGGTCGTTTGTCTGGCCATTAACCAGCTACAACTTTGGCTGCAGTGGCGCGAATTTCGTCCTCCTTCTCCAGGTCCTTCTCCTTCAGCTACTGCGTCTCTTGCTCCTCTTCCTTGTTTACCACGTTCACCAAAAACTTTTGCCGCTTGCTGGGCATTGTTGTCGATTTTAAAATCGACGCGTTGCCCAGATCTGGGCCTGTGCCTCGGCCTGGATCCGGGCTGCTTCCGCTACTAGAGCAATTAAACACCCGTCGGCCTGGGAGCCCGACAAGGTGACCAACAGCCATCGAAGTTCGTTGGCGGCGACAATCAATTTACCTGCCGGCCAACCGTGTGCGGGTGCGGATGGGCGGCACTAAAGAGGCGCCCCGCCGGCGTCTGATAAATGAGAAAAGTTTTAATGGCGGGCGCTCAGGTCGGCTCATTGGCATTTTTACGATGTCAGCCCAGGACAGGCTAGGCCCCGGACAAATAGGCAACAAATGAGACGAGCCCCGCTTGCTTAATAGAAAAGCGCAGCGTATGCAAGATGAGTGAGCTCGTGGGCAGCATCACCCAAAACAGACCCACATTTTGCCAAGTGGGGCACTTAAAACTTTTTCGCATGCAACCATCGCTGTTGCAGCTGCAAACTATTCGTATTTTTTCTACTCGTTTTTTGGTGTTCCCGCAAAACAACACTTTTTCATATAGAGGGGCGTTCAGGCGGACAAGGGCTTTGGCCAGCAATTAAATAAACAGCAAAAGCAGCCAGCAGGCAGAGCCATCTGCTCATATGGACCGTTGTCCGTTTTCCTAACCTCACACAAGCATGGAAACACTTTACATATACTCTTACCAAATCGAACAGAAGGTACTTATATCAAAAAAACAATTATCGAATTTTTTTATTTTTGTTCTCTTCTACAGCTTTTGCCAAGTTTAGTTTGAAAAAATCTTTGTAAGAATTCATTACATATAGTTTTCACACTTTTTGCAAAAGCACCCACCTGGCTGGAAACAGGTTTTACAACTATGTAGCAAATTCACCCGCCTGGGTGAATTGGGTTTTCACACTTTTCGCCAATCCAGCCGCCTAGGTGGAAAATGGAAGTCAACGGGCTTTTGGCCATAGTTTAAAGTTTCGTTCGATTGGCCTCAAACTTATTTTCAAAGCTCTAAATATCATATGAACTAAATAAATACTTGTTTCGACGTTATTCGAAATTGTGGAAAATTTACGGAATACGTTTGTAATGAAACTTTGTGGCTAAGCAAACGATCGGTTTGAATTTCGCTAGCGTAGAACTTTGTGAAGATTATTTGAAAAAGAAAATAATATTTATTTTCTATATTATAAGTCCAACAGGAAAGGCAACGTTTGGCTAATTTTCGTCCGCTCAAGAGGAGTATGCGCCTAAAAGAGATGACAAAAGGGATATCCGCCAGAGGAGAGTTTCCACTGTAGCAGTATTTTATTATTGTAAGGGGTACTAACCATTCGAAGTCTAATAGTAAAGTATGTCGAGTACTTTCGGAAAGCTCTGCCTTTAATATTCATAATGCTCGCAAGTAAGTGTATGAAATATTGCAAACACAATGACGTTGCGGTAGGCGTCGAGCGTTGGCGACAATGCTGACTGAATGCCGCGTTTGCCGCACGCGCCGCAAACGGATAAAAAATAAGATAAAAATGAAAATGAAAATAACAAAAAAGTACAAAAAAAAGGTGCACACAGAAGAGTGGAATAAAGCTAAAACTATGGCGGCGTCTCTGACTGTTGACCGCCGGTGCAATTTTTGGTGACCAGCGGCAGCAACAAAAGCGTGACAAAAAACGTGACCGAAACTTTTTGTCGGGCTTGGTTAGTTGTTTTTGGCCGGCAAAGGGCCCGTTGGGGAGGGGGGCGGGGGATGTTGCCTTTTGGGTGGCTTCCTCCGGTTTTTGTGGCGGGCGTGTGTCCTCTGTCTGTGCTCGTGGCGACGCCAACAAATTTCAATAAATTACAGTTACATTTGCCAAAGTCAGCGGCGGAGCAGCAGCGCGTTGTGCGTCTGCGGGTCGTTCTGCTCGCTTAATGGCTCCGCCGTCAGCTTCTCGCCGCACGCTCCATGCTCCATGCCCCATGCCCCATACCACACGCCCACTGCCTCTTGCCGACTGCATAATTCAATTTGTGTTAAAGTTTTGTGAGTGCGTGGCACTCGCGCTGTCGCCGGCGGCCCTCGTAATGCGGCACATAATTCAAACCAAATTCCACTGGCTGCAGCACAAATCCCCTACCGCCCCTGCCGCCGTCCCTCTCCGCCGACGTCTAAAGCAAGCCTGGATCAATGGAGGACATACTCAGTGGAATTGTGAAACGATATTAGATGCCCAAATCGAATAGCGAATCTGTGCTGTTCATTTTGTCAGTGGTTTACTATTCAACAATTTAGCAGATCACAAAGCTGCGCTAGACACTTTCCACCTTAAAGTTAGGTTAGGTTGAATTTACTTGTTGTTTTTTTGTGGAGTCTTATGGAATGTACTTTCTGGATCACAAGCAGTTCTTTAAAACCTCCAAAGCTGCTTTTTCACTGCTCATTTTGTAATCAACCCACCTTAATCATGTCAGATTGATCATATTAAAGTTAGGTTAGGTTGAATTTACTTGTTGTTTTTTAGTGGAGTCTTATGAAGGGTACTTTCTGGATAACAAACAGCTATTTCGATTCGGAACAACTTTATTTTACCTACTCATTTCCTAATAACCTCTAAGATATCATATCAATCATTGGGAGACTTCAGCACTTTGAAGCTATGTTATGTTAAATTTAATAGAAGTTTTATAGAGTCTTATAGAGGATTGTTCTTTGGATTCGTACAATATTGTTTTTCTCGCTTATTTCCCAATAACCTCCTCTTTAATATGTCAATCAATCAAATTAGCGGTTGAGATTCAGCATAATGAAATTGATAATTGATAATAATAAATATAATATTCACGAAATATGTTCCCGAATTTAGTAATTAGTATGTCAACATATGAAAGCGAAATTAGAGCAAAAAGGGCATACCAAAAAGCCAACGTATACTTAATAGTATATAAACGGTTTTCTTTTTTCATGGAAAGCAGCATTGAATAAGCTTCCACTTTTCCACAAACACATTCTGGCAACATGGCTAGATATCGCTTCCTGTTGATCTGGCAACGCTGCTGTCTCGTTGCATCTATTGTCCTTTTGCCAACTAGTTCGGATGGATCGTGGCTGCTGCAACTGAATAAATGTAACAGCTTTAGCTAAACGCGTGTGGCGCCCATAAATCAGCTGCAGCTGTAGCTGGAGCAGGAGCAGGAGCAGAAGAAGCTGGAGCTGGAGCTGGAGCTGGAGCTGGAGCTGGTTCTGACCAAGCGGCAGGCAACTTTGGCAACAACTGATTACGTAGCCGGAGTCGAGACAATAACGAAACTAACAATTTGTGGGCTAACTGTGACGATGTTGCCGATTTTACGCTACATTTGCCGCACGATTGTCGCTGATGGTTATGGCACGGGGGTGTGCTCGAGCAGTAGCGGGGCGGGGGAGGGAAGGGGGAATGGGGAAACGGATGCGGAAGTGGTATAACTGGAGCCAGCTAGACATTGTCTGACCAGGGTGCGCTTGTTGTTGCCCATATTACATACTTGAGTGCACTTATTTATTTTCTTGTATGTCAACCTGCTTGCCAGTGTGTGTGTGTGCGTGTGTGTGTGTGTCTGTGTGTGTGTGTATGTGGGTGGGTGTGTGATTGCCATTTTTCTATTTTGCGATTTCAATTTGTCTATTGTACAGCACGGAAAAGCAGACAAATTACTGAAGCAGGAGAACCCAGACTAGAGATGGGCGCGTGCCAGATTTTAACGACCCGACGCAACACGAACACGAAAATATATTCTTGAAACACGCACGGGAAAGATTTAACAAGACACAGCTCAGCTCAGCCCAAGTATATATGTTTTGGTGTTTTTAAGTTATGATAAAAGTTGGGTTATTTCTCAATGCTATAACATATAAAACTTGTTTGAAGTTCGCGTTTTATTACATTATGTTTTGCTCAATATTTTCCAAAATTTACTGCTTCATAATTACTCAATATATATTCTGCGCAATTTCTCAACATCTAATTAACTTCGACAAACTCTCTTTTCATTTATTTTCCGACTGGCCTTCGTCGCAAGACCCAGAAATGTTGTATTTCAGATTTGAATCATAAGTAATATCAGCGAACATTATTTTTACTACAGGCTGACCTAAAAAATGCTACAAAAGGGCCCGGCAAAAGCACGACAAATGCCCATCTCTAGCGCTGACCCAAGCAGACCGCACCAGAGCAGGGCAACCCAGCGACCAGCAGAGAGGCCAAAGGCAAGAAAGGACGCCCTGCTCCTGTTCTTGATTAACCTATTATGATCATTTGATTGCTCGATTTAATTTGCCATCGTTTTTTATTTTTTTTTATTTTTGTTTATTTCGCTTCTTCTTTTTTCACTTTGTGCGAGAGAGGTTAAGCAACAGCAGAAGGAAAACTTATTCGTTTCTCATTGATGCTTTATCAAATTGAATTTCTTTGATGACTTTTTGGCCTGCACAATGCCTCCCCCCACCCTCTCCTCTCCATCACCCTCTCTCTCTCTCTGACGAAGAATAACAATAAAAACTGGCCTTAAATTCATTTTCATTATAAACTTTGGCCTTTTGCCTCTTCAGATTCGTGCTGTGGCCTAATTTTGGTCAATTGAATTTTCGTTTTTATTGTTGCCAATTTTAATTGTTGTTCCTCTGCAGGTGCTGTAATTTTAATAAAATTATACACTTTTATCTGTTTGATTATGTTTCCTATTGGCTGTCATGTCCAACGATTCGTTCAATTCCAGTCAATTATTATTAATTTTTGGTCAGCTGGCTTAACACATGTTTACCCTGTAGCCATTGGATATGCATTGAGAGCGGGTATGTTGGTTAAGTGCAAAAAGAAAGAAGAGATTCCTAAAACAAGCGGTATACGAAATGAGCTTCAGATACTCTGCCTACAGAGAATATAGGTTTATAACGTTTCACTTTTTGCAGCTTGGCTTGAGTACAGGGTAGCTTCTAGTCGAGCAGAACGCAAGGTGTTCTTTTTGGCGCTGTTTGTATTTATCGAACGATATATTGGAACAGTAATCGATATGATATTAATTTGTTTTCTTCACGTTATCAATATTGCTTATCGGAAATCAAAATCTGAAAACTTATCGATATGATATTAATTTTGAATGTTATCACTATTGCTTTTTGGCTGGTTATCGGCTTGTCTATCTATCGGCTATCAAAAGCGGATTATGTTATCGATATGCCATCAATTTTTATTCTTCTGCCTGTTATCTATATTGGCAACTGGCTAGTTATGGCCTTGTCTGGTTATCTGTTATTAAATGCTGCCTAAGTTATCGATGTGATGTCAGTATCGGTTATCAACTGGTTATGTGCTTGTCTGCCTATCGGCCATCAAAATCTTAGAGAGTTATCGATAGTATATCAGCATTTGATGTTGTTTGGATATCGCTTCAACTGTCTGTCGTCTATCAAAAGCTTATTAAATATAAATAAGACATTAATGTACATTCTGTCATTGTCAGTATCTATCAGTATTCGTTATAAGCTCGTTATCGACTTGTCTAGCTATCGGCCATTTATCGGTGATCGATATGTTATCGTAGTGAATAAATAATTTATTTGAAGTGTGTTTCAAAAAACAACGTGGAGGAGAAATGAATTAATACCGCCATATGGACCACAAATTGTAAACATTTTCTTTTAATTTGTATGTTGCAGGGTATCAAATAAATCAAAAGCTGATTAAGTGCCATTTTTCGCGCATGCATAAATTAAATTCGAATTATTGGACATCAACAGCAACAGCAGCAAAAGCAGCAGCTACATCAACAACCGCTCAAAACTGTGGTCCACATTGGCTCCCATCTGGGAGCGAGAGGTGCTTCAACCAGAGTTTTGAGTGTGCTATCGATGTTATCACAAAAAAAAAAATTAGAATATGATCAAACTAAGAAGAAATAAATAAATTGATGGATTTCAAATGGGTTCGTCCTTCTGGACAAAATCCATCTTTCATTCTTTTACCAAGCCAAATACTTTCGACTATAAAATTAAAGAAATGTTATGAAATTTTAAAGTATTTTTAAAGCGAATTTTAATTGGCCTTAAAGTCGGAGCAAAAGTATGGAAGATAAAAAAAATATATTTTGTAATGTCCATTAGGAAATAATTGTATGTTATTTTGCTGCTTGATAACAATAGAACAAATAATGCACATTTAGAGTTAACATAATTGTTGAACTATTTAGGTCCTTTTATATGCAAACTGTCTGCATTGCTTTATTTGCTGCTTGCCGCTTGTAATTCTCAACAAGTTAAAGCTTCGACAAGCAGACAAGGCCTTTGTCGATAGCAAAGTCTGATCCGCTTATAAAGCTGGAAGGCTGTTCAAAAAGGAAGGTAGGAAGGAAGGCAAAACATACAAGCTGCAATTGAGGTCTTGTTGGTCAGCTTAATGTTAGTTAATAACTAACTGTGGCTAAGAGAGCTGCGCTGCATTTGCCTGGGACAAACTTGTCGATTCACCCACGGATTTGGGCTGTCTGAAAACAAAGCCATTGGCATTAATTTGCTGTTAGCTGTTGCCTTAATGCCAATTTTTGTTGCCAACGGCAATTGCCATTGGGCTTTTCAATCGGCGTATGTTCAACATGGCGTATGCTTATCAAATTAACGAATTATGCGCTTCACAATGCCAATGACATTTCCCGTATGCGGTTCCAATAAATGATAATCGCACCAGCCAACCAAATGCCACCCACTTAACCCACACACACAGCTCGGCCCGGCAAAGTGCTTCAATGATGGGCGCTGCGGCTGCATCAACCAAAAGTCGTAAATTCCGTTGGTGCCGCAGAAAAACAGGCAACCAACGCGGCAGCGAGTGCAACTGGCTGCTGCACAACAATGCAAACAATGCCACAAATGCACAAAATACGCCCGGTCCGTGACCAGAATCGCCACCATGTCCACCCCAACAGCCCCTAGCCCACCCACCCGCCCTCCCAACACCACTCGAACGGCTTGGAGCAACGGCGCGTCAGGGCCGCCGTTCGACATAATTAAAAGCGCGCGCCGTTTACGCAATTAATGAACTCTCGCCAAATTAGGCTGCGGCAGCGCGACAAGCAAATGGCCAGGACGAGCACGAGGACGTGGACGAGGACGGGGATGAGAACGACAACTGAACGGCACTGGATGTCCCCTCAATGACCGCCTGCGCTGCGGTTGCGGTTACCCCACATCAACCCACATCAATGGGAGAGGGCGCGGGCGCGGGCGCGGGCGCGTGCAAAAATGGCGCCCAACGTTGTTGGTGCACAAAAAAGCACCGCTTTTGCCGCATTGCAGGGCTTTTGTTGCAAACGGGCAGACGACAGCCGCATTAATGGCCACCAGTAAAACAAGAGTCGCCCGAGCAACCACTCAAAACCCAACCAGCCGACCGTCCGCCCGCCCAAGTCAACGCATCCGCCGCCTAAGCATCGTCTCATGCTGCTGACGGCCAGCAGAGGGTCGGGTCAGACAGCAAAGCTCAAATCGCAGAATGCACAAGTGAATTGTAATCATGAGCTTTAGTCGGGTGTGCCCGACTAGCAGATACCCTGCGTACTCATACCAGGGGAGGCTACATTCCAAGTTTGGCGCAACTAGCTCTGATAATATTCGAGTTGGGCTTGTCCCGCAATCGATATTTATCGATATTATGGCAATGAGAAATGTCTTCTTCTTATACGTTACACATTTCATAACGAAATAACAATACTCCGCGCAAGAGTATTCAAGAAAGAAACACTGCACCTAACCACAGTCAAGGTCGAGGTCTGGGTCAACAATTTAAATTCCACACAAATTACCCAAACAAACAAAACTGCAATCAAGTATACGACGATTGGATACTTAGGCAAACCGAAGTGCATTGTCATGAAAACGCATTGGAGAAGAATAATCAAAGAGCATTTAGAAACAAACAAACAATTAAATCAACTAGTTAAATTAATCAGTCTTGAAACAAAAATGACTCGGCAGCTTTAAGTAAATAACTTAAAACCACCCAAGGAGGCCGCAATACTCGTTGCATGCACTAAAATAAATTAATTTCCCATTGATCTAAGGCAATTGCACACACACATGCATGCGGACGCGTACGTCTATTAATGCATATGCATATATATATGTACGTACATGCATACGTTTATACCGTTGTGTTGAGTTGATCAAACTTAACGAAAGGCGACCCATTCGTAACTGTGCATAAGTGCAAGCGAGACAAGCATATTTGCCTAGCTGACAAATATATGAGAGTACAGCAGGAGCAGGTAGAAGAGAACAGCAGCAAACTAGGCATATAAAAGAAACTGATGACTAAATAGCCTTCGCTGTGCGTATGCACATATGTACATATTTATGCATTAACGCTTCCGTTTTTTGTTATACATACATACATATACAGCCTTACAACTACTATTTACATACTTATACGTATGTACATATGTATGTGGGCAAGTAGACGGCATATATGTATGCATGTACATATGTACATATGTATAGGCTTCAAATTGGATAAATTGCAAAATCATGCTACTCACTGTTGGCCGGCATAGTTCCATTCGCTTTAGTTGTAAAATAAAATGTTTCATGTTAACTTGACACTTTCGCCACAATAGAATAGAAACCGCTGCAATCAAATTATGTATTATTATTATTTTGCGTATTCACAAGTGCAGCAACTTTGCCCGGGGCCCAAAACCGTAATGGGCAACTTTAAATGCCGCTGCTTAACACGCAATTCAATAATTTGTGGTCAATGCAATCAATTTAATTACAGCGGCAGGCAAAAACTCACGCTCACGCACACGCACACGCACGCACACAGATGCACACAAAGCACCGTTGGTCAACAGCCCACCCAAAAGATATTTTTGATATTTTTCTTGCAATTTGTTTTTTTTTTTTTTCACTGTTTATTTTGCAGTTTCTTTTCATTCAATATCAATTCGCTTCTTCTGCACACAGCACTTTGCAATTTCACTTCACGTTTCCTCTTCTAACTTTTTCTTTACAAGCAAGCGAAAAAAAAAATTACTTAAATACAAAAAAAAAAAAAAAATAATATAATAATGTACATAGTTGGTATAAATTTACAGCATTTGCTTTTCTCTTTTTAGTTTTGCTTTCGTATTTGTTTTTGTGTTGTTTATGTTTGGCTTTGCCCCACAGTAGGTGAATGCCTTGGCTTAGTTGCCGTTCAAAGTCGAACATGCAGAAAAATCAATGAATGCAATAAACCGAATAGGAATTATAAAGAGAAGTCGCCAGAAACTTCAGCTTAAAGCAAAATCAATAAATTAGTGCACAAACTAAGAAAACAAAAAAGAGAAGAAGAATTATATAAAATATATGACTGAGTGCGCTACACCTCACAAATGCTGCTATTGCTTTAGTTTGCCTTCTTCTCAGTTGCCGTTGGCATCGCTGCGACTGCGGCTGCTGGCGTCGGCGTTGGCGTTGGCGTCGTCGTCGTCGCCGGCGTCGGAGTCAACGAAGTAGGCGTCGTTGTCGCTGCCTGCGAGCTGCCCGAAAGGTCCAAGTCGCTGGCGCTGTTCTGTTAAGTGTTGAAAAGGAAAAACAGATTAGAGTTGAAAAACTTTCAACTGAGCTCGATCAGTGCTGCGTTTATCGATAGACTTTAACTGTGTCGAATTTAAATACGAGATATAATACGTTGGATTAACAGCTCGTTATTTGCAACGTAAGTTAATATATTTAGAATGTTAAAAATGTGAAAAATGTGTTTTTACGTTCAATTTTAAAACCAATTAATTCTTATTCGACTTTCAACGTTCAAAAGCAACCTCTGTAAGTGTAGCATTTTTTGAAGTTGTTTCGTTTATTGAATTTTGTAGTGTTAGAAAAGGCAAATTAAGTTGAACTTTAGCATGTATATTAACTAAAATTTCAAGTTCAATAAAAGCATTTCATAACGATGAATTCTCAATAGAGTATATTTAAGTTATAAAATGATTTATTAGACCCTCAACCTTAGATCTTGAGCTCGATTTTTGCCGCGTAATCGAACATTTTGAAGTACTTAGTATTGATATGCGCTTATTTTAAATAGAGCTGATATATACAGTAAAATCTCTCTTAAAGAACACTCCTCTTGGGCGGACAATGTTCTCTCAAATCACACTTCTCTTGAGTAAAAAGCTGCCTGACAGTTGCTGTTCGCCAAAGGGAAACCCCCTTCACTCACCTTCATCTCCTTGCGCAGCTTCATGGACTTGCCCATGCTCTGCAATCGATAGCGCTCCTTGGAACGCTCGCGTATTTTCTCGGGCACCACCCACAGCGTGGTGGCCGTGTTGCCCACAAAGAGCAGCAGAAAGAGCCCGCACATGACGGACACATGCCAGGGTGCATCTGGCGGATAATAGGCCAGCTTGAAGAGCGTCCAGGCGTTGTAGGCCTGAAAGGCGTAGCCAATGAAGAGGAACGGCAAAAGGAAACTCAAGCCGCGCCACATCCACGAATGAAAGCCCTCAATGGTAATGTCCATATTGTGACGCTCGCCCAGAGCCTTGAGTCGATAGAGCAGACCCTTCTGGTAGCCAAACTGCAAATACTGAACAATGCCTGCAAGAAATGCCGATGACAAAGCGTTGCAATGGACTTGAGCATGCATCAAATAGATCCGCAGGCGATTTACTCACTGATGTAGACATTAAAGTACATGAACTGCAGACGAAAGAGCTGCCAGTGCTCGCCCTGGGGCCAAATGAGCAGCACGCCGGCGGCGACCGTTGAGATGAAATGATGGGCGCGCCACCAGCCCTTGATCCGGGAGCCGTTCACCTTCAGTATGGACTCGCGTATGGTCAGCGTGCAGTAGTACCAGACCAGCAGGAATATGAACGACAGCTCCAGAGCTCTGGACGGGTTGGGCAGGGCAAGCAAACAGTTTTTATCTTTTCGGCGCCAATTTGTAACTAACACATTTACTCACCTGTAGTTGAATATCAAATTGAAGAAGGCCATTATCAGTCCAATTACGTTGAGTATTAATTTAAACTTTTCATAGTCATCTTTGTAGCGAACTTTGTCGTTTCTGTTCAAAATTGAGACGTTCACATCGCCGAGGATAATCTATGAACAGAATGATAGCAATAATGTACGCACAAATTGGACCGGAACAGGGACCGGCATAAGGCGGGCGAATGGGGGTCGGGCGAGTTAACTTTGTTCAAAGTTTGTGGAAAATCCAACTTGGCAGTGTGACCAGCTTACCTGCAGATAGCGACCAGATTTAGCCGGCAGCGATTGCTCAATTTCGTGCAGCTGCGCCTTCCGCTTCAGCGACATCTTTTGCAGATCATCGAGCTTCTCCTTCTCCTCACCTCCGATGGGTCCTTTGTATCTGTAATTAAAATATTCATATTGGTTAAAGCTTCTCTACTGAACGGCCCTGAACAAGCAGGACGCTGGTTCAAATCCCAAGCGAAGCTCTTTAAAATGGCCATTTTATAAAAATACTCAAAATCTGTGACACGAATTGAGAACAATTAACAGGGGGGGGGGGGGGGGGGGGGGGGGGGGGGGGGGGGGGGGGGGGGGAGAGAGAGAGGAGGCGAGAGACGCGTGGGGAGTGAGAGCGAGGGGGAGAGAGGAGAGAGGAGAGAAGAGAGAGAGAGAGAGAGGAAGAGAGAGAGAGAGAGAAGAGAGAGAGAGAGGAGAGAGAGAGAGAGAGAGAGAGAGAGAGAGGAGAGAGAGGAGAGAGAGAGAGGAGAGAGAGAGAGAGGAGAGAGAGAGGAGGAGAGGAGAGAGAGAGAGAGAGAGAGAGATCCTTGTGTGGGCTAGATTTTGGAACTTTGGACGCAATCAAATTGAAAACTTCTTAAAGTTCAAGCTCGACCAATATATCTGACAAGGGGAATACTTAAGTCATGATATACGCTTATGATATATATATACTATCTGCAAGGAGCTTAGGGAGTTAGTTTAAGATTTCTTGGGGAAAGAATTTTGCAGAAAACTTTTAATTGCTGACCGATTGTTGCTCCCTTAACTATATGATATATCAAGCTGATAATTTATGCCAAATTTAGTTAAGATTTCTAGAGAAACAACCAAGTTCTTCCAAGTTATTCCTATATCAGCCATATGATTAGGATAGTTGTCAGATGTTAAGAAGATTTTGATAACTGGAAACTAATAAATGCCAAGTTTCATCTTTATATGCCTTGAGAAGCAAAAAAGTTGTTCGCACAGTCAGATATATGGACTCGACTGTTGATGCTGATCAGAAATAGATAGATATATAGATATATATATATATATGTATGTGGTATTATTTCCAGACAAAAAACACGTACGTGCCGATTTAAATAGGAGCTCATATATGTCATATATCGATTTGTTCCCAGCTCCCGATTCGTACTATAACACCCCCCGAATCTCCCTAGATATACTTGATTTCCAGTTTTCAATTTTATGTGCACTTTCAACTCGAGAAATTGAGCTAGTTGGCTTTGGTCGGGTCAATAGGTTACATGTCGCATATGCTTTGCCATTTGCATAAATAATATATTTATAATTTCGAATAGGTGCGAGAAGAGGGAGGGGCACGGGGCAGGGGGGGGGGGGGGGGCGGTACGAGGGGCTATGCGAAAAACTGGCCAGCGACGATATCAATTATACACACGGCACACGGCAATTTTAATTTTGCCCACGTCAAAGTTCAATTTAGACATAATTGATGGTTACACACACACACACACACACACACACACACACACACGCACGCACGCACACACATGCACACATATACATATACTATATAGCATATGTATATGTGTTTGTTTTGGGTACATTCCTATTTTGTTGTTTATTCGCATTGCTGGCATTTTATCAATCGCTTCATGTTTTTATTTTTAAACATCCAATAAACGGTATACAAAAAAAAGTTCGACACCTGATAAGCGACAAACGATGATAGGTGGGTTAACCAAGAAGAAGAAGAAGCAGAAGCGGAGTCCAAGAAAAGGCAAATACCTGCGACAAATGGAGGAAAGTACTCGAATGTGTACGCACGTTAACTGATAATGGCCAAATATGTTAGTTGGTAAACATATATAATCGGGGGGCTTGTTGCTGATATATGGCCAAATGATTTGCCAATTCCCGAAAGGTGTTATGCAACGGGCCGGAAGTGCGGCTAAGCAGAGCGACTGGAAAGCTGCCCAACAGCTGCGTGAGAGCGTGTATTTGATTTTCGTATACATACATATATATAGATTCGATTTATATTAACTAAAAATAGTTGCCTCTATTTTCATTTTGACCCGCCCCAAAGTCGCGTCTGAAACGCGCGCGAGTCGCCGCTGGCAAACGCACGCAAAGAGCCCGACTAGGAGATACCCTAAGCTCAGTGCCGAGAGCTTACTTCTTCTTCCCTTCACCTAACCCCAGCCTTGGGATATGTGTTCTAGATAAACTTCGGTATCTGTAGTCCGATTTAAATGAAATTTCCGGGACTTAAAGATGGCATACAAAAGTGTTTAAATACCAAAGCGCATGAAAAAAGGAAGCTTGTTTTTCTTTCAAGGATTTTCTCTTCTAAAAGAGCTGATCATTTTAAGTACTATCCATATGTAGTTTGTAATCAGGCTTGCAAGGCAACAAAAAAGTCGCTGGGTCGCTTCGCAGTTTGAACCAGCTGCCTGCCTTTGAGTTCGAGCCGTGCAGCCTGTAGCTGGTTCGCTTTAACCCATGGCAACAATTTCAGTTTTCTTAACTTTAATTGCAGAGTTGATATGCAAAACTATCGAATGCGCTTAGGGTTGCATTTTCGTGTACATCGCGGCGAAATCCTATTTAACTATTGCAGGCGAGCTGCATTAAGACAAGCGGCTTGCGCAAACTGGGCTCAAACAATTTGCGCAAGTGGCTCGTGTTGTCTGAACAAGCCCAAAGCAATGAACTACAATAACAACACAACAACCGGTAATTACACACTGGCACACGTGCGCACACATACACATACAACGTATTTGCATTTGTCAATTAAAATTAATTTTGCAATAACGTGAAACGCCCTTTTAGCTATGCATTTGCAGCGTGTTTTGTTAATAATTTTTATACTCTTTCTTTGTTTTTAGTATTTGTTGACAATCGAAAATCGTGTTTCCGTTGCATAATTTGTGCGTTGAGCAAAGCTGGCAGCCAGCTAAGCGCAAGGTCACCGAATCGGAGGCAAAGAAACATTAAAACGCGCGCGACTAAAAACGCGCGCAAGCAGCAAAATCCATACATATAACTGTTTAAGTGCGATGCTCGCAAGCGTTAGAGCGAGTGGAAAGACAGTGTGCCGCGCTCACAGCATTTGTATGTGTGCTCTTTGCTGATCATTGACACACATACATGTACATAAACACATGCATGTAGCGCCAGCAAAAACTCCACTACAGTTACAACAACAACAACAGCAACAGCAAACTTAACCACTAGAGGCTGGCCTTGCCTGGCTGCGCGCACAGTGGGCCGCAATTGCACAATTTGTATACGTTTGGTTAAAATAACGAAAAGCAGTATTTATATATAGAGAGTGGCAAAATTTGCCATAATCATAATAATTAAAGATCAAAACGATTTTTAAATGATATTTCAAGAAATGATATAGCTAGAAGTTAAATATGTAGCCAAATTGTCCATTGACAAATCGTATTTGCCCCACTGTGGAACAGCTGGTCATTCAGTTAGTTTTGTTTATTTTTATTTTTATTTTTTTTTGTTTTTTTTTTGTTTTTTTTTTGTTTTTTGTTTCTGTTTTGCGTGTCGCGTTTACAGTTTGCTGGCGTTTTAGTTTACGCTCCATGCAACAGCACAGGGTCAAGGGCAGCTGGTCGGTAAAGGGGGCGAGTGTGTAGTTGGAGCTGCTGCAACTTGTCGAACGAAGATTGCGGAGAGGAGTGAGTGGGTAGAGGGTGGAGGGGGGCCTCTAACTGGGCAAAGGTTCGCTGTCAATTTCAAAATAAACAGTTTATGACATTGGCTCTGCGCCTAAGCACACCAAACGCCAGTTCAGGAACAAAGTCTACGTGTAGTTTTTTATCACAGGTTTTATCAGAAGAAACACAGCTGTAAATACTAATTGGAACCCGGCTACAACAACTTAGTTAGTTGCAATGCACATACATATATAGTACAATTCTTGATATAGCTATACAGCTGTTGTCGCCAGTTGGTCCGAGTTGATAAGGACACCTTCCTGACTAATTGCCGCCATACATGTGTTTCACAGTTTACTGATAAGCGACAAGAAATAAGCGTATATGCATGTATGTATGTATGTGTGTGTGTGTGCACGAATCCAATTGGAATACCTAGTTCGCAGCGGTAATTGATTGAGATCAAATTCCAACTTAAGAACTTCAAAGGGGGGTTGCTTATATTTGCGATGTACCGTGTAACACATTTGAATTGCAAAGAGATGCAGACTCGACACGGAACCGGATACAAAATTTGTTAATCGGCGAAAAGTTGCAATGAACTGTTAACTGCACATTTGTTTATTTACACGGTAAAATGTCAAATTTCAGAGCGAAAAAAAACATCAATCAAATGTGACGAGCTATTTTTTTTTTGTTAAGTAGAAAATTCAAAAATGATCAATTCATCAATTTTTTAGATATTAACATTATAAAGGCTAGTCAAGAAAAGTTCGTGTCAGGCGGCCATCTCTAGCTAAAACCAGCTGCAAGTCATTGCACACATACATACCTAAGTTGATATTAACATATGTATGTATGTGCATGTGTTAATGCAGAGAATTATATAAGGGTTGGATTTTCTGTATGTACAGATATGTATACATATATACCAACTTGTATATACATATAAAGTTATTTATATCAATGTATGTATCTATGTACATATGTATGTGTGCTATTGTACTCACTGTCGCACAGAGGCCGTTATTTGATTCATACGATAACGTTGATGTTTGATCTCGTTGAAGCATTTCTGTTGATGCTGCTGCAGCTGTTCCAGCAGCTCCATGTAGCGTCTGTTGCATGTCTGCAAAGATAACGGATGGGTTGTTAGGCGCTATTAGCAGCTGTTTCAAGGTGAAAACAGTAGCATAGACAACAACAATAACTCACCTCGAGTTCGGTGTATTCTCGATTTAGCTCATCCCATTCATTGCGCAGCGTCTCGATATCCATTTTTATTATTTGTTATTATTTTCTTTGCTAGACGCGCTTTACACGATGTCTGTTGTATGCAACAGCTGTTTTGAGGTTAGGGTCTATGCTGGCTGTGGTGAAGAGACAGAGAGAGAGAGAGAGAGGGGGGGCTTGTTCAAGCGGTGTGTGCAACCACTTGCCGGCTGTTGTGGGCGGAAGGGGGGGCGTCACTAAAGTTACCAGCGTTCGCTGCCAAGTATTTTGGTGAAAAATCAATTGGCCGCAACGCACGCAATTCGCCACAATTTCTATTTCGCTCTTGAGCACAGCCGCAGCGAATAATAATGGAACGTGTTTGGACACAAATCCACTTAATGGGATACACTTGAGTTTAAGCACCTGGAATTGAAAATTTTGCCGCGATGCTGTTGTTTTGTTTAAAAATAAATTTGAGCGGAGCAGCGACGCTTATGCCGTGCGGTAACTAAAACTGAACTGAACTGAACCAAACACCGAACACTGAATAGCGGCAGCGGCGATCCAATTGGCGGTGGTGGCGGCAGAGAGCGCGCGCGACGTTCAGGTTGATCTGTGGCAGCGTATACTGCAGCAGTGTGCTGCCCGGCAGTTAATTTTAACTACTTAAGACTTAGTTTGGCGACGCCAATTTAGATTAGATTCAAGTTAAACACAAACACAACAAACGACGGGCCACAGCAGCCAGCCAGCCAGCCCAGCCACACACGCACTCACTCACCAAACAATATTCTGCGCTGGCTTGCCAACAACAAAACAGTGCGAGCGAGCAGAGGCGCCAGCAGAAGCTCGCTTGTTGCGTCGTACTTCGGTTTATGCAGTTGTCTCGCTCGCTCATTTGCTTGTATTGCTATCTTGCGCTAACGTACGCGCTGTTCCGTCGCCAGCGTGTTTGGCTATGGTGAGTTACACTTCAATGGTGAGTTGAGCCACACTGGTGAGTAAATAAAAGCGCGCTTTTCAAATTTTTACAATTATGTGTGTAGACTGAGTTTTTAATAAGACAATTTTAGTTTCGTTGTGTACATAAAAAAGGTTTCATTTTAAATGCCAGGCCTACTAACAGTAAATATAGCTTTTATTAGCAGTTTTGTGGTCTAGGGGCTAGACGAATTATAAAAAAAAAATATTTATATATATATATATATATATATATATATTATTAAAAAATATATTAATATACATATGTTTATAAAAATAAATGTATGCATATATAAGGATTACTCCTTGCGCCTGGCACGCAATCGCAGCGCCAGGTAGGCAAACCCGCGAAAGCCAACAATCAGCAGGGCCAATCCCACATAATCGAGCGGTAAATCATCGACGGAGAAGTTCAGCGTTTCCAGTATAACCTTGCCGGAGCCGGGGCATGTTGTGTTCGAGGAGGTGCAACTAATTTCGCCGGGCTCCACATCGGCCCACTGATTGATAAGCAGGCCCTCGTTGGCATAACGAAACCAGGATAGATAGGACAACCATTTCAGATAAACGGGCACCGAGCCCGAGTTGAGGAAGAAGCCACCAAAAAGCAAGAATGGTATTATGACCGGCGGGCCCACCGACAATGCCATCGATGTCGAAGAGCTGGCGCAGGATATCAAATAGCCAAACGAGGTGGACACATTGGCCACCAGTGTGACCAGCGCCAGGCAGTTGAAAAAGTGCAGCGCTCCCGCACGCAGGCCAATCATCGGGTACGCAATGGCCGTAAAGACAAGCGGCACGGTCAAAAAGAGCGGCAGCTCGGCTATGGTCTTGCCCAGAAAGTAGGTGTCGCAGCGGTAAAGGCGACTGCGCGCCTCCCGCATAAAAACAGGCAGCTCCGACGTAAAAACCTGCAGCAGAAGCAGAGAAAGAGCAAGTTGTAGTCGATTGGATTAGACGAGGACGAGTCCAGCGCCAGCTGCTGCACTCACATTGATGGTTGCAAACACATTCTGAAAGGTCATGTTGGTCAGGAAGAGAAATATGGCCCCGTTTATGTTCATCACGCCCACCTGCGTCAATTGCTGGCCCAGAAAGATGAGCCCAATGAGCACGGCAACCATCTGAAATGGATAATGCACAGATTAAAGGCTCAATTGGAGCTGGGCATGGAGGCCGACTCACCGTGGTCTGTATGAGTCGCACTTTGACCAGGAGGGGCTCCTTCAGCACGGATAGCCAGGAGCGCCAGAGCACGGCGCGGAACTGCATAAACCATGTGGCCTTGTAGGTATACCCGTTCTCGGGCTGCTCCAGCGGCTGCGTCTGCGCCTTGGCGGCCAGCAGCTGTTCCATATCCCGCGCCACCTTGCTAATGGCAAAGTTATCGCAAATCTTGGCAATGCGCTCGCGCGACTCCACCTCGCGACCTGGCACAATGGCCAGCACCTGCACATAAAAGTCGGCCGGATTGTAATTGGTCGGACACTGGGCGCCCACACTGCGGTGAAGAGAATGAAGCGAACGAAATTTGGAAATAGTTATCGATATCGAGCTGCGATCTTATCTGGAGTACATAAATTCCTGTTCACGGGAAAGTTGGACAACAGAGCGAAGCAATTAACAAATAATGTAGCTCACAATCGACACCGAACTTCGATTTTATATGGAGTATATACGTTCCTATTCAGCATCAAGAGTTGAGAAATTGAGTTCTCGGATGTATTAAACGATTTAAAAATCGATATCGATATCGATATCCGACGTATTGATCGAAAATATCGATAACAAATTTTAATTTCTTTTTTGAGATGATTCCAAAGATGCAGCTCATAAAATAGCACGGACTTCGAATCGGTAATTTCTTAATTTATAGCTGGTCTCGAGCTAGGTTCCACGTCCTACAGTGGGCTAGGCTCATCCATAGAGGACTCGGCACTTAGTATTTTCTGTATTGGAAGTCTTACGCCAGCTACTTACCATATAAGCGAATACTTACTAGGAGAAGAAGTCGACTGCCTCGCTGGGCGTGCCAAGGAAGGCGACGCGTCCCTCGGCGATGAGGAGTATCTTATCGAACAGCTCGAACAGCTCCGAGGAGGGCTGATGTATGGTCAATATGACGGTTTTGCCCTTCTGCGACAGCTTCTTTAGCACCTGGACAACGCTGTGCGCGGTAAAAGAGTCCAGACCGGAGGTCGGCTCATCGCAAATGAGCAGCGGCGGATCGGTGAGCGCCTCCGAGGCGAACGCCAGACGCTTTCGCTCCCCGCCCGACAGCCCCTTGACGCGCCCGGGCACACCAATAATCGTATGCTGGCACTTGCTCAGCGACAGCTCCTGGATGACTTGGTCGACACGTGCCACACGCTGGCGATAGGTTAGCTGGCGCGGCATGCGCACCATCGCCTGAAAGATGAGATGCTCGCGTGCCGTTAGAGAGCCAATAAACAGATCATCCTGCTGCACGTAGGCGCAGCGAGCCTGCATCTCCTTGGCATCCACCGGCTGGCCATTGAGCAGACGCACGCTCGACGGTGACACCTGCACGCCCTGCGGTGTCCTGAAGGCCAGGGCATTCAGCAGCGTGGTCTTGCCGGCCCCGGAGCTGCCCATCACAGCCAGCAGCTCGCCCGGATAGGCCACGCCACAGACTGTCGAATGGAATAACACGATTAGAGAGATTAGAGGCAATTGCCATTCGAATACCTAATACCATTCTTAAGCAGATGCTTGCGTGGCGCCGGAATATGTCGCTCGTTGCAGAAGAGTCCACGCGTGCGATTCACCAGCTGGCGCCAGCCGGAGCCCGGCTGATGCACTGCACCGAATATGTCCACATTGTGCCACGCATAGGTGAGCGTCTCTGGCAGCTGTGCATCCTCGGATCCGCTCAAGGTGCCATAGTTTTTGGCCTGGCCAAAGCTTTGGCTTATGCAGCTCTGCGCTGTGGGCGCCACGGCTGTGCCCGCCGCTGCCGCCTGCTCCCCCTGCTGTGCGAGATACAGTTGGTTAAAAAGGTTTACAAAACTTTTCAATTTCGCGCGAATGCCCAACACTGGCTGGGGGGTAGGGCTCGGGTCGCGTAAATCTTTTCAGCGTGCTAATCCGCGGCGCCAACTTACGACCTTTTCCAGCGTCAAACTGTTCAAGTCTCATAAAAATGCCCAAACATTCAACCAAAACCCAAGACACGACCATTGCGAATGTGCAAATTAGGACGCAGTCGGCGCAGCCGCTGTCCGGGTTTGGCCGCGCTTTCGACTTGGGGTCCATCCCGACACGCCATTTGGAAGGTGATGCGCCGAGTGGCAAGTGAAAGTGCGAAAGTTTTGTCTTCAAATGTTCTGGCCTTTCCCTTTCCCTTTTTTTTTATTTATTTTTCGAGTGCACCGAAACCATTTAAATGGTTCGCTGCTTGACTGATTGTTTCGAGTGTCTCAGTGTCAAGTAATTGAGCAAATTGAGCAGTTCGTAATTTATTTAGCATACATTGCGCATTTCTTTTGCCTACATTCGACATTTTTACGAGCACAGCAGCTAGCTCGGACACCAGCGGCGCACATTTACAAACTCAATTTGAACCCAGAATATTCCCAGACATAATTCTGGTAGTTTGCGAAAGTAATCGCGGCCCCTATACGATTGTTCCTTTTCTTACTTTATCAAGGCTTCTTACAAAAACGAACTCTTAGCCAGACTAGTTCCTGAGCAAATACAGCCTACTCGAAACCCACAAAGAACAACTACAAAACTTAGAGGTTGAACCCAGTTCCAAGCTTTGCATTCATCCTTTCATATCATAGTCATATCCGATAAATTATATTTTTTGCATAAGAAAAGCCGTGCTGCAATATTTTTAGTAGAAAAAGTTCTTATAAATTGTCTGACAAACGCAAGGGTTTGAACCAGCAGCCCGGTTCGCATGCACGCAGCATTCGTCACAATTTTGAGCTGTTGCCTGTTAAAATCAAAAATGCTTTATCCACTGAGCTTTAATTAAGTTGGAGAGTAGAAATGTAATTTTATAATTAAAAACTTTTGAATTTACAAACTTGAAAAAACGTTCAACCCTTGCCACATCCATCTCGTTGATAAGCTATATAGTATGTATGGTATATTTAGTATATATAGTCTATATAGTATATATTATATATATTGTATATATAGTATACAGTATATATTCCTCGAACTGCTTAAATTGAGCTTTTGTAAAGTAGCTCGAATAGACAAGTTCTCGAGAGTCCCAACATGTATTGAATCTCTAGGCAAAAGTGGACACATATGGCAACTTCACATAGATAAATAAATCAAAAAAATGTAATATATAATAATACATCGCACACACAACTTGATCAAATGAAGGCGATCAATATCAACGAGAGTTTCCCACTATCAAGGACTTTTTATCGGCCAAGTCTTAAGCTCTTTTAAATTGGTTCTTGAATCTTAGGACTTTTCTGGCTGCATATCATTAGGCAACAAAGTTGCCAGACTTTTTAATTTGTTTGCCTGCCATTCGCATATCATTAGCGGGCATTTGCGATGCTTAAATAATATGCCGTTATCTACTTAGTTAAGGCAGTTAGTTCGTCTAGCGACATCTGGCGGCCGAAAACCGTAACGCCAGCGGCGTTGCCAGGCAGTTAAAAAACGCAAAGTGAAGCAAAATAAAAGAATAAAAAAGAAAAGAAAAACAAGTACGAAAAATTAAATAAATATGAAATTGTGAAATACAAGCTGGGGGCCTAAGAGCTAAAGCTCTGGCGCACTCCAACAGCTCAGCTCGGCGCAGCAGACAGGCAACAGATAATACGGCAACACACACTTAAGAAACGCCAAGGAAGATGAAAACAACAACAACAACAACAATAACAACAACAACAACAACAAAGAACACAACACAGGCAAATAAATACAGGAAAAACTTTTTAATAACATTTTTCGGCCTCATTTGTTGTGAAAACAATTTTGCTTGGGCACAACACACACACACAAACACACGCACACACACACACTCTCTCACACACACACACACACACACACCGCAGCACATGCCACCCACTGCTGGCTGCCACATGTAACGGATATTAAATTTTTCGCGTCTACCTCGACGTCGCCGTCTCCAATTTCTCAAGCCAAATTGAAATGCAGCAGGCAAACGGCGGGCAGCAGCAACAGGAGCGGCAGAAGAAGCAGCAGTAGCAGGAGCAGCAGAAGAAGAAGAAGAAGCAACCGCCGCAGGAGCAGAAGAAGAAGCAGCTGCAGAGATCAACGGACGGGACTCGAACCAGCCAGATTATTAATAGCCAGCGCGACATTTTTTTTGCATGGAATGAATGTCCGATTCTTTAGGGCAACACCCACACACACACACCTCCAGCACACACGCTCGCTCGCTTTTGCTTAATTTTTGTGATTATTTATGCCACATTTTGATGATTGCGCCAGGTGAAACGCAAACGCTTTCCATATTGCGGCCATCAGCTTGACGCGCCGCCAATTAGCCCCGACCCACCCCCAAGTTCGCCCGTTATTTATGCCTGGTCGCAGGCTATGGAAACCCCACAAGCAACGCTGGACCAGCCGCCAGTGGAGGAGGGGCTGCTTGCCAAGGCACTGGAGGGGAAGACAACAACCGCAACGGACTTTGTGGGGGCGCAGCTTTGGTTTCACTCTCTTCTCTGGAAGCCCCACGCGTGGGTCAAACACCAAAGCAACAAAGTGCGAGGAGGGAGGAAGGGTGGTGGGTGCGATTGGGTAGAGCCGGACAAATCTTCAGGGCCGGGCAGATCATGTGGCTAAGCTCCATGTAACTATTGCCCCAATGGAATCGACTGAAACAACTCAAACCCAGAATTCGAATTTCATGTTTTCCATGAACCGAACCTAAAGAACAAACCCAAAAAAGTAGAAAACCCAAAAGTAGAAGCCAACCGAAACCCGAAACATAGATCATTTTTTCTTCCAATATCGTTGGGTTGCGAAAACTTTCGAGGCAGATCTGGCAGTAAAGCATAATTAACTTGGGCCCTATTTCATTTGATACCCTATAATGTTTCTGCAAAGGTAGGTGACAGGCAGAAGGAAGCATCTCCGACCCGATAAAGTGGATATATTCTTGATCAGCATCAATAGCCGAGTCGATCTAGCCATGTCCGTTTGTCTCCCGTCCGTCTGATCGTCGATCTCAGTACCTCTAATAGTTAGAGGCCCTTCTATTGCATGCTCAGAACGCGCTTGTTTTCGATAAACGATAACTCACCCCGCTTGACATCAATCGATAAAAGTCGAAAATCTTGTTCTTTGAACAAATCTCTTAGGTTTCAAGAGCTAGAGTCACCAAACTATACTGGCAATATTTTTAGTAGAATACGATTAACGAACGGAACTCAACCTAAATAATAGAATTTACGAAATAGGGGTTCCAGCAAAAGTAAGAACTCCTCTCAAATTGTAGAATATACAAAAAAAGTGGTTTGAGGAAAAACCAGAACTCCAGTCGAAATTGTAGATTTTATGTTAAAGAGGTTCCAGGAAGTTATTTAAA
This sequence comes from Drosophila novamexicana, assembly GCF_003285875.2. Lineage (NCBI taxonomy): Eukaryota > Metazoa > Arthropoda > Insecta > Diptera > Drosophilidae > Drosophila > Drosophila novamexicana. The sequence goes on along the minus strand of NW_020824862.1, from coordinate 128,291 downwards.
TTAAAGGAGAACTTCGTTAAAATATCTTGATATTTGTGAGATTTTGAGATTTTTGGTTTGTAATTGCTTTGACATTCAGTTAGTTTTGAGTAAACTATTCAACGAGCATATATTTGGTTAAGAGCAGTGCCCTCTAGACAATAACAAAGTACCAGAGGTTCTCTTGTAATAGCTACGAAATTCTACAGATACAGATTTATTCTGTTTGCATGGCTGGTCTCAAATCTTATAAGCCTGCGGAGTCAAGCACTAACACTCGAATAAACACAGACAGGTTAAGATAGCGACACTTGTCAGGTAACAGATACAGATACAAATACAGATGCAGATACAGATACAGATACAGCTGCTGATATAGATACGTTGAATGGACAGTCAAATAATGACCCAGATAAGAGCGGATTAGACAATATCAATAAAACATGACATAAAAAGCAACAATAAACATGAAGCGAAAAGAATGCGAACAGAATGAAGCCGAGACAATGACAACAAGAACGCGTTAACAAGCATACAACAAGATACAGATACACACATATTAAGATGCAAGATACAGATACATTCACACACAACACGGTCATATGCTACAGCTACGATTACTCCAACGAATTGTTATGTGACACTGACACACGCAGATACTTCCAAAACTAACTTGGATTTGAACCGGCCAGTGGTTCAGCTCATGATTCTAACAAATGCCTTCCTTTGAAGTCTGGTTTGTGAACCCGGTTTTTTGGGGCTTCTGGTGTGTTTTACATTCATAAATCATAACAATGCATGCAAACGGCCAAAATTAATTTGGATTTGAACCAGTCAGTGGTTCAGCTCTAGTTCGATCGAATGTTTTGCCTTTAAGCTTGGTTCGCTGTGAAGGGATCTTAAGGGCGACCCACTACGATAACAGTCCCGCCCGTATATAACTATACAAAGAAGGCGTTCCAAATTTTAACCCTATTCATCTTCCCCAACGGATGTTTGGCTAGATCTAAATCAATTATGAAGTCCCATACTGTACAGTTAGGTTAAGCTGAAAAAAGGGATTACATAAGATGTTGAAGAATTGTCATTCGTGTTCGTCCGTATTCTGAGTGTACATGAAAAATGCACATGATGAGTCAGGATATTAATCAGCGTTTGTTCAAAATTCAGACAAGTGGCAACGCCCGGCAATTGTTTATGCATGCGTATGCATATGTGTATGTAACACCCCTTTGTTACATATGGAAACAAAACCCGACACTGTTTCTTTTCTATGCCAGAGCAGCCAAGTTGCGACTATAGATGGTTCTATAGTTGTTATTATTCATGTTGCCTCTGGATCCAATTACTCGTATTGCAACATTTGGAATCACATAATGCGTGCCACTGTCCATGTGTGTGTGCGATCATTTCGATAGTCTGTGTCATAGCTAAGTCTTGCCCGATTTTGGCTGATGCAATGCGGTTGCGGTTAATATTGTGTGTAGGTGTGTGGTATGGAGGGGGTGGGGTGGTGTGTGGGGATGGGGGTGGACTTTATTGCGTTGGCTAAAACAACTTTGTGGCAGCGATTGGTTCTCACGCTGTTGTTGCCGCCGAGAAGCATGCAACGCTTTTGAGGTTGACTTACATTGTGCAACTGTTCGGCGGATGGATGCTTGCTGCCGCCGCGTATCAATAGCTCCTGATCCTCTTGGCCCATTTTGTCGCTTGGCTCATGCAACACGTACACACACACTCATACACGCACGCACACAAACAAAAACAAACAAAATCGCGTATTCACTTTGAGGAAGGCGCGTGATTTTCTTTTTTTTTGTTTTCTTTCTTTTTTTTTTATATATATTTTTTGCTTTTCGTTTCCTGTGTTACACACTTTGGTTCGTGACGAATGCGCGGACAAAACGCAACTGACGTTCAACGACGGCGCGACTGAGCGGCTAGCGGCTGGCGGCGACGGCGGCCATTGACGCTGGCGACGCCAGCGACGCGCTGCTTGCGGTGGCGATGAGTGAAATTTGATGAGGGCAAACAGATAAACAGCAGCACCAACAACAAGAACAGCAACAAATGCCTCGTCTATTTGCATGCTGATTAAAGAGAGGCGGCTCGCTGCTCAACTGTAGCTCAACTGCTGCCCAACGGTTCGTCTCCGTTTTCACACTCCGTCACCCCGCTCGCTTGGCATCTATCAGCCCATGCTGTTGGGTTTGCTTCTTTTTCTTTTGAAGCGTACTCACATCTTCTGCCGGCCAGCTATCGGTTGGTGTTGTTATCGATCACGATTTGCCACTGCTTTATTGAACAGTCAACTTATCGATAGCTATCGCATAAAGGGTTCAAATGCTTTAGCCGCTTTTGGCATGACTCGGCTAACGGCTTCATTTAATCAACTTTAAATGTGGTAGGTGGTATGTCTGTATGTATGCATGTGTGTGTACATATGTACGCATGTATGTATGCATGGTTGCACGTATGTATGTGTGCATATATGTTCTCCCATACCAAACACAAGCCAAATCTACTTTCTGCTGAGCTGCTATTTAAATGAAACTGGCACTTAAATTTAGGCCTCCTCCTCGATTCTCATAAAATCAAGTAGGCCAAGCTAATTTCATGCTTTTCTATGAGTGTTTTTTGTTTTTGTGAGTGATAAAGTTGTGTTGGGTGTGCATATAAAGGTATATACATATGTGCTTTTGTATGTATGTATGTACGTATGTGTATGTATGTATTCATGTATGCATATATGTATGTATGTACGTACATATGTATGTATGTATGTATGTATGTATGTATGTATGTATGACTGTATGTATGTATGTATGTTTGTATGTATGTATGTATGTATGTATGTATGTATGTGTGTATGTATGTATGCTTGTATGTGTGTATATATGTATGTATGAATGTATGTATTTTTTATGTACATATGTTTGCATATATGTAGTATATTATCTCTTATTACTTTACTTTCCACTGCGCTGCAATTTTAATAAAACGCCTTTAAAGTAAAGTCCTCCTCCTCGATTCTCATGAATTCAAGTAAGCCAAACAAGTTTTAATACTTTCACTAGAAGTGTTAGGTGATAAGTTGAGCTGCCAATCTAATAAAAGTAATATTTGTTCATAGTCGACCTTCATTCTCTCTCTCTCTCTCTCTCCTTCTCGCTCTTTCTCTCTTTATTTTATCCAGTTACTAACTCTTACTTCTTTTGTTCTTTCAGTGATGTTGCTATATGAAAATCTGGCGCCTGTGTGCATTTTTTTGGGGTAAGTATAAATTTACATAAATGTCTCTACATATATACTCATATATAACTCTGATCGAGATATACTTTGCATATATAAACGTTTACTTATTTAGTTGGAATGACTTCATGAAAAATCCGATTTCTCACCTCATTCCTGCCCCAGAAAATTGTTTGCTGGGTATGTGGTAGTCGAGTGTATTCTTTATGTGAGGTCTTCTTTTTAGATGTTCTTAAAATTGCTCGCTGGACTCGTTTGTGGGCGTTGTGCCATGCCCACAAGCGTCTCTGTCTCTCTCTCTGTGTGTGTGTTTGTAATTTTCTCCTTGTTGTTGTTGTGGCACCTTTAGGGCTTCTTTCTTTGATCGCTTTGAGCTAAACTCAAACTCGAAACGACTTTTACACAAAACTAACTCAAAGCTCATAAGTAGCGGCACTTGTGGCTGTTGTTGCACTCAATGTCGTCGTTGTCGTCGTTGTTGTTGTTGTTGTTGTTACTGCAGCTGCTTTAAAGTGTCACAAATTTGCAGCATGTGGCGCCGTTGCAAGTTGCAAGTTGCCGCTTTAGGGGCCAACACACAAAATCTCTCTAGAACTTTTGCTAAGCTCTGCTGCCAGTACCCAGCCCCAGTCGGATGCCATCATTTACTCACTCAAATGCTATAAACTTTTTACACTTAACAATTTATTGTCACTCTGCTGGCGTGGACGTCGACGTCGGCATCGGCGTCGACGTCAACGCAGGCTTTGGCGTTGGCGCCGGCGTCGTTGTTTGTGCTTTGCAACTTGCAGTGTAAAAGCAAAAAGTGTAAAGAAGTAACTCGAGCAAAAACGTTGAAAGTTTTCCTAACACGCTTTTACACTCTCTCCCACGCACACAAACACACACAGACACACACACACACACACACACATACAGGCAGGTAGAGCGGCCATTGACACTCCGAATCAAGTTGGGAGAGTTGTTTGCAGCTGAGTTTGTCCCCGCGCTGACGTTGACGCTGACATAACCCAAGTGCCCCGCTGCCCCGCGCCCGTCGCCTGCCCGCAGCGCGTTAGCCCATGCAAATTATTGACGCGGACAGCGGCTTCAATAAATCTGCGCGTGTATGTGTGTGTGTGTGGCAACTTTTGGTGTGCCTGCCTGCCTTGTGCTAACTTTATGCCAAGCGCCACGCTAATCAGACAGCTTTCTAGTTCATTGCATTGAACGAGCGCCGCCACGCCCACATGCCGAGCCTTCATCTGTAAGCGTGAGTACGCTCCTCCGCCCGCGCCCACCACCCACCGCCCCCGTCAAGCAGCCACTTAACTGGCTGTAATTGCCAAGTAAATCAGCGCTGCCACTTGCCTTGCCCGAAAAGTATGTTCCTCCCCCCGGTTGGGAATGGGAATTGGAGTCGGCTTTTGAGCCAGGTTTTGGGTGCCAGGAGTGCTGAGTGGGTTGCCGGGCGAAAGGCAGGGAAGGGGTGGGCTGCGTATGGCGCTTGGCTTGTGCTAAACTTTGAGAAGTTTTAAAGAGGAATGCTTCATGGGCTAGATTCATAGTTAGTTAGTCAGTTGCTGGGCCCAACTTGGTTAAGCAGCGGCGGTTGGGCGCTTGGACGATTGGTGTGCTCCAAAAGTTTTCAAAGCAAGGGGATCGGGTGTAAGTCGGCACACACACACACACAGGCACACAAATATTGAGTAGCTGCAAGGGAAGCAGTTGTCTCCATCTCCAAATAGATTGTTAAGCAGCTAAGTGGAAAATAAATTGAATTTAGTTTAAAGGTAGCTCAGAGATGTTTAGCATTTAATCAGAACTGTCTGAGGTCAGCTTAAGCTCCAAGAACTCTGCTAATTATATATTAAGTCGCAGCTAGATTTCAACCGGCGACCTCTCCCTACAAACAACACTTATAAGCCAGTGTTGTAGAGTGAAAGGCTCAATTGGATTGAAAACAATAAAAATATATTCCTCATTTCTTTTAAAAATATCTCCTAGATATATGTTAGCTATTGTTAACCCCTTCAATATATTTTTAAATTGGTTTTCTGGCGCTTTGCATCAGAATTGTTCGTCATATCAATTCGCTGATGAATTTGCCTTCAGTCTCATAAGTTCGAGCTGTTGTTTTCGCTTTGCTAAGGGGACCTTTTCGATTGCCTGTCGCGAGGGTGGCACAAAAAAAAAGGGTTGCCACACTGCCGACAAAGTCGAAGGGGTTGCAATAAAACCAAATGGCAGCGGCATATTTTTCTATTAAAGCGCATCAAGCGAATGCTCAACTGTGCGATAAGCCGGGCGAGGATATGTGCGTTAAGCGAGGGGAGGGGGGGGGGGGGGGGGGGGGGAGGTGTGGAGAATCGCCTAAGAATTTGCCGCTTACAGCACGCGCGCGTCTCATAAAACCGTATCAAAACATCCGCTGGGAGTCATAAAAATTTTGCACTTTGCCCGCAGCTGCAGCGGGCGGCCGAGACCGAGGCAACTTTTGTCTTGCAGAAGACGCGGCGTATGTGTAATCTAATAAAATTTGCTGTTTATGTGGCAACAGGCCCGCTGCCAGCTATGCCTGGGCATGCCCGCCTAGCTGGCCGTAACTAGCTTCCAAGTGGCTTCCGCCTTCGACAATCGCGCAACAGTTGCCCTGCTTTATGGCCGCCCTGTTGGCCGCATTGTGGCAGCTAGCCGTGCCACGCCCCGAGCAGTCAAGCTAACTGCAACTTATGAATCCAGCGTCATAAGATGCGAATCTCTCTGTATGTGTGTGTGTGTGTGTGTGTGCCTGGGAGCCATAAAGCTGGATAGTTCACCTCGGCAAGACTTCAGGTTTTTGCTTTAGAAATCAGCGCAACAAATTCCACAAAACATGGCTCAAGTCTTAGTTTAACTTAGAAATAGTTTTAGAGGAGTTCAAAAATTTTAATTTCACGAGTCCTTGACTAGCAAATACCCTGTAAAAGTGGCTATAAAGACTCCTGCGACCTAACAACTAGGCAAATTATCTGAAAATTTAAATTAATCTAGAGAACAGAACCTTATCGCGGCTGCAAGGCAACATCTACAAGCCCCGCCTGAACTCCTGAATGAGGGCTTAAAATAAAAATAAGCTAAGCTCTAATTAACCTGCTTTAGTCTATTTTACTCTGTTTAACAGGCAGAAGGAAGCATCATAGAGTATATATATTCGTGATCAGCATCGATAGCCGAGTCGATCTAGTCATGTCCGTCCGTCTGTCTGTCTGTCCGTATGTGTGAACGCGTCGATCTTAGAGCCTATAAGAGCTAGACTTGAACGTAGGTCCTCCTAAAGCCCATGCAGACCGATAATCGATAACTGGCCCGTTTCCAAGCAATTGATACAAATCGAAGTATCTCACATAATACCGACTAATACTCTATATAATATCCGACCAATAATCATTCTCATCTTAGCTATATGATATAGTGAACCGATCAGTAGGGTTCTTGCAACCAAGAGGTGGCATGATGCACATGGCCTTATCAACTTAGCTGTTAATATGATATATACTATATATTAATATAAACATCAATTATTTGGTTATGCAGAAGTCCTTTCTTCTGCAAGCGCATTAAAATAAAAATTAATTAAAATGCTTGAATTAAAATAATTGAAAATGGAGAAATTATATCTCTACATGGGGCATGAGCGTACATATTGAAGGTTGTGAGAGATTTGTGCGCGGCAGCAGCTGAAAGCGATTAAAAATGGATTTAATATATCTGAATGGACTCTGACGTGTCACAAGACATAAGCCAACAAACAACACAAAGCTGTCACAACTCCCCCTTAACTTTCTCTGAACTCTCTTTCTCTTGCGCCCTCTGTGTGTGTGTGTGCTCTAATTGGGGCTGGGAATAAAATAATTAAATTGCATTAAAAAATAAGTAAATATGCATATGAAAGGCGAGTTTTAGCTGTGAGCCGCGAGGCGACAATGAAAATGCGCGGCTAATTAGCAAACTGACAGCGTGCACACAAAGCTGTACAGAGAGAAAGAGGGAGAGAGAGAGAGAGATAGAGAAGCAACAACAGCTACCGAGTCAGAGACAGAGACAGTGAGAGTGAGAGTGAGGGCGGGGGAAGCTGGCTAGAGTGTGGGTGTAATATAAAGCATACGCACCGTTGGACAATCCAATGAATTATGCAAAATAGCTAACGACACGAAGCTAAATGCTGTGGAAGGTTGGGTTGGGTTAGGGGGGGGGGGAGAGGTTTGGGGGAAAACACCAAAGGACCTGTGACACTGCGCGCTGCTTTTGTTATTAGATTTTTTAACATTTGACAAAGCCAAGAGTCGCCCAACCCACCACCCAGCCACATATGCGGGCCCGAGCAGCCAACCTGTCTGTTGGGCGAGTTAGAGATCGGGAAGGGGCGGAATCTAAAGCCAGCCCTTGCCGCAGCTACTAATATGCCAGCTAATTTGTTATTCATGTGATTTAAACGCGTCAAAGAAGATTAATGACTAAAGCAAACTAAACCAGACGACCTAAAGGAAAATACAACAATAAAAAAAAAACAGCAGAAAAATGTGACGGCAAATGAGAAGCGGCACAAGCCAAGGCGCTGGCCCAGGCCAAGGGACAATTCAATAAAGACCCAACAGCAGATAACCAAACCGAGCACCAGGTCCCGAGTCAAGGTGGTTCTGGTCCAGGCCAAAAAAAAAGCAAAAGGAGCCCAGAACAAAGGCGAAAAAGTCACGAGCCAGCGACTACAAAGCCAGGGCAGCCGTAATTGATGGGCTGGGGCGGGGAGTGGTGCGGAGGGCAAAAGAGAGGGGTCGAAGCGGTGCCCTGTTTTGCATTTGTTGTGTGTGGTGTGTCATTTCAATATGCTAGACGGAAACAGATGAGAAAAAGATAGAGGGAGCGAGAGAGAGTGAGAGAGTGGGAAAAAGCATAGAGGAAGACAGAGAGAAGGAGAAAGAGACAGAGAGAGAGAGAGAGAGAGTGATTCCGAGAGTGAGACAGAGAGAGGAAAGATAAAGATAAAGAGAGAGAGAGAGACAGAGAGAGAGAGAGGGAGAGTTATTCAGAGAGTGAGACAGAGAGAGAGAGAGAGAGAGATCAGGAGAGGAGTAGAGAGAAAGAATGAGTCAGAGAGGAATAGAGCGAAAGAATGAGAGAGTGAAAGGAGGGGCTGAGGCTTATTTGGACTATGCAAAACGAATCTGTTGGTCACGCTGGGTTTTATCTATGCCCAAGATAAAAGATATGATCCCTTTAACAAGCTGCCAAATCCTTTACAAGTATTTTGTACACCCAAGGGAAATATGGAAAAGGCATGACGCAAAGAGTTCAATAAAAACTCTGGATTATCTTAGAAATATGACTCCATTCGATTTGTATACACTAAGAATTAGATACTGGCAGCAAGCTTCAGTTGTTATTATCGTTCGTTTAGGGAATTTTAAATTGAGTTTTGCTTGGCTTGTTTATTAACATGACAATGTGTACTAAAGACGTATGGAAAGACAACAAGAGAGAGCGCGCACAAAATGCAACCCTGTTGGGCGATGTATGTGTTTTATAGCCGTTAGCTTTTGTCCGCCTACAAATTGCTTACTGCTGGGCAACCGAGCAGCTCGCAGCTCGCAGCTCGCTTTGATGCGGTTGGGCGGCAAAGTTGTGAGTTGCTCCGCCGCAAATTAAAGTGTGCAAATGAAAAGTTGTAGTAAAATATATGTATATAGTGTACACAGTGTGCGTGTGTGTGTGTGTGTTTGTGTGTGTGTTTGTGTGTGTGTTTGTGTGTGTGTTTGGAAGGGGGGGGGGGGGGGTGGGGGCTGCGGATGCCTATGCCGTTGTTCTCACCGTCACGTTGCGTTGCCGTTGAAAAATAGCCTTTCAGCGGCAACTTTCCAATAAGAAAATGGCCAGGACTCTGTGCGGTTTGTGTGGAGCAACAGTTCAGAAATTGCAGCCTGCATTGAAGCTAAGCAAAACATTCTTGAAAAGCCGCTACCTGCCCCTTCCCCACCCGTCCGCAACGCAGCGTCTCTTCCCTCCACTCGTCCCGCAACAGGGCTGCTTGAGAAAATGTGCGGTTTTTGTGGTTTACTTGAGAAATCTAATTAAACGAATAACAAGACCAGCAGACAGCAGTCAGCACTCAGGCAGTCAGGCGGCATACAGCAGGACAATGCACACCCGCAGTCCGCACTCTCAGCCCCCGTCCAGAGTCCACATAACTCCCGCACCCTATCACTCTTAACCAAAGGCAATGTCGAAAGTCAACCGGACTGACGGAATGCTAAAAGGGTGTATGTACATTGCAAAAATTGCAGGCGCCGCCAGGCTCCCAGGCGCATTCCTCGATAACAGCTTATAATATAAATATTAACAAGTTTCTCTTGAAATTCTTGGTTACAAAGATGATCACAAAAATACTCAGCCCCAGCGGTGCTCACCTATTTATAGCAGCTGCTAAGACCGCATGTACATCTTCTATGATTTTCTGCATATAGAGCTTCCTCAGAAGAGAGCTAAAAAGCACGCTACCTACATTGCGCTCATGTCATGCAGATATTCCTGCAAGGTCTTCGAGCATGTCATATGCGGTCGTCAGGACATTCCTTTGAACATGTTGTCCAGTAAGGTGGATATATAAGATTCCGTCTGACTGAATAGCTTAGTATTTAACCAAGTTTAAATTAAGTTAGCATTTTTATTATAATTCCCAAACAGTTATAGCAGCAATTGAGCCTTATTTTCTACGTGATATTCACTGTTGATTCGATTCACACATAAATGTGTTTAAGAATGAAAAGTTCTCTTCCTCTTAGAAATAAAACTACTCATCAAGAGCAGTAATTTGGTCATCTGGCAACTCCATTTGCAATGTTCAAGCAAATCCAATTTGGCTAAAGCATTGTTGCACGTACTTCTAGTGATACTCGCTCTCTTTCTCCCCTTCTTTCCCTCTCTCTCTCTCTCTCTCTTCAGTTGAGACATATATCATTTGCGCCAACTGCCACAGTCAAGAGCTCAAGCTCGGGCGAGCGGGCGACTCTGGAAGTTGAGGGCAACATGCGACACTCGTTAAGCTACAGTTTGCAGCGCACGACTGCTAGGTGTCGCTTTATGGCATAGTAGTTCGACTTCGGCCTGACTCCTGGAATTTCAATTTCATTTTCATTTCAGGGTGACGGGGTGGGCGGCAGCTGTAAAAATGAAAATGGCGCAACAAAAACGCGAAATGAAGAATGACAACATCAAATTAGCTTCATAAAAATGTCGCTTCGTTCAGCTTGTGTGTGTGTGTGTGCGTGCGTGGGTGTGTATGTGTGGGTGTGAAACAAAACAGTTTATAAAAATGTGAGTACAAAATATTTTTATGATAAATGAGTGTAAACGAGCACGTGAAGCAACAGTCAGCGGCCATAGACATAAACGTGCTGCTGGCAACCGCATACGCACATGTCAAATCACACACACACACAAACACAGAAGCGCACACACGCACACACGAAGACATGTGTCTGCCAGCAATTTTGGCGTCGACGTAAACATTGACGCCATTTCCGGGCGCCGCAACCGAGACACGAACCAACATTGCCAGCAGCCAGAGCAGCAGCAGCAGCAGCAACAGTTGTCCTTTGTCCTTGCCAACATCGTGGCGGCATATGTCAAATGCGCACACACACAGGCACAACCACCCTCAGACACACACACACACAGATCCGTACAAACAGTAAACAGGAGTTTGAAATTTGATTTTAGTTGTACTCAAAACATTTCAATAATTAATTATAATCAAAAAACTAAATGAAATGTGCTTTGAGAATCGCATTTGATGGCTCAAGAGGCAGATTGCTGGCAGGCTGATTGGGTTATTGAGTTGTCCTTTTTGGCTGCCAACACAATGCTAACCATATCCACTTAAACGAAGCGCTAGCAAGGCGCTTAAGAAGCCAAAGCAGCAACTAAGCTGCCCGCCTGCCTGGCAATGGGGCGTGGCATGGCGTGTCAGGAGCGCGACATTTGCTATTGGCTTGGGCGTTGTTCAGTCGCGCACTTGTGCATCTCATTTTTCTAAGGGAATGCCACACACACGCACAAGGACAGCCGCAGCACAGTAAGGTTTATAAAAAGGACTTCCTCTTAGACGACGCTTTTAGCTAAATTGCGACAAAAGTGAGCAGCGGATGCGAAGCGAGCAGACAGAGAGCGGCTTCTGTGCTGGCGGGGCATCTGACATGTCAGCGACTAAAATAATAAAAGAACGTCAAAAGAAGCATGCACATAAATAAACTGCCCCACTTCCCCCTGTGTGTATGTGTGTGTGTGTGATTAGGATAAATGTGCACGCGTCTAAATTGATGTGGCCTCCTTTTGTGTGCCTGCCTGTGTGCAGAGGAATAGGCTGAAGCCAAACCGGAAGCGGATATGCGCTGCAATTGTCATACGCCGTTGGCTTTTAGCTGCCGCCAAAAATGAGACACAGAGTGAGACAGAGGGAGAGTGCGGGTGAGAGGGGGAGCAATAGCGGGAGCGAGAAATATGCCAAGTGCGCGCGAGTTGGGCATCTTCATAAAGCGTGTCCTTTGGCTGTGTGTTTGTCGTGTGCGTCGTTTACTTGTACATTTTTATTATTATATTTTCTTCCTCTTTTATTTCTCCTACACACACACACACACACACACACACACACACGCACGCACACGCACATGCACAGCATACGTCGCATCTGATGTTTGTCTAATTTGGCGCTACGTTATTATTAAGTGGCCTCGCACTCGATGTGACACAAAGTGTGGCACACACGAGTCTGAAATGTGGCATTTACTGGCTGAGAACCTGTCTCATATGATATTTCAATGAACCCACATAGGTACATGTATATATCTGTGTATATATATATGTATGTATGTGCGTGTGCATCTGTGTGTAAGTAGGTTAAGATATACTCACTTAATTGTATTAGATTGCATTCAAAGGGAACTTCAATCGAAATATGAATTCAAGGCTAAAGCACAGTTATTTGGGAAATTTGATTTAGTTGAAGGCCTCAAGAGGCAACAAAAATTTACGAATTTTCTTGGAAAGTCTATAAAATAGTTATTAATTTAATAAATAACTGTCTTATGATTTTATTATTTATTAATTATTATTGTATGTATATTATATATGTTTATTTATTATTATTATTGCTTGTATTATTAATATTACAATAGTTATTAATATTGCTTTTATACCCTGAAGACATTAAAAATGGGTAAAAAGGGGTATATTGTATTTGTGCAGATGTGCCCACGCAGTCCGATCATCGATAACTTGCCCCTTTTCCAAGCAAACGATGCAAATCGATATCGAAATCCTGTTTTTTTAATTTTCTTTCTCTTAGGTTTTAAGAGCTAGAGTCAGCGTATTCGAGTTTAAGTTTAAAGAATAGTATATATATTAAGTATATTTCATATTATAGCATATACATAGTTACAGTCCATATTTACTGGCCCTCTTCTGCCCTCAAATAACTATGGCTAATATGGTCCATATCCTTGCTTGGATAATGGGTCACTTAGCTAGCTCTAAGTATATTCATATATTGGACTGAAAAGCAGCTCGAGCTTATAATAGGGGAACAATAATATGTGCTCGACTAGCCTTCAGGCATTTAAGGAATTAAATTTGAGTTATTTTGAGCTAGGCCCAAGATGAAATTTACTGATATTTGTAATAAATATTATACAACATTGAAGTTATTCACTCAGCAAATCAATTATGGAGGCGCCTCCACTGGCAGTGGGTGCATGCAATGATTGAATGCCACATTTTGGATATGTGCCGTTTGGGTTTTTGGGGCCAGTCTCAGTTTCCAGTTGCCTGCCACGTCCGCTGCCAGCTCCTTGTATGACAAAGCAGCTGAATATTTCCGTCTGTTTACAGTTAATTGCGGCTCAGCCGCAGTTAATCGCATGTTACGCATGCACAATGCCTGACAGAGTGTGGGCGTGATTGTGGGCGTGGGGTGTCGGGTGTGGGGTGTGGGGTTGGCAGTGCTGCTTGCCACTTGCCATTTACTCCTTGGAGGCATATCAGTTACAGACAGGCAGCCGTTGCTCTGTCACGCCGTTTGTCTGTTTGCGGTTTCAATTGTCACTTGATGTGTTGTGATTATCATATGTGCATATGTGTGTGTGCGACCACGCCCACTTTGCCCACTTTGCTCGCTTTGATGCGGTAATTTGTGTAAATGCGCTTGTCAAATGCGCCAGATTATATTTGCTCATGTTTGACAGACATTTGATGGCAGGCGATCTGCGACTAGCTTCCTGCTATTCCAAGCCAGCCGTATTGCGTATACGCCGCTTGGGCCAAGCGCTGGCCAATTACAATAACTTGCTTTAATGTGTTCAATTTGTGCGCTCACCTGCTGCCAGTTGGCAAAAAAGCAGTTAAAACAACAACAACAACAAGAGGATGAGGAAGAGAAGTGTGTGTTTAGAAAGTTTTTCGACAAAAGTCAAACGAGCTTTAGAGCTCACCGGGCGGCAGGTGTGTTCGATGCTCGACAACGACAACTTTAACACTTGCCACACCGCTTGCTCCAACACCAACCTTCCTTCCCCCCCACACACACACACACACTTCACACCAGCCGACAAGCGACGTTGCGTAAAAATTTATAGCGTTTCTAAGTAATTGGGAGTTCTTGTTTTTTTCTCGCCGTCTTTTTTGTGTCAATTGAACTGTTGCTGTGTTGCGGTCGGGTCAGCAGAGTTTAAGCTTAAAGCTGGCTGCGCAATTGGCCAGCCGGCTGTAATTTAAGCGCCGCACTGGGCGTAGACAGTGCACAGTGCACTGTGTGGCACGCCCAGCGCACTAGCATGTGCATATTTGAATAGCAACATGCCTCATATTCAACTAATTAGGCGAGTTTCGCAAATACATTTTCATTATTGTAATTTTACACTCCAGAGCAGTAGGAGAAACAAAAAAACTGCGCCAAGGAACAAGCGCAAAAAAGTAGGCAACGCGCAGGCAAACTTCATGCATAGCCCCTGCCCCTGCCCCAAGTCGCACGCTACACCCTGCATTAGTTAGGGGTGGCGCGTTGCAGCGGGCACTGACACATGTAGGCCGAGGCATTTGCATATGCATACGGAATATCTGGAGGTAAAATGCAAAAGCTACCACAGCAGCAAAAGCAGCAAGGGCGAGCTTGTCGTGCGCAGACAGGAGCAGACGTGTGAAATGCGAACAGGGAGGATGAGGCTCGGCTGTGGCTATATCTGCTGGTTGGGCATTTAAAAAAAAGTGACTGCATCGTAACCCTATCAAAATTGAACGAACACGTCAAAATTCGAAATATTAAAGAAACCTAACAAAAAAAAGAAAAATAATTGCATGCAAGCGCTTTAAATTGAAGCCAGAAAAAGTGTTTGTTGAACAAACTGAAAAAGCTAAGCAAATTGAATCAATTGAAGCTTGCTGGAGTGCTGGTAGGTTTATATTAAAGCGTGGCTGCAAATCAAGAAAGAACTGTCTGTAGTTCAGCTCACGAGCCAGCTCGCTGCCTTTGATTCGGCTCTTTAAGCAGGTTTTACAAATCGTTGAGCCGAGGCTTAAAAAATTCCAATAAAAATACTCCGTTTTCAGTTTTATTATTTACAATATTATTCGCAAAGTCGTACATTTTTTTATATAAGCAACTTTGAGCTATACTCAAGACACGTTCAAAAGCTACGTGCTATACACTAAACTAATGTAGATCTAATGCTCATCAAATGCCTATTGCTCCCAAACTATCTTCTGAAGGCTGACTGATATGTAATTCGTAATAGACCGATACACAATACATTAACTCAGATTTCATTATAGGGATCATTCACGCTTATTAAGTTAGCCGCTTAAGAGCTGACTGCTATGATCGCGGAAAACAACTTATTTACTGCGATTCCATTGAAATGATCAGTTGGCGCGCTCTTCTTCTTATTTGCTGCTCACAAATCGCTTTTTTATTGGGTTAGCCATTCAAAAGCTGACTTCGCTTAGTCTCATTGTGTGAGCCATTTAAGTGCTGACTGCTATAAACGCATAATTCATTGAGACTCCATTGCAACGATCATTTGGTGCGTACTGCTGCTGCCTTCTTGCTGCTGTCTTCTCAATCGCTCTCATTGATTGCGCCGCTTGAAAGCTGGCTGCTATGAACTAAATGAAGAGAGGCCTCGACAATCAATTGACAGATATCATTAGAATGATCATTAGGCGCGTTCTACTTCTTAAATGCTGCTGTCTTCTCACTCGAAAATGTTGTCTATGGTCGGACTAGTTGAGCAATGGCTTCAACCCCAGTTGAATCTTTCTCTCTCTTTGTTTGTCTATCCATCCACTTATTTAATATTGCTGTGTCGCAGTTTCTCGCCATTTCTCTTATTCTCTCTCTCCTTAAGCCTAAGCTCAAAACCATTAACACTTGTTTCTGTCATTTTACATGAAAAGCGGAAGCGCTTTTGTTTCTGTGCAACAAACAAGTTTCTTTGGGCCCAGAGTCAGTCGCTGCCACTGCCACTGCCGCTGCCCCTGGCCTAGTCAAGCTACAGCCCGGGCCCAAACCCAACTACCAAAACGCCCACTCACCTAGAAACGCGAACGTTGTCAGGGAGAGTGGAGGGGGGGGGGGGGGGGGGTGGTGGTTGGTTTTGTGGCGTATGCAGGACTTTTATTTTTTGACATGGGTATCCGTATCCTAGATTCATTTGTAGCTTTGCCTGTTTGCAGCAGCAGGCGCTCGTTTATTTGCTTGTTTTTCACTTAGACGGACCACCCTGCTCATCAGCCCGCACCGTGCCCCTCGTATCCTGCCCGATTCAAAAAAAAAAAAGAAGAAGCCGCCAGCAGTGTTAAATACTTGTACTATGTACATTATAACTCGAGCGGCTGGCATGTCAGGCAGCTGGATGAGGGTGCCGCTTGCATGTTGGACAGAAAACTTTTCCATTCTCTGTGCGGCAACGTCAACGTCAAGGCGTGGCTGTTGCCTACTTTTCAGCCCACGGGCATAACTTTGCCATTTAAAGGTGTTCACATTGCTGGCTTTGCATACGAGTGTTACACATGGCGACCAGACGGCGTGAAATGGATAATCTTTTATTTTTTCCAGACAGTTACGGCTACGAATTCAATTTTAAATAATGTTAAATGGTATTTTTTTACATATTTTCTTTGACATTATATTAAGATTTAATATCGCAAATTGAATTTTAAATAATGTTGAATGGTATTTTTTTTAATATTTCATTAAGATTTAATATCATTTCTTAAGGCAGGCACTCGCTGAGAAACTCTCTGGACTTTTTGCAAGCTGGTGAATATTTAGATTTTTTCTGTTTCGGGTGCCGGTTGCTCTTGGCTTTTTATTTTACCTTATCCATACTCTCTCTCTCTCTCTCTCTCTCTCTCTCTCTCTCTCTAGCTCATTCCATTTCTCTCTTTTCCTTTTACTCTTTTTAGCTTAAAAAAAGAAGTTACCAGCTTTTGTGTTTACTTTTATGAACCTCAAATATTCCTCCTTCGCTCTCGCTTGCACTTTCCCTCTCTCTCTGTCTCTCTCTCTCTGTTATTATATATCTTCTCTCTCTCACTCTCTTCCTCTCTCTCTCTCTCTCTCTCTCTCTCTCTCTCTCTCTCTCTCTCTCTCTCTCTCTCCTGCTTTTTGTACCTTTCAAACGTCTTAGTTCGCATAAATATGCTCATCTCTGGCACTGACGCGTTTATGCGTGAACTCTGTGATGCTTTATCATGCATACATGAACTGCCACGCCCCCCTTAATAAAAAATGAATGAGCATTCATGTGGTACGTGATTCAATGAGACTAACTGCATTGGCATCCACACAGTCTGAATCCTTTCGCTGCCAGTGTTCTATAGGTGTTTCGCAAGTTTCTTCAACAAAATTAATTTATAAATTTATCATAAAGTCGAGACCAAAAATCCAATGCACGCGCACAAATCGTTACACACACAAACGCATATGTATATATGTATATGAAGAATGAATCGAAGACATCGAAGAATTTTACGTTGGGCAAAGTCATCGACGCTGACGATGCTGGACGAGTATAATATGAGGATGAGGATGTGGATGAGGTTGAGGATGAAGCTGAGGATCTGGATGAGCATGTGGATGATGATGACTGCGCTTGCATAAACGAGTTTGCCTTCAAGTGTGTGAGGATGTATATATATATATATATATGTGTGTGTGTGTTTCTTTGGCAGTTTCGAATCAATGCGTGAGCCGCATTTTCAATGGGCTCGTCCAACCGCATCCTCCACACTCACCTTGTGCTCATCGAGCCACACATTTAAGTTATTTATGCAGACTCGCACATACAAAGCATGCAAAGATTCCAGCAATAGGAACAGGAGCAAGAGCAGCAGCTCGACTGGGCGCCCAGCCAGCGGCAGAGATGGGAGCTGGTAGTCTCATCTAGAGCATCTGCCCCCGGGCTGCATACAATTAGCTGCAACTGTAATTAAAGCAATTGTACCATAAATCTTTAGCCAATTTAATGGCAAACGCTTCGCTCACACCAGATGGTCTGCGGCCCACCCGAGGCGTATGTGCCAAGTAATTGTTGCCAAAAAAGAGACAAAAAAAAAAACAAAATAAAATAAAACCAAATTAATATAAATTTAATAGTTGGCTGGCATTTATGGCCCACACAGGAAGGAGCAGGAAAAGCGAAAGACTCGGGTGGTTAAGAAAAGTCATTAAATGCAATCACAAACGCCCGGAAAAAATGATGCGTCGTGTAATACCCTGGATTCCATGCAAGGTCTGCAAGTCGGTATTGAATCGAACCGTTTTGTACCCGAGATTCCAAATTTTAACATGCCTTGAGCCAAACCCCAAGCCGAGCTAGTTGAACCAACAACAATCGCACCTAAAGCAAGAACTTTTGTTTTTTGGGCCTTACCAGATTTCAGGTGTGGAAAAAGATTCACGAAGCGAACCTTAAGCTAAGGCATTTGGTTTGAACCGTAAACCAATTCTGATGTGATAGTTCATTGTTTTCAAAACCATCGGATAGTTTTAGGTTTTAGTCCAGTCTATCGCACATGTCTTCATTACGTTGCTAAATTGAGGTAAAACATCTGAAAATAAGATTAAGAAAATAGGAAATAGGTACTTCTTCTTTAATTTGATTTCAATATAGAAAACTTCCGTAAAGTTGTTAATATATATTAATATTTAAACATTTTGTTTAAGCAAGCATTTAAATGTGTTGAGCCCAGATCTGCCTGCGAATATGCCCCATGCAGTTGGGAAAATATATATAAAAGATTAAAAATGAAATCCATTTAGTCGGTACTCTTGAAGCGGCCACACTTGGCCGCCATTCAAAAGCAATTGAAATTCCAAATTAATAACCGCAGCCAGCCGACTGAAGCTGGCGAGGCAGCAGGCCAAGAGCCAAGAGCCAAGCGCCGGCACGGAGTGGGCCTGGAGAAAACAATCAGCAGGCACACACATAAGGAGAGCAGCATATGTCTAAAGTGTCTATTATAGACTGTTTGATACTGTGCCAACATCGGGGCCAGCTTCGAGTGATAGAAATGTCGGGAGCGAAGCCCAAGACCAGCGGCAAGTCCAAGTCCAAGCTGAAACGTAGTTCGCCACGTTTGTATGACACAAGTGACTTGCCATCGTTTATGCAGCCGCAGAAGCTGTCATGGAATGTGACGAAAGAGCAGCGCCTACATCGTCCCAAGTCCGAGATTGTGCGGGAGCTGCGACGATTGCGCTCCCTGCCAGTGCGCTCCGACGATGATGAGGAGGAGCAGGATCCGACCGCAGCAGCAGCGGCAGCAACTGAGCCCATACGCACGCTGGAGCAGCTGGATGCACTGCGTCTGACGCGCCATCGCATCGAGCAGCTGCTGCACAGCACCACATTCGAGCAGGCTGTGCGCAGCTGCTTTGTGCGGCTGAACATTAACGCGATCAATGTGCTGCCTGAGTATCGCATTGCCGAGATTATGGACATCACGGAACTGCCGGAGGGCTACTATGTGGGTAAAACGCCCACCAATATTGCGCTTCAGCTGCGCTACGAGGACCTCGTGATGAAGCACGAGCTCAACGACATCTCCAACATGGCGTTCACGCGCGAGGAGTTCGATTTCTGGCACGATAATTGCATCTGCCAGGGCTTCGAATGGCCAACCACGGAACTCATCTCACAGAAGAAGATCGAGCTTTACAATGCGCTCAACAGCGAGGGCAAAATAACATCCTTGCTGAAGCACAACGGGCTGCTGCCACTCGCGATGCCGATGCGTCCAGTGCCCAAAGGCGGGCTGCTGGAGCGTCTGGGCGGTGTCTATCCATGGAAATTGCAGCGTCCGCCGCCGCCTCCGCCACCGCCACCACCAGCAACACCAAATCCTGAGCTGGAAGCTGCAGCTGGCAGCGAGGGATCTGGCGAACCGACAAGGCCCGAGCCCGGCTCGGAGGAGCTGGAGGCACGGCGCTCAGAGCCAATGATACCCAGCGCTTAGCCTCCTGGGCGAATCGACTGAAATTCCTGTTTGCGCATCTAAATTCGGAAATAAGTATATTGTTTTAGTTTTGGTTGGACAAATTTATTGAGTTGCAGCTGTAGAATTCAAAAATAAAAATCTTACAAAATCAGATCAATTGAAGAGGGAATATACATAAAGCTATTCCGACTGATTGATTGACTGACTGATGGATGCCCAATTTACCACAAGAAAGCCGAATTTTTTACACGCACGTATGCGTGTTTTAGGACACTTCCACTCTTACATGTGAAAAATTGGGGGAAAACGTTTAATGAATATTTTTTGACTACCATTTGATGAGCTTCAAACATTTTCAAAGAGCTTTGTATCAATGCGCTCAAGACGTGTTTCCACTCTTTTGGGTGAAAAATGCAGATGCAAATTTGAACGAGGGAAAGTTCAAGTTTCGTTCAACACGTTTTGAAAATATATTAAATTAAAACTAAGTAAAATATTCACCAGAGTGCGCGGGCAACTCTCAAAAAATAAATAAATAAAATATTATTCGAAACGTCATTCACTGACTGCGGCAAATCCACTTCGGTGAATACAAATGACGGCTCAAGGTGAAACGGCCTGGGAAAAGCAATGAATTTGAAAAGGAAATTAGCCCGGCACAGATGTTAAGTATTTTCCTACCTAGTTTCGTAAACGCACAATATTTTGAAGCAATCATAGAAGTCGGCGAACAGACACACTTTTCGTAGCACGCAGTTCTGTATAATTTCTCAGTTCAGTTCGATTGTAGCTCTAACAAGCAACGTGCTTATAAATTTATATATATTTTTATACTTTTTCCAAAAATCAAAGTTAAACTTTTGGAAAACCATAGAGATTATTCTTACACATTTTTATACATATATATATATACACATTACATATATATATGTTTTGGATTTCTGAGTTCAGTAAGTGCTTCAAGCAGTTTCAACTGGCTTGCATACGAGTTTTTTTTCATTGTCATTTGAGTTTGGTTAAAGACAATAATTAGTCACGTAAAGGGAAGTTGCTGGTTCGAAGCGTGAACTAGAGCCAATCGATATGGCGGATGAGGAGAATCGCACGCAAGTGGTACGCCTATTGGGCGACATGATGAATGCCCACTCGGACGTGGTGCGGCAATCCACCGAGGAGCTGACTAACCTATACACAGATCCAGACAGCACGGTTCAGGTGTGTATGGTGCTAGGCAATGTTGGCAAGCTGCCGGCAATGCGCAAATGTGCCGGACATATACTCAAGAATCGGCTGGGCCAGCCGGACGTCTGGAAGAACTTGCTGCCCAACCAGCAGAAGGAGGCCCAGGATGTGCTACTCGGGGC
Organism: Drosophila novamexicana; assembly: GCF_003285875.2. Taxonomy (NCBI): domain Eukaryota; kingdom Metazoa; phylum Arthropoda; class Insecta; order Diptera; family Drosophilidae; genus Drosophila; species Drosophila novamexicana. The sequence goes on along the minus strand of NW_020824862.1, from coordinate 107,190 downwards.
GTTTAAGAGTTTGACCATGAACGATGATGAAAACCTGCAGCTGACGGTTGTGCGTAATGTTGGGCTCGTAATGGGCCTGCTGCTGGATGCTGAGAATGCTGAGGCAGCGGCCTGGAACGATCTCATCATAGATCATGTGGAGGAGCTGTGCGTATCCAGTGAAAAACTTAGCCAGCTGCTGGGCGCCATTTGCTTCAAGTTACTCGTGAAGACATCGCCGGATATGTTCGAGAAATATTTGGTGCGTGCCAAGAACATATTCGTGCGTACTCTGGAACTGGCCAAAGAGCAGGGCGAGTTGGCCACGCCGGCAACGGAACATTTACTGTCTGGCTGGCACATGGCCATACCGCTGTTCCGTAGGCGTCCCTGTGACCAAGAAGAGCTGGCCGCCACACTGCCTCTGATCATGCAGATGACGCATGCCTTTGCCTATCAGCCGAATCCGAAACGCAGCTGTCGAGGATTCGATGTGCTTGCAAAGCTGAACAAGCATCTGCCGGAGCTAATGTGGCCGCAACTGAAGCTGGTGCTCGATGAGCTCTTTCTGCTGGCGAGCGACACAAATCTGGGTGATGAAATCCGTGTCCAGGCCATAATGTCCTTGAGGAACTGCGTGCGCAGCAAGCGGCGTCACATCATCCGGTTGAAAATGATGGACAAGCTGCTGATGACCCTCTATCGCCTTATGGCCATCAAGCCGGCTCTGGATGCGGATGGCGAGGAGCTGTACTTGGGCGACACGCAGGAGGCGCAATCGCCGCTATCCGAGGCCGCCCAAACGGTGATATTTGTTGCCGCCGAATCGGACACCAATCGCGTTGCGCTGCGTGCCCTGCGCCTGATGCAGCCGCAACTAGAGCAACAGCGGTCGGCGGTGCACCGTGTGGCCGCCCAGCTGTTTCTGGCTCTGATGGCCAAGGGATTTACAGACCTACTGGCTGATGCTCCATTACGCAGCTTTATTTCGGCGGTCGAGACGGGCATTCATGATGTGGAGCCAATGGTACGCAGGTCAGCACATTTCGCGCTAGCCATTATGGCCGAGAATCTGCAGCCGGAGATTACCGTGATGGCGCCCAAAGTGCTGCCCCTGTTTTGTGAATTCTTTGATCAAATGTCGCCAGAGCAGCGCATAGCCGACCATGAGACGGAGTCACAAACACGCATGTTCTGCACACTGGAAATTTATTGTGAGAGCCTTAAGCGGGAGGCACTGCAGCCACATCTGGGTGAACTAATGAAGCGGCTAATGGGTGCTTTGCAGCCGGAAAACAATTCCATTTCGCTGCGCCAACTGGCGCTCAGTGCCGTCGCCTCTTTAGGCAAAATTTCAAAAGATTTATTTAGGCCGCACTTTGATGAGGTGCTGGCCATTACGCTACCTCTGGTTAGGGAGAAGCCTCCGGAGGAACGGATGCTTCTACGAACTCAAGCTATACAGGTTAGTTTATTGATAAGCGCCCTTCAATGCAATTTTGTGAATTTACCTCTTTCAAATCTTTCTTCCATTTACTTCGCCTTTCTTTGCGATTCTCATGGCCTCAAGTAAGGCTCAGAAGGTTCTAATGGTTCGTTCACTCTCTAAAAATTGAAAACCCCATTGCAGGTAGTCAATATGTTGAGCAACGTTGATTCTGAGAAATTCACTGAGCATGCTCCGATGCTGATGGACAGCTATTTGGAGATGACGCAGCACATGACTAGTACACAGGTCTTCATGTTCGACATGCTCGCGATGCTGTCCAACTATGTGCCGGAACAGATTCGAGTGAATTTTGCATTTCTTATAATTGGAGTTTTAAGTGCAATTAAGGACGGCAGGGACAGCGATGACGAGAAGGACGAAGACGGGTTTGATGCCGAGACCGATGCAGATGCAAGTGTCTGTGCCGAAGAAGACAGCATTGGGGACGGGCACGGCGATCAGACGGGAGAGGGCAACACAAGAAGTATCACCAGCAGCATTGACAGCTTAGGCACTACGGCTGCACCCGATGAGGCACTATTGTGCCTCAAGACATTGGCTGTCAACATGCCGGATACGGTAATGCCCTATATATCGGAGGCAACGCGCTGTGTCTCTTCGTACACGGATTCGCAGAACGAGCTGGGCAAACGGGCTGCCTTCGAGGTGCTGACGGAATTTGCCACTCTTCTCTACCGCAAGGGCGACAGGAAGGAGGCCAAGCGCCAGTTGAACGAACTAATGCCCGATTTGGTTGACTTTGTGGAAACGGCCAAGGAGACGGCCAATGTTGTTGGCGCCATGAACTGCATAACGCAATTCCTCAAACTGTTTGGGTCCGAGGCTCTGGAAGGTGAGGGATTTGCCGATATGATCATAAATATTGTGCGCAAAACCCTGCGTCGCAAGCTCAACTGTCAGTTCGATATTGGTCAGGACACGAAAATGTCCTTACTGCAACAGTGTAGCCAGGCCATGCATTCCGAGATCCAGGTAATGGAGGCCGCCGGCGAGATGCTGCCAGTTTTTGGCCAATCGATGCGTAGGCGCCAATTTGCCGGCCATTTTCACAGCATTAGCAATCGCTTTCTGAAGAGCCTGCGCCAGTGCAAGCCCACTGGCCAGATCACGCCGCATCTATACTTTCTCTACAATCTCGTCTATCGCTGCATGGAGCCGCTGGGCGTCATCGCCGAGCAGTACTACGACGTGCTCTGCTATAGCGTTGTCGACTGCATGATGGACGACAAGCCGCATGTGATTCAGTTTGCCATCAACTTGATCAACTGGATGCTCACGCACGCCCATGACAAAGAGAACGTGGAGACCATCATCACGGCCACCTCACAGGTGTTTATCGATGCCCTGAATACCAACTCGCCACTGGCCAATGAGAAGCGGGAGCAGGTTGCCGCAATTCTGGCGCGCATGATGATGAACTGCGAGACCCTGTCCACCGAAGAGATTCTGCCTTTGCTGTACGGCAATCTTCCGTTTTGCCACAACTTCGATGCCTATATGCAAGTGGTCCCCGCTCTGCGCCAACTCCATCAGCAGAAACCAGCTGTGCTGGAACCATATCTCAGCCAGACTCTAAAAGTGCTGCTCGAATCGCTGGAGAAGCACCAGCTGCCCAACGAGGACACGCGTCAGACTGCCATCGAGTTGCTGGGTCTCATCAAGGTCGATCAGACGTCACTCTACGATGATGTCGGCCAAAAGTTTCCTGACGCTAGTGCCTTAATCACTTAAGAAAAGTATTGTGTATTTTCTTACACTGGAAAATACTAAAGATTATAAAAAATACTTAATGAAAAAAGGGAATTGCAATTCGGGACGGGGTAATAAAAAGTATTAGGTTGGGCCAATTAATTACAACACGGGATCTCAATTGGTACGAACATTAAAACACACTCAACAAAATTCTGGTGCACTTACTATCGGTAAATAAAATCCAAATTTCAGTACTTGAGCAAGTTTTATTGCGGTTTGTCGTTATGCTATCTAAGCATTGTGAAACGCTATTCCTAGCTTAGGCCTTGCATGGAGAAGTGGGGCCATCTCATTAACTTTAACTTTGTATAGCCCGCAATTTAAATTTACAATACTTTCCATTCCAGCTCGCCTTATTTCTAAAATAGGGCGAAAGATTGTAACGGCAGCTTAGCGTGGATTTAGGGTATCTAATAGTCGACTCGAGCCTCCTCACTTTCCTATTTTTAGTGTTTTTTACAGTGTATAGCATTTCGGCCAGTGCTTAGAGCGCAAGTATTTCAGCTAAAGGGATTTGGAACGTGATCAACCTTTTATACGCGCTGTCAATGCTCTGGCTCTGCAGAATATATAATATAGTTAGATGTATTTACTCGGCAATCGATCAAAGTTGAACGTCATGAAGCTATTTAAGTGGACTGCTGTTCATTTTTCCAAGCTGTCCGGCGGATAATAGCCAATGAAACAATGCAATAAAGCGATGTTTGGGGGTGATTGATTGGGTCACAGGCCGAATTGGGGGAATGCGAAAAACATAGCGACAAATCGAATTCTCAAGCGAAGGGTCGACCCACAAACTGAGTTACAAAGAGAGCCAGCAAGAATCCTGCAACAGTTGCCCAGCACAAGGAATGTTAAAAATGTTCGACGGGGGCCTTGGCGGTGCGGTCGGTCGGTGGGGCAGGCAGGTACTTGTGCTTGCCACATTTTGGATGTCAAGTTTTGAAGGCCAATGTGATTGAAATTTTGCCAAGTTACAGCGAATTGAATTGGCAGCAAATTGTCGCCAATAAGGCAGGCAAATTAAATAAAATGCAATTAGTCAACTTAATGAGCGCGGGGCGTGGCAAGGCTAGGCATGGGGCATGGGGAATGGGGCATGACAATCACACAGCTGATGAGCAATTAGAAAATACACGTTTGCGTTCTGACAGAGCGGCGCAACCTTGAAGCGAGTTCTTTTTCCCTTTTACTTCTTTTTTTGGCCGCGAACAGACAGACTGGCCAATTAATTAATATTTAATTTATAGCCTCAACAGTTCGGCCAACAATTTCATTATGCTCTTGAGTCCTTGTTTTCCTTTTGGGCTTTCCTTTCTACGCCCTTGTCGAGGGTATTATTAGTTTATCACGAAGTGTGCAACGCTTCCAAAGAGACAGCTCACATAAAGTATATATGTTCTTGATCAGCATCAATAGTTGAGTCCGTATAGCTCTATTCGTCTGTCCGCCTGATTGTTCTTATGCTAACTAGTCTCTCGCAGTTTTTAATCAAAGTCCTGAAGCTTTACTTAGTGCCGTTTGAAACGCATTGAGCCTCTATATCATATCTCGTTTAAGATGGAAAAACAAAACTTGTTATGTTTTAAATGATATCTTGCCTAAGCTTGGCTCTTAAGAGATTCTTCTTATATATGTGGATCTATCTTATACTATATATCTCATAGACAACGGAGTACTTTATCATAAAGAATCGATCAATAAATGAGTTGTTACTCGGTTCTTGAATATATCCTTTATATCTATAAATATATATTTGCACAATCATATCAAATCGATTTACTATATCATTTGCCAGCTATAGGAACAATCGAACAATCTTTGCCAAATGACAAGAGTATTTCAGCTTCGGCCTGCTGCAGATAGTCTACTCTCCTGTTGTTTTTGGTTTTTTCCGCGCATTTTTTGGTTGGCCAGTTGGCCAGGCTAACAACAATTTTGTTTCTACATACTTTGCAGAGGTTTTCCTCTAGTTTTTTTCTCTTGTGTTTCTTGCACCATGGTCTGTTTTTCCGCGCTTGTCTAATTAACTTGAAATGAGTTTTTCGTTTTCCCGACATTCATCTGCCTTTTTTCCCCTTTCCATTAAGCTCTAACTTTTTTGTTGCAACAGTGCGTGTGTGTGTGTGTGTGTATGTGTGTGTGTCCGACAAATGCCTTTTTTATGGTGCTTTTGTTTTTGCCTTGGCAAAATGTCACTTAATAAATTTGACGACTGTTTTATGTTGTCGCTTTGGCCCTTAAATGAAAAAAATATATATATATATATTTAGATATATAAAAAGCACAGAAAAAACAAACCTTAAAAAAATGGAAAACCAGAAAGCAACACGCCCATTACAACACGTAGTGGCCATAAATATAAAAGGCTGTCACCCCCTCAAAAGTGGGAAGGGCGTGGGCGGGGAAACGCTCATATGCAGAGCCAACCTTGACCTGCGTCGGGTTAGGGTTAGGCATGTGTATATGTGTGTGTGTAGGTGTGTGTGTGTGTATCTATGTGCGCCCCAACGGCACACACACAATCAGGATCAAATGTGTGTGGGCAGGCTCAGGTTGCGTTGGTTGGTGACGTCTCCTGATTTGCCATATTAATTACGCATCAGCTCATGAGGAGCAGCAACCGCAGCAGGCAGAGACGACAGAGGGGAGAATCAGCAGGAGCTGTGCTCGAGTGCTGCTGCCGTCGATGGTCTAGCGTATTCTGCGATCTGCATGTGAGGTGAGGTATAACTGCCTTGAGCAAACTGCTAGCAAAGGTGGGCGTGGCCAAACTATTGTGGCTCCCATCTTACAATTAATTTTTCCGAAAGTGGACTTAAACTCTGCTCGCCTTGCTTATAATTGTCAACGAGTTACAGGTACCTAGGTACCTAGGTGTTTATTTATCTAGAGTTAATTTCAAAATCTGCTGTTGATGACATTGAGAGCTTCGTGCATTAGCTGTGCGGATAACCTGTTCACTTGTTATTTGATCTTGAGTCAGCCTGGCTTAATAAAACTTCAAATAAGGCGAAATGTTTTATAAATGATAATTCTTAATGCTGTGCGCTGCTCAGCGAAGCAGAAAAATCAACTGTGCCCCACTTCAAGCCCCGCGTCTTTGTGTCGTTGACATTTTCTACATTTTAATTTCTGTTATATTACAATTTTCTGTGTTCTTATTTGATTTTATTTTCATTTTCTGTTTTCGGTTTGCTGCTTTTATTGGTCCACGCGGCGTATGGGTTACATGACACAAATACGAGTAAGTTCAAGTGAAAGTCACCTCCATTGCGGGCAGAGGCAGCAGCAGGAGCTGGTCGGAGCTGGGCGGAGCTGGGCAGAGCACATGTTACCAGCTTCACTGCTGCTGCGACGGCTCAGCTCGACTTTTGACATTTATAAGTGCCTGGCGGGCATCCATGGCCGGGTCCGTGGTCCGGGCGAAATACTGACGTCTGACGTTTGGCTGTTGATGTTGCGACTTTTGGTCGGATTAAATGCGCTGCTACACCTGGTGACATATCTTCGAAAACAAGCGTGCAGATGGGTGATGGCAATCAACGAACATCAAAATTCAACGTTCAACTTTACCGAACGGCAACAACGAAAACAACAGCAGTAGCATCGGGTCGAGCAGGAGCTGGGGCATGGACATCGTATGGCAGCATCAGCATCAGTCAAAACTTTGCCAGCAACTGAATTATGTCATTTGGTGACGGGGCGCGCACAGATGCAGATGCGGTTAGGTGAGTAGCTGGGTTGGTTGGGCAGCAGTCGATAGTAATCGTTGGCTCGGTTGGCACAGCAATGGATCCGGATTTATAGGTAAATGGCGCCACATGCATACCAACATGCCAGGTTAAGACACGGCACAGTGAGGCAACATCCGCAGACGAGGCTGATTTATTGTTCATATTATTATCGATAACACAAGAGTAATCAATTCCGATGACAAGCCGATTATCGATATCGAGAGCTTAGCTCTCGCTCAATTTTCAAGCTTGAACAAGGTGTTGGTTCAAACTTTTGGCATATAGTTTTAGTTAATTTTAAGCGAATATGGCTTGGTTTATGTTTTGATTTGTTTGATTTTAGGAAAACTTTTTAGTTCCAATCTGAACTTTCGTTAGTTTCTTACGCTAGGGTAAGACAAACGCCGGGACGAAGTTTAGGGATCGAACTGCCGCGAAGATGGAAGACAAAATATGATAAAGTATGCATCTACTTGCCATTTATTGTAATGCATAATAATTCAGACTAACAATATATTTTTATATTATCAATATTTCACATAATAATTTCCTGCATGGCACGATTCATTTTTTTTGTCAGGAATAGTAAAAATAGACGCTTAATCTGTAACTTTAGTATTGAATCTGGGATATTTATTATCGGAACTGTGTCGATTAATATAAAGACTAATAATCGAAATATCGTTACTGTTTGTGGCACTTGATTTCTTGAATTTTAATCCCAGTGTGCGACTGTGTCGCTTGGCTCCCATCTAGTATCAAGTAAAACTGGTCAATGAAGCTGCCCGTACGCTCGTGTAGCTTAAAAAACGCAGGAAAAGGCCTATTGTTTTATATTTTTTTGTATGCTGAAAAGCAACTAGAACATATATAATGAACGGTATTATGAGTTTATATACGTACAATACAAGGTTTTCGCAATCAGCCTCAAAGCATTTGACAGCTTTAACAACAAATCATTGGGTCAAAAGCTCAAGAGTTTGAAGCAAATAATTTGATACTGCTTGGGAAGTATTATAGAGTCGCCAAGTTACAGCTTGGCTGCCTTGCAGACTCATGATTAGCCCAGAGGAGGACTTGTGGATTGCTCGGATTGATCATCGAAATTGAAGTAACCAGCTTGTAACCACGCGTGCCTGGTCGGTCAAAGATTAAGGATTTAGGATCTCACTACTTCCGTAAGACGCAAGATTGTGTCCCAGGATCAGTCGACCTTTTTTATTCTAATAGCTGATTAATATTCATTGTAACAGTATATGTGAGGTATTCGATAAGGTTTTTTAATCGAAAGAGGATCGTGTTTCGATATTGAGGCCTCTATGGTACCCACTGTGCAAGTGACGGCAAGCGCTTTTCCCAGCCAGTCATTACATGCCGCACATTTACCATTTTCCATTTTCCATTTCGTTTCTCATATATTTATTTTTTATTTTTGGCAATGCCGTGTGCCAGTGCCTTGAATATTTTTCTTCAATTTTATTAAAATTATGGAAATGAATGAAATACTTTTATACTTATCTGCTGCCACTGGCTGCTGCTGCTGCTGCTGCTTGCCCCGCTGGCGTCAGCGACATCTTTTGAGCGAACGAATTTATCGAAAATTGCAGCAGTCGTTTGCCACGCCTCCGCCTTCAGTGGCACGCCTTGAACAGTGGCAGCTACAGTAATCCCCTTTGCTGATGCGAATCCAATCGTTGCGCAGAATGTTACCTGCAGCTACCTGGGCTCACGCATCCACCATGGCCAACCTCCCACTCATTTGCATGTCCAAGTTTCGGTTATGGTTCTGATGCCGACTCCGATATCCGGTTCAGCTACAAATTTGCTGTTGCTAATTTTGCATTTTCCTTCAGTGAAATGAAGAAAACTGTGGAGAAAAGTAGAAAACATCAGCTGGCCAACTCGCGTTTAATTGTTTTAATTGCATTTCATTTCATTTCCCTGCCTCATTGTGGGTATTTTGTTGCCGTTTCATTTCGTTACGGCCAGTTTCTTCTTCTTGGGCTACACTACACCTTCCACCCCCTCCTTCCCGTTTGCCAAACACCTGCAGTTGTAAAAGTTGTTCAAGTTTGTTGTTCATTAGCGCACAAACTTGACACCAAAAATGGGTACTGCACTCGTTTGCCTGACGCCACCTGGCGGTGCATTTGGCAGGCTGTCACTAATTGCATCGGAGAGGTTAGCCGTGTTTTTCCCCCTTTTTCACCCTGGTTGCATTGGGAGTGCGTGTGCTACGCCCACACCCGAATGCCGGCTCCACAGTTTGATTTGTCGCAATATTTTTCGCATTTTGCACATCAATCACAGCCGTTGCAGGTCCAGGTCCAGTTCCAGATCTAATTCGATTTAGTTTAGCTGCGAAATGGAAAACTTAAATTATTTCACTTTCGCCTCAATTTCGCCAAGTGACCGTGTTATATTGTGATTGTGAGTAGCATACTTTGCGGTTGTCAAGAAAATTATTTTCTCTGCTCCCTTAACAAGCTGTATTTGAAATGGGATATTATAGAATTACAGAAACTTTTATCTCAGAAGACCTAAAAGAATGTGCGTATTTTCCCATTGCGTATTTTCCCATTTCGAAATGCAGGAGAAAACATATTGAGGAACTACAAACAGGCAATGGGCATAGTTTTTTGGCTGACAATTAGCGCCATGGATTGCGTCTCTTTGTCCAGTGCAGATGACAGCTTAGAAAAATCACCGCCAGGTTGGGCTGGCAGAGTCTCTCTATAGCTGTGCGTGTGTTTGTGTGTATGTGGAAGGTGGGGGTATTCAAGTTTGAAGTGGTTGCCCGCCTGTCACTAGACAAATGTGACATATTTGCGGCACATGGCCATCTCGCTTGCACCCTGTATGCCGGATGGCAGCAGCATCATTAGTCATCTTCAAGTGGGCGTTGAGTGGAATTATGCAAAAGTTGCCTCAAAGTGACCAAAATCACGCGCACAACAACAACATCAGAGGAGAGCCACAACAATAACTGGCATTCCACTTGAAAGTCAAAGTCAAAGCCGTGACTGTGACTGCCACAGACTTTGTTACTGTAAAGTTGGCGCCGGAGTGGGCAGAGCTGGACCGGATTGGAGGAGCACTGGAGTGGAGCCTGGCAGATTTGGAGAGCTTTTGGGCAGCGGCAGCCGGTTCCCCAAATTAATCTTATTTAATTTGAATTTTTATATAAATAATGTAGAGCTCACCGACAAGCCGCCAAAACTTTTGTTCAAATTTTTATTATTAAATGGCTGCGGATAGCGACCGGGGTGTGTGTGGAGGCGGACGGCGGCCCGGCCCGACCAGCCATGAGCGATGAGTGGGCGGAGCACGTGCGCGGCTACTTGTGAACACTTTCCAATTTGTTGAATCCTCGCCAGCAAAACAATTTGTGGCGTCCATCCAAACACTGTAAACAACAACACCAGAGACAGAGAGAGAGAGAGAGAAGAGAGGGCGAGAAAGGGGGAGAGCGCGAGTGGGAGTGGCAGAGGAGCGGCACCTGCTGGCGGCATAAGCAGCGGTAACTAGTATACTGGTGGCTGGACATGGGCCGGGCTAGCCCATCCTGTCCAAACGTGTGTCATTCTGTGGCAACGTGGCACCGAAATGATTTATGACAAAGCTTTGCGCCTGCTCCGGGATCGGTTGAGTTCGCGTACATGACCAGAGCAGGGGGGGCAGTACCGTGACAGGGCGGCATCTGGGGCAAGCAGCGGGTTCAACCTGGGCTAGGGCTAGCCGGGCCCAATCGTGTCGCATTTGTCGCATAAATGCAAAGTGTTTTAAAGTTGTTGTTGATTTTGGCAGAGCCCGGCTGAGATTGAGCGAGCGCCGAGAGATGAAATATGCACGGTTATGAACAGGACAGGGGGCGGCGAAAACAGTTCACAAAGGTGACACAAAGTTGACGAGCTTTAGATAGATGCGCAGAGCATAAAGGTTAAATTGTGATAAGCAAAACAAAAAAACAACTAAAACAAATTTATCCAAGACAGCCAAAGCTCTGTTTATGCGTACCTAAACAAAGTTCCCTGCCCCCTGCACACAGAGAGACAGGGCTGATATACTACCTATTTACTTAGGCAACTTCATTGTGGGCCAAAAACCAAATTGGGCCTTAAGAAGAAAAATGGGATATGGAAATAAGCAGTACTTGGTTAACGAACAACGGCAATCCGCCTTCGAATATCAGGCTAGTGTATGGACTAAGGTTTATCTTGGGCGATTGCAGGCATAATACCTAGTTTTTAATTATATCCCATACTTATCTCTATATGGTGTATAACTGTTTGTTTTGATAACCCATACCACAAGAGCTAGGAAGCTGAAAGCCGGCTTCAAACCTGTTTTCAGCTATCTTTGTTCAATTCATTTAAGGGGTGTCCTTGTCCCTTTAAGTTTCGTCCGATACGACTTGCAATTATTTCCAACGCACAACATAACCACATTAATATTCAAATTAATCAATAATAAATTCCACCACAATTTTTCGAAAATTGTTAAACTTTTTTGTTTACGTTCCGATCGGCTCAAAATACGTTTTCAATTATATTTGAAAATATATTGAGAACGTTTAATGAGTTTATTTCTTGGCTTCAAGATTCTCACCACAAGACTAAAATGACTTCAACAAGCAGATAGATTTCAAATTTACTTTCAAATATCCCTGTAAAATTTAACTTAAGACGTGGAGCAGATTTAAATTTCCCTGGACGATAACTGAATGGGGAATTATATCTAAAACGTTAGGCATAAAGTACTCGCTATATGTACTCATATATGTGTGTGTGTATGTCTATATGCATGTATGTGTGTTTGTATGTATGTGTGTATGCATGTTTGTGTGTATGTGTTATTGTATATATGTATGTGTGTATGCATGCACATGTAAATTATAGTTCCCCCATGCAAGAGGCGGATTGGATTTATTTTCCGCTGCGCTGCAATTTAAATAAAACGTGTCTTTACATGAAGCTCTCCTCCTCGATTCTCATAAATTAAAGTAGGTCCAGCAAATTTCCGTGGTTTTTCTGTGTTTTTTTTTTGTGAGTGATAATAAATAGTGTTCGCATGTATGTATGTATGTATGTATGTATGTATGTATGTATGTATGTATGTATGTATGTATGTATGTATGTACGTACGTATGTATGTATGTATGTATGTATGTATGTATGTATGTATGTATGTATGTCTGTATGTATGTATGTATGTCTGCTTTGCAATTGAGTTTGGTGCCGATCGAATGGTAAACAAAAAAGACGCACAAACGCTTTTCGCGATTTTTACACACTTGTGGGTGGAATTTCCCGAAGCCCTGTCTTAACGTGCACCTTCAATAAGGTAGCTACAGTGGACATTTCACTGAAAATGAAAATGAGCAACAAATATATATATTGCTATACTATGCGATTCTCATGAATTCAAGTAAGGTTAAGTAAGCAGGCTGCGTCTTTAAGCTAATAATCAATGTCTCTGCTTTTCTGTTCTTTCAGTGATGTGTATGTCTAAAAGCTCATCTCCCACCTACTGATTTATGACAATGCAACAGTCATGCGTGTGAATTGGCAGGTAAGTTAGTAATTAATATATAGTTAGTAATATATGTATATAATATATAGTAATCTATTTCTATAAATACTAATATATACCTTATATAAGTATTAAGTTTTATAACTATAAACTTATTATTAAGAAGTATTTATGTACTTATACTAACTATTATAATGTGAATGTGATGAAAGATCTGAGATTTTCTCATGAAACAAATGAAATTGTGATATCTTTATACATAAAACGACTGATTGACTAACTGATTGATCGACTGACTGATTGTTTTCTCAGCATTAACAGGCGCTTTATCATGTTGTTAAACTAACCACAGCTAATAGCTACTGTTCGTGTTCTTTATCAAGTCCAAACTTAACATGGAAACACTTGACAGGCAGATAAAACTGTAGCGTTGCCACTTTGCAAGCAGAAAATAATTAAAGAAAGAAAATTGACGCTGAGTTGTCTTGTCAGGTCGGGTCGCCAAGGTATGGCCAATAAATCGAGATGCTGCCACACCTTACCGAACTCTTCACATTTGCCTTTCAACTGTATGTGAACTAAACACATTAACTTTGACTAGAACATGAAAGGCACATATTCTTAGCCATTTAATATAATTCTGATTAAATAAACATTGACTAAAAGGTAGATCCAAAGCTCTAGCATGTATTTAAGCTGTGGCCTTAACTAATTTGAAGATGAAGCTGACGACCATCCCCCACGCCCGAAATGTGATAGGCCCATGAGAGCCTAAAATAAAAGCATTTTTAATTTTATTTTAGTCTGCTGACAGGTGGGCGAAGATTCATTGTTCTGGCAAGGCGCGCCGATGAGCCCGAGCCGACTTTTTAATTGTATTAACACGCTAATGTAAATCGCATAATGCCCCACCAAGGGCTACGGGCGAGAGGGGCGAGGCGTGTGAGTAAGAAAAGGTCTTTTGGGCTCGTCTCCAACGTCGCTTATTTCATATTTATGTTTATATTTTCTCCAGTCACGCTTTTAAGAGCGTTGAATAAATTTTAATTGTCTTCGGATGTCGCGATGCTTTTCATTTATTTTTCGTTGTGCCCCCGGCTGGGGCATTAAAAAATATAGCAGCATAAGGTCCTGCGCGTTGCCCACCAAAAAAAAAAAAAACAAGAAAAAAAGAAAAGGTAAACAAAAAAAAAAAAAAATAAACAAAAAAAAACATATGGCAGACATTATGCGCGTACTTACACTTATACCATACGATGTGCTTTGGCCCTTGGCCCTTGGCCTTTGGCCGGGCAATAGTAAAAGCGAAATTAGCCGAACGCAAGAGGACAACAAATTTTCTACCTGTTGGCCATAAAATAAATTCCATTATATTGTGACAAAAAAAAAAAATAAAAAAAAAGTAAAACAAGAAGAAGAAAATGAAAACACAAAATGAAAGAACAGAAAACGCGCTCGTAAAAATAATAATAATAAAAGCCAAGCCAAATGACGCAGGACAAGCACAAGCTACAAAGACAGGCGGGCAACAAAACACGAATATTACCACGGTGCGAGCAGTTCCACGAAACCGAAACGCCTAAAATAACGCTAAAAATGCCAAAAGGCATTTCAATCAGCAGAGCACGAATTCAATATATGAGCAGCAATAATTTTGTATATATTATTGAAGTTAATAATCACAAGAATAATAAATTTATTCAAGTGTATAATAAGATGTTCCAGAACACGTCAGAATTTCATCAATTAGAATAAAGTGTCTGAGAAGTACGTTTTTGTGAATCGCATTGAACGGTTTTGAAGTGAAAATACCATCGGACTGGTGCCAGCAAATCAGGCAACAACTATAAAAGGCCCACAGCCCGGCAGCAGCAGCAGCAGGACAACAAAGGACATCAGACAGGCAATGCGAGCAGCAGGTGGAGCTAGCAACTAAAACAAAAAATATTCAGCGCCAAATGCCCCTTGCCAAGCACACATAACCCCGCCCCCCTGCCCATTCAAGTTGCCCCCAACCCATGGAACCGCTGAAATTTTTGAGCAGACTATGCCAGATGAAAAATTGTGAGGCCTAAGGGACGATAACGACAAGACTACAACTACAACGAAAAACGCTGCGAATGGTGGCGACCTTTGTTTAAATATTAACAGAATCTCATTCGGCGGTGCAGTAGACACACACACATACACACACACACATATACACTGGTCAGCAGGTTCAGTAGACACACACGCACACAAACAAGAAAAACTTTTGGCAAGGTGAAGTTTTTGCTTTTTACGATTTTTTGTTCTGCTTTTCTTATTGTTTGTGTTATTTTAATTTTATCTGTGTCTTGGGGGAAACAAACATCGTCGCACGCACACATAGGGTGTGCGAGTGTGTGTGCCCAGACTCCATGCACTGAACAATCATAAAGCGGCGGAACTGCCCCCATCAATTGCCAACTTCGCTCGCCAAATCTGAGCTCAGTCGCAGATTTGTTTGGCAAGCGATTCCCAGTTTGAGTAGCTGCAAATAGAACCTTGAGAAGCAGAAACAATATACATTGGTTGTTCCAGTCAGGTCGAGGGTAGCTAAATAAGCTGTATAGCCGAAATCGAGGATAGGCTGAAACTGCACAAAGAGAAACATTGAAGAGGTTTGATGAAAACAGCCTTAAGCCCTTCCCAGCCCCACATTTATACCAACTTTTCATAACTTTTCATATTGAACTGTCACACATACAAACACATATTATTCCTACAAATGAAGAACGTATCTGCAAATGTAAGACCAACCTATAAATGTAGAGATAACCTACAAATACAGAACGAACCTAAACATGTTAACTCATCTACAAATGTAAAACTTATCTACACATATGTAAAACCGTTCTACAAATTTTAGTACCAACCCACAAATGTACAGTTTTTTGTTTCAATCAAAACAATCAATACGATCAACGTAGTCCTGAAGCCAAGCATTGAAATCTGATAAAAACAAATTGTTTTTGAATGTCTGCTAAAATAACTAAACAAATATCTAACTATGTTAGCAGATACCCTGTTCCAAATTTAAGTGAAGCGTGTTATTTCATATGATTTCATGCATTTATAAATTAGCTGATAAACATATGATAAACTTAGAACAGTCGCAAGTCTAGCTGTAAAACTTACAGCGAATACCCTGTTCCAATTTTTATCATTCATATATATCTAATAGTATATACAGAGTATCTAATAGTCCAGCATGTGTGTGTGTGCGTTGGATGGGGCTTTCTTTAATGCCAATTGAAATGGCTAAAACTGAGTTTCGGATCTAACAAATTGACTAACTAAATGCAACAAAGTGCTCCACGAATTAGGATGATGAAGTTGATGATAATGATGCTGCAGCCAGCTGGAGGGGCGTGGGCGTGACAAAGTGAACGAGCAAGACGAGCAACATTTTCGTGTTTTCCACAGAATTTAAGCAGCACAAATGTTTGTCAAAATATAACATTTTGTTTGGCCAAAAGTCAGGTGTTGGCCACACACACACACACACACATGCACTCATACACGCTCGCACACACAGCTCTGATGTGGTCTGGACAGCAGAGTGGGGGGCTGCTGTGTCTGATTGGGCGCTGCTTTTGCTTGTCGAGTACTTGGCATTTGTATTTAATTTTCATTTTGCATTTGAACTTTTTACTCCCAGCAACCGCTGGGCAAACATGGGCCAAAACCTTTGGGGCGTATAAAGGCACGTAGCAACCGCATCTGTGTGTGTGTGTGTGTGTGTGTGTGTGTGTGTGTGTGTGTGTGTGTGGGTGTGTTAGAGTGTGTGGGCGTGACTGCGCTCAAGGCGGACAGGCAGCGGTACAATTGTTGCCATGTAACAGTTTATGTGTCATAAAAAGTAGTTTCCATTGAATTTGCACAGCATGAATATGCGACAGGTGAAGCCAAGGTGAGGCATTGGGCAGGGGTGTGCGCGTCCGGGGGTGTGTGTGTGTGGTGTTGAGTAGGAAGTTTGGGCTTAAGCCTGGAGCTGGGAGTAGCTGGGTAAGAGAGTAATCATCTGAGCTTCTGCTGGCTAAAACCCTAAACGACAGTTGTACAAATTACAGGTATATATATGTAGGTGTGCTTGTGTGTGTGTGTGCGTGTGTTTAGCTTTAGGTGTCTGCGTGAAAAAGTTATGCCAGGCATGCAAAGCATTTCAAAATGTTAATTAAATTTTTCGTGCATTTCGAGACTAATTGGCCGCGCCAGTGAACACGTGTCAGGACATGCAGGATCGTCCATTACGACTTTTCTACCTTTCAACTCATGCCGGCCAACCCTTAACCCTTGCCCATGCTCCTAATTTCTCTTAGCTTATGTTTTTTTTTAATGTATTCTCTGCAAGTATGCGATAAATTTGGCTAAGCTGCGCGAATTTTTGGATTTTTTTTTAAATTGAATGCAATTCTTGCAAGTCGGACTCAACCAAACTATTATCAATATGAAGAACTGTTATTGTTGTCATTGTTGCAGCTGCTATTCCATTGCCCGGCTAGCTGGTGGCAACATGTGTGCAACAACTTGTAGTATTGTGGCAGCCATGCAAGCGCGCATGAATTAAATGCAATTTATGCGAAAAGTTCAATGCAGTCAAGCAAATTGGGGCGCACTGCCTCTCAGCATGTGGTTCAGGGTGAATCTTAAAGCTGATGCTGCAAGATTTTATCAACTATGCTTGGCTGTGTTGTTCAGCTGGATTATAAAAGTCTAACTTTATATCTCACGAGCTATGATAGCTATTGATCTGTGTGGATTGGCCGAATGTTAATTGAGAGGAGCACAATGCAAGAGAATATATTGAACGAAAAAAATGAATAAACATAAATTAAGATTCCAAAATACATAATATAAATTCAATTCATGACTAGCTTTGAAAAAATGCATCTTAACTTATTCTAGATGTTATTATATTTATATATATTTAACTATTTTGGACTATCTTCGTTCAAAAAAATGTCATATGAAATCAGGCATGTCTTGGGAAGAGCATCAAAATCTCGGTGTATCAAGCTTAGTTTAGCTTCTTTTCAATCAATAAACTAACGATTTGGTGTAAGATTTCGAAGCTTTTGAAAACTAGAAAAATAAATTATTAGATTAAAAAAATCAACAGTCAATATCAGAAAAAAACAATTCAATTCTGTTGCATAATGTCATTCGTTTCACGCAATGTCGTGAAACTTAAGTGAATTTCGAATTTCATATGTAATTGAAATCTCGCTCTGCCCATGTCTAAATACTATAAAAAGTTGTTTATCTCAAAGTGAATGTTGATTTGTGTTATATAAGCAAAGTCCTCCAACTCGAAGTGCTCAAGTTCCAGAGAGCTTTGTGCTTGAAATGCAGTGAAAGTTGGCAACGTGAAATCCGTCTTCATTTCCATTTTGCTCTGCGATTTTCAGACATTTTTCACTAAAAGTTAATTATTTTTATGATCGGAAGTTTCGTTGACTTCAATTAGAGCAAGTGGAGCCGACAGACGCAGCCCCCGACTCGGCCGACCCTTAGCTATTGCCACGGGCAGCGCCATTAGGCGGGCCAGGTGAGTTGCCTCTGACCGGGGATGGGTTCAGGTGCTTGGCCCTGGGTCATTACGAGCAATGTTGTTGTTGTTTCTGTTGCTTTTGTTGCCTCGGCCGTTGGTCAAAGGCTTTTTATTAGTTTTTCGTTTATTCGCCAGCTACTTTAACTTTTCCGGTGTGTGGCCACCAAAGCGCCACTTTGTCGACCCCGTCTGCCAAACAGCTTGTGTAATTTCTTTATATTTGTGGCTTTTATTATACAGCCAACCCAAGTCCAAGTCCAAGTCCATGTCCATGTCCAACTTCAGCTCCGGTTATGGCTCTGGCTCTGGCTCCGGCTGCCTTCTCTCTTCTTGTCGCTGCCATGTTGTTTGCTTAGCTGTTGTTGGTTTTGCTAATTTTTATTTATGTTCTTAAATGTTCCCTGTCGTGCCAACGGGCCACGCATTTTTATTAATTTTATTTCAGTGTGATTATTGTGATTAGTTTGTTGGTCACCGCCCAGACGACGCGCCCTTCTTCTGCCTGAACACCTTCTTTTTGTGGCTGCTTTTCTGCTTCTCCTGCTTTTTCTGCTTTTACGCTCTTCTCGCCTTTCTCGCATTTCGGCTTTTCCCTTTTATTTATTTGGGCGACGACTTCGGCAAAGTCATTTTCATAAATTTTGGCACAAGTTTTTGGCTGTTTTGTTTCGAGGAAATTGGCGCCCATAAAACAGGCGACGCTTAATTAACAGAAATTTGTTGAAAAGTGGCAAATGCCCCAATGTGAAGCCGACACGGCAATGCTCTTTTCTAATATTCGACGAGCTTTATTTTTTTTTGCTTACTGCATTTTCTTGCAAGTCGAAGGATGTTTAAAATCAATCAGCGTTAATAAAATAAATAAAATATCTACTATTATTTTCCTATCATAAAATATTCGCATGACTCGCACCCACACATACACAACATTCAGTCCCTCTCACACACGTTCACGCTCAGTCTCTCTCTCTCTCTCCCCCTTGTCTTGCCTTCTTTTTTGAGCTATTTTCGTAAACGTTTTACTGTTCGCACTGTTGGAAAACTTGTTTATTAATTAAATATGCCCTAGAATTTTAATTTTTAATTACCCTTTTTAATATTATGTTCACTTTTTGTAGTGGTTTTGCCTAAGTGCTTAACATTCACTTGTTGCTTTGGACATCGGCTGCAAGTAGTGAAAATGAATAATTAATGACAAACCCATAATTTCGTTTTGGGACTTAGCTGACTT
Organism: Drosophila novamexicana; assembly: GCF_003285875.2. Classification (NCBI taxonomy): domain Eukaryota; kingdom Metazoa; phylum Arthropoda; class Insecta; order Diptera; family Drosophilidae; genus Drosophila; species Drosophila novamexicana. The sequence goes on along the minus strand of NW_020824862.1, from coordinate 87,874 downwards.
ATAGGGACCCTTAAGTTGCTAATTTTTTACAAATTATCTGCCGGAGCGCCAAAAGGTAGCCGAGCCTTGCGTGGCTGGCCGAGGTGCTCATGTTCGCAAATCAGATGGGCCATTTCGCTATTCAGCGGGTCAATCGTTTGGCTCATTGAGGGATTCCAGTGCGTTGAGGGCTTCAGCAGGTTGCGGAGCAATTTGTGTGCGAGTGTGTGTACATTAGTTGTACTCAAAGTGCAAGAAACTTGCGAACAGTGAGCTCTGAAGCCTATTTTCAAAAGTAAATCGCCTCAATTTCCACCTATCAACATGTCTGCCATCTGCTGCCGTATTTTCCTATCCACAGACCTCATAACCGTTCCCGCTAGCCGGGTTTCTTTTCCTGCCCAACCTCGCAGCCCTTTTGCGTGCGTCCGTGCGTGTGTGTGTGCGTGTGTGTGCGCGTGCGTGTGTGTCTGTGTGTGTGCATGCTGAGTGGGTTCTTGAGTCGCACAACACTTCCGGTTGCCACTTGTGAGCTTAAAGCCTTTCAGCCTTTGAGTGTTTGTTGTGGCAATGCCTTGGCAGGCGCATTTACAGTGCAGTCAGCCCAGCTAGACAAGCACGACATCGGTTGTGGCCTGCATGCAAAGCTTGCAGATACCCTGTAATTGGTATGCTATTTGGCAAGCTGGCCATGCGGCACTTTTCGTAGATGCAAAATTGCTTGTAAATAGTTTACTGTTTGTTTACACTGCTTGTTACATCTAAATATATGCCCAGTTTGTGTGAGTGTCTGGCTACAGGGTATACAAACAAAAAACATGACGCGTCCAACATGCTTCTGTCTTCCGCTCCGATCGCATGCGCGTGGCTTTAACTAATGCTAACCACATAGTGCAACCAACAATAACAATAATAAACTAGGAAGACACACACACACACACACACAAACAGACACACACAAACACACAACCACGCACACAGACAGTGCATGCAGACATTGGAATATTTGCTTAGCCGTCTGCTGCAACAAACTCAAAGCTCATGTGGGTCAGCTCAAAGGAATTGAGTGGGCAGTGAAGGGGCAGTAGAGGGGGTGGGGAGCTGGCTAGGGGCTGTTTAGGATCATTTAAATGGTCATTTGCCACTCGGCTACACGATTCATAACAATTCGCAGGTTCCATTAATGCCTAAGCAAGCATATGTTTGAAGTAGTCCTCCAGCCATCGAGTGATGTAATTTCTCTTAGGTGTTAAGGCCCACACACACACACACACACACACACCAACACGCATTATCAGCAGATTACACAAATGGAACCAATGATAATTTATGGAAATTTAATATATAGTGTAGTATAAATTGAATATTTAGTATAAACTAAATTTAAAAATTTTTAACATGACTGCAAAAAAGACAAAAATGTTGCTTCACGAATTTGGTTCGAATCTTGGCTCGTTACAATTTTTGTAATTTTATGTGAAGCAACATTTACTTTAAAATATCTTAATATGGCTCTCTTTTTACAAATTTTATTTTAATTTCCATTTTTTTGCATTCATTTACTTAACTTCAAGGTTTCAAAAACCAGCTTCGAGATTTGTTTCTTAATTGTGCTCGATTCCGTTGCTTAATTTTGAGGCATTGCTGCGAGGATTTGTGGCCATAGTTTTTGCAGATTTTTGTGAACTCTTAAGCTTTTTCCACTGTGCAGGTTGAACTCGTTAGCCTTAAGCTCTCCATGCCTGAGCCTGTACTGTTGTGAAAAGTGCCTCGCAGGCAACTCCTGCGGCTGTGCTGCCAAAGCCAGACATAGCCAGGCATAGGCATTCAGTGAGACGATTTGACAAACAGTTTTCGAAACGGATTTCCGGGCCCAGGCCATATTCATTATGTGCTGACATTAGGCACGCACTCTGCCCCAGCCCCCACCTGTCTCACCCACGGTCAGGATACAAGCGACTGCAACAGGCAGCAGCTCAATCTGGACAAGGACTCAGAGCTCCAGGATAGCTAATGATGTGCTCTTAGGATTTGACATAATCGATTGCACTGAGTGCTGCTGGTTTCTTCTTGTCTCTCGATCAAGCACCTTTCGTGTAAGCCCAACCAAATCCCAGACCAGTTGCCAACTCGTTTACTTCGAGTTATGCTCTATGCCATGGCACATAAGATTTTGTTATAATGTTGATTTATTTTTGAAAGTCTGACATTTAGTTATTGGAATATTTTATAGTTCGGGTAACTTTCTAATGCTAGATTTAGTTTTATAAATCTTGGCTCAGTCAATTATCAGATCAAATCTGGCATGTCTTGGGTAGAGCATCAAAATCTCGGTGTATCGAAGCTTGATTTGTTATCAGGTTCGGTCTACGCTTTCGGTTTCTTTGCCTGCTTTGTTATTTTTCTTTCTTTTTGCCAATCGTTCATTTTGTTTGCTGTGCGCTTCGTTTTTATTGTGGGCTTAAGCGTTTTTATGGCCAATTTGACGAATGACCCCCTTAAATGGGTTAAGCGGGAATAAGCCCGAGGCGGCCAACTAAACAACCGAATAACCTAACGCACGTTTCATCTGTGAATGCGTGTGTGGGATGCGAGTGTGTGCGTATGTGTGTGCGAGTTTTGGGAGGCCGATAAACATCCTCCAGAGCGCGCCTGCCTGTGCCTAATTTATTCGTTTGTATCGCTCATAAATAAACCAAAATTGGGCAAGCGACAGAAACTTGAACTTGACTTATTGAATTTGCAAGGCAGAGACTTCTTCAATTGCGCCGAGGGTCCTGTTCTCCACCTCCGGCTCCTACAGTGCTCCTTGTGTTCCCCTTTGAGAGCGTCGCCTAGTCGACTAAAAACAATTGACAGTTCAGGCGGGTTGCTGGACTGGCAAATACGCTGTATTTAATTGACGTAGTTCGAGATATTTGAACTAATTTAGGATCAAATTCAGTTGCCGAATCTACGTAGACTAAGAGGGTAAATACAGTTAAGACAAATCTTGGTTTGTTTTTTAAAATGAAACATTGGATATTCTAAATCTAGAAAGATAATTTTCTTTCTAAATGGATCCTAATATATATATATATGTATATATATAATTGAGAAATTTAAAAATTTTCTTAGATTGGAGCACAATCTACAATGAGCCCAGATACCTGCAGATACTTTAGAGCTTTATATCTATAGAAAAAATTAATATAAAACTCAAAAACAGGTCACCAAATCCTACAAAAATGAATTCAAACTTTATCCGAATAGCCCAAAAGATATCTAGATCTTTCCATTGTGTCATATGCACAATTTTGTGCTACCCCTTTTGGACGCATTTATTGCTGCAGGGTATGCGAACACACTTACTAGGCTGCATAATTATTGCGCCCATGGCTAGTGGGCGTGGCTGGTTGCGCTGGGGACTGCCTCTAATGCGCGTCTAATGGCGCAAATAAATTTCAACTGAGGAATTTTTATAGAGAGAGCCATAAAACCAAATGGCTGCCAATGGTTGGTACCCCCTCACCCCTATACGATGCTCCTCCCCGCCACACTCTCACGAGCTGGCTCGCCTGCAATGGCTGTCCGTCAGGGTGTACGTGTGCTTGTGTGTCCTTGTAATGTTAATAGCCTTAATTGAGCGTCTGTTTTGCGCCTGCCACGCCCACTTATTTGTTTATTAGCGCCCCTCGGCGGCCCACAGCATAAAAAACGTCACCGTGGAATTTTCATTTGGCTTTTGGGATAATAAAACCGAAACGTGAATCGTGAGAGCGTCAATTAAACAGGTGTGTGTGTGTGTGTCTATCTGTATCTGTGTCTGTGTGTGTGTGGGCGCTACGCTAAATGTGGGCGCGGTTCACGTGATGCTATTCACATTTAATACCCCATTGAGATGCCATGATGCAACTGACGATTTCCCAGTACCTCGAAGTCGCGTTTAGTTTTCCAGCGCAATAAATTCCGTTCCGAGCGCTCTTAACGATACATTTTCTCTGCACCTTTCACCTTCAGCTTAATGAGCTGTCGCCAAAGTTATGTGTGCAGGTAAAGGAGCTAAATGTTGCCCAGATCTGCTGGCCAGCAAGTACTTCGGATTACTCTGTTGCAGCTAGCTGCTTTAAAGAGGGAAACATTAAAAAAATACTTCACCTAGTTGTCTTGCGTTAGGATCAGCTGGGCAGACGATATCTGTAGCTCATTTTAATTCCATAAAGCCAGAATCTTGACTTGAAAATATATTTTAATATACATGCAATTAAAGATGGTTCAAGTTAAAAAAGTTTAAAATCTTTAGCTCGATCGTCAGGAAGCAGCTCGTCAGGGACATTTGTAAATTCAAAACTGTGTTAAATATATGCCTGTAAAATAATTAATGCCATTTGAGCTTTCAACTTTCTCAATCGTTGGCTTGCAATTAGATGGGCAGAAGCTAATAGTTGTTAAGTCCGCCCAAAGTCTACATGCATACTCAAATATCACATGCCTGCGGAATGTTCCATTTAAAGTTGGACACACTTTTTTTTGTGTGGCAAGTTGAGGAAAATCCATTAAAATTTTTAAATGCAGCGTTGGCACTTTTTGCACTAATTTCACTTGCTTATAGCTGCTATGTCTGAGTGTGTGCTCGTGTGTGTGTGTGTGTGTGTGTGTGTGTGTGGGTTTGTGTGTGTGCCGTTCGGTCAGGTGTAACGACGTCGCTGGAGTATGGCGCAGCAATTTGCTAGTGAGTCAAATGGATTTGACCTTAGCCACAAAGACGGAAAGAGACAGGAATACGAGCAGGGCAGGGCATGCGAAGAGGGACGTAAAAACAACTATGGCCAGGGAGTGGTGGGGGGAGGACGGCGTAGGGACTGTCCAGGACCAGCAGCCAAGCTACACTAATGCTTAAGCTGATTTCAACAGACACACACACACACACACACACATACTTATACAGCGGGCAGACTTCATTTGCTGGCATGGGCGTTGGGCAGGGGGCGCGGCCAAGTGGAAGCAGCAGCGACAGCAGCTGGGGCAACTGACGCTGGGCAAGTGTCACGTAATGCAGCGCGGCAAGCGCATTAACACATTTACACGAGACACAAACACAAACATACACACACACACAGACACATATATACAGGTATGTGTGTGTATGTACAGGGGCACAGACAGGTGAAACGGTAAACAACAAGAACAACAACAAAACTAACGGCAACAAACGCGACACGCTTAAAAATCTTTGCAACTTTCTTTTGCGCCAAAAGCAGCAAATTTCATTTAACACCCAAAGCTCCAGACATGCCAGAAAAAATACAAGGAGAGAACAGTGAGCGACAGAGTGAGAGAGATAGAGAGAGAGAGAGAGAGAGAGAGAGAGAGAGAGAGAGAGAGAGGGAGAGTGAGCGAGGGCGAGCGGGAGTGCGAGAGGTGAATGCGAAAAGTGCATGGCCGCGAATTAAAAAGGTCATTTGGTTGCACTTTGCGCATTACACTTTTTTGTGTGTGTGTGTGCGAGTTGGTCAAGGGAGCATGTACTGGTAAGAGCGAGACAGCAAGAGAGAGCGGGAGAGAGAGGCCGTGGGGTCTGGGCTGGCTGTGAAATAACTTTGAAGCGCTGGCAACGGTATTTGGCGCTGCTCCAAATGAGCAGCAGCCCAACGGCGCGTGCCGAATGCGAAAACCGTTTGCCTGGGGACTGGGCCGCTGTGTGGGTGGGGGAAAGGGCTCACACGGAGGCGCTTGAATGGTGATAGCGAAAGGCTAAAGATGCGCCAGGTATGGCAAGCAAACATTGTTGCGGAAAACTAATCCACCAAAAGAAAATCAACTGCAGCTTCAGCCTGAAAGTATGCAATGATTTAAGGACGAGGCAGTGTAAGACTCGGAAATATCACGTGGCCAGCTCTAAATTGCATCAACATAAATTACTAATTATATATTATCATGTGAGAGACATATTATATCAGATTTATCGTTAAAGGAACAAGGGTGCGTTAGAGTAAAGCAGGAGCATGAGAGAGGCATAAGCAAGGACATAGAGAGAGAGAGAGAGAGAGCGAGATCTATAGCTTAAGCATTTAACCCTTTTAAGTCTTAATTAGATTCATGAGAAGCGCATAGTAGAGCCTTAGAAAGAGAATGAGAGAGAGAGAGAGAGAACGAATACGATGGAATGAAATCAAAAGTGTTTAACACAACAATATGTTGTCAAGATGTTTGTGCTCGTTATGCGCTCATAATTTTAAGCATATTTGATTAACAAATGAAGGTCGATTGGGCTTATGTTGGGACCGTTTGTTTTTCTCGCTGTGTATTTATCTCTTTATTTGCGCGCATTCAAGAAAACGGAACTTCGTTTTTACGCGAAATTAATTTTTTAATTTTTATCCTCAGTGTATGCAACCGGAAAAAAGAAGTAGAAAGGAATCAGGCGATAAAGAGGCTTAGCGGCCAGCTGGATAGGTGTTGGCCTGCGCGAGTGCCGGCCAGATAAGAGCATTGCAATGTTATTAAACTAATTGAAAGACTATGGCCGGCAAGGCGGTCTCAACTGGCTGGGTCTCGCGGCTCTTGCTGCCGCCTGGCTAAACGCTGGCTTATCCTTATCGCTGCCGCCGCAGACCCAACTGCGGCAGTGGCAGCGACAGGCCCAACAACAGCAACAGCAACAGCAACAACAACGGCAACAAGGAGGACCCATGGAAGCCATGCAAATTGGAGCTTTTGGCCGATTTGCATTCAAAGCCAATGCGTTGACTTTTGCCGGACAAAAGGCAAAAAGGATGCGACCAACATCAACAGCAAATGAAAAGCAAACAATTTTCCAGCTGCAAAACAAAAATTAGCCAAAGCAGCGACAATTGCTAAGCAGATGGGCTTAGCACAACCAAAATGCCCACAATTCCAGCATGCTAATCAAATCGAAGCACTTTAAAAAAAGGAAAAAAAAAAACAAATCCCGCCCTTTATCTGCCCCCCTCTGTCTAAATACACTAACTTGGCTCGGGCCAAATAGAATTGCAGCTCGACGCGAAGACAACGTTCTCAGCTTTCAAACACTTTATAGTTCTTTATTTCTTTTAGTGGTTCCCTTTCTGGCCAAGTGTTTGCTTTTGCCACTCGTTAACGCTCTTTGCACACACATCATAATATATTTGCGTATGTATGCTTAGGAAAAGTGTTAAGTTGGCAACACGAAAAATGTGCGCGCCGCAAGACGTTGGTTTTCCACTTTGCTCTCCCCCTTTTTTGCACGCAGCCCTCAAAAAACTGAAGCAAAATCTTGCACGCAGTTGTTGAGCCAAAGGGCGTGGCTGCAGGGGCAAACGCGTGGCTAAAGGCGCACAGTGGTTCAAAGCAGTACGTTTGTGAACAACATTTTTCAAGTGCAACTACTTTTGACTTGTGTACATAATATTATGACCAAAACTAGAACTTCTTTGAAATATTTTCTTATTGAAAATATTTTCTTTTATGCAATCCAAATTTGGGAGCCCCAAAAATTACCTACTCATATCGCATGTGGTAGATGAATCGGGCATAAGTTTCAATACTTCTGTTTTGCATAAATTTTATTTTTATACTTCGACTTCTTTTATCAAAGTAACCGAATTTCAAGTCAAAACTTTGTGATGCAGATAATTTTAAACAAAATATATGTGGATTAATGGTTTTAATGATATTAGAAACATGTTGAAACTCTTAAATCTTAAATGTCTCAACTCACATTGCATACTTGCAGTCGCATGCAGTTACTTTTGGCTCTCACTGTAAGCACTGTGCTTCAGTTGGCAATACGTTTTGAGCCACTGTGCGTTAGCTGTATTGCGGCATAAGTGGATTACCGTATTAAGTTTTTATTATTAGTCTAACTGGCGAAGGCGTCGTTGACTTTGGGCAACCCTCACCGAGGATGAGAACGAGGACGAGCACGAGGACGTCAACGCACTTGACGGTTAACAAGCGTGTGTGTGTGTGTTTGTGTGGGTGTATGTGTGTGCGAGTGTATGTGTTAGTGGGCGGCTTAAGCTTTTAACAGCTGCAAATTAAGTGAAAATAAGAAAATTAGCTTAAAATATTTGCTGCGACCCTTCAATTTTATTTGCCAGCTTGCGGCCTGAGCGGATTAAGCTTGTCAGAGTTGTTGTTGTAGTTAGTGCAAGTTATTAATTAGAGAGGACAGGCTTGATATCATAGCCCAATTCTAATCCCAATCGCAATCGCAATTCCAATTCCAAATACTCAACCGGAGAGCCATTAAATTTGCGTGGCTGCTCAAATCTCAAGGCGTTCATTTTCTAGCCAAGGCATAACTTTCATTTATGTGGCGGCCCCAATTCGCATATTATGCGATGTATTCTCTCTCGTTATCGTTTGCTCTCCCTCTCTCTCTTTCTCTCTCTCCCTCTCGCACTCTCTCTTCTGGTCTCTCTGAGTACATGTGCATATAGTATATGAGGCTCTGGCGATTGCAAAACTTTTCAACAATGGCGACAAAAGTTTCGCTTCCTGTTTGTTCTTGTTGTTCCTCTGTTGCTGCCCGTTGATATTGCTATTGTTGTTGTGCTTGTTGGAAAGTAGCTTTGCTACAAGCATTGGCACTGGGAAACAACAAATGCGTTTAGCTAATGACAAATTGCCATCAAAGTTGAGTGCGAAACATGTGAAGTGCAGCTAACTTTGCCGTACACAACAACGATGCGCACTAAAATTCCCAAACGGTTACAGCTTGATGCAACATCAGGTTGAGCCCGAAGCACACACAAAACAAGCGACAACACATTGACCCCAGCTTGGCTATTTTCAGTTTCAATTGAGGCCATGGTCTAGCTGCTTTCGGCCTGGCTGTCATATTTCTTGACTTTGTTTAGGGCTTCTTAAAAAGACGTCGGCAATGCAGAGCCAAGCTAAGAGCCATGCAGACATTGAGAGAGCTTCAGTTTTTGGGGCCTGACCATTAGTAAACATACTCGCAAATACACCGCCAACCCTACACACACACACACACACACACACTTATAGGCTTAAAGTTGTCAACTAAGCTGCTAAGTTGTCGACCGAGTGGCCATGCCTGTGCCGAGCTCTCAACAACCCGCAAACCCCTTTGTCACATTGTCATTTGTTTGCTGCTACTCTATTAGCCGCATTTTAATTCAGTTACTTAAGTTTAGTGTGAACACAACAATTTCATACTTGGCGACACGCACACAAACAGGCATAAGAGGCTAGAGGGCACCGATCAGGGTCCATGCGGCATATGCGCAATTCCCAAAAACTGCTGCTGCAATTTGAAAATTTACTTTGTTTGCTCTTGTGTGTGTTTGTGTGTGGGTGTGAGCGTGTGTGTGAGTATGTGTAATTTTCACTAAGACTGTCCGTCAGTCAGTTGCCGCACTGACCTCACATTGTCACAGCTTTTGGACGCAGGCGGCCGCCCAGCTTGGCATCTGGCATATAGCGGACGGGCAGGCGGTCGGCTGCTGCCCGCTTGCCTCCTTGCCTCATGCTGCTCTGTGGTCAAAGGTAAAAAGTTTTGTCAAATTGAAAATGTTTACTGCTTCCTGCTGGCTATGAGTCAGGGGTTAGCGAGAGAGTGTCTCTGTGCGTGGGCTGACAGTCGTTCGGGCGGCAAAAACATCTTAAATTAGATACATTTTATCGCTACACATGAGCTGCTCACACACACACATACACGCATGCACAGAAACTAAGACGCACAGCTGGAAAAGCTGTGGAAAGTTTTGAGAGATATTTATTACAGGACACTTCATGCAGAGCCAGTTGCAACAGCAGCGGCAGCAGTAACATTCCCCAGCAAGGACCTTCATCGCCAGGACTCGCAACGGCTCCCTTTCAGTGTGTCTAGCCGTGTGGCATGTCAACAGGCATTTAATTTGATTTTAAATCTCATTCTAAAGAGTCTTTCAAGTGTATTTATTTATTTTTTTCATTTTAGCAACATTAATGAGCACACGAATAGGCCTTTCCAAAAGGGCATTTTTCTGCATGCAGCTACCCAGCGCAATTTTTGGCATTCGAATATGTAATCCGATTTGCATGCCTTGCATAAAATGGTAACCATACAGGTAAACACTAAAAAGGCAACAGCAGGATATATAACTTAACCTATGCATATAATAAATAAAAAAGTCGCTAACTCTGTCACATGTTAAGCAGAATTTTGGCTTTACCAGGCACTTTAAAGCAAAGGGCTGTAAATGTATATCGAAATATTTAAATTTAGCAATTAGTTTAGCTGCCATATTTCAATATAGTGCACATATGTAAACGAATGTAATGCAGTTAAACTGTGTGCGAGGTAAGGGTGTCGGCTAGTCGACTCGCAAGTTTTCTTGTTAACATAGTTGCACAAATTGTTGTTGTGAATGAAAGGCCCTGCCAGCGTGCTATTTAAATGACATTTTCATGGAGCGAAAACTGACACATGCACACACATGCGCACTCACACACACCCAGGACACACACATAGATGTCAAATCAATGTCTGGTGGAAAAACCAAAATCAGCAGAATAAGCAGCGTTCTCGCAGGCGTTGTCGTCATTCTCCTTCTGGCCTGCATCATTGGCGTCAATCAAATGCAGAAGTTTAACAGCAATTGGCAATGGTATAAACGGATATGGGTGTGCGTGTATATGTGTGCGTGTGTGTGTGTGCGTGTGTGTGTGTGTGCTGGGGGCAAAGAAATTGCGTAGAAATTGACGATGCACGGCATCAAAATAAATAGCTGGGTAACAAAATGAATCTCATACTCAACTCATGGATATGCAAATTGAAGTGCAGCGGCAAGCAAAATGAAATCAAGCGCCGTCTGCGTCTAACTGTTGCGAAATTTGCGCGTCTCGATGCGGCTGCCAACCTGTCAGGCAAGAGCTAAGCCAAGATGTGGCAACACTTGAGCCGAACTGCTCAAGTGGCAAACGGCGTGCTACCTGCCACATGCCACATGCCGCATGCTGCTAGCTGCTCGGTACTTGCTTCTTGTTGCTTGAGACAAAAACAGCGGGCGCATTGTCAGCAGAAAACTTCATCGACACGTGTGCACCGAGTGCTCAGCCAGAGGTGCACTATAAAAATGAAGAAATTATATGGCATGCTTCTGTGCGCTAGGCGACAGGCACGCAACGCCGCAAACTCATCATCAGCAGCAGCAGCAACAACAACAGCGACAACAACAGCAAAAAATAACAACGACAATCTCAACAAGTAAGAACTCTTAAGTCGGGAGTAAACGCCTAGAAGTTACCCTGAACCCCTGAGCTTTATTCTTAAGACATATACAGAAAGTCTTCTTCCTTAGCCCTAAGCCATCGAAAATGCATTTTAGAATATTTTGGATGTTTAAATATCGCAAAAAATATAAATATCCCAAATATTTGCGAATACCAAAGTACAAGGCTCTGCGTACATTTTTTAATATTTTAGGGTAAGCGAGTTCAAATATCACGGATCCCAAGCTTCTAAGGACCACATTTTGTATATTTAGCTCTTAAGATCTACGAGTTTTGAATATTAATATTTATCAATATCTATAGGTATTATCGAAATGGTTTTTTATGATAGGTATCGATTCGATTAATATGTTTCTCATTCAGTCAAGCAAGCTATCTTTCCGTTACATACGCTTGCACCTGCACAATATACCCGTTTTAACCCATTTTCGGCGGGTTCAGGGTATGAAAATGTCACCTGCACGTACACTTGACTCATATACTATATGTGATCGGGCAGCAGGAACAGCGGAGTGGAAAGTGGGGCGATGGCAAGCTGGAAAGATTATGTTGAAAGGTAAATAAAACTACTGCCAGCAAATGATATTGCCAGCTGATGAAACCCGCATGTCCTTCCAGCTAGTCATTTAATAATACAATTTTCATTTTGTTTTATTTTTTCAGTCTCTTCTTTTTTGTTCTTTGTTTCTCTCCGGTCTGCTTTGTGTTCATGTAAGCCAAGTGCGTTAAAATACCAGCTACAAAGGAATTTCAAGTAACAATGGGGATATATAGCTGCACAGATGTTCCGGATTCCCATTTAGCAGGAAAACCAAAGAACCCAACGATGATTGTTGGCAAAGCTTTTTGGTCATAAGCAAAATTGACGCAATGAAGTTCACGTGAGTTTCTCTTAAATATCTTGAATAACATACGTATAAAAGGATCTGTTATATATGTAACATAATATTTTATTCCATTTTCTCATATTTCACATGCAATTTGAATAATGGATCTTTCCAACAGCTGACTAAAACAAAAATAATAGTAGATTATCAAAATCTATTTTGCTTAATTTCTGTTTAGTTTCAGGCAACAACAACAACAACAACTTCTTTAACATGCCCTGCTTTGTAAGTGCTGTCAGGTCTTCAAGGACCTGCAACATTTGGTAACTAGCTCTTGGATGAGCACTTCTTAAAGTGGGCCTTCGTAAGGACTGTAAGCCAAGTTAATGTATCCAAGCGCTATGTGGTGACAAGTCGCTGTGGCCTTGTTTAGCACCTAGACAACAAAATATGCACACCTTCAGCACAAAGACACGCACGCCAGGTCTCACATACACACGCACACACACATACAGACGCGAAGCGGGCTGCCGCGAAAGAGAAAGTTAAATTAAAAATGTCAAAGTGCATACATTTAGGAGCTAATGAAATAAGTTAAGCGACAACAACAACAACAACAACAACAACAAAAGCAGCCACAGCAAGAAGAAAACGAATGAGAAGCACAGGCAGAAGAATAAGTGGATGAAGGATAAGAAGAAGAAGAGGCATTGGCGAAATCGCTTGCGCAGAGCACCGCACTAAGCACACTTCACAACACTGCACAAAACGCCACCTACACATGCACAACTGTCGCTCTCCCTCCCGCTCTCTCGCTTACTTTATCTTTCTATCTCACTCTATCGCGCTGTGCGTTTCGTTTGCAATGCAATTTGAATTAATTTGACTCTTTTTTTTTATGAACCTTAAGTGTGCCAACGTCAGCAGCGCAGCATTGCCAGATGTTTTTGTTGTTTGTTTGTATGTTTATTTTTTTGTTTGTTTATTTGTTTGTTTGTTTGTTTTTTGTCGCTGCAGCAGTGCCACGTTGTGTTATTCATTTAGTTGGCTTTCAGCTTGTGGCAAGTAATATGCCAACTGTCAACTGTCAACTGTGCATGTGAATGAGCTGAGTTGAGTAATGTTAATCAAAAGGCCCAAATAGCAGCAGGCCAAGATGCAGGCCTGTGTGAGGTTGCGTCATGTGGGGGGTTGACGTGCCACCTCACGGCTTAGCCACAAAGCGATAACACATCGCCAACCAAGCAGTCAATGGAGACGCAAGATACGTGTTTATCACACAATCTCATTATCTTGTCTCTGCGCTCTGTGCTCTGTCCCAGCTTTCGCCTGCCTGGCCATCAAACCATCCTTCTATCAATCCATAACTATTCCTCTATCAATCTATCTAGCTGCTTAACTCTGCCCGCCGGCCCTGATGTTGTTGATGATGGTCAACAATGCTCGTATCGTATCTAAGATGCATGCTTGCATTATAAGTATTGTATATACTTAGTGTATGTATGTATATAAGTTTATATATATATACCATTTGGAGCAGTACCTATCCCTTTGCTGTCTTAGTTCAGCTTCCTGCTAGAATGTTGTTTTTGTTATTATAATAGAATGTTTCCAAAGGCAGAGCGTGTACTTGACTGGCCCCTTTGCTTGAGCATATGGGCCAAGGTTGGTTTATATATATATATATATATATATATATATATATATGTGTGAGCATACATATACAGACTGCGTCTGAGTCGTTTCAGGGTTTGAACCATTGCCTCGCCCGATGGTTCGGTTCGTGAGCCTGTTTTTCACATATGTGCACCCATGTGAGTTCGAACTGTGAAATTCATCATAAATTCAAATACATTTCTATTAACGTATTTTTCTTTTGAAGAGATTTGTTAGTTTTTTATATATCAAAAAAATAGATATATTTAAAAAATATTTTCAAATACCAAAAAAAATAATATTTTCAATCAAGGAGTTTCTGGAAAAAGAACCTATGTTTGGTTATTGGCTATTTCATAATTTGGCTTAAGATTCGGTTTATGGCAAATAAAAATGTGTATTTTTGAGCTCGAAGCAGATCGATTCCAAGCAGGTTTGGCGCCTAACATATCAGGTTAGAGCAGGATTATAAAAAGAATCTCGTTAGATCCCCGAAATTGAAGAGCTCGAATCGCAAAATTGTGTATGAACGTAGAGACCATTAGCATTTAAAGTCTCATTTGGCGCCAGCTCGTCTAAGATGTTGTATAGAGTATCTGCTCGTAGGGAGCTTCTCAGTTAGCTATTTGATGTTGCTGGCATTCGTCTTGGTTTGGGTGTTGATTGTTGTTGACTTTGATTTTTGCAATCTGGTTTCGATTTATTTTATATTTCTTCCAGTTGACTGACATTTCTACACTGTCCGCTCGCCGAGAAGCCCACCCACCCATTTGCCACATGGCGCTCAAATTCTAATTTAGTTCATTGGCTTAGATCCCAGATTCCAGTGTCCTTGTTGCTGCTGTTGCATACAATTTGAGTAAATAGCACACAATATATTGACACATGCGGGTCGCCTTCGTGTGTGTGTGTGTGGCTTGTGTGTGGTATGTGACAGACGTCACGGGCGTAGCCGATTGCACATTTAGCATTTTGTCAGCACCCGCATTTCGTCAATACTTCAAATTTGCAATTCCCTTTCGTATTTTCATCGAAATTTTAATACCCTTCAATCGACTTCACACACACAAATTCGATGAGGGCTACAATTATTATGAAAAAAAAAATACAAAAATATTTACATAAAGATACTTTTTGTGTGATATGAAAGCTGTTGCGATTAGGGACGCATTTGAAAGGAACAAAATGGATTAAATTATTGAGTAAATTATAGCCCCTCACTCATTCATTCCAGTTTGAGCCTTTCTTCTTAGAGCAGTTCTTACGCAGTTACTTTCTTCTGAGAGCCATTGTTTTGTTCTTTCGTGCTTTCATTCTAGCTCTCTCATAGTAACTGTCTTCTGAGAGCATTTCTTCTTTCACTCTCATGCACTTACTCTCTTCCGTGGGCATTTGTTCTTCTTGCGTTCTGTCATTCTGGCTCTAACTCCCTTCTGAGAGTCTTTCCGCTTCTGTTCTGTTCTCTCATTCACGCTCTCACGGAGTTTTGTTTCTTCTTTCTATGGTTATACATAAACGTTTAACAGGCGGCACAATTTGTCTTTATTGTGGGTGTTTCAAATATTTTTGATTTATGTAAAATACTTAGCATAAATATAGAGCAAGCCAAAGTCGTTGAATGATTGTTGCTCTCGTTTTATTTTATTTATTTTTTTTTGAATCATCATAAGTCTCGCCGCATGGAAACGTTTACAATATGCAAATGATGGGAACCTAGATTCCTGTTGTTGTTATTCTTGTTGCTAATGTGACTCTTATAGTTGTTGTTTGCGGTCGGTCTCCAGCGTTAGCAGGTCAAGAGCTTTTCACAGCCAGTTCTCGATAAAATTTAGCATTGAGATGTCAATCAGCTGACAAATGCTAAACCAAATTCGAAACGGAGCTGAGTAAATGCTGAAAAAGTACATGTACGTGTGTGTGTGTGTGTGTGTGTGAGTGTGTGTGCTTGTGCTTATGGGCAGTGTTAATATAAAACGCAATCAAAATCAAATCAAATGAAAATTATTTCGAGTTGAGTTGTATGTTGACAACTTCATTATGTTTGCATTGCTTTAGCGTATTCTCTGTGTTTGTCCGGCAATATGACTAACAAGCGGACACACAAACACACACACACACACACCCAAATACCTACACTAACACCAAGGCATATACCAAAACGGGACGCACATTAAAAGCTACCAGACGTGCCGCAAATGAAACTAATTTGATGTGTGAATAACAGCAATGAAAAGAGGCAGCTTTTACTATGATGATGGGGGAAGGGACGGTGGCATGGCGGCAGCAGAGGGGTGCAAGGCATATATATACGTGTATTGATGTGTATCGGTATGCCTAAAATAACAGCAGGACGAGAGCAAACGTTGTGAAGCCAGGATACAAGCACAATGTCAATGTGAGTGAGCAGAAGGCAGCAGGCGAGACAAATCGAATGATAAGCCAAGCTTGCTGGCATGGCTGTAGGTAAAGATGAAGGTGTGTATGTGTGTGTGTGTGTTTTGATTTTGCGATATATGCCGCATTAATTCAATTTGATAAGAACAGGCAGACAGCTTGATGCCAGCCGAATATCATAGGAAATTCGATAAACTCGAAAATCTGTAGCACAATGTCATCTGTCCTCTGTCCTCTGTCCTCTCCTGTTTGATGCAGTGCCACATCGACCATACAATAAGGCCAATTCATAAGCACCAGCAGCAACAGCAGCAACAACAACAATAATAAGAGCACAATGCTGGCTGCTTGTGTAGTGATTAAAGGCCACAACAGCTGATTTTAAATCCGGTGTCCAATAAAACTAAATGAATTGTGTGAGTGCATAAAGAATGAGTGAACAGATTGAATTGAGCACAATTGCGAAAGTGCTTATGCGTTTTGCATTCAATTGCTGCTGAATGGCTCTTGGCTGAATGGCTCAAATACAAAGTAATTGATGTGCTTACATAAATGTTAATTACGACCTGCCAATGAATATAAGAATCAAATGAATTGTAAATGCATAGAAATGAATAACAAATGAAACAATTACTTTTTCTCATAGATTTTAAACGAAAATATATGAAGCGAAGAGCTTGCGAACTGAGAATTTGATTATTTCTTCAAATATCCGCTAAGAATAACAAATGAATCAGTTGCCTATTGCATTGCATGAAATGAATAAAATAATGATAAAACATAATACCATTGAATAACATTGTAAGAAGAATCTTTCAATATAAACATGATTCATATAAAAATATTGCTAATAGGCAATATTATAAGATTGAAATACTTCGATTAGACTCCTTCAAAAGGAACACTGTGCTTTTTCTCATTGTTACACGAACACGAAATCCATTGTTTTAAATATTCAAGCAAATAGTGCAGCTAGCCAAAGGCAACTGAAATACTGCGAAATGCGGGTACTTGGAATTCATTTATAATCGTCGTCACAGTATTCCCATTGATGTGAACTGCGGTGTAGTTACATATATTCAATGACATCTTATATCTGTCTCTGACCATAAACAAGGCATCGGAATGAGTTATCCTTGTGCTCATTACATTTGGATTAACATGTTAATAATATGTGTGTGGACGTGATTGTGTCCCACTGTGTGGGTGTGTGTGGGTGTGCTCTGCCTGCAGCCATATTGTGGTCAACCGCACACCCACACATTCACACACACACACACACACACACACACGACCAGATCAATGTGGGTAGATAGTCAGCGAGTGTTATAATTGTATGTTTGACAATCTTCATAACTGTCAATTAAATTGGCATTTGCCATGCCAAGTCGTATGTGGCCTGCACTCAGTCTAATGTAATTGTTTAACACACTGCTGCGCATTATTATAAACAAATGCCATCAGACACACACGCGCACACACACATACTCGGTCGCATGGATGTACACACAATCGGCCATTCGGACAGCTGGACATGCAACATGATTGCCCCGATTTTATTGACTGCATTACGATTGCGTGTGTGCGTGTGTGTGCCTGTGTGTATTTGTGTGTGTGTATGTGTGTGTGGGTGTGTGTGTGCGTGGCACAAACAGCTTGCCAATTTGCATATGTGGCATTGCATAGGCATCTGCTCCTCAGTGAAGCTGCTGTTTTGATTTATAGACCGTTTGCTCATGTGTAGAACCGGCGAGAGCCTAATCAATTTGTATGCCATTGAACGGAACTGCCTGAACACGAGCTTGGGCCGCATCATTGGGCCTGGCATCCAAAATGTAAAATTTGACATCACAAATTCATTCAAATTGTTTAAGAATCGCCCCAAGATTTGACATATGTACTTACTCGGACAGCTGACAGGTGACATCCGACTTTAGCATGGGAAACACAAATAATGGACTACATTCATACATCTCGAGTGCTCAACTATTAACTCGTATATCTACGACCATAATATGCAAATGGAAAATGCCTAAAAATATGCAAAATATATGTTACATATCATGAAAAACTCTTCTCACCTGAGTTGCCTTCCTAGGCTAAGAAGGAGCAAGCCAATATAATGGTATTCACAGAATCCATCTTTGGAAATACTCTAATTTTAAATACGAATTCTTTTTGTTTGAATAAATCATTTGATTTAATTGCTTTAATTTAATTATCTTTGGTCTAAATAAAAAAAAATGTTTGTACGCAATTTGATACAAAAAGAGGGTTGCGTTGAGCGTGGGTGTACTGTATGCTTGTGTATTTATATATGCATGTGGGCATGTATATATATTTGTTTGCATGTGTGTGTTACGTGTTCTTCTATACCAAAAGCACAAGAGGTTTAATTTTACTGCACTTTAAATTAAACGTATTTTTTATTATAGCTCTCCTCCTCGATTCTCATAAGTAAAAGTAAGCCTTGATGATTTTGCGGCTGTTTAAGAAGTTTAACGTTGTTGGCATTCAATTAAACTCTGTATGTGTCTAAAATGTATATTTGTAAAAGTGTGTTATTTGTATGTATGTATGAATGGTATATATAAATGCTTGTATTCATGTATATATGTATGTATACTAAAAGCACAACAGGTTTACTTTAAGCTGCGCTGCAATTAAAATAAAATAGATTTTAAAATATAGCTCTCCTCCTTGATTCTCAAAAGTAAAAGTAAGCACCACGGGCTTTCATGCCTTGAATAAAAGTGTTAAGTAATAAAAGTTGTGTTTGCTTGTATGTTTGTATGCATGTGTGCCAGTCTGCACGTGGGCAATATGTATACATGTGTGTATTTTATGTATATGTATGTAAGTATATATGTATGTATATGTTCATGTTTGTATGTATGCACTCGATCATGTGTGTTTGTATTCATGGGCTTATATTTATATGCATGCGTGCATTTAGGTTTGCATGGATGTATGTAGGTGTGCATTTTTGAATATATATGTATGTATATATGCATTAGAACATGTATGCAGGCATGTATGATGTATGTATGCATGAATGCTTGTATGTGTGCATGTATGATGTATGTATGCATGCATGTTTGTATGTGTGCATGTATGTATACTTGTATGTATGTATATATTTATGAATGTATGTATGTATGTATGTGTGTCTACATGTATGTATGTATGTGCACATGCATTTAGGTACGTATGCACTTTTGACTACGATGCAATTTAAATGAAGCGGATAACTTTCCTCCTCGATTCTCATATTTTCAAGTAAGCCATAAAGATGTTCCTCCTTTTTAAGAAGTCTGAAGTGGTAACAGTTGTGTTCTCAATCTATTAAACCTATGAGTGTATCAAGGTATGTATGTGTATGTAGACCTGCATGTTTGAATGTTTGTGTGTACATGTTTGTACTCATGCTTGCAGGCATGTGCATATAAGTATTAATGCATAAGCATATGAACGCCAAATCCTGTAAGACTTGAAGGTATTATTAAGTAAGTTTCCCTGTTTTTTTCTTTTAGGTATGTGTTCATATGAAAGGCTGTCTTCCTCCTGATGACTTTAAAATAATCGTGCAAATGTCTCAGACTTTTTTTTTGGGTAAGTACACATTTTCATATATAGTAATATATATTTAGAAATATATAGTAATATATATTTAGAAATACACATATAGAACTATGTGCGGGTAATCGCCCTGCAATCTATAAGCTTGTGGCTATGGCTTGTAAACTTGAAATCAACTTTCACCAAAAACTGTAAGCTCTTATCATTTGTGAGCAATGAGAGCTGCTGACATCATATGCCCTGAAAGAAGTTCATGCGCTGCGTCGTTTGTCGTTAATCAATGTCCGTCCGTGTGATGTCCCGAAAGGTGACAATGCAACATTTGGCAAGCAATCTGGCCAAAATGAGACATCCCGCCGTCTCGCCAGTCTAGTGGATAGATAACCAGACGAGACGAGTGTCACGCAAGAAATAAAGCATTTTGCTATCCATTTTTCTGTCTGCCGCCCACCGGCAAATGGTATTCCATTTCGGCAATGCAATCCACAAACGTAAGGGAGGCAAAGGATTTGAGGCAAAATGGCCGCAGAGGCGAAAGCATAATGCATAATTACAACAATAGCAGGCCGTAGCCAAGGACGAGCACTGAAATGAAGCGTGCCCAGCCGGGTGACTAGCTGCCAAGTGGCAAGGCCCTGGTAGGGCTGGGTGGCCGTTGCCAGGGTCTGGCAACTTTATCAGGACATCCGCTTTCAGCGATTTTTAATTGCTATTGTTACAGTTTATTGTTATATTATGGGGGCCAAGCGAATGAATGGCCAGAAAACAAAACAGAGACAGCGACAACAAAAGAGCTAGACCGAGAAAGAGAGTAGGCCTGAGAGAAAGACAGAGAGAGAGAGAGACCGTTTCTGCAACATAGTGAGATAGAGAAAGAAAAGCGTGTTGAAATTTCATTTATTTTCCTCTGCCTTACGAGTTTTTGTTAAAAATAAGTAAACAATTAGCGCATTTAAATCTATTTGGAAGTATGCCAGCTGCGGAAGTTAGCATATAATTATAAATATATATATGTATACAGACTTCTCATAAATGATTGTATGCATATATAAGTAAGTATATATACGTTAAAATGAGTATCATACCCATTACCCTAAAGCTTAATGAGTGGACTTAGTTTATTGTTCAGCGGAATGACTCTTGAGAAACGCGTCACAAATGGCAGCTACAAATTGATATGCACTTGTCCAACTTTTCAACGTAAGCACATGTCCGCCTGGGTGTGTGTGTATGTGTGTGTGTGTGTGTGGCTGTGGGTGTGCGAGTGTGTCTGTGAGTGTGCGAGTGTGTGTAGTGGCTTGTTAGAACCATCCAGTTACATGTGTAGCCCGTGGTAAGCCAACATACATATTTTCTGAGCATCTAGACAAATAAAAAAAAGCGTAAGAGAACATTCAGCTGAATTTTGAATACTCTTACTAACACATGGGCTTCACAGAATTTAAGAGGCTTGTGCGTATTGAAAAGAAAAAAAAAACAATTAATTAAATTGCTGAAAATAATAAAAGTTATACATTGACAATATATGCCTGTGTCTCATTTTAAGAAATAAATGTAAGCTAAGTTCAATTAAATTTTTAAATATTAATTTAAATTTAATATTATTTTATAAAAAATTCCTATGCCCTATAAGCTAAAATTAAATTAAATATAATTGTAAGTGGAATTTTATTATATAGACAGGAAACCCCCTTTGCATTCGTGAGGTTATATTTTCGTATGGTTAAAACGCAAAATTAAACACGATAATTACTCACTTAACTAGTTGTATAGTTTTGTGTTGTCGTGAATTTAGTTAAAGCTACAAAATAAGTCTTAAAATGGCCGTTCTACAATCATTAATATTATATTTCGTGTGAATGCATTATTGAATTGATTTTGGAGTTTTCTATTTGGTGCATGTAAATATACCGAAAATATTAGGGTATAAAATAGAGACAGAGTCAACAGTAATGTGTGCTTGTCTGAGCGTGTGGGTGTGTGTGTGTGCTAACATGTAGATGTATACGAGTAAATAAAAATATGCTTAACAAATATAGTGAAATGAAACAGCAAAGTGCACTTCAAAGGCTGTGGTAACAACGGGCAAGAGCCATAAGAGCCGAAAACATAAGCATAAGTGCTTGGTACAACAACAACAATAACAACAACAACAACAGCAGCAGCAACAACAACAACAACAGCAGCAACAACAACAACAAGAGCAGTAGCGGCAAGGACTGCAAACGAGAGGACCATGCCAAGTGTGCCACTACAATAATCATAAAAGCGCAAAACAACAACAACAACAACAACAACAACTACAAGAATGGGTACAGAAACAACAAATGACAACAAATGCCTGAGCTGAGGATTTGGAGTTGTCGCAGTCACAAGTCTGGCCCAAACTCACACACGCGCACTCATATGTGTACACAGACTTGTGTTGTCCTGAGCGCCTTTTTGTGGCCTCACCTGCTCTGGCTCCGGCTGTGGCTGCGGCTCCTACTTTAGCTTCCTTTAACTGCAATGCAAAAGCGGAAATAATGTATTAATCCTGTTGAGGCCATATTTTTATTGCCATTGCTTCGTGCTGCTGTACTTAGCCAAGTGGCGACCCGCCCTGCCCACCAACGCCCATCACCCCTTGTTCGCTCTGCCAGTAATAAACCACCTTAACAAATGCGTATGTATCTGTGTGTGTGCGTGAGTGAGTGTTACTTGTAAAAGCATTAACAGTTCTTCTATTTTTATTATAATACCTATTAGCCATTTTATGGCCGGCTACTACGTAGAAACATAACAACGAGTATTTTATAAAACGAACTCCTTACTCGTACGAGCTCCAGTTAATAACGCTTGATCGTACGTTTTGCAACTCAAATTACTTCCGTTTCGAAAATAAGTTCCAAACAAAAAACTTTTTGCTTACTCGTCATTGATATTTATATTAAATGCTTGGCATAGAGTATCTAAAATTAATAGCACTAATTCAACGAGTGATTACCAATGTAATTAGAAGCCTACTCGTTACATGGCTTTACGCCAGCCTGGGTATTCTTATTTTTCCTGCTTGTAATCGCAGCTTACGTGTACTTTTTTGTCTACGTGCAGATCGGCGGCTCTGCACCTCACGTTGGGTCCCGCTGCTGAAATTCTCAATGTATCCATTTATCCTTTGGGCGAGTGCATACAAAACAGCAGCATTTTAAAACACCCTCATAAATATTGCTGCTTGGGCAGCGGCAGCGGCAGCGGCAACAACAGAGCAACGCGACTTTATGCGTAATTATTATTACGTATACGCCCTGTTAGCCGCATTCGTTGGCGCTGCACAATGGGCCAGAGCTATGCAAGCAGACTCACTTTTTTTCATCATCACAGTTCGAATCAGTTCCCTGCCTTTACATTCGATTCGTGAAATGTAATCCACAGCATTTTGTTACAACAATATTATATTAAAAACTTTAAATTGCGCTCGTTCTACTGAGAATATTGCAAGCCGTGCATATTTTCATAAAAAAACATGCGCTACATTTTATATCTATCCAAAATTTGGTTAGATAAATGCAACGGCCAGCACAATTTTCGGTTTGTCTAATCTCGTAATCATTTTATAATAAACAATTGCCGGTTCGAACTAAATGCTTCGCATCAGAATTTTTGACTTTTGCTCACTGTGCAAGGCCCCACGTCTGCTGCTGACCAGGACTCACATTAAAAGAACTGAGTATGGGCGAGTCAGAGGGCAACTTCCAAGGGGAGGGGCCAGCTGTACAGCGTGTCTGTCAATGGTGGCGACAATTATGCGCATGTTGCCGGCTTAAGCAGCCATTGTTCCTTTAGCTGCTTTTTCATAAATTTAAATGCAAAACATATTAAGTTTTATTGCATGGGGCTTAAGTTGTTGTTGCCGTTGTTTTGCGTTTTGTAGGGCTGATCCCACCGCATATGTCGGAAATCCACTGCGAAATTTAGTAACCCGCATGTGTTATGAACTGCGTGAGCTGCCACAGCTGGCTGTGCGGAATAATAGAGAGGGCTGATCGCAGAGCCTTAGCTTGTCGGGCCATAAATTTGTAACCTTGCAGAGGGTATTTTAATTATATATGTTGCCCACTTAAGCGACTATATATAATAGCTTAAAGATGTCGTTTATGAATGTGACACAAAGTCGTGTGTAATGGATTCCCGAGTGGCTACTCCTTGGCTCAAAGGTAAACGATTTCAATTGCATTCAAATTTATATAGCTCAAGTAAAACATTCCCGATTCTTAATGGCTCTGAGTCTCTCACATATAAAGCTATGCCTATTAAATTTGCTTAATTTGTTGCACATGTGCCTTGAATCACAGATAGAACAATGTTCTGAATCGAAGGTGTAGTAGCTGTCAACTGTATTTGAAAATTGTGCTTATGTATATTCAGAGTTATCCAATTGTATTCACAGTTTCTCTGCAGCAAACCCTTCAATTCTTTGGATATTTATACACTGCATATTAAATGCATTCTTCAGATACTTGCACAGACCATTGGTCATGACAGCCTCAAAATGTTGTACTTATTTCGCTGCCCGGTTCTCGGATGGCCCACATGGTGCTGGTCTTTGATAAAAGCAAATACTAATAATACTACCTTTGGCTGTCCATGGCTTCATCTCAAGCTGTAAAAATTGCAATTTGCTGGCAAGGAAATGCTTACACATAAGCGGATGTATTCAATGATATTCGATATGGGAATGCGCTCCCCATGTGGGTCATCTCCACACACGCACACACTCACACACTAGCACACACACACACGCACGAATTTCGAGCATGCATAGAAACGGAGCTGGCTGTTGTCATCCATTTTATTTTATACATATATATATGTATTTTTTTTTTTTTTGCTCATGAGCAAAAAACTTGATACTCAAAGTTATAAATTTAAATTGAATGGGACCCGCAGAAATACCTATGTGTATGCAAAAAGCGTTTGCTAAAATAATTTAACTCGAGCTTATCTTGAGAGATTTTATTTTTAGAGATTTAAAAAGTTTGGCAGTTCATAAAAACTCTGCATAAAAACAACACTAAATTATAAAATAAATGGACCACTAAATAAATTACATTCGGACACTAATTGTGGGTCGCTCTTTGCTCTGCTAGTATTATTTTTTGTGCATTATGTATTTAAGTTTTTCAACTTTTTTCATCTAAGCCCTTTGGCCAACAAATTTCCTACGCTCCTGTAGTTCGAAAACTAATAAAAAATGCACTGTTGAAATAGTTTTATAAATGGCTGAAAAAAAGGTATTCGCCCGCAGTATATATTTAAAGGTTTTGCCTTAACTTTTAATGCAGCGCCATTTGGCTGGTAGTGGGATTTTATTTTGAAACAAATCAATTTAGTTAATGGCATTTGAACAAAAGTCCAGTCAATCAATGGCAGTGCTGGGCGACAAAGCTAAACAAAATGGCGGATGGCCCAAAATGGCGGCCTCATATTTTATATTTGTTCCAGCAGCAGCAGCAGCAGCAAAAGCTGTAGCAGTATATATTGAATTTGGGATATATAAATAAATGTATAAATGGATATGGCATTTGGATAAAACAGAGACTCGTTCGGTGGGCGTTAGTTGGTCGCTGACGGTGGTTGGAGGATTGTGGGTTTCGGGTGTTGCAACCACCACCCACCACCCATTACCCACCACCCACCACCCACCATGAATATTATTTATGTTTGCCAATATTTTCCCTTTGGACTGCATGCTCTTGACTATTTATCTAACCGTTTGGCTGTTTGCAGCTTAAGAGTCAGCGAAAAGCGCACTCACAGTTTTCGTATGCGGACTGCTCTTGCGTAATTAATTATATATATATATATACTAGAATATTAAGAAAATGCAAAACGTATAAATACACGCATAAAACAGAAGATAATTATATAAACTGCCCCGCTAGCACACGGGAATTCGGCCCACCTTCATACAAATATTTTGTATCCAAATATTTTGGCTTGAACTGATTGCGTGCGAGTTTGAAATGTATTTTGCACAACAATCGGGTAGCATCGCCAAAATTAGGTTGCCAGTCATTTCAATTCAAAAGCTGGTTTTATAAAAAAAATGCATTCTCGTACAATTATTCATCTATTTGCTGGGCTTCGATCGTATCTACTGGTTACATTTAATTAATTATCTTTGCATACATACAAAACAGCTGATTTTGTACAAGAAAAATGAAGAACTCTCTGTGTGTGACTGTGCGTGTGTGTGTGTGTGTGTGCGTATATATCTGTGTGTGTGTGTGTGTGTGTGTGTGTGTGTGAGTAGGTGGCACAAGCTAAGGAACGCTGCATGCCTACTTAGTTAGCTGCCCCTTGACAATGGAATTAGAGTCGGAGCTGGAGTTGGAATTGGAGTTGGTACTGGAGCTGCTTGTGTCGTCCGGTTCTCGTGGTCAGGGCTTGGTTCGTTGGTTGTTGAAAATATTTAAAAATTCTTTTGTGCAGCGTTTATTTGGTTTTTTATGCTCTGCCGTAGCGTAGCTTGCTGCTGGCGCATTTTCATTTAGTTTGCATTATGTTTTAAATGTCCGCACTTGGCGCAGGACACAGACAGAGATAGGGATGTGTGTGTGTGTGTGTGTGGGAGAAAGATAGGGAGAGAGGGAGTGAGAGAAAGGAAAACTTAATGAGCTTCAGCGAAACGTGTTGCGCTTTGTCCCTCTTAGCTTTCAGCCCCTCCTCACTACACTTCGTTTGCTGTGGGTGTGTATGTGGTTTTTCTGCCACATTCAGCACTGCGCTCCACTAAGCAGCCAGCAGCAGCAGGAGCAGAAGGAGCAGCAGAAGCAGCAGCCCGTTGACTGGCAGTGTGCAGACAGACGACACCATTGGGAAGCACTTTCATTTGCTTGCTGAGGATTTTAAAGTGCCGTCTGTGACAAACAGGCGGTGACGAGTCCTTTGCCCGTCTGCGCTTAAGTCGCCAGAGCCCTTTCACAGCAGCCAGCTTATGTCAACATGCGTGTAAACGAACTACAAGCATATCATCAAATAAATAACAAACAATAACTTGAATACGAGTGGATTTAGGGAGCGAAACAAATTTCTATACAAGTGGAAAAGCATGGCTAAGCAGAAGGAAAGGCGCACAAGCAGCAGCATAGATAAAAAAAAGGGTGGAGGTAGAGAGACTCGAGCCGTGAGTCGTAGAGAAACTTTAAGTGAGGAAAATCATTTTGGAATTCACAGAATCTAAACAGAAAGATGAGTCTGTCAAAGCAAACACCGAAAGAGAGAAACGTTCATGGAAAGCATAAGCACATATTATTGAGAAAAATATAACATGTTTAATACACTGAAAAACATGAAATTAAACGCTAAATCATACTTAGTAGAAAAAATATGGGTATAAAATATGATTAATATTGAGATAGATTCGTTCAACAGAAACTTCAAATTATATGAAGATATTTTGTGCACATCTACAAGATTCTCCATGTTATAAAATTTACTATGGATATAGAAGCTTTACAAGTCAAATTGTTTTCAAATTGTTGTTTTGCCTCAACGACTGGCCAAAGGGAGTCTGAAGACATTTAAAGTAAGCTCTTATTACATACACATAAAACATTAAATATACAAGACATAAAACAATATATGGATTATAATTCTAGCTGAAGGCCACAATTCCTATGGCTAGCTGAACTTTCCTTTCAAGTAAGGCTTATTTGAATATTTGAGATATAAAATTAATTAAGAAAATTGCATAGGCTACGATCAAGATTTGGGATTTGGTCGTCTTAAGAAATATGGGCCAGCAAGCTTGAAAATCTGAGGGCATTGAAAGCAGTCTTTGCTCAGCTGGTCTCAGCTTGATTCTGTTGTGCTACACGCACATATACATACAAACAAACACACACACACACACACACACATACACACACGTACACAGTTAACGTAGCGGAAGTCATAAACAATTTTTTATGTTTTCACATTTCAAGTGAAATTCATTTCGCGTTTTTGTTATGGCTGCTGCGCTTTATGGATTTCTTCTTCAGCTGCCGCTGTTGCTGTTGCTATTGCTGTTGCCTTTTCTTACATGACCACAATATATAGCCATCCATGGGCCATATAACTGCTCGTCTGTATCTGCGAGGTGTGTGTGTGTGTGTGTGTGCTGTTTGCTGTTTGCGTGTCTCGTATATCTGCAACAAAGTACTAGTATGCTGCTGGGCGCATCTACGGCCGACTTCAAAATTGAATTCTATTGTGAGCCGAGTTGCTACCAGAGGCACAGTCCGAGCTGCTCAGCTGCACGGCAAATGAAGGCGTGTCATAAATTAAAATCACTTTTACATTATACTCGAGCGGAGCTGACCATTGACACCTGCCAGCTGCAGCAGGCCAGGAGAGAGGCAGTGAAAAAAATGAAGTGTGTTAATTGCATTTAAGTCAAATAAAAAAGCGCTTAGCAGCAACAACTTTTGCCGCACAGCAATTTGCCGGCTGGCAAGTAGCTTAAAATTAACAATTTGCCACTTTTTTGCGCGCACAAGCAGATTTGCTGCTTGCCACCAGCGCAACTTCCACTCCCACACATACACACACACACACACACACACACACACACTCGCACACACACTTAGCTACACTCCAGCTTCAATTCGCGCTGCAAGTGGCAACCACTTAAGGTTGGCGCATAATTTTTGCCTTCCAAATTGATGCCCGTAATGAGCTTAAATGGCTCATGACACATATTCGCCATGGCAATGCCGTTGCACGACCCGCCCGCTGCCCACCCCCCTTCTCCCATACTCCCGCGCAGCACGACATTTGCCTACAGTTTTTCGGCAATTGGCTCGAGCTGTCGCTAGCTGCTGCCTCCAACTGGTTGTCGTTGTTGTTGTTGTGCTCTTTGGAGCTGCCCTTGTCGGTCCGTTTAATACATATACAAGTCTGCATAGCCCCTTCCACAACGCCTGCTCGGCGTATCTGCTGCCGCTTTACACCTTCAGCTGCTGCCATTTAAAGCTCACATTTTTTATCGCCTGCTTTTTGCTGGCTCAACATTTGAGCGGCATTAATTTGAATACCCTGCAGCTATCGGGGCTATTGCCAAATTGGCAGCAAGTATGTATTGCAAACTGTATTGAAATTGCGAAACAGTTGATCATGCCGTAGAAATATAATCAGAAAATATGCTGAAATCTATAGGAAATAGGTTGAAAAATTAATTATGAGCATAATGAGATTGCAACAGCAAATAACGAAAATCTTTCTTTCTAATCTTTCGAGTCCAGCTCTAGGTTTTAATTTAACTTTATATTTGACACATTATTTGTTGAGAACTATTCTATATAGAACTTAATCATGGTACATATTTGTGTGTGTAGAAGATGAAATACGGATAAAAAAGAGGCCAAAAACCGTACACAACTGATATTCCTCCCAACGAGCTAAGCAATCGCCAACCAGAACACCTAAAAAGAATCCCATCTTTACTTTTGGCTAATGTAAAGAACATTTAATCAAATTAAATACAATTTAAAGAGGCAAATAGGCAAGGGGCTGGCGTATGAACTGCCACTGCCGCACCTGCCTCTTTTTATAGTATATGCCGTATTCGTTGCTTTAAAGCGTATATGGTGCTTCCATTCATTTTTGTTGCTCTGCACTGCGCTGGCTGCGATAAGACGATCCACACAGTACAATGTCTGCCTTTATTTTCACACACATACACACACACACACACACACTCACACACACATATTTCCTTCTAATTGGTTTGGCTGCGTTCGATTTGAAATTCGATTAAAAGCCGCGCGACACGATTACCAATTCCTGCTCCTATTCCCCGAGCCAATTACAGTGGCCCGGCGATAGACGCAACTTGAGAGCGCAGACAATGCGTCTTATATATAGTCCGAACGGGAGCCCAGCCTGGTTGGAAGGATGTGTGCACTGCTGCTGCGTATCTGCTGGATGTTGCCCGTTGGCTGCTGGATTCTGGATTCTGGAGAGGGCAGCTGCATTTTAGGCTTAATCGTCGTCCGCTGGCTGACAAGGATACAATTGCCATTTTCTGGTCGCCGCTTTTTGGGCTGACGGCGTGCTATTAAAAGGCCTTCGGAGGCAGCGCTGAATCTGAATACGGCTGGGTTGCTGCTGCTGCTGCGGCTGTTCGATCGGCATTAAAACAGCCAAACACCTGGCACATTATTTCGATTTCATTCCATGGACAATGGCCACTTGCGGTCGTCCACGCGGCCGCATCGTTGCTGTAATCAATTGCATGCGGCTATTTTGGGGCCACACGGCAGCCAGCCGACAACAACAACAACAACAACGAGAACAACGAGAACAACAAGTAAACGAACGTTGCATTGTATGTTGCAACATTGTCAGCCTTGCCTCCTTAACTGAACTGGTCGGCCGCCCGTTGCTGTGGAGCGTAATGAAACATTCAACGATGCAAATTGGCATAAGCTGCCGCAAAAGAAGAACAAGGACATGAGTGAACCGGTTCGGTTTAGCCGGGACTGGTTCGGCATTATAGGGAATTACGACCCGAGCTTGTGTGCGAGGCGTAATTGAAGAAAATGCCTAAATTATTAATCAATATACTCAATACTTACGGAGAGCTTCTATCAATTTCGGGGCTACTTATGAGTACTCACACGTAACAAATATACTTGTTTGACTCATGAGTTTATTTACCTCATATTACGCCCAATTGTACATGTTCGAATGCTTTTATAAATGAGTATTAATTTTCGCATGAACATAATGAGTGCATTCACTGTGCACTCATTAGTCAAAGAACCCATGTTTTAATAGAGCGCACGTTAACCTTCTAGCCACGGCGTAATCATATCCAATCCAAATGTAAATCCGACTATGAGCGATTCACAATATGGCAAATTAGTTATGTCAATCTTGAATGGCGTCATCCTTGGCAGCCATTTTAATTAAATTTGTAAAAACAGCACTTACGCAGCGCGCGCACATGTGAGTGTGAGTTTGCGTGTGCGTGTATGTGTATGTGTACGTATGTGTGTAGGTGTCGCAGAGACCGCCAGCGGGCGTCTGATGACAATGCAACGAGGTGACGGCGATTAAGCGCCCATAAATCAAGCAATGACAAGCGGAGGGAACAAGATGGCGGCGGAACGAAACGGAACGAAACGAAACGGAAACGATGTTGCCGAGGGCGATGTCGATGTCGATGGCAAAAGTTGCAGTCGCATAAATTAATCAGCGGCGTTGCCGTTGCTCGTAATCGTAACAAATTGTTATTAATTTTCTTGCTATTTTGCCAGTTTGGCTCATAATTAAAACAGCACGTGTGTGTGTGTGTGTGTGTGTGTGTGTGACTGAGTGTGTGTAAGCGCGTGTAAGTGTACGTGTGTGAGTGAGTGTCGTTTAAGTGATTGCAATCAAAAGCAATCAATGCGTAAGCAGCGCCAAGAAATGCGCCACGGGATGTGGCAGGGGGCAACAACGCGGCGCTTTAATCGGTGGCAGGAAGTGCGGCACACACATACACACGCACACGCACTCACACATGCACGCGCGTAATTAAGATCGATTATGTGCCAGCCTCGGCTGCAGTAAAACTTAAATCATTTAGAGCATGTGCTCTAAAAATAATAAAGCGATAGCCACTGATTTTTATTAACTGTCTGGCGAGGACTCTGATTCAGAGAGCCACATGAAGCGCAGCCGGAAAGGATATAGAGAGCTAAGTTAGGCGACAGTCGATTGCTGAAATGCCCTTGCCAAGCAAAAATATGGGAAAGCTCAACATAGATATTTAATTGGAACTTATATTTTTTTATCTGCGGCTCTTGTCTTAAACAAATCGTATATCAGATAAGATAAGCTTAAGTTAAGTTTCATCTAACTGCCAGACAAGGGTTTTGAGCAAGAAAACTTAGCTTTGAATAATATTTGTGAAGGAAAACAGCCAAAGCAGCACCTTAAACTTCTTTTTGTTCATAGAAGCAAACCCAAGTGTTGCAAAGTGCTGTAAAGAAGAACCGAACAAGGTTCAAGTGAGAGCATATAAAATGAGCGATCTGGCAGCCTCGACGCACAGTACAGCGCGATTGCGCAGCTTGCTGCTACGTAACAATACATACTTACATACATGCTATGTGGACCGCAGCAAGATTCTGTGGAAATGAAAAAGATGTGAAAAACAAACTGAGCAAGTGTACAGAGCAGCAATAAAGTCGCTTGAGTAAATACTTTTAAAATTCTTTACAGACATGCAAGCCGCAAAGTTAACGACAAAACAATGAGGTCGCCTTTGGCAGAGTATAAACAATTGCTAGTTCTATGCGTTTGCCACATGAGACATGAGCCATGCGAATGTGACTGTGGACGGACGTTGGGCATTCGATGTCCTGGCTGCTTCTCTGGGTGCTGGGTGGGTGTATGTCGGTTGCGAACGTAACGACCATCATTTGTTGCAAAATGATGTATAATTTAATACCCGCAAAGCCAACTCCCAAATGGCAGTAGCTTCTCAGTGTGTGTGTGTGTGTGTGTGTGTGGCACTCGCATGTTGTGTGACCTCCAAAACAATCCAAAGCCAAGCAAAGTCAACGCTGGCCTCCCACACTTATCCACAGTGCACACACACACACACACACAAGCGCGCGTAGGGTTCTCGCTGTCCTCAGTCGTCAGCCCGCATCCGGCGTTCGCGCCGGGCACCCGGCCACGGACCACTAACGCGTCCCCAATGGGCAGCCAACAAAAACGGGCATGTGAGTGTATAAAAAAGCGTCGTAACAACAACAAGAGCGAAAAAGAACTCCCAAGTACTCGTGCATTTAGTAGAAAGCCGTCGACGACGCGTTGTCGTTCTTTGTTTGCCAGTCGCTGCCGCCGCCGCTGCTGCTGCTGCTGCTGCTGCTGGTGTCGTGGCGCCTGGTGGGCGCTGCGAACTGAACTGGAAGCTAAAAGCTAAAAACCGAGAGCTGAGTGCCAGGAGCTGGGAGTTGGGAGCTGGCTAACGCGCCCGGCGGTTGTTTAACTCGAGTGCTGCACATAATTCATGTGTCCACTTGCAATTTTTCGTTGCCTGTTGTTGCTCCTGCGATTCTTCTGCTTGTTTTTGTTGTTGGACGACATTGTTATGCTGGCCGTGTTGTAAAAACGCCAAAAACAAAGCGAAGCCCAAAAGCCAGACAACCCGAACACGAAGCCAGAAACGTGGCACAAAACGTGCGAGTTTGTATGCCACTATTAGTGAGTGCTCTGTTTGTGTGTGTGTGTGCGAGCGTGTGTGTGTGTGTGTCACACGCCCGGACTCAAAATAGATTACTCAGTGTCGCGGCACTCTATCACATCAGGTCCGAGCGCCACCCAAAGCCTGCCAGAAACTTGAACTCCAAATGACTCACAAAGCATATAATATAAGATGTTGCATGCCCCATGCCACATGCCCCATGCAGCAACAGCAGCATCAGCACGTGTCGGCATTTCTTCAACCAGAGGATTGACACATAAGCAACAACAAACAGAAAGCTCTAAGTCATAATTAAAAAGCATTTTAATTCTAAATACAAATTAAGTAACTAAGCTATGAAAGTTAATGCCTCAAATAAATTTTAATATATGACAGTGCACATAAAATAATTTAGAAAAATTCATCGAAGTATCTCAAACAATAATGATCGAACTTAAAAAAGAAATCGATGCCAATTTATGTATTAAGTTCAAACTAGAATATGAAAGTAAATGGCAAAGATGATTCGGAAAGCAGCAGCTGGGCTGGGAAATCCATTCCTTACTCTATATGTGTGTCCAATAGGAAACACGTTTTTAGACGTTTCTTGAAATTTTCTTATTGGAACGCGCAAATCGTGTTTGTAGCACAAGGCAGCGCAGCCAACAGTTTATATCCGTTTTACTAGAGGACTTTTATAATTTCTATAACAATTTTCATTGTGAAAAGTCAACATCAATGCAATATATCGATACAAAAGTTCGATAAGCCTATCAATGCTGTTTGCCAGACCGACAAAATTACCCATGTCGAGATCTTAGTATCCCCTACGCAAATACGAGCTTTTATTTGTGTACACATACTCTTTGGATAAAACGTAAAGTATAACAGTTTTTTCCGATTTTTTCAGCTGCCGGCAATTCAGTAATCTCTTGTCGTGCTCATCGCCATGCAGCAGCGTTTGCCATCTACATAATTTAAGCTCTGCCTCTGCAATTGCGTCCCGGCCGGGGTGGGGGGTTCCCAAAAGGACAAACGTGCGACAAACGCGAAAATAAATAAATTTCATCGCAACGCGTAGAGCGTAAGGTTAAGGGTGGAGGCTTGTGGGTGGTGGGTAGTTGGGGGTGCTTTCTGATTCCACAGCTGATGTTCCGCCCATGATCTGGGCACCCACCCACGCTGCCATCACCGACTGACTGTCAGCAGGCAATGGCCAAACAGTCAAGTGACAGCAAAGTGCATTTTCACACATGTCACACAAGTGTACCGCACTCCCCCACGCCCCTCCATGCGCCCGCTCGCCGCTTTCACTCAGTCCCCCCCTGCCCGCAGCCAGTTGTACCTCAGTGGAGTCTCTGCGTGTGGCTAGCATAATTTATGGCTTGGCGTTTATGGCTTTATAGCATGCGTTTGTCCAACGTCCCGCCACAGCACCGCCCGCTGTTTACTAATAGGCGTCTCCATTTGCTGTGTGCCCTCGCCTGTTGACACCAACGAACCGCCACCCCGTGCCCCTCCCCCGACGCAGCAATCAATAATATTTTTATATAGTGTCGCGCTTTGTCTAATACTCCGGCTGCAATATTTTCGGCTGCTGACTTTTGACTATGGCTTTTCCATTTTCCAGTTTTCCCTTTTACAGGCAATTTATGACGACACCCACACACAACAAACATAACGGCAAATTCTGAATAGAGTGTGACGTATTTATTCGTGTAGTCCGGCAGCTGAGACCTGTGGCAAGTGTTAGAGATGTGTGCGTGATTAGCTAGGCGGCAGAAAGTGCTCGTGTTTTGGGTTGAAAATTCTTGCTTGTGTCCTGTTGAGCACAGGCTGAAGTTGAGTGCGATGCGATATATAAAACACATGCAAAATTGTGTATTATATAATCGGATTACAATGGACTGATCACATGTAAATAAAATTCTATATAAACCCAATACTTTATAGGCATACGATTTTTGATTTGGTAGGCTTTGGGTCTGGAAGTTTTTTTGCTTTAATTAAAGCACAGTTTGTCTATTTATTCTTCCAGAGATGGGCCCAGCCAATTCGAAAATCTTATACAAATGAGAATTTGCTCTCCAAATCCAAGAAACTATGGTTATTTTAATTATTAAGCTAGAAATTGTAAAGCTCTACCTTGACAAACAGTTAACTTATTCTTTTTTCCGAATTATATTTTTAATGGGCATAGTATTCCAACAATATATTTGATTTTTATTAATTTTTAATTGTATTATTATTTATTACTATCAAATATCCTAAATGCTGTGTCATAGAGTTTCGTGTTGAATCTATGAAAATTTACACTTCATTTTCAAAGGGAATTTCAATTAATGGAATTTATATGTCACTTTCAATCAATGACATATTTGACAGACAATGAGAAGAATATTAAAAAATTAATTCACAGCACGACAAATATCAGAATAACTTTTGTATTGAATTTCAATAGGAACAAAGAATGAAAGCATAAAATATGCTTTAACATCGAAAGCATTTGAGGATTGCAGTTAATGAAAAAATGCTCAAAAATATGAATACACATTGAAAATAGCCCAGCCTCAGTCCAGTCTTTTGCAACTGCAAGCAATTCCACTTTACAAGCTTTCACTGCAGAAATTTGTAGAAAATCTTGAGCAAGCCAAACAGCTCTTTAAGCGATAACAAAACTCTTCCGAATGACATTTTCGAATGACACAGGCTGGCAAATTTGGACATGAATGATGTTATGCAGAAGCGCAGGCTATTAGAAAGAAATGCGGCAACTTAGTGCCTGGTAAACTATACGCTCAGTCAATTATCTAGTCAATCGCATGATAAATGGACCTCAGTGTCGCAGTTGACCCGCAGAGCCCAGTCCATTGGGACAAACGGGGACAACGACTCGTCACATTAGGCGGCAGCTCTCGGCGGGCTCTGGAAAAAGGTTCGTTTTGGCTGCGATTTGGATTTGAGAATCTGACTTTTCGGGGTTCGGGTCGCGTTTACCCTTTTTAAGTGCCAAATTACCTTTGCGCCGGGCATGGTCACTGTTGCATCATTCGCTTGATTAATTGCCCAGCCGTTGGCGCGTGGTCACGTGTCATGTGCCACACAGAGCCACATTCACCCGGCCTGCTGTATAGAGATTTTTGCGCCAAATTAATGTTGACATTTATAATAAATTTACAAATTGAAAATGAACATTTGCATTTAATGCGACTCGATGGCGACTCGCCTGTCAAACAAATGCAAAATTGAAATTTGTCTCTCTGTCAACCTGATAACCCCACCTCCCCCCTCGCCCACACACAAGCGCGCACACACACACACACGCCCGCCCCTCTCCCAGTCCCAAAGTGCTGTGCACATTCCTATAAAGGCGCAGCGAACTGGAAAATTATTTGGTCATTATGTCAATTTAGTGGGTGCGAGTGTAAAGTGACCCAATCCAAGAAGTGCCAGGTCGCATTGTAAAATTAATTAAATTTGCCATTTGTTATTGTTGTTGCTGTTGTTGTTTTGTTACGCTGCTGCCATTAAACATTTATGCATATTGCATTTTCAATTTCATTTTAAACAGTCCACTAGTGCAATACTATCGCAATGATATATGGATTAAGCTCTTTAAATCGAATAGTTGCCAGCAATAAAATGCTGCCACACGATTTCCTCCAAAAACAACACACACCTGCAAATGGAATATGTCTCTCTCCCTCTACCTCTCCCTCTCAGCAGCTGCTCAGTCACTTGGCCATTAGCCAATGACAACATCCGCTTCCGTTAACAAATTCGCGCTGCATTGACGGCAATTGGCAGCATTTTGTGTCCAACTCGCAACAGTTGCTTGAATTTCGATCGCAGACTCAAGCCTAATATAATATGTTATGTTAGCCGCCTAGCCAGGCCAGTTGGGGCAGCCTATTGCCCTGCCACATTACAGGAAAACACATTCCAATTTTCCACATGGGAAATGCTGCTCGCCGAACCAATTTATGATATCCGCTAAAGTGGCAAAAGGAGAAATAAACAAAAAAAAAATAAAAAACCAACTACAAAATGGAAAAACAGTCAACAGACTTGCGGGGCGGACGCAGGCATCACTGCAGGGGCGTGGCCGCCAACCGCTGACAGCACATAAAAAAATAGATGTTTGTTGTACATATGTACATATATGTTTGTATCATAGGAATGACAAGAATGCGTTGCCAAAATAAAAGTGTTGTTCCCGAATTTCGTATTCCCTGCAAGGAAAATGATGTAAAAATCAAAAGTTTGCAGCTTTAGCTTTTTATTTATCCAATTTATACTCATATAATTATCGGTAGTTATTGTTTCCTATAATCAAGCTTATGCAAAAAATGCTCAGTCACAACTTTGATGCCTGCATCATTTGAATGTCAATAATAATAATAATAACAAGTTTGAGCACTGCGCATTTTATACCAGCAAATACCTTTGGGTGCATCTATTACAGCGAAATCCCACGCTCGGTATTGTTGTGGGTGTGCATAAAAAATATTGAGCAATATTTATATCGCATGCATACATTATGCGTGCGTATCTATGTGGTCACGCACTTGTGTGTGCGTGGAGCGCAAAAAACTGGCATAAATAAGTTGCAAATAAAGCGAGGCCTATTGGTAATAATTTTACAATTTATGTTTATTTACAATTACAGTTTATTTGCCAGTGCACCACACAGAAACGCAAATATTAACATACGCCCACGCAGCCGAACCGACCAGCTCCCAGTTGCAGCTGAATATTCGTATATGTATATTTTTATTCAATTTCGATTACTTAAAGATATATAGTCTGCACTGAGCTTACAAATTCGATTAAGAGTGCGCGTCATATTCAGAAATTGTTCAACACTGCAATAGCGCAACAAATGCGCTTTTTTTGGCGATAGAATTTTAGTTTTAAATAGCAAGACTTGGAAGTTTCTTATCTATTTATTAAAAGTAACTTAAGTAACTTAACTTTAACATTTGCACATTGCTCATGTGTATATTTTCGCTGCCGACCTAGTAACACTTGCGCTGCAGTGTTGTAAAATGGCACTTAAACTTGGAACTCGCTTCGTAGGACAACACTTGTGCATTTGTAAAGTGTATGGTGCACGTGCTGTGGCAAAGTCTGGAGAACATAAATTAGCTGCACAGGGAACGCTTAAAGCCTTTACCAGAAGTTAAACTACAGCTGGAATAATTCATCGCAATCAATTCAAATCGCAGCTCGCATTATGAGTGCACCAGGCAATGTTTTGTCTAAATTTTGCGCGTAAGTGACCAACGCTTGACTGCTCCATTCCTCTAACATCAAGCCAATCCTCAATAATAATTAGGATCTGCCAGGCCGCACTGCGTGACGAACAGCAGTGTGCAACGGGCGCGGGAACGCGCATGTGCACCGCCGGCATTTGCGCGCAGTCTGGCAACGCCGGCGTGCGTGCAATTGTTGTGGAAGGGTAAGCGTCTGTATCGAATTGCACAAGTTGCGAACTTATGCCCTGTCTCTCTCTGTGTGTGATTGTGTCTTGTTCAACTAGGTTTGATGAGCACATTGTGGATACAGAGCAGGACGGATCTGAGCTCAGTATTATGAGCATTTCGAGCACACTTTCCAGCGATCCAGA
The DNA here is from genome assembly GCF_003285875.2 of Drosophila novamexicana. Taxonomy (NCBI): domain Eukaryota; kingdom Metazoa; phylum Arthropoda; class Insecta; order Diptera; family Drosophilidae; genus Drosophila; species Drosophila novamexicana. The sequence goes on along the minus strand of NW_020824862.1, from coordinate 49,380 downwards.
CGAGCTGTGCGATCTGAGCTCGCCAAGTGATTTGGAAGATAATCAGCTGTACTCATCAAATCAGTTGGCTGACCACGAATCAGAAGGGGATGTAGATGTTGACGGCCTGGGTGAGCATATGGATATGGCGGCATCAATGCCCGGCTCAATTATTGAGCCGATGACTGAAGCATTGCTTGAGCCAATGTCCGAGCAACTAATCGATCAGGTGATAGAGACAATCCGTGAGCAAATGGCCGAGCAAATGCAACAGGAACAGCCACAGTCGGGGCCACAGTCTGCGCCGCTGCCGAATATAGATTTGGGCTCCTTTAGGACGGACTGGCCAACAGTGGAGAGCATCCTGAATCTGTACGAGCAACGATTCGATGAGCTGGTCAGAGTTTGGGATCTGCTTAAGACAATCATCCTATTATTAACCAATCCAACGCTTGTACCAGCCACTGAGCCGATGACGCTGCCGCGTTCCGTGGCTGTGGCAGTGCCCGCGCTGCAGCCGCAGCATCAGCTCCTCTCGCTGCCGCTGCCACCGAATGCCAACTTGCAGTCCATTTGGTCCGAGTGGCCGGTAATACAGAACATATTGGATCCACAGCGGAACATGAGCTGGACCGCGTACCAGCAGCAAATGGAGGAGTTCATCCACGTTGCCGAAATATTTGCCGAACTAATACAATACGAGCTTATTGGCCATAATTTGTTATAGGTCGTTTGTTTTTCAATTGAAAAGTCAAATATTTTGTACAATTTTCAGTTAATCAATTTATAATTATTTGTTGCAAAGACGTCCTTTTTTGTCTTCGCATATATTTGTACTTTCAATTGAATAATTCTTTAATAATTCCTATTGTAACTTTTTGTACTTACATTCGAGTCAATTTTTAAGAACCATTTGTAATCATATTGTATCCGTTTTATATCAATTTGTAATGAAAATATGTTTTATTCTTTTTTTTTTTTGCTCTTTTATGTACTTTGAGTTCAACTCTGTTTTATGCCTTTTAATAGGTATTTATGGCCATTCGTAATTGATAAAATTCCAGTCGTAATTCAAAAGACTTTTTAACGAGCTTATGTAATTGAATTGAATTGAATTTCACTAAATCTGAACTTCAACGACATTTTTATGCACTCTATGCTGGAATTTATGAACAAAGATTAAAATAAAATATGGAATTCAATAATTTACTTTTCCTTGTTGTGCGACTTTTCCGAGAGATGTGTGGGCGGACGGGTCACATTCGCATAATAAATGTTTATTAATTATATTTATAAACAAACGGCAATTGGGCACCATTTGTGCGCATTTTATTTATTTATGCAATTGAACATTCCGCATGCTTTTGGCCATCTCCGCACGCGGCATTAATTCAGCTTTGCATTTAACAATTTTATTATTGAATTTTAATTAATTCAACAAATAACGCACAACAAGAAATGCCAAAAACAAATGAAACATTTCTCATCTGCGCTACACGGCGCCAATTGTTCTATGCACTCGATAAATGCCTCACTTTTTGTCGAATAATCTACTTTTCCCAATGTAAACATTTTTTTTATATTTGTTTTTACATTTTTGGCAAATATTTTGTCATTTTTTATATTATTTATTATTATCTCAATTTTTTGACTTATATTAAATTTCTATTACTTTCCATTAAACATAATTTCAATATTTTGTATTTTCAATTAAGACATTTAGTTTACATATTTCTTCGATTGTTTTCTACAAATTTTTTTTATATATTCTTAATTTTGAAATCAAATTTAATTCAGAAATTTTAATTTTAATTTTATTTCTATGCATTTTCTTTTGACTTTTTTTCTTTTCAAATCAAAGTTAGCTTAGAAATTTAAAATGTTTACTAGCTACACATTTCACATTTAGTTTGGAAGTTTTAAGAGTTTCGACATGGTTTATTAATAGTATATGATGTGTATTTTTGCTTGAAAGTGAATTGAATGTTTGTTTTTTACCATTTTTTATACTTGAAATCAATTTAGCTTGCGAATTTTGAATCATAGACTATTTTAAATTATATTTCCATTTATTTTCATTTGAAATTTCATTTCATCATTGTCAATATAATCAATATTTTGTTATTTTCCTTATAAACATTAAGTTTATATTTGTTTTACAAATATTTGCTCATTTTTTATATTTTTAAAACAAATTTAGTTTGGAAATTCGAAACTTATATTTATAAATAAATAAATTTATATTAATTAATATTCGAATAATTTGAGTATTAATAATATTCAAAAAATTGGTTTCTTGATAAAATTTAGTCTTCCGTCTATTGACTTATGTTAATAACTGTACTAGAAATAATATTTATATTATTTAGGCATATTCACACTTGTTTTTATTTAAGTATATTTAAAACAATTGGTTATTTAACTTACATTTATTACAGCAATTAAATTATGTAGCTTTGATTAAGTTTTGCAGCTAAGTATTTAATATGCATTTTCGCACTCTCCTGTTTTTGTTTTTTGTTTAATCTTGCGGTCCTTTGTTGCGTACAGAATAATGTTAATGATTATGATGTTCTTTCATGCCGATTTGCATTAAGCGCTTTGCGCAGCCAAGCGTGTCGGCAGAATTGATATGCTCGCGGCACGCCTTCGCCGCGCCCATAAATTGCCGTTATGCCTTGTGGCCCGTGCGATATGTGGTAAAAACAAGCAAACGCACAAACAAACAAACACAAAACAGCACAAAGACAAAAATCATAAAAAATGAAAGAGATACCGAGCGGAGCTTGTAATGAGTGCGAGGGGGAGAGAGTGAGATGGAGAGGGAGAGGGAGTTGGAGTTGGAGAGAGAGGAAGACAGTGCTGTAATTGATATTTACTTTATGAGCGAGCGCACACAACGAGATTGAAACTGTAAACATGCTTTACATACATATGTATCTCCAGCTACTTCTGGTGTATGTGTGCGCGTGTGTATCTGTGTGTGTTTGTATTTACTTTTATAAGTCCTGTCCAATTGGTGCGCCTGCCGCGCCTCAGGGATATCAAAATTAATATAATAATTACTGCAAAAATGTTTGGTAATTCATTTTCAAAATAAATATCAATCTGGGCAGACCGCTCGACTAGTAGATATCCTGGAGCTGTAATCTGCATGTGCTATACGAGAACTTGTACACTGAGAGTGGGGTATTTTGCTCTTACACTTGATATTAGGTAGTGTTTAGAACATATATAATAATAGGTTGATCTGCCTGACGCTGATGGTGCGCTACTTTTGGGAAAATCAATTCATTGTCGGAAAGGTGTTTTACACTGTCCGGTGAATCCACCCCACTTGGATTAAAAATGCAGGTCTAAGGTTATATGAATGATTATTTATTTTTCGGCTTCAAGCTTCACACCACGCACTGGGCTAAATTGGCCGGAATATGTTGCTTTCAATTATAGTTTAAAAAAAAGAAAGGAGCTTAAAATAACTTTCGAATATCTATGCTAAATATAACTAAAGATAATTCAAATGCATTTTCGAAGGGCGGGAAATGGGCATAAAAGTGATTTAGGAAGAAGCCTGGGAATTACCCGCTAGAATAGTCTACGTCTGCTGCTTAAGGCATATTTATTTCAATTTCAATAATTTAAGGTATTCAATTTTACTTTCAGCTATATATTTGAGTCCAAAGCTGTCGCACTGCACCACATAATGTGTGTGACTTGGGGGTGTTCATGAATGCAGTTAACCAAAAATCTGTACTGCAGCAGATACGCGATGCTTAGCGGTCATTTTGCCCGCAGCATTCGCGCAGCTGGTGATTTTGCCTCGAAACGTGAATAATGTTGAAGCAGCAGCAGCAGCAGAAGCAGCAGCAGGAACAGAACCACCATCAGCTGCAGCTGCAACATCAGCGGGCAGAGCGGTGGCAGCAACAGCTCGCCCATCATTTGCTCACACACTCTAATTAGTTAAGCGAAGCGTGCGAAGTGAGCAGCGTTTGGGAGGTCGGCGTGTGGTTGTCTGTGTGTGTGTGTGTGTGTGTGTGTGTGTGTGTGTGTGTGTGTGTGTGTGTGTGTGTGTGTGTGTGTGTGTGGGTGTGGCTGTGGGTGTGCTCCAGCGGTTGCATCTTTTGTTAGAGCCATAGCACTCAACGTGTTGCCGGGGCAACAACCGGAGGGCGTTGTAAAAAATTTTTATGCGATTTTCCTTTTATTTGCACAATAATCATGACAACAACAACAACAACAACAACAACATTAGCAATAAAAAAACAGCAGCAGCAAATATAACGGCAAAAAGAATGCCCATCTGCTCTGGCTCGACATGTAGATAGCCTGTAGCAAGCACTGAGCTCACAGGCCAAGTCAAGGCGTTTAACTAATATAATCAACAAATAAGTGCACAGACAATTTCGATTGTGTGTTAAAAGAAATCAGCTAAAAAGCAAAAGAGTAAAAAAAAAAAAACAGAAAATTAATCAGCCAATTTGCTGCATTCAACAAATATGCCTCAATTGTGTTAATTACAGGGTAGCAAATAACGCTACACGGCACTCGATTGGCCAAGCACGCTGCCTGGCACGGTTATATTTCAAAACTATGGCATGCTCCGACAGAGGGGTGTGAGTGTGGAGTGTGTGTGAGGAAGGGATGGCGGGTAGGGGAAAGGGTGTGCGGGTTTGGGTGTTACTGGCTTTATGTTGGTTGGGAATTGGATGCATGGGCATCTGCGTATCTGTATCTTTGCAACGGTAATTAAATTGCAGCTGCCTTTTGTTCCTGTCATTGCCGCAGTCGCAGTCGCAGTCGCAGTCGCAGTCGCTGTCTGCTGCTGCCTCTCCGCATGAATCAAGCGCCCGCCTAAAAGTAGGCAATGCATTTTTTTGCTGCCTTTGCCAACGCTGCCAACTGACTACGCGCTGTGTGTGTGTGTGTGTGCGAGTTTTTGTCAATGTAAATCGAATTTGTAGTGGCCAATTTTACACAAAAGAGCTAGGGAAAATACCGAGAGAGAGAGAAAGAGATTGCGAATGATTGAAAGAAGAGCGAATTGTAGAAGCTTTAGTTTCTCACAGCTTAACGGTAGAGTACGTGCGCATTTCTTAAATTCATCATAAAGAATGGGCAACCGTGTTTGAATTAATTTGCCTTAGCGCCAAGTTGTCAAGTGTGTGCGAAATGCTAATAAAAGCGATTTGAAGAAAATTTCCAGGCATTTACTGGCATACACATATGCACATGTACGCACACATACGCACAATGCATGTGTCGCAAATGTGCATATGTAAAATTTGGCAAAATTTCTAGTGTTTATCTTGGCGAATTGCACTTGAGATTTGCACTAATGGACTCAGTGAACTTATTGCCAAGCTCTGCTCATTCCCTCTTTCCCTTTCTCCCGCTCTCTTCCCTTTTCTTCCGCTAGACTTGATCACATTGTTGTTTGGCTGCCAAATCAGTCAGCTCAATTGCCCAAGCTAGCAGCATCATTACGATAATTATCATCATCTATTCACAGTGGAAAATAGTGCAAGGAAATGCGAAAATTCAAAAATAGTCTAGTCTAAAGAGTTAATGCCCAACAATAGAAATAATTAAAATGACGTTTAGCCAAAGCAGCTGCAAGGCGAGCAAATTACAGCCAAATGAACTAAGAATGCAACAGCAGCAGGGAGGCGATACCACAGTGCAAGGATATAAACAGTGCGAGTCAAGCAAGCATACTGCCAACATTTGAACAGTCAGACAATGTAATGCCAGCTGCGGCGAGTGGGTTGGGCAAAATGGGGATTAGGGGCTGGCAGCAAAGAAGATGATTTTGTGGGCGAGGCTGGTAGCCACAGCTACTTAGAATTGCCGCAAGCTGTTGACAGCAGTTGGCCAACTGTAAAACCAGCAGCTGGTCAGGCCAGGGACGACAGAGAGTGACAAGAGCGGAGAGGTTAGTGGGCCGCAGCGGGGGAAAATTGCAACTCAGCTTGACTTGATCGGGCTGTAAACCAACGAGTGTTAAGCATTTTAATTGCTGGCATTAATTTAGACATGGCTCAAACACTTGATGTTGCAAGCATTTGTTGTTTCTTGTTAATGCACCTGCAAGCAATTTGTTAAAACGAATACGAATACAAATACGAATGCGAATACGAATACGATTACTTGGAGCAATGCATAATCAAAAGTGCATGGACATAATAAATAATTGCTGGATGCATTTATGGAGCACCCAGCTTAACGGTCAGACAGACAAAGGCGCTTGGCCATGTCCTATGGACCGGCAGACCTCCAGACCTTCAGACCAGCAGACAGACGGACAGAGGGAAAGTCGGTGAGTCGCAGCAGCAGCTGCTGCATTTGTCTCACATCGTTGGCATTTAATTAAAATGCATGCAATTCATGCAAAACAATTGACGGGTATACAAGTTTTCTTTCACAGGCTGGCTCGATTTAACGATACAAATTTTGTTTAATAGATACAAAGTAAACAAAGTCTTCTGCTGTTGTAGCCATAAACGTTGGCAATATAATAATAATATGCATGTGGACATTAATATAAATTGCGGAGAATTGTCCAGCTAAAAGCTGAAGCGACCTCAGCTGGAGGCTTAGACCTTTCGTAATAGAGAAATAAAAGCTTTGATAGCATAGTATAAATGCTTAATTAAAACCGTCGCTACGATTAGTTACTCTCTTTAATCGCTGAAGTATTGATTGGTGTCAGGTTTTAATTATCCAATTTTTCGTGTCATATAAAGCGCATTTGTGATTCGGCTTAGCTTTTGCTCTATGCCTGAAAGTGCGGCAGTCATCATATTAGAACGCAATTATACAATTGCAAGGACGCAAAATGGGCCTCGCAGCCCATTGTAGGGCCTGTTGCCTGTCGCGTGCATAATTTATTATATCACACACTCGCACACACACGTAGGTAGTAAGTTATATATTTATGCGTATGTGTGTATTTTATATGTGTATACATTGTCTAAGCGCTGCCACGCCCATTGCTTGCATCGATGCATTCGGTTGGCATTCACAATTTATTAAGCATCCGACCTGTTGGGCGTGCTATTGAAATTAAGTTGGGCGCTGCCGCTGGCCGCTAGGTGGCGGCAGCAGCACTGAGCCGATTAATATGGCCGCCCAAAAACTGGCAACACATTTGAACAAAGCCTAAAAACTGAAGTTGCACTAAAGCTGGCGCCAGGACGCGGCAACTTTGGCTTTTGTTCGGTCCTTGGCTAATGGCATCGCCAGCCTATAAATGTTGAGCTGTCCTTGGCTGAAAGTACAGGGCATACTTTACCTCTGGCCCCGACGTCTGGCTGCTACAGTCAGGCGCCGGCTTCAACTCTTGCCTTGGCCAAAAAGAGTTTTTTATAAAAACTCAGAATCGACAGGTTCGTGCGTCCTCTCCAACACCCTCCACGTCGCCGTCTTCGTCGGCTGCGCCTTTGTGCAACTTGACAAACTAAAATGAAAAAAGTTTCCGATGCCGTTGTGTTGCAAGCGGCGCCTTTTTCAATATCCTTTTGCCAGTTTTACCGCAGGAGTCGACAAGCGTCAAGCGGCCCAAAACGTTGCAGGCAGCCAGGGCTTGACATATTGATTTTGCCATGCCTAAGTCTGTGCCCCTGCCCCAAGTGTGTCTGGCTGTGTTTCTGAGTGTGTGTGTGTCTGAGTGTGTGTATCTAAAGCGGCAGCAGGACAATAAAATTTAAGCTAGCCAAGAAAATGCTGACGCCGCTGGCAGCCAGTTAAGTGAAGTCAAGGTGAATCTGCAAATCTATGGCAACCTCTTGCAGGACCAACCCATGAGCGGGTCAGAGGAGGAGGTCAAGCAGCCAGCTGCCTAAAAAATGAAACAGAAAACGCATAACAATTTTAAAATAATACAAATTACTGGCGAATGGAAATTCTTTAAGCCAGAATCTTAAACACTTTTATAAATAAAATCTAAAGAGATTTCAAGAGGCAACATTTGGAATTATATATGTGGAAAATCAGGTATAAGGCAAGAAATCCTTATACTAAAAATATAAATATTTAATACATATTTGGTACACATTGACTTAATATCGACGTTCGTTGGAGTAAGATAATAAGCTTCAGTTTGTATGGACAGTTAAAAAAAAAAAAAAAAACAGACATAAAGATATTTACTTATTAGCGAAGTCTTCATGGCTTGTCTAGGCTCTACTCGGCGATAGCTATCTTTATAAATTCCCAACTATAGTTGTTATTGATACAACGACACGAACGAAGAGGAAGTTCTGTTAAGATTTCTCGCTAGAAATGTTTGTAGAATCATTTTGTTATAGCAGAGAGTAAACTCTGCTTTGTTGTTTTGCGAAGAAAAGTTCTACGAAATACCTCATCACGGTGTGTGTTCTGGTCCGTGCTTCACTTGTAGATCGCCTATCTGAAAGCTGATTCTAGAAATTTATCTTGAAAGCTGCCAATTTTAAGCATATTTATTGCAATCTTCGCTCATGATCTCTCAATGGGCTATATGTCAGCTGTTGTTCGTAAATCTTCTTTCAATAGTTGTGCTCTTTCGGCTGGCGACGCAAATGTTGACCTTTGTTGGGGTCACGCGTTTAGGGCAGTCGCATGAAACCAGTTTTATATTATTATTTTGGCAGTTGGCAACGCTTTATTGGCCCGTCGCGACGCCGATCTGTTCTGGCCAACATTAATTTTGGGTCATGACAGGCCCAAAGCACAGAAACAGCAACAACAACAACAACAACAACAGCTACAACAAGAACAACAACAAGAATAACAACAATAAATAGCTGCAAGAAACTAAACAGCGAGCGGGTTCAACTCCCCAGCGAATCTGGTTGGCGTCTGGCCATTTATGCGTAATTTGCCAATTTACACAAATTCTTTTTTTGGCCTTATTGAATAAGTGGGCCGAAATGCCGAAAACACAACCTTTTGCGTGCCTGGGCCTAGGCTGGCAGCCTCTTGGAGGCGTCGGCGTTCCGTTTCACGTTCACGTTCACGTTTACGGTTACGGGTTCATGAGCGCCAGACATCCTTGAACTTGCCACGGCCAGGATATCATGTTCGCATATTTTGTCTGCATTTTATTTATATAAACTGTAAGCCAAGTCGTTGACTTGTGCTTGGCCAAAGCCAACCGTTCCAGCTATGACACCGGCTGTGGCAGCGGCTGTGACTGCGTCTTCAACTGCGACTGTGGCTGCGACTGCGGCACGGGCTATCAATTATTTTCTCACACACAAACACACACACAGCCGCAGGATTCGGCGCTTGCCATTTTGTTAGACATGCAGCGCAACACTTTTGGGTTCACTGGCATCCACGGCGGACCACGCAATCAGCTATAAGTTATGCCCAGGAATTAAAAGAAAATTTAAGAGCGCCCTGAGAGTGTCGCGCCTGAGATGTTTATCTGAATTTAAACTCGATTTGCTCGCCTTGGCTTTCCTTCATTAAAGAGTTCACTTTCACCCTGGGGTCTACCTATGGCAACCGGAAAATGTGGCAAGAGTTTTATTACTTTTCATGGCTAGTTCAATTCTTGTGTATATATTATTTCTATTTATATTTATTTTAATTATGCAAACGTCCTATGTGCAATAAACATCCATTTCTCAGGGCTGATTACACTTAGCTATAAATCTAGCCTTTATTTAGCGGTACGGCTGAGACCTTACTTTATGACCAACTGAAGAAAATAGTATTTTTTCTCTGTTAAACTTTTCTTTAAGCAATTTTTATAGTTAACTTGTTATTTTTTAGTCTTTTTAAAGGTGATTTTACATATGTAGCCATAATTTGGTGAAATCTTAGCCAACTTTTAAGATAAAAATTTGTGAAATTTATGAATAGCTAATTCAACATGTTCAATGTGTTCTTATGAACTGTGATTGCAGGCTAATTGAATTTGTTATTTTGTTAAATAAATTATATTTAAATATTGTTTATTTCATTGTTCTCAATTTTCGCAACATTTTGAGAACAAAAGCTCAGGTATATATGCAAGTTTAAAGAGATTTTCGGCCTAATCCATTTACAGTTTATTACTTTGGCTTACAAATAAACATCTATACAACATTTTTGAATTTAACACTTTTTATTGAAGTCTATTCAACATTACACTAAAAAAAATGAAAAAAAAATATTCACAAATAAAACAAAAAATAAACAATAATTAAAATATTTGTGTCTAGACTTTTTTATCATAGTTTATGCAACAGTACAGTTAAAAATAAATAATATATATATATATGTTTAAATAAATAAAGTAAACAAATATTTATGCATAACTATTCACATAATTAATTGCAATGTTGTTTATTTAAATTATAGTTATTTAGTTTCGCTTATGTTTCTTCCCACAAATTCCGAATCAAAAAACAAAGCACTTGTTTCTTTACATTTTTTTTTTTTAAATCATCTGCTTAGTCATTCACTTTTTTGTATTTAACTAAACAACAAAAAAAAACACATGAGTAAAAATTAAAGAACATGTTCAAATAATTTTAAGAAACTATAAAATAAATAATAAATTTTTTTTTTTTTAAATAATTAACTTGTTCACACACTAAAAAAAAAAATATATATATATATATATATTTATATGCATAAAATTTAGTTAAAAAAAAAAAAAACATTATACCCTTGTCAATGGGTTCAGGGTATAATAATATTTGTATTATTTAAAAAAAACTATGAGTAAAATATTCTTCGAATAATCAGTTTCTGAAGATTTGCTGTTGGGCAGCAGCGGAACGTTTGGCGACTGCTCCAGCCGCTTGCCAATGGCGTTGTGGCAGATCTCGCTGGGGCTCTGCTGCGCGCAGCTGACGCTGCCGACGCTGCCGACGCTGCCGCTGGCGCTGACGCTTGTGAATGTGACGGTGTCGCGTCTTCTTCTTCTTTTGTCTGCGCAACTTACCATTGGATCTGGTTCTAGACTTGGATGCGTTCCTGTGCCGCTTAGTGACGCGCTTCTGGGCGCCGCCATTGTCCAGCATTTGACTTGTGGGCAAAGTGGGCGCAGGCAGATCCTCCGTATTCTCTAGATTGCGCCAGCGTCGCGTGCTGGTGCCATTGTTGTTTGTGGTTGTTGTTGTGGTTGTCGTTGTGGTTGGCGTCGTGGTGGTGGAAAAGGTGGGACTTGGCTGTGGCACTACAATTATATTATCCCTGGGCGGCTCCTGCGGGAATAGGCCGCGCCACAGCATGAACTTCTTGAACAGATCTCGTCCGCTGCCGTTGTCAGCTGTGGCATCGGACTGACCAGCGCTGCGACCCATTGTCTGCGGTAGACGGTAGCCTGCGAAAAGCATAAAATACAATTGGAACTAGCTGGGTGAATAAGTGTAGCCTATGCCGCACCAGTTCGTGTTGCCTCAGTGCCAGCCACGTGTGGGTGAAGCAGCAGCATATGCTGCAGGAAGAGATTGCCCAGCAGCAGCGTGACTGCTCCAGCTCCTGCTGCAGCGCAAGCTCCAGCTCTGGCTCGAGCTTTTGTTGGCATCGCCATCGTCTTTGGATTCTATCGCTGAGTTCTGTGCGAATGCTCGGCTGAGGAACGACTCTTTTATAGATGAGCGGGATGCAATTAAAAAGTTTCACCCGAAATCTAATTGCGGGCTTGCGTGCATGACACGACGTCAACGATGGATGTCTTGACATGGTATCATTAGAAGCTTTGGGCTGGGCTATGGAGTTGCAGCGATGGCTGCCGGGCACGTAAATCAGCAGAGTGCGAGTGTATCTATGAGTTGTTCGCACAAGCACACACACATCACACGCCACACACACAGAGTGCGTATCTGAGGCACAAGTGAAAGTTGTAGGCACAGTAAATCAAATCTAATAAACTCGACAATAAACATGCGCACATAAATCTCGGTAGGCGGCACGAACGAAAAACTGGCAAATCAAGTTGCAGGCCAAACAACTATGCACACACACACACACATGCAGACGCACATGTACACTAACATTGTATCTGTGAGATACAATACTTATGGCTTGCTAAAGCAACAGCCCGAGCGTGTTGTATAAATAAATAAACGAATTTATGTTTTCACAGCCAGCCTCTGTCTTTTGTGTGTGTGTGTATGTGTAGCATATTTTTTTATGCACATATTTATATTACATGACCACTTTTGCGGACGAAGGATACGGCAGCCATATGCGGCAGATAGTGTCAGTGCGTGAGACACTCAGGCAAATAACTTTAACATAATTCACTTAAATCTTTTTGGTTTAATCTTGAAAGTATTTCACCCACACACACACACACATACACATACAGGCAAACACAGACACACAGTCACCCGAGCACTAAGCGTTTCATTCACACAAACACAGCCAGACAGATAGATAGACTGACAGACAGTCGGACAGACGGACGGATGGACTGCAAGTCCTGACAGTCAAGTACATTGTATTCTTCACATATACCCATACAGACACACAAACAAATAGACACACACATGCTTCGCCCCTTAACTGTAACTGTATCTCTATCTGCAGTAAAAATGTATCTGCTCCGTGTAGCTGTGTGTAACTTCAACTTTTGGTGCCAAAGTCAAAATGTTTTCTTGTAATCTCCGAAAGTGTTGTGTCAATAATCACCCAGACCTCATATGACCCTTAGCCCGAGGCATTCTGATTAGCAAAACAGAAGAAAATGAAAGAAATATTTTAGAAAATAACTTTGAATGCATTACATAAATTCGGTTTGGAAATGCCAACAAGAATGCCTGAGAGTTAAGTTAGAGATAAACTGGGGCCTTCAAGCAAATGCAAGTTGAGCGCGGCTCGAAATGTGCATTATGGCAGCTATTTCTTCAGTACATGCGGACAAATAAGAATGAGCTATATATTTATAGATTGCTCGCGTCGAATCAAAGCCTGCTTGCTCATATTGCATATATCCAGTCGTATGTTAGAGGCCAGTTTTATATGTTCATGATAGCTATTCGACAAATGTATGAGGACAAATAAGAATGAGATCGGATCGAATCATTAACCTGTCTTGAAGCCTTAGTTTCCCATATTTCATATATCTAATCATATTTGTTAGCTACCAGTTTAATATATATATCGAATATATTTATATGTATATGAAATGGGCATGTGCTATAATTATTTTTGTATTGCTCGGAGCAAACCAACAATTGCAACGATTCACTTTCAACACAATTACAATTGCGCCCGTTCTACTGAAAATATTGCAAGCAGTGCATATTTTCATATAGAACATACGGGCTATATTTGATATCTATCCACAATTTGGTTAGATAAATGCAAGGGCTGGCCCAAGCTATAGATGCTTTGTAGCTGGGTCTTCCTCAAAAGATTTTCATATTAAACTAAACAAGTTTTTTAAAAATAATTAGTTCAGTTCGTGCTCGACTTCGTCTGTTTTTGGCTTAAGCTTAGCTTTATAGTAATATAAATAGAAGCCCGGCTTCAAAATCGGTTTGTTGACTTGATCAGATATGAGTACCATATATAATAAACGTATATATGCATAAATGTATATATAACAATGTGTATGCATAAATATGCAAATTTAAGACTGCAAAGTACTTAGGGGGGGAGGGGGGTTAGCTGAATGTTGAAATAATTGTACATCTGAAAAATATTGCTTTATAATAGAGTTGTGCAGTCAAGCGTAATGCACTTTATTTGAAATGCCTTTAATCATTTTCTTCGCTTAAATTTTATATTATTGGCTCGCTGCCATTGGAAGTTATCATCAAATGTGGGGCCTGTATGTGTTTTTGCTGTTGCTGTTGTTGTTGTTGCTGATTTTGTGGTTGCTGTTTGTGATAAAATCCAATTATAACATATTCTATTAACTTAAAAGCTTCTTATATTTATTTAATTTGTTATTGTGGCTTGGCTCGTTGATGTGCGTGTTGTATTTGCAAATTCGGTTGATGTTAGTTTTCTTGTCGAATTCCAGTTGCCAATTATGATTGTTGTCGTTGTTGTTGGTGCTGTTATTGACACACACACACAGGCACACAGACACACACACACACACACACAGCAAGACACACTCACACACACTCTACATAAGTGCTGCCATCAATTAAGATGTCTTTTGGGAGCTATGCGTCTCCGTCTCCGTCTCCGTCTTCATCTGCATCCGCATCTTGGCGTCGTCCCCAATTGCTGCGCTCTCTTTTGAAAATAGTTGACATATTACTGTGAGACTAAATGTCTAATTGTCTGACTGACTGGCTGTCATATTGTCTGGCACATTGCATTTATATGAATATCCATCTCCATTTCTAAGAATATTTCAATATTCAGCTGCACTTTTCGGCTCACCCGCCAGCTCAGTCCTCCTCATCCACATAAGCTAAATTTCAATTTATTAGTACTTAGTACTTCTTCGACTTATTATTATTGTTGTTGTTGCTGCTGTTTTCTCCTCTGATTGAATTGTTATGCAAGCAAATTAAATCGATCTACTTAAAATTTGAACGAAGTCCATTATAGCATTAAGCTCCACAGCTTCGATTCTGACCGGCACAACAGGGCGTATGCTTAATAATTTCGATTGGCCTCCGTTTACATACGGAAAACATTTGAGATTTAAGCCTCAAAGACAAACATACAGCTGCTTAGCTAATAAGCACTCAATTTATACTAGAGTTTGTTAACAGATTGTGGTTTTTGGTACTCAGGTTAATATGCTAAGTGGAAATTGTAGATACAAATAACTATTAGCTTCTTCAAGTCCCTGCCCAGAAGTGAGCCAAGCCGTGCACAATGCAAGAATGCACCAAGTAGACAGCGTAAAGCATATATGTATTGCAAATATATTCCCCAAATGCTCAAGAGTTAGTATTGGCTGTTTTATTTGTCTTTTGGTTTATGTCCATTTAAGCATAGCTTAGTAGAATCGTCTTATTATTTATATTATAATACTCTGTATCTATATTATAATACTCAAAAGCCGAGTCGATCTAGACATGTCCGTCCATTCGTCCGTTTGTCTATTCTTCTACCAACTCTATTCCTATTCTTTTACCAACTCTCTTTGGCTTTAATGGTCATCAAATTTGACATGAAGCTTCTGGAATTGTATATATAGGTCAAGTATTTTTGATTTTAAAGCTACAGCCTAAAAAATTAATAGCTAATTTAATATATTATTATATATTTCTACTGGAGGAGGTTATGCAAGCTTCTGAAATCCATTTTATGCTAAAAATATTCTCCTTTTAAAATTCAGGTTAAAATCTTTTTTTGGCTCAACTAACTAACTCTCGTAGCTTTTACAGAATTTTCGCTGTTTTATTTGCTTCAAAATAATTTACATAAAAAATACAAAAAAAAAAATAGAACATTACAATAAATTATGGTCTAGAGTTGTGAGTCGAATGAGTAAATGCAATTCCTGGCCATTTTTTTTTTTTCAAAATTTTGTGTGTATCGGGCTCGCGCTCACAGATACTGGACACGGCGAATGTTCTTGGCGAATGTCCTCAGGGGATTCCGCATTGGGAAGCCGTCATTGACAGCTGCTGTGGAGACCGCGGCGACTCCGGGACGTTGCCTCAAGCGCTGGCCGAACAGCTGGAAGCGAGAGTTGTTTATTTGCTGCGCGGAATTGTTGGCTGGCTCCTCGATCGCATCGTTAGACTCTGGCTCCGGCTCCTGTTTGTCAATGGCCAGCGTGGCGTCATCTTCGCCCTCCCGAATGGGCACTGCTCCAGTGCTGGCCGCAAGTTGTCTAAACATGCCCAAATTGAGCGGCACATAGCCGACCGCATTGTTGCCCAGGGTGATGGGCACCAGAGGCATACCAGCACCCAGACTGCTGAGACCGCCGAGACCGCTGAGACCGGCCAGACTGCTGATGCCACTGATGGCACTGGCACCACCAAGGCCACCAAGACCAGCAAGGCCGACGCCAGAGACAGCCACGTCGTCGCCATAGAGGTCCGCAGCGTTCAAGTCGATCAGCTCGTAGGGCAGCTCCTGAGCAGCATCCTGTCCCTGACGTGTTTGGAAGTACTGCATGGGCAGCAGCTGTGGAGCACGGAGCAGTCCAGATCCAACGATACGTGCGGCAGCCGCTGCGGCCGGAGTAGTCAGCAGATTGGTCACATTGTTGTTGTTAATGTTCACCGTGGTTATGTTCCGCCACCCATCGCTGGGCGAGCTGGTGTTCTGTTGCCTGAGGTACTTCATGTGAAAGAAGCGCGGCTCATCCTGGCTGCTGCTGCGACTGCTGGGATTGAAGTAGCGCATCTGCTGTGCCGCCGCAACGGGTGTGTTTAACAGAAGTAGCTGCTGCATCTGTGCGGGCGTCAGTTCTGCAGCGGGCAACAGATCCGCATAGTCCAGTTCCAAGGCGCCGCCGGCGCCGCCACTGCGATCAGCCTCTGCCGCCTGCTGGCTGCGCTGCTCCTCTGCATAAATGTTCAATGCCAGATGCTTTGGCTGCTGCTGTTGCTGCTGCTGCTGATAGCGGGCAAATGCCGCACGTTGTAAGTTGGGGCGTCCGAAAGGCGTTTCAAAGTACTCATCGTTCGAGTTGAATGTCGTATGCCACAGCGGCAGCCCGAACAATGCTGTCTGCGTGGGTCCCGTGCTGGTGGCACTTGTCTGCACACGCCGCTGCCTGCCCACATTGGCCGCCCGGCCGCTGTCCAGGCCCAGGCAGCTGAGCAGGGCCAGCGCCAACACCAAAGTACGTCCCACTTGCATTTGCATCATTTTGTTGCTCCTTGCTGCTTGCTGCTTGCCACTTGCTGCTTGTTCAGTTGATGGCTCGAAGTGCTGTCTGCTCAGTCCAGGTCGTCCGGCTGGCTTATATACTTCTTGGCTGCCGAGCTGCTCCAGCTGGGCAGGCTAATGAGCGCCATTTATCCGTCGGTTATCGCGGCCGCTTATCAGCTGGGTCGAGCGGTCGCAGCCGCGGCCGCGGCTTTCATCGCGATAGCCCAGAGAGCTCATTAATTTTGCTTCGCAAAACTTTTGTGCGATCTTAAGCTGCTTTAATATGGCTACCAAGAACTTGACGCTAATTGCGGAGCACCTCACACCATTGATAGCATTTGCGAGCCACTTATACACTTATATATAGATGATCCTCAGCTAATTACGTCATTAATGAACAATTTATAACTGCAAAGCGCGTTACTTATACCCCTTTCCGCCCACTCAGCCCTTTGAAACACAATTTCTTGCAGCACTTGCTTCGTCTCCTGTCAGCTGGCAGCTGGCTGCATTTGTTTCTCTGTTTGTCTGTTTGGCCGGAATAGCCAGCGATTTTTCCATTTTGCCTACTGAAAAACGTAGTTATGTATATTTTGCTGCACAGGCTGCAGCCCCCTAACCCCACCCCCTTCTGCATCTACCTTACCCTCAAGCTATATGCCAACCGACAATTTTTATATGCCATTTTCATGCAAGAGCTAACGGATCGGACTGGTGGTGGAAAGGGGGGGGGGGGGGGTTCGAGCAGGCGTGTGGTTACTTCTCTTTTACTATCTCCACCCTCCCTTTCCTTCCCTCCCTCTCTGGCTCACGCTCTCTTTCTGTCTCTCGCACTGTTTGTCTTGGCCCAATGTGTCAAAGTCAACTTGGTAAAAAGTTTGCTTTTTATTATTTCGTTGCCTTCATCGTCGCCGTCGTTGGCACTTTTTGAACTTGCCACTTGCCGCTCGCCGCTTGCCGCTTGCCGCTCGCCGCTTGCCACTTGCCGCTCGCCGCTGAGGCTGCCTCCGCTTACGGTACACCGACCGAGCGAAAATATTATAGCATAGCATACTTTCCGGCGCTGGCCAAAATATGTACGAAAACAGTGCTCACTGAAATTGGGCAACGAGTGAACCCAAATAGCAAAAATATGATGGAAAAATGATATCAAATGGTGTATGCACGACTTCCAGATACCCTGTACAGAGGCAAGTACCATGGGTGAAAGTTTTTGGTTTCGAAGAAGCTTTTGGGTCAGTTAAAGTAAAGGTAAGCCTTAATTAATTATACATTAATTTATAATAAAATTGATTAATTATAATTAATAAATCAGCTTTAAGGTTATATTAATAATAAAATAGAGATCATTTATTGATTATTATTAATTATATTACTGATATTTAATATTATTATTGGGAAAAATGTGTGCCAGCCCGACTGAACATTAAGATACCCTTTCCATACAGATATATTCTTCGAGTACTGCGTGGGTGCATCATGAGCGTGTTGTTTGGGGGCGGGCGTGGCAAGAAAATACTATGCCATAATACGATTTTACCAGCGGCGTCGACTGCACTTACAAGCCGCTGGCCGCGACCGTGCACCGCCTGGCCCACACCGCACCTCTCCAGCCCTCTTGTAGTTTGCGCACTTTGCGCTCGCGTTTCTTTTCTCTTCTCAAGCAGTTTTTTGTCGCAATAAAAATTTAAGTCGATTTTATGGGCACAAAAAACAAGTGGAAAGCCGAAGTCTCCG
The DNA here is from genome assembly GCF_003285875.2 of Drosophila novamexicana. Lineage (NCBI taxonomy): Eukaryota > Metazoa > Arthropoda > Insecta > Diptera > Drosophilidae > Drosophila > Drosophila novamexicana. The sequence continues at coordinate 30,936 of NW_020824862.1, read as the reverse complement.
GCTTGAGTTGTGAGTTGTGAGTCCCGCGGACTGAGTCCTGAGTCGTGAGTCCTGTGTCTGGAGTCTTGAATCGTGGCATAAACTCTCCGAATGCAAAGCAAAGGCAAAAATTACAGTGCTCGGGCAAAAAGTTTCATTTCTCTGGCGATTTTGTTGTCTCAACTTTGCATTCATATGCTAGCGAGCGGGGGGTGGGGCAGGGCGGGGCACAGTGGCGGCCGCAGGCGGGCGGGGTCGTCAAAAATTGGAAGGTTTATTTAAATTTCAACTTGTTTCGAAAACGTTTAAAAAGTTTCCGCTACTAACTGACTGCTGATAACACAAAGTATCTCCGACCCAACGCCGCAATCATTCCGCTGCCATGCCCCGACCCACCCCTCCACCTGCTGCGCGACGCCCCCGGGGCAAGTTGAAGCAACTGGCAAAGTTGATGCGGCTTGTCCTCAGCCAGTCGAATGCTGGCAAAGGGTTGCTCGGTGCGTGGGGGTTAGGGTTTGACAAAATTAGCACAAAATATTTTATTTACTTATTTTAAATGTATTTTCATATTATTTTTAAAATGTTTTCTGCTCCTGTGAACTGAGTCTGTGCGCTTCGTGGGACAGGCTCCTGGCTGGGGCTATAAATAAGATTGTGCCCCCTTAAATATAGATATAATATACGTCAGAACGATGAGCTGACACATGTGGTGGGCCGCCAGTCAATCAAAATCCGAAAGCCCCATCCTGGATGTGGGTCACAAGCCGGCATGGACAAGTGTCTGGCCTGCCTATGTGAAATTGATTAGCTCGGCATTGAGCGGGCATTGTGGAGAATACAAATGAAATAATGTATTCTTGTTTTCTTTTGGAACAATATATTCTACTTATTCTTATGAAAAATTACTAATTATTGTTTAATTGAAAAATGAAATGCACGACAAGATTCAACTGAAAAGTTCGCATCAATACAGTTCTATTTTTATTTTATGTGCTCGCTTTATTTTATATATTTTTTTAATTATAGTACAAAGTTCTCAGATCCAGCTAATCAGTCAGACAATCAGTTAATCTGTCAATCAGTCAGGACAAACAGTTTAATATAAATTGATGTGAAGGCGAGCTTTCGGTTTAAAAGTGCAAATCAAATGTTATAAATAGCTCCTCTTGGAACCAGCCAAATCCTACTCCAGGCTCTACCCCATTCTACTCCTTTCAAGGAAATCAACATGACGGCAGCCTGGCGTTAGTCGGTCTAAAATTTCGAATAGCTTGTATTAGTTATTTAAAATGTTGGACAATGGCAAGTTGGGTGAGTTGGCAAGTCCGTTGATCTGGCAACGCCCCTTTTTACCCTGACCATATGCCGCTCATTAGCAGCCACTTTGGGCTTGACACATTCACACAGGCGCTGGCACAAAGAAGATGAAGACGCCGACGTGGACGCACATCAGCCTGGTAATGGGGATGAATATGTCCGGATCCAGGACAACGACGATGACGATGACGATGAGCTTGAAGCGTCTTCGGTCGTCTGTTGTCGCCAGCGTCAAAACGAAGTGAGTCGCAACTAATTTCAGTTTAATTTGTGTCAGTTTTTGTCTTAGCGCTGCCGCTTTTCTTTTCACACTTTCCCGCTTTCCCGCCAAGACGACGTCGTTACTTATTATCCTTTGGCTTCAACGTGCGACGTGTAAATGCTGCTAATGACGTCGTCGTCAGGACACAAAAGGCTCAACTCTGAGCGCTTGGCGCTGAGTGCTCATCGCTTAGCACTCAATGTGCTGTGCGGAATGCCTTAGCCGCTTTCCCACCAACCAGTCGGACTGACTGACTGACTGTCGCTCTGTCGTTCTGTCGTTCTGGCTTTCTGTCTGTCTGGCAGCGACTTTAATGACTTCCTTCTTTAATTTAGCGAATTTATTATTTTAATTTGCGCGCTTTACGTTTTTCGTGGCAAATTCGCTGGGCGAATTTTCGGTTTCGATTTCGATTTCATAATTAGGGCTCCAAGTTGAAGTCATTTTTGGGTTGCCAGGGGCAAAGACAAGCCCTTAAGCCAGAAAGCTTCAAATCCAAGCCGCCCGACTGCCTCACGATGCCATCGCATCCGCAGCTTGCAGCTCGTGGCTTGCGGCCCCGCAGCCCGCAGCCACCCCGCATCATTCATCAGCAACATAAACCGCCAGCGTCCATGATGTTAATGCGCTTATTTTCATGTTAATTACCAACAGACAAAGCAGCTTCATCAGGGGCCATAGTTTGGGCTGGCCGAGCAACATGGTCGGCAGGGCCTTTGACGAGGACCGCCCGCTGCCAGTAGATGGCGCTTCACTTTGGCTCGCCCGCGGGCTAAGCGACCTGGTGCTCAGATTTTTGGCAGGCGATTTAAATAATTGACAGATTTTCGCATTTCGCTGAACGCCGCCGGGCGACTGTTTTTATGTATTTCTCGTTCGCCATCTTGTCAGCCGTATCGGCAGGGGGTCAATGGGTTCTTCAAACAGCTCCACATCATCTCGCTCTCTCGCTCTCGCTCTCGCTCTATCTCTTTGTTTTTATCTCCATGTGCATCTTAAATTTCATTCTCCACTTCTGCTTGGTCCCCGCTTTGTTCGCTGCCACATTAAACTGTTTTATCTTTATGAGATTATGTCTGCTCTTCCCTGCCTCTCTCTTTCTCTCTCTCTCTCTCTCTCTCTCTCTTTCTCGCTCCCTCTTTCTAATGTGTGTGCGTATGGCAGACAAACTCTTTGCCCAAAGGATTTGCGTTTGACAAAGTTAAATGCACGTTGCGCCCAGGCACGCAGCAACAAGCCTCACTTTCCCTTATCCCCTCCACTTGCCGCTCTCTTCGTGGTGCTATTCCCATTTCTGCTCGCCTTCATTGTTGCCTGCTCTATTCAATATTGGTTTATTGGCCAGTTGAGCTTTTCCCAACGATTGGAGCTGTTTAACCCGAAAGCAGCCCTAGGTTATGGCTACACCTGATAGTTAATGGTTATCAGGAGAACGTAGAACGGCAGCTGCTCGCTAGGAATTGGGAACTAAAATAGTTTAGAGATAGTGTAGAACTATGTATACATATTTATACAAGCCAAATTCGAGCCTCTCAAATCGATACTTTTCGATTTTGAAAAAATTGAGGCACTACAAAAGCTTGTTTAATATTCAGAATTTATAGAGCTAAGTTCTTATAGCTGGACTTAGCTGTTCGCTCCGATCGAATATGCATATGCACATATACTCTATAGATTTAACGATATTAAGCTAAGAAATCCATAATTCCTTAGGTCTAAGGCATATTGATGTGTTAGACAAGCTTTGACTTAGGCTGTGCTCACATATGGTGTGTCTGGCAACGCTACGGCACAACTTTTGATTGCCTAGCAGCCCTGTCGACTGACTTAACCATAAATGGCAACTGCATTCGAATTTGTTTATGCATTTTATGTCGACTTTGCCACCTTTGAGTGGCTGTAGTCGCCACAGTTGGGCCACCTGGCGCAGCCAGCGATAAAACCCACACATACACAACGGGAGTAGACGCAAAATACTATGCAACACACAGACACACACACACACGCACAGCATCGCACAGAGGCGCTGACAATGAGCTGCAGCCCCGGCGTGCAAAAACAATGAGGTGATAAACTTGAAGGCTCAACGCACAACAACGACGGCAACGACAGCGACCCGACGGCGACGCGACAGCGACGTCGACGTTAGCGTCAACGTCAACGTCAACGTGGAAGTCAACGTGGCGCACATTTTGATGGCACCTTGGAGAGGCGAAGTCATAGCGAAAACAGAAGTGCAGCAGCCATTTCTGGTCGAGATCGGGCAGAGGTATGTCAGGGGTATGTCAGGGATTGTTCTACGGATCTTTCATTGCGGGGCAGGGGTAGATGGGTTGCGTTGTGGCTGGATTGCATGGGGCGGTGTGTGTTGGTGTTGTGGGCATTCGTGTGCATGCAAACAACAAAGGAAAATCAGCAGGCGACTTGCCTTTATTGTTGTTGTTGTTGCTGCTTTTGCAAGTTTTCATGCAGCCCCCAGACGTTGCGCGCGCGCCAGTGTGCGTGTGTGTGCGAGCAAGTATTTCTTTTTCTGCTCTTTAACGTTTTTCAAAAAGAAGAAAGTTGGTTGACTTTTGAATGACTTTCTGGCGCTCGTCGGGGGGGCTCACTGTAGTTGTAGTTGTAGTTGTTGCTCTTGTTGCCAATGTTGTATTTGTTTGTTTTATGTGTTAAGTGCGCTGGGCCCAAGCGCGCAAAACTCTTCTGCTTCTTGTTGCTTGTAACTGACGCTGATGCTGACATCGCAGCCCAAAAGCCATAACCCTCAACCCCCAGTCTGCGGGCTGCGGACTGCGGGCCCGCAACCCACAACCCGCAATCAACAACTTGCAACTCGCAACCAGCAGCGCGCAGCACGCAACACGCCTTCGCGTCTCCGTGTCTCCGCACACAGAGCGCACCCTCATAAAAGTGTTGAACAAAAAGTCGCATCAAGTAGAGTCGAGTCGCAAAATCTAGCTACAATTAATGTGACAAGCTGCAGGGGCAAGTGATCTGCGGTCTTACAAAAGGAACATCCTTTGTCCTTGATTGATATGTACTTTTGAGTCTAATGCTGCCATATAGCTTAAGAACACATCTATTATGTGTAGCATAAGACACATTGACCAAATCTTTCAATAGCGTCGAGACCAACAAAGCCGTCTTTAATTATCTGCCACTCCAAAAAGTATGCAACATATATTTCTGCGGAACTGTTGCAAGTTTTGTTGGTTAGCTTTAAGCAATTAAATAAATGATTAGCTCACTAATGAATAATTAATTTTAATTTAAGGGGGTTTGCTGAAAATATGTGTCTTGTGTTGTAGAAGTTTCAATCTTGACTAACATGCAGATCGGCATGTTACACTATCAAGCAAAATTGAATTTTTATGCTGCAAAAGGAATGTAGTTGCTTTAATAAAAAAAATGTCTTTTCCTTTCGTTTCAAGACTTTTTTTAATTATCTCTCCTTCAGAGTTAAATTAGCAGTGAGTGGTTGTATTTCACAAGTCCTTGCGCACAGCTTAACTGATTTTAATAATCAATATGTTTTGAGAAAAAATAATACCTAACAATTTTGTGCCTCAAAAGTTTTTAAGCTTTCAAGAATTTTTAGAATATCTTAATGAAGATAAACTGACATAAAATAGCAAGACAGCTAATAATAAAAACTGTATTAAAGAGCCAAAAGAATTGTATTTGGCACCCAGCAGTAACATTTTAAGATTCCCAACAAAAGCGCTTGAAGCTCTTAAAGCTTTAAGTGAACTTTAAACGTACTTTAACCAAATAACAAGAATTGTGTTGAATAGCTGCGTTCAGCAAGCAATCCCTATAGGGTATTGCTGAGTGGAATTTGTTGCACGACCGAGCTATTTTAATTACTGTTGCGAGCTGCATATTGAGCTGCCCCCGCTCCGCGGCCGCAACACAAAGTGCATTTTTAATTTGCCAACTGGACGCTACTCAAATACAAAGAGAAGCAAATCCAAATGGAGTTCTAGTTGGAGACGAAATTTGAGCTTTTGGTTAACATTTTATTCGTTTGTCACTGCGTTGAAGTCAAAACTGGGGCATTTAAGCGGGAAAAGGGGAAATCCCTGCCAAGTCCTTGCGCAGTCCTGCCTAGACCTCCTCGTCATCGCGGATGATATGCACTTGCTGGCGGCGGCGCTGCGGCTGCTGGCGACGACGGCGCTGCTGCTGCTGCTGACGACGACGCTGCTGCTGACGGCGTCGCTGCTGCTGTTGCTGCTGCTGCCTGTTGACCGGACGGCGCTGTCCATTGCCGCGCCGCTGGTTGGGACGACGGCGACGCACCTGCTGGACGCGGCGGTTGCCATTGCCATTGCCATTGCGGTTGCCGTTGCCGTTGCGTCTGCGAATGCGGCGACGCACTCCGGCGCCGTTGCCGTTGACGCGGCGACGCTGCTGCTGGCTGGCGCCCGTGGGTCGTCGACGGCGTCGGCGGCGCTGCTGCTGCATGTCCTGCTGGCCACGTGGCGCATTTGGTGTGTCGTTCGCCGCCTGCTGCTGTTCCTCTTCAGCCGGTTGGTTTTCAGAGGGTGGCGCCTCGGTTACCTGCGGCTCGGCATTGAGCGGCTGCACCTCGCCCACCTTCACATTGGTCACCTGGTCGCAGGGCACGTCGCTGTAGATGACCACGTTGCCATAGTTGCAGACTATTTGCTCCTCCTCGGCTCCCTCGGCACCCTCGGCCTGACGTGGCTCGATGCGGCCTATGCCGCGTTTGTCCTCGATCTCGTAGATGTTGCCCGACTTGGTTATAAAGCCCGTCACCTGCAGCGGCTTTCCATCCTGCATCTGCACAGTCGACTTCAGCTGCTGCGCCTGTTGTTGCGGCTGCGGCTGTGACTGCGACTGGGGCTGTGTCTCCACCTGAGCTGCCTCCACGCTGACCGGCACTAGATGCTTCTGCTTCATGGGCGGCGCATTGATGATCATCAGCGGTTTGGTGGGCTTCGCTTCCGTTTTGGGCGCGCTCGTTGGCTTCAGCGTGGAGCTGAGCAGCGGCGCTGCCGTTGGACGCAGCTCATCCCGTGCTGCAGTCGGTCAGAGAGGGAAACGCAACGAATTGTCAGATTTAGTGGGTTTTGCTCGTGCCAAAGGGGATCAAAAAAATTTACCGCTCACCAGTGATAGGCCACTGGCCAGGGCCAAAACCAGGACCAGCAGCGATTCTATCGATAGCATTGTCCACTTCATTGCTTGCTTTGTGTGTGCCAACTGAATCGGGAATCAAGAAGAGCTGCCACTTATATCAACTTGTTCCGACCGAACGATCGGTGCATAAATCATTAGCTAACGGCTCTTTTGGCTTTTTGCTGATCCGAGCTGCGAGCTGCGAGCGCTTCTCTGCTCTTCAGCCAATCTTGAGGCTGCATAATTAGCCACATATTTGGCCCTCGGCCTCAGAGTTCAAAGCACGTCTAATGCCGGGTCGACCCATTTACGGCAGCTTGCCAAACAGCCATAGCCGTAGCCGCAGCCACAGCCAATTTCTGCGACTCTTGGCCAGAACTCTCGGCTTTCTATTGCGCGCGTTCTGGGCAGAGTTCAATGCCTGAACTCTGGCTTCATTATCATTTTTGCCTATTTACCAATTTCTTGGCATTTTTTCTATTTATTTATTTATATCTTTTGCTTTATTTTTTCGCTGTCTTGTTTATGCAAATTAGTATTTCGTTGATCGACTCGCGACTCCCGTCCGCGGCCAAAGCTAATTTCATAAACGTGCTTTGATCGTGAAATGTTTGACTAGTTGACCAGGTCTAAATGATGAAGCTTAGTAGCCAAATCGAGCTGAAGCTGGTGCTGATTCAATATTAATATGTGTACCTGAGCTTGGCACTACTTACATATTATGTTGCTGAAACATCGTTTATTTATTTTCTTTTAGTTTTATTTGCTTTAAGACGCAAATTATATTGATTTACTGGCATTATGCGAAATGTGCATACACTTTAAATTATTATTAACTATTGTGACAAGGTCGCGTAATAAAAAATAATTACAAAGTAAACACAAATTGGCTGCCAAATGAACTTTACAAGCTCACAACGAATTCACGTTAATTATAAGAATTCAAAATTTGAAATTAAAAACTTATGTCACAATAAATTTAAATTGAAATGAAATGTCAAAATTTCTTAAAATATATGAAACTTCATTTATCATGAGAGTTTTAGTTTCCGATTTGGCTGATCAATATAAAAAAGTATGTTTATATACCTATATATGTATGTGAAAATAATATTGTCAGCTATATTAAATTCCAACTTACATGATATTTAATTAATAATAAATAGAATTATATGCTATGATATGATAAGATAGTAGTGTGATAGAAACTTAAACAACAACGCAGACAGACCGGGTAGATCAGTTAACTCAAAGATATATATATGTATATATATATTTGGCATATTAATGGGCAGAAAATATATATATTTTTTTTTTCGGAACAGAATATGCCCAAAAATTCCGCATACAGAGAAAAAGGGTGGAGTTTTATATAAATTTAACATTTTCAAATAACTCAAATTCTTTTGCACTTTAATGATAAAGTTAGAAATTGGAAACAAAAGCCAAGCCCATAAACCCCTACATAAAAAATGAATAACAAATAAAAACAGGTTCTAAATTGTTATTAATTAAAATCATTCTAGTTAGTATCAATACTTGACCTAGTATACCCTGACCTTTGCTTGAAAATTACAAGCGCTAGACCGTGGAATTGAAACCCGGAAACGTGTAGGCCAGTTTCTTTAATGTGGCTTATTTATGCTTAAACCTCAACGAATCCATTTTCTAATAAACATTCCATGCAAATGCTTATAATATTAATAGCAGCAGATAAATCCATGTACCTGTTGGATTTACCTTTCACCAGAACATGATTCATCAACTAACTTTCGCGTTTATTTTACCAATCAAACGCAGTCAGCATTTGTGACTGGGGTATGATATTATTCGACTGATGCCCGTTAGGCTTGGCTGGTGTCAAATTCTTCATGTTTGTCAGATCAATTAGCAGTCAAAGGTTTCATATATATAGAGATATACATAAATATATATATACATATATTTATATACGCTCTCAACTAGGTCACTTCACTGCCAACATCATGGAAAACTTTTTGCGTTTTTGCGTTAAAATTGTTGTCATGTTTATTATCATTAAAAACTTACAAAAAACAAAAAAAAAAAAATGAAACAAAAGCAAATTAAAATATTAAAAATTGGTGTTCATATTAGTACATGCAGTAAGGTATATTGGTTTAGTGCTTCCTCTGCTCCTTCTGTTTCATTTGGTAGCTGCGCAGAGCCTCGGAGAGCTGCCTGATGCTGTCGTCGCCTTGGCGCTTCTCTTTGCGCTCCTGCTGCCTCTTGAGCTCCTTGCACATCTTCTTTAGCTTCTTGCGCTCCTTCTTTGCGGACTTCTGCTCGCTGCTGTCGTCATCCTCCTCCGAGGAGGAGGACGAGCTGTCCCGCTTGCGGCGCCTACGCAGCTGCTCACACTTTGCGAGCAGCTCCTTCGCCTCCGCGTCTTCATCTTTGGGTGTTGGGCTCGCAGCTTCTGGCTTGGCTGTGGTGCTTGTTGTGGTTGTTGTTGTTGTTGTTGTTGTTGTTGCTGTTGCTGACGTCGTTGTTGTGGTGGCAGTTGTAGACTCTTCCGACTTGGGCTTAGGTGTGGTTGTTGTTGTTGTTGTCGTCGGTGAGGGGCTTGTTGTTGACTCCTCCGACTTGGGTTGTGGCGTCGTCGTCGTTGTCGTTGTCGTTGTGCTGCTCGAATTTTCTTCTGACTTGGGCTTTGCTGTGGTTGTTGTTGTTGTTGTTGTTGCTATTGCCGTTGTCGCACTAGCTGCACTGCTTGGAGTATCCGTTGTTGTTGTTGTCGTCGTTGAGCTCTCCCCTTTGTTTTGCGGATAGGCGCTGCTCGTCCAGCAACAGCAGCTGGCCAGGATTAGGCAAACTACCAGCGTTTCCTTGAGTACTATCATTGTTAATGTTCCTATGACAGTTCAATCAACACTAACCGCCCGGCCGAGCATTGCAAATGTTTATATTGGTGCTTGAGCGCGCATAACTACCCTCCTCTGGCCAACAACTTACAAAGACGTATGTGGACTGGTTTTTCAATAGACATACATACAATTGCCAACTACAAAATTTATTTGAGTTTTATGTTTATTTACGGGGATTTTGTCCAAATGCGCTACGCGAAAATTGATGGCGTCCTCCCAATTGGCAGCGATTTCTCTTCTACTTTTTTGTCGGTGTTAGCTCTACTCGAATTTTCTTCACATAAATATTAAATTAATCAAAAAAATATTGATTTAATTGAGCTTATTTTATGAAATACTTTTTTGAGAGCACGAATTTATGGGTGGAGCGTGAAAGGAACAACTATATGACAGCAGATTTTGGCCTTGCGTGAAGCTTTGCAAGCTTAAGGGAGCTTTAGGTGCGATTAATCGTTGTCACGATTCGAAGTAATATGAGCCTAAAGTTAAAATAACAGCTTACTGGCAATAATTTGTGCATAAATCACCAAGCTTTGAAAGCTTAGGCTTCAAAAGATGCAATCAGCTTTTCTGTAAGCTGAAAGCTTCTTTGTTCACTCTCGATCCAGCCAATATCGTGCGTATATTAAGCTTTTTCAATTTTCAACCTTCACGATGATTTTCTGTTTTGATACGTGCTTTAGGCTGAAAGCTTCTTTTTAATCTCTGGAGCTCTTTGGCAGAATAAATTGAAGCATCGGAAGCACAATAAAGCTTATTACATGATCAATTGATCAAACTAATTGCTTTACAACACTATGATAAATGTCGCTACCGGGCTAAAGCTCGATAAACTCTTTAAGGTTAATCTTTGAAGTTGCTTTGTAAGAAAACAACAAAAGTTGTTTCCGGACTAATGCTCTTCAAACTGCTCAAGTTAAAGCTTTGAAAGCACATTCAAGCTTCAGATTTGATTAATTGCTTTGTAAGAATACAATAAATGTTGCTAGTAGTCAAAAGCTCGACAAACTGGACAGGTTTTCATCTTTCAGCGCTGTCAGCTATGCCGCGCTTTGCAGGTGCTCAATTGCTGCAGTTAAATGATTTGTTTATACATAAGTATAAGCGCGAGATCTCGCCTGTATTTACATTCATAGTTTTTTCTTTTGGTATTCGGATACGAGTTTTTGTGCCTGTGTGGGTTTGTTTTTGTAATTAACGCCCCGGCTTTGGGCTGAGTTTGTCAGCATTAACTAGTTTTTGCTCTCAAATAGATGAATGTATGCTAAAAAGCTTACAACGACCCGAGCTTATGTTTTACCAATTTAGTTACCAAATTTAAATATGGTTATTATTAAACAACAAAAACACGAATGTGTGTGTTTCAATTTGTAGCTCTTGGCTCAAATTATTTGATGTTAATTTTCGGCTGCAGTGTATGAGAGCATCGGCGTGTCATAGACGATAATTGTTATAGTGTCTTTTTTTTTATTTAAAATTGTTTGTTAATAAGCAGTTATATATGTATGCTTGTGGCTCGACTATATTGCCCCTAATTGCTTATCAATTACAATTGTTAATTGCTTAATGCGCCTGCAAAGTAATGCGGCATTAATGTAAATTGCAACATTTTTAACATTTGGCAGACAGTGCAACAACATCCAACCATGCCGAAGGTCTATCTCAGCGTCAGCCCATTGACAATTACTTGCTGTTTTTAGCCCTATGTGAGTGTGTGTGTGTGAGTGTGAGTCTACAAATAATTGAATAAAAAGCGAGCAAAAAAAAACAACAAATAATTAATAATTAAAAACTGCACGTATAGAAAAGCAAACAGAAAAAAAGCGCACCAAATCCCGACGCAATGCTGATCCTCAGCCGTAAGCAGGTTGCTGGGGCTGAGGCTGAGGCTGAGGCTGGGGCATGGGGCTGGGCGTGGGGTCTCAGCCCATTCGTAACCCTTCAGCAAATGCAACAATTTTAATGAAACAGAGAGAATATGTTAATTGCGTGTGAAACCGCTGCGTCGAGTTGCCAGTCGCTGCGCCTCGTTTTTATTTATTATTATAATTTTCCCCTTTTTTTATATTTTCCTTTCGCTCTTTTTTTTTTTATATATATATATTTAAACAGCACAAATAATGTGTGTGTGTGTGTGTGTGTGTGTGTGTGTGTGTGTGTTTGGGGAGGGCTTGGCACTGGCTTATCAAAGTACTAACCAGAGCTGCAGTTAGAGAAAAACAGCTTTCAGCGCAGAGCGTAAAGTAAATTTGAATTTTCACGAGGAACTAATTCAATTATGTTAACTAGGGTTTCCAAAACAGCAGAAAGGTATCTTATATGTGCATGGTTAATAAAAATGATAATAATTATAACAAAATGCATAATAATAATATGTAGCATTATATTAATATTTAACATATATGAGTTGTCGACTCTCAATCTATAGAAGTCACTCAAACTGGCTTATGGCTATAATAATTTAAATTTGGCCTTGCTATTAGGCTTAACGCTGAGCTTACAGGCAAAAACAATTTCAAACATAATTAAGTTGAATTAAATTTTGTTTGTTTTAGGCAGCTGCCTTAAACTACGACTGATTAAATGACCTGATGTTGCCCAAAACAATTTATTTAACTTGTAATCAGTAAAAAAAAAGTTAATATTTATAATTGTTTTTAGCATATATTTTTAATTATAATTATGCCATTAGAATGGAAATTATGCTGTAAATTATTACGTGAAATAAGCTCAATAAGTTTAACGGATTTTTTTGTTGTAAAGCAAAAACATGTTCAAAGTTTGCATTCAATATGCTGAGCTCTGCGCTCACGGCTAAAGCATTTCGGAAAAGTTTTTAAATTGGAAATAGATTTATATGCATATATTTATAGTTTGTAATGTAGAATAAATTGATTTTTATATTTTATAATTGGCAAACGCATTGCACATTTGTATGCACATATTAAAATGCTGCATTACCATGCATTTCATCAACTGCAAATCCTAATTTGAATTCGGATTTGTCCGCCATGTCCGATTGAGCCTGATGCAAGGGACTTATGTTAAGCGAAATGCAAAGCATTTCCGTGTGCGTGCCAGCTACTGGGTCCTGCCCGCTTGTTGCTTAATCCAAATTATCATCATAAGCGCTGCACTAATGAGCACAACTCAACGTGAACAGCAAACTGCTGACGGGTGTTGGACGCTGGCTGCTGGCTGTTGCCCCGCTGCCTGACATGGCGTAATGGCTAAGACAAAGTTGTCCAGCCAGCCAGCCAGGCAGCCAGACGGCAAGTTTTTGAAGTGGCATCAAGCGCTGGCAGGAGCCACAGGCAGCCACGTTGCGACTGCTGACAAGTGCATTTCCATCAGGATAATTGTATTCGCAAAGAATTTCGCACATTTTGCGACTACTACGTATACACGTATATCACGCATACGCCGCGTCTTCCGCGGCGATCAACTACAGCCAACGGCTGCGAGCAGCTGAATGTCCTGGTTTCTCTTGGCCATGTGCTAAAAAGTGCCTAAACGAGCCGCTGCTCATTCAGCTTCGTGTCGTCTGTGCTAAAAGTTCTGAAAGCCGAGCCAATGCGGCACTGGCGCAGGCGCAGGCGCAGACAGCGGCAGCGGCAGAGGCAGCGACGTCGGCAGCCAGCAATTGCTGTTGCCAGCTAACAGCAGCTTAACAGCAGCGTAACAGCTACCTAACAGCAACATTGGGAACAGTTTTCTGGTGGGTCACTTAATTGTCTGGGTGTGTGTGCGCGTGTGTGAGTGTGTGTGAGTGTGTGTGCCTCTGTTACTACTTCTCATTATTATTATTTTTTTTTGCCTGTTGTTTTTGGTTTGTTTAGCACTCGTGTTGCTGCTCGGGCTTTTTATGCCACATGTCCATGTTTTTGTTTTTGTGTTTGCAGCATTTTGCTTTAATGCGTGTGGCATGTTTAACGGCACTTGATGATGCCAGCAACAACAACGATAGCCACAATAACAATTTCACTGTGATTTGTGCGTCGTCGGCGCCGTCTCCTCCGTCAGGTAAAAACGCCCAAAAGTAGGCAATGCATTTCAATTGCTCGACGCTCGTTGCACTTCATTAAACTCGACATCGATGGCTGCCAGTGCATTTGGCTGTGCTGCCTACCTGCCTGCCAGTCTCAGCATTGAAGCGCGCCACGTGACCTTCGCACGCAAACAAACAAACACACACACGCACACACTTGTCTGAGCTGGAATCGTAGCCGTTGCCTGCGCACAGGACACATCACGTAGCCGTCACGTTGGCACAGAAATACAAAAAATATATTTTAAAAAAATACCAAAACCAAAATGAGCATTTGTACAAAAATCTCTCGAGCTCTCCAAAGGGATTAAAGCGTTGTTATGCCTTTAGCTAGGATTAGAGATCGCTCAAAGATAATATTATAGCATAATAGAGCATGTGGAATCACTATATATAAAACTGTTTGTCCTGACTGACTGCTTGGTGATGGAGATGCACAGAAAATTCCACCCGCATGTGTGAAAAATTCGCGACACACGGTTGAATGGAACTTTTTTGTTTACCATTCGTTTGGCCTCAAAATTATGTTCAGAGATCCTTGTATAAAATAAACATGGTTAAGGCAACTTTAACTGGCTTTCTGAAGGCCCTTTAGTTAAGGTTAGATGACAGTGCTTAAATAAATACAAATAATTCGAATTTTACGCATAACCAATAAAAAAAGCTTCGGTGTAATGTCGAAAGCCATCAAAATGTAAGTTTATACATATGTACATATAAACTTAATTATTCAATTTCTAAGCTTTGTAGACTAACTAGGATAAGAAGGTCTTAAAAATAGCGTGTTCTTTTAATAATAAGGTGATGTAACAAACTAATAAGCCATCTCACAGATTTGGGTAAAAAAAAATTGTAAAAAAATGTTATACAAATTTTTTTTAAATAATTATTAATTAGAAATGAGCCACTTTCTTTTCGTCAGTATTTCAATCAGATAAAAATTCAAGGAAAATGGTAAATTTAATTAATATAACAAAAAAAACCATACCAAAATATTTGAGCCGATCGAATAGATAGATGCAATCACACTCTCATTGTAATTGATAAGTTAGTTGTAAATATGTGAAATATTGTCTACATAGAAAGGTCTCAACTGCCTGGGGATAGCGCAAAAAAAAAGAAGAGCGTGAAATTGAGAGCGAAGCAGAGAGAGAGAGGGAGAGTTAGAGTAGGGGGCTGCCAGGGCAAGCGCAAAATGATTAGGTAATGCAATTTCCCGAGCTGTGTTAGATCCTCTTTTTTTGTAGATTTTCAACTGGCAGAAGCTGAACCAAGTGACCATTTCACCTGCCCATTGTTTTGTCACTTGCAACCACATCACCTGGAAGTGAATGCCAAAAAACAGGCGAAACGAACAAAAAATAAAATAAAAAATTTACCAAGCTTGTGCCTTGTATGGGCAGCATGCACATACACACATAGAGAGTCTGCAGCTGTGTGCATGTGTGTGTGCGTGTTGTGGCATTTTCCAGTTATTTGCAGCATGCTTATAGGCATTTGACAAAACTGTGTCCGAGGTGGGCCTGCTATTTCACGGCTGGCTACCCCCCAGCAGCAACAGCAGCAACAGCAGCCGTAATCTTGGCCAGAACAGCGAGCCCTAGTTTTCAGATCGATTTGGTGGCGTTGTGGAGCTGGCGGGGCGGGCAGTTGTGACTGGAACTGGCCGCATGTTTTGAGTTTAGTTTGAAAAGTAATCGAATGTTATAATTTCCATTAAACTGATTTCCCACGACAAATGCTAGGCAAACAAGCCGAGTCAAACCAAACTAACAGACGTTGCAATCTTGATGAAGGTGGGCGCTGGAGACTGAGGCTGCTGCTGTATGCTGAACGTTGAACGTTCGTCAGGCGAATGGCCGTGTCATACTAATGTACTGCACGTCAGCTAAAAGGAATCGAAAGGCAGCTGGGTAGCCGGGCAGCCAGTTAATGGAAACTTGCATAAAAACCTTCCCGGAAAGCAACGTGGCTCTCCACGGACATGGACCCGGGGATTCGGCTCGCCCTGACTTGCCTCGCCTCGACTCGACTCAACTCGATTTGGCTCCACTCGGTGCGCTTCATCTCGCAAATGAAATATAAATTAAATTAAATTCCAAAAGAGCAAGACGCTTGGCCGGCACATACATAAATCAACAGCTCAAAGTGCAGGCCAAATGTCAACCATCACATCGATTGCCAATTGCATAATACACAACGCTCCTCGCTGCATGCTGCACGTTGCATGCCACATGCTGCACGCTCCACGCTTAAGCCGCCCAACGCACATGCTACATGCCACAAGGCACCAGGCACTTCGCTCAATTCGCATTGCATACTTTGTGGCAACTGCAGCGATCAGCTGGGGCCACAAAAGCAGCTCACTAGGGACGCTGTCAGTGGACGCAGCTGCATGATGAGTAAGTCACCAGTTTCTAGCACTAAGCTTTAATGCTAAACAACAATCGATAGTGGCTTTTACTGCATATAGCGATAGTCGTTATGCTATCGACGCTGTTGTTTTAAGTAAGGGTAAGTTGTTGTTGTTCCTCTTTAATATATGGTCATGGTAATTCACTTCTTTTATTATATTTTCAGTTGTGCCGAAAATAAATATGCAGATATGCAGAACCAAATATAATATTGTATATAACTCACTTGTCAAAGATTGACATTTCCAGCAGTGTTAATAAACGATAAAATCAAATCAATAAAAATGTTATCGATAAGCTTAGAAGAAACTAACTGTCTATTGGCGAGAGCACCATTGACATTTGAATTGTTAGGCGATTTATATCGTTTACGCCAGCGATAGTTTTACTACCGACTTGCAGTTCACTTTCATAATTGATACAGCAATTAATTAAGCTTAAAAGCTCTTGATCTTTGAACTTTGTGGAGGAAACTTAACCTTATTAGCCCTTCAATCCTAAGATTGGAACTGTAAATAATTTTGTAATCTGTAAAATATTAATTTAATTAATATAATTAATTCTAACCACTTAAAAAAATAATTCAGAAAATTCAATGAAAATCGTTTATGTGCCTGCAAACTAAGATAATAATTTTTACTCTAATGCAAATACATTTTCAGCTTTTCCCTCACTTACGCATGAACGCACAACGTGCAGCTTGGCCATGAATGAGCTTCGCCCTGGCGTTGCCACCTGACGTCATTGTAGAAAACCAGCATAGGGCAAAAGCTTTCCTCAGCCGCTCAGTTGACTTTCCAGCTCAGTTTTTCGGCGATCGTCGCACGGCACTTGGCATTTGGGTAAGTTTAGTAGTCAAAAAAGTCAATAAATAAATAAACATGCGGAGGCGCACATAAACATAGGCATAAGTAAAATAATGCTCGAGCTCGGCTATTATTGTGACGGCAAGTCCAATGTTTTTAGGCCGGCTCCGGCGACAAGCTGAGCACCAGCTCTGCTCGGGCTGGGCACACTGTCACCTGTGCCTTATGCAAATCGCTAGGGACAACAACAACCGCAGCAACAGCAGCAACAACAACAAGAGCAACATAATAACAATTAGAATACCCGCAACAGCAGCAGCAACAAACAACTGGCAATAATTTTCACATTTCCGTTACAAATAAAAACCTATTCACTTTGCTAATATGGCCGCAGCGATTCATCCGGTGTTGGCTGCGATTCGGCTGCAGGCGCTTCAAAACTTTCCGCACGCAATGCAATAATTTGCCCGAAGGCCAAGGGTCGCGCAATACTCTAACTGGCGCCGCGACTTTGCAGGCCTTATGGTTAAGTTTGCGTTTCCAAAGCAGTGTTGGTTAAAAAATAGCTTCGACTCTAATCCATCATCATACCTAAACACTGTTCAAATTGTGGGGCTCGTTGATGGAACATTTCAAACTATCTTTACTCTAAAATAAACACATTGTTGTTTGTTAGTCAGGGCTCGGACATATGCATGGCAAGGCTAATCAAGTATCATCAAATTTCCTTCTATATTTTTATCATTCAATTTATCTGAAAACTAAATGGTTTATATTCACATATTCTTAATGCTAGCGCACTCAACAGCTTAAAAGCTATGTTCGGAAAAATTTAAATGATTTTCGAAACTCTTCATTGAAAAAATTTGTGTTCTCTCATTGCTTATATTATATCTCGCCTATCTTAATATACAATATATCTGGCTCGGTTATCGATAACAGTGTTGCAAAACTCTAAAGTGCTGCTGTCAGCGCACACACTAAAATAAACTCTAGCACTTAGCTCAATAAATTTGTGTTTACATTTGAGCATATTAATAAATGTGTTTAACTGTTTGAGCTCTTGAATTCAATTAATATGCATCTATTTACACATTTCTTATCATATATATGCATATCTGGTGCATTTTACCGATAACAGTGTTGCACAACAAAATAGACCGTCACTAAAGCACCGCTGTCGACACACACAGAGCCGCACACATTAATAAATTCTAGCACGTTACTAAACCAATTCGTGTTTACATTTGGAGCATATTAACAAATCAATGTATGTATATCTATAGCTATATTAGCTCCTCAAATCTGTATCTCTCCTTATGCATATCTCTATATAAATATAAATATGTGTAGCTGCTGCAGTCAGAGCATTTTTGCGGCGACTTGTTCGCGCACATAGCTAAAGTTTTGGCTCTCACCTAACCTCTATCTATCGCATTTGTTTATATGTCAGTTAGTCAGTCAGTCAGTTGAACGTCTGGACGTTTGGATGGTTGGACGGTTGGACGGTTGGATGGTTGGTCGCATTTGCAAGTCGTTAAATGCCTTTGTTGCCTCTCATTGTCGTGCTGCACACTTGCAGCTGCAACAGTTTTGCTGTTCTGCTGTTTTGCAGTTGTTGCTGCTGTTTGTTTCGTGTCGCTGGCATTGTCAATGCTTCGACTTCCTTCCGCTTTGGCTAACAAATTTGCGTCGTGCATGCAGGCCAGGCAAACATAATCATCATTATTGCTGCAATCAGCATATTTGGCAGGCTTAAACCGGCTGACGGAGCGCAACCCAGCGATTGCCTGCTGCCTGCTGCCATTCTTATTTTGTTCATCCTGCGGGACACAACAATATATATATATATATATATATATATATATATATATATATGTAACGGGCACGGAAATATTGTAAATTTTATGCCCCTTGCCGTAACTTGAACAGCAACTCGGTTGGGTTTTAGTTGCCGTAGTCGCCATAGTTGTGGTTATGTTTAATATCTGTCATTAAAATAGTTGTTTGTGGCGCAACGTGCGCTCCTCGTGTATGTGTGTGTGTGTGTGTGTGTGTGTGTGTGTGTGTGTGAGTGTGTCCTCCACTTGACTCAGCAGCAGTGACTGCAACAGGAGTAGCAGCGGCAGTAGCGCCAATAAATGCATGCCCCAAAGCCCCCCTCAAGTGCGTGGGTGCTTTCACCACGTGCCTGTGCCGCTTAGGCGCATCCTGAATCCCTTTTAACTGCAACCCCTAGTCACACACACACACACAGGCACACACACACTGGCACACACACACTTAGGCATTATGCAAATATTGTATTGCTCGTGTGTTTCTATGGCATTGCACGATAAGAATCCATTGCGCAAAAATTAATTAGTCAATTTGCATGAAATTTATGTACAAAGCGCGAACAAACGAAACGTATTTTGATGTATTATGCACACATGATGGAGACCCGCTGCCCCCAAGATGTGCGACGGAGGGGGGGGGGGGGGGGGGGCAGACACAGGCAACTGCCTCCCCCAGTCAATGGGATAGTTGAGAACTGTCGAAGGCGGTCAACAAGTCAGTTAAGTTTTATCCTTGCTGTTGTTGCTGCATAAAGGGTTCAGAATGCGAGCTAACTGCTGAGTTATGCTGAAGTATGAGCTTATAAATTACCCACAACAACTAAAATACAAAGACATTTGAGTTATATTAAACACAAATTTGTAGCGAATACCTGAAATTAATTGAAATGAAATTGGAAGTGCAGCAGATGCTAGCTATATATATATACTGAGGCGTATGAACTATCCTTGTTAGCTGTAATCCATTTGCCGCCAATGGAATATTTAAATATATTCGTAATATCTCTAGTTGTATTAAAGCAAAGGTTGACGTCGACATTATCTGCCCAATTTTGTGCCATTGTCTGAAACTTAAACCTCCTACAACCTTTGACCTGCATATTTTTACATAAGAGCGAAAAGTGTGAAAGTTGTCTCCAATGAATTAAATGAATAATGATTTTTGAAAATTAGCTTAAGGCCATTTGAGAATGGAATTTACCAAACAACTCCTTCTTAGACTATATACATAAGATAATTTCGGCTCTCTAGCTTCCACAATTTGAGCTGAGTTTTATATATAGATATAGATACTAGCGATACTTTTTCTAGCAAAAGGACATTCCTTGAATTTGCCAAAGGTTGTTTTTATTTTTAGCATAAAGAGAAGACATGCTAAAGTACTCACGCATCAAAATTTAATATACAAATTTAAATCAAATTAATTTTAAGTCCAAGTACTTATGGCACTTGAGCTGGTTATTAGCTGTGCCGTATATCGGGAACACATACATACGTGTATCTGTACATAAATGTATAAAATGTGTTTTTTGTTTCTGCTCCAAGAGTGCTTTGCTTGCTTTATTTATGTTGAAAATAGATATAACTAGAGGGACACAGTTCTCACATACCACATTTGATAAGGGCAGCTCAAATACTTGCTGGGCTACGATCCCGAAACTTTGCCAAGCTGTTTCGCGTTTCACATAAATAATCAAACCGAAAATACCAAGGCGATTCGACATAGATCTCGCTCGGGATTGGCTCGTGTTCTCCACAATAACACGAAAAAGCAGCCGAAATGTATGTGTGTTAGGGACGCATTAGGCACAAAGTTGGCTGTGATTCAACTCTGAGGGATGTCAACGCAGCAAATAATTGAGACATTCAAAGATCATATTGAAACACACAGCCCCAAGCACAACAATTACAAACAACAACAAAAAATAAAAACAAATAAAAAAAAACTAATAAAAAAAAGTAAAGTAAGTTAAGAGAGAGAAACATATATTGGAAACATATATTGGGGCTTTTTCCTATCCTCTCTCTCTCTCTTAGTCTCTCTCACTCTTCCTCTCTCTTTCTCTCTCTCTCTATCTCCGTCGCACAGAATGGCTATGCACTGGGATGTTAAATGCGACGGATGCGATAAGACGCACCTGATCCACTATCGGTACAAGTGCCTGCGCTGCGCCAATTACGATCTGTGCGCGATGTGCTATGAGAACAAGGTGGAGACGGGACGACATAGCAGCAATCATCCGTTCCAGTGCCTGCTGGATCGGGCCGCGCGCGAGCTGTTCTTCGCCGGCGAGGAGATACCGGATCTGTGCGCCGACAGCTTCACTTGCCCCTTCTGCGGCAAGATGGGCCATGCCGTGAAGGAGCTGGTCAAGCACGTACAGGCCAAGCATCGCGGGGACACCACGCCGGTCATCTGTCCACTGTGCATCGCGGTGCCCTCGGCGGACACTGTACGCATGAACAACCTGGTCAACCATGTCTCCCTCATGCACGGCACGGGCATTTTGCGTATTGGCGGTGGTGCTGGCAGCACACAGGTGCGCACCACGGGCTTTGACTTGCCACCGATCGGACTGGGTCAGGGTCAAGGTCAGGGTCAGGGCCAGGGCCAGGGTCAGGGCCAGGGTCAGGGTCAGGAGAGTGAAAACGCCAGCCATGGGCTACGCAGCCGCAGTCCACCACCGGATCCAGCGCGTTTCGGCTTGGCCACCGCTCAATGGCCAGTGAGCGGTCACAGTCTGGGCAGCAGCGCATCCCAGGAGGAGGACTTCTATCCGGACTCATGGCTGCCGGAGCTAAGCTCACTCAGCGGCAGTATGCACACCATGCGGGACACCGATCTCGATCTGGGTGTCCTAGTCGACCATCCGCAGCAGCTACGACGTGCCACGCCCCTCTCGCTGCTGCATCAGGAGCACCAAAGCCTAAGCCAGCGCCTCAACCAGAGCCCCTCCGAGCCGCCGCATGCAATTGAAGAGGACTTCAGTGACATCGAGCCCGATGACATTGCCGGCAATGAGCCGACCTCGTCCATTTAGTTGATCCGTCCACCGAGGATCGCTGCAATTGCTTGGATTCTTTTTTTCGAGTTTTGTTCAAAATTCATGTTTCTATTGTTACCGCAGGCAATTGTTTGGCTTACCAGCTGCCAAACACTAGACGCGCTCCTTTCTCAAATAAATGATATGCGTATTAAATTTAAAAACTCGGATAACCTTCGACAAGGCGATAATCCATTTTTCTGATTCAATGTCCGATTGATTTGTGCTTGGAATCCTGACTCTTTCGATATATTCAAGAATATTTGGCATCAGTCCTAGCAAGCCCAAAAAATATTCCTTGATTCGGTTCTTGTTTAAAACCAACTCCTTTTCTTGAGGCTTGGACTGTAAATCTAGTTTTAGTTTCAGCCTTGGCTTGGCATATATTATTTAAATTTTAATAAATTAATTCTGTTTTAAATTTTCAGCTGCCCGTTGTACTGAAAATATTTCAAAGCTTAAATATTTTCATATACAGGATGCGGGCTATATTGGATCTCTATCCTAAATTGGCATCTGCCAAGTATAGTTAGATGGATGAGGCCTTTGTAGCTGGGTCTGTCTTAACATTTTTTTGTATTGATCCCAGCTATTTATTATTATTACTTATTATTTATTTATTATTTATTTGTGAAACCTTAGCAATGAACCTTTAACTTATCTTTTTATACCCTGAACCCATTTAAAATGCGAAAAAGGGTATAGTTTTGGTAAATAATAAGAGCTAGAGTCACCAAACTTGACATGTAGCTTTTAGAATATTATATATATTTGCATTTCGTGCTAAAAGAAGAGGGTTCAGGGTATTCCCCAGTCGGGAGCACCCGACTAGAACCTCTTGTTATTTTGGTTATTTGCCTGTTGCTGAGGTAGCTTTCTTATAACTATTATCATAATGTGATTAAACTGTTATAGAAACGGGCTTCTTTTCACTTATTTTGCTGTCGAAAACTAATTACTACAGTAAATGCCGAATACAGCAAAGTTTCATTTGCGCATTTGCCTGCCTGCTCTCCCTCTCTCTCTCTCTCTCTTGTTCTGTGTCGCTATCCTTGTTCTTTTGAAGCAGGTGTGGTGCCTAAGTGTAAGCTACGTTCTCGTTTCTGGCCAGGTTGAAGCGAAGTGTTGCACCCGAATGTCTCCGTTGCCGTAATCGGCTTAGAGGTGAAACCTTTTGTCATTATAAAAGGATTTCAAGCTTGACAACATTTCCATTTGTTGCGACTTGCCACACCCCCCCCCCCCCCCCTCCGTTAGTGTATTCAGTGCAGGTAATTGGGGTAGGGGGGCTGGTTGCTTAGTTAACTTTTAGCTGGCTGCGTCACCGGGTCTTTGATTTTGTTCAAAAAAATTAAGATTCAAAAACCGATACGGTGTTTGTTACCAGTCCCAATTATAAGCTGGTCTTGCCCGGATCTGGCCAAGTTTCAGTCTGTAGGTGACAATCGGTGGTGGGTCAGCCCCTCCAGGTGAAGGGGCTGTGTCTGTGCGTCAGTCAGTGGCAACAAGCAGTTGAGATAAATTGCCAATCGAACTAGATAAAATGAGCTGTGTAAATAGTGGAAATGCGCAGATAGGCCAGGTGGCGCTCTTCGGATGCTTCCTGCGCTGCTGCTTCTGCTGCTACTCCCCCTCCTCTAAGGCGAAACTGAACCATATCAAATCAAATCAAATCGAATCACAACAAAACAAGCAAACCACCTGCCCCCACCCCACAGCCACCGGGCTTTGATCTGTGCCCTGCGTGCCTGCCCAATGGGTTGCCAGATATACAGATAGTCCAGACATGGACTTGGACATGGGCACGGATGTGGATGTGGTTGAGCATGCGAACGCAGCTGCCTGCAGGTCGTTATGTCTAATGAGTATTACGAGACATGCAGACGGACAAGTGGGCCAAAGCAGCAAAAGGAGGATGGTCGGGGGAGGACCTAAGGGGTTGCGCCCTGGAGATGAGCGCGTACGACTCACGATGCTAGCTCTTCTTTCAGTTGTATTCTAATGAGCTACAAGAGACTAAGCAAGTCGCGACTGTCGTGAGTGCTCTAAAGCTCGTGCATGAGTCGTGCACAACCTAAAAACGGATAAGGGGAGGTAGGCGCGGCAGCATGTGGAAGAAGCTTTGTGCTCTACATTTGTGTCGTGTCACGATCTAGATACACGCTCATATCGCGCGTGTCACACAGCTGCTGTGCTACCAATTTGACAGCTCGTGCGTGAGCTTGCGTTTCGTGAGTGTCGTGTCACGAGCCCAGCTGAGCCAGACGCTGCGTCGGCCACGCTCCGCAATGCTACGCATTCATATGACAATAAAAATGAACGACTTTGGTTTTGGATTTTGCGACTTTGCCTTTATCGTCATCCACTCGCCAAGGGTTGGGTCGGATTCGGGCAGCCGGCCTCCCCTTCTTTACCCACAATGCACCGTGAAGAACGCTTGCACAATTTTTAATCATGGCTCGGCCTTCTCGTCGTGGTCATGGACATTGTTTGTGCCTGTGACACATAAACATGCATGGGCAGACCATGTTCCAAGCTCAGCGGCGGGTCTGCGCTTGGGGTAAGGGCCACGGGCTACGGGAACGGAAACGGGTGCAGGACTAGGCCAGGACCAGGCCAGGACCAGGACCAGGACCAGGGCCGGTTTATTGTTGCCGTTTGTATGGCTTTTAGTCCTTTATCTTGTTTCTAACTCATTGGATCGCAAAAACGGTCTCGTGTTCACCTTAATTGGGGTAAACATAAGTTCTGATTGCCCGCCAGGGCGGCCGCTTTTCTATACAGTTCCAGCCTCAGCATAAGCTTTAGCTTCAGGACGCATACTAAAGAGTTGCCAGCGACATTTTGCAGCTTCTTTTCATTTTTTGCTCTGCCTTTTTTACCATCCTTATTTTTAGGCTGTTTTTTCTCTTATTTTTTGGTTGCTTCTTTCTAATTGAACTTGTTCGTGCCCGTCTTCTATTAAGAAATTTGTTGGTTAAAAAGAAATCGTTGCAGCAGGAGAGGCAGAGCCATACCCAAATGGCAAAAGTTGGCTGGTCAAAAGCTGAAGCCTGAAGACGACAACGCTCCAAACATATCCAATTAGATTGGCAGCCAAAGGGTCGGTCGGGTGCTGGGGCTGCCGGATGTGGCGGCCTGAATGCCATTGTTGCCGGCGCAGATCACAAAAGCGAGATAAAAATTGTTGAACGTGTAATTTTTATTTATTGCATACAATTTTTAGAACAAATGACAGACAAAAGGTTGCCACACCAAGTCAGCCGCAGTCGCTGTCGCTGTTGCCGTCGACGTCGCAGTCGACGTCAAGTCTGGGAAGCCAAAAGGGATTGCAAAGCGGAAATTTCATTGCCTACATTTGAGCGCGCGCTCTGTAATATATGCATTTGCGATTGTGTGTCTTTGTGTGTGTGAATGTGTGCTTGTGAGCGAGTGTCTGTATGAAAATTAAATTTTCTACTTCAAGAGCTAAGCGACGAACGGACGGAAACAGCAGCCACAGACCGCATAGGCCCACACCGCAGCCAGTTCCTGCTGCAAACCAGAATTGAAAAAGCGTTTAGGACATTGTGTGTGCGTGTGTTTGTGTGTGTGTGCGTGTGTGTGTGTGTGTGTGAGGGTGAGGGCAACTAAATGATGGGGAAACTATAAAAATTTACATAACAATAATAAAAGCAAAGGCAAAAACGGCGCAAAGTCAAAGAAACGAAAGACATTTATTCATTTCTGTTCTGAAATTAGCATAAAGTAAACCTCGCACACACACACACACACACAGCCATTTACAAGGCGGCATGAGGATGGCAATGCGAGTGTGGAGTGAGGGGCGTGTGTGTGGGTGCTGGGGACGCTGGTTACGCACAATCAAAGCCTTAAGTTCAGGCCCTGCTCGGGCGGTGTGTCGTTTGATAAGCGTGAAAAACGTGCAAATTTTAATAAAAGCAAATGAGCCGCAAAATCATACAAAGCAACAACATTAACAACAAAAGCAACATCAATATTGACAACAATAGCAACAACAGCAACAACAACATCAACCGAGGGACAGGCAAATCAGAGAAAATATATGCTGCAATTTCTGTCTGCTAATGTCTCAACTTTGTCACGATGATTGTATGCACACACACACACACACACACACACACAAACATTTAAGAGACAACGCGCTGTAATGTATGCCACATTTTAAGTTATTTGAGTGGGCGAAAAAAAGGTATGAATGGTAGATTGAAGGCAATATAAAAGGGATAACGACAGTTGTCAACTGCTTTCCCCAACTAAGCATCTGTATCTGCCCACCGACATATGTATTTGAATTGGCATCTGTATCTATTACAAACAAATTCGACAAACTTTATTTAATTTTTAAAGGCCCAATATCTGTTTATTTTCTTTTTTAAAATAGCAGCTCCAATCTAGGAGCATAAAAGTTACTTTTTAAATTTGCATTGAAAATAATGCAAGCCGAAAATTTTTATATATACAAGATGCCGGCTAACTTATATCTTATATCTTATATCTTATATCTTATATCTTATATCTTATATCTTATATCTTATATCTTATATCTTATATCTTATATCTTATATCTTATATCTTATATCTTATATCTTATATCTTATATCTTATATCTTATATCTTATATCTTATATCTTATATCTATATCGTATCTTATATCTTATATCTTATCTTATATCTTATATCTTATATCTTTATATCTTATATCTTATATCTTATATCTTATATCTTATATCTTATATCTTATATCTTATATCTTATATCTTATATTATATCTTATATCTTATATCTTATATCTTATATCTTATATCTATATCTTATATCTTATATCTATATCTTATATCTTATATCTTATATCTTATATCTTATATCTTATATCTTATATCTTATATCTTATATCTTATATCTTATATCTTATATCTTATATCTTATATCTTATATCTTATATCTTATATCTTATATCTTATATCTTATATCTTATATCTTATATCTTATATCTTATATCTTATATCTATATCTATATCTTATATCTTATATCTTATATCTTATATCTTATATCTTATATCTTATATCTTATATCTTATATCTTATATCTTATATCTTATATCTTATATCTTATATCTTATATCTTATATCTTATATCTTATATCTTAGCTTATATCTTATATCTTATATCTTATATCTTATATCTATATCTTATATCTTATATCTTATATCTTATATCTTATATCTTATATCTCTTATATCTTAGATCTTATATCTTATATCTTATATCTTATATCTTATATCTTATATCTTATATCTTATATCTTATATCTTATATCTTATATCTTATATCTTATATCTTATATCTTATATCTTATATCTTATATCTTATATCTTATATCTTATATCTTATATCTATATCTTATATCTTATATCTTATATCTTATATCTTATATCTTATATCTTATATCTTATATCTTATATCTTATATCTTATATCTTATATCTTATATCTTATATCTTATATCTTATATCTTATATCTTATATCTATATCTTATATCTTATATCTTATATCTTATATCTTATATCTTATATCTTATATCTTATATCTGATATCTTATATCTTATATCTTATATCTTATATCTATATCTTATATCTTATATCTTATATCTTATATCTATATCTTATATCTTATATCTTATATCTCTTATATCTTATATCTTATATCTATATCTTATATCTTATATCTTATATCTTATATCTTATATCTTATATCTTATATCTTATATCTTATATCTTATATCTTATATCTTATATCTTATATCTTATATCTTATATCTTATATCTTATATCTTATATCTTATATCTTTAAGTTTCGTTAAAATCGTTATCATTCGGCTAATGCTTCCAATTTGCATGGAGTGTTTTTGGCTCATCCTTGGCTCCTGCCGCGTATTGCTGCCACCTGCTCCATCTTTTAGCCGCTCAATAAATTTCATGGCTGTTGTCGTTGGCCTTTAAACAGCTCTCCTGGCAGCTGTCGCGCCTTGTGTCCTGTTTAAAAATGTGTAGCATGTGCTTGTTGCTGTTGTTGTTGTTGTTGCTCTCTTAGCTGCTGCTGCCGCCGGCCACGATGTCAAGGGCACAAACTAACCCAAAATAAGGCGAGGCCAGGCTGGGGCCAGGACAAGTTTTGGTGGACACACACGCACCTTTTTTTTTTTTGGTTTATGTTTTCATTTTTTTATTTTATTTTATTTTTTTGTGTTGTTAACCCGCACATGGATCTGAAATTCTGACCCGCAGTCTTTCTGTGTGTTTTGCGGCAAGCTGTTAAATAGCACTGACACTTGCCTGGCCTCAACACCCACGCCCCACCCATTTATAAATATTTATATGCCATGTATTTCTCTTCCTCGCTCTCGCTCCAGCTCTTGGTTCACTTTTTCCAGCTGTCCTTCAGCTCATAATCCTTTTTTATTGCAAATGACCACGCTAACTCGATGCTCCACACCGGCAAAGGTGGTGCCTGCGGGGGTTTGCCTGTGGTGGGGGCGTGTCAGGACAGCTGAACGCAATGGGGCACGGGGCGTATACCGGGCTGGTCGTCAGCTCATAAGGCTCATCAACAAGTTCATTTTACGGTCAATTCATTAAAAAAGTTTTTCACTTTTTTGACCATTTTTATTACAATATTTAGTTTGTCACATCATGTCTGTGCGTGAGTATGTATGTGTGTGTGTGAGTAAGTGTGTGTGTGGGTGGGTGTGACCCTCATTTGCTGACATTTAGTGGCAGCTTTCAACAACAATGTCAACGTCCATGCGTCATGCTAAACACTTTTGTTGCCTTTGCAGCGACTTATGCGATATTTTCCTTTCTTTTTTTTCCTTTTATATTTATTTAATTTACGCCTGTCCCCTTTTATTTTGTATATTTATATATTTTTTGTGGTTTGTTGTGTGCTGTGTTGGCTTTAATTTTATGATTATTGTTTTTTTTTTCGTGTTTTTATTTTTGTTTATTTCAGCGCCCGTATTCCCTGCCGCTCCATATGCTGCCCGAATCACTTTCCGCGCTTTCATTTGTTTTTTGTTTTGTTTTTGGTTCTGTTGTTTTTTTGGTCCGGCGCTTTTGTTCATTTCTTAAGTGGCGCTTTATAATGTTGACAGTTTTATTGGGGCGCAAAATGTTGGCCATTTCGGGCCCATTCGGCTCAGCATGTTGACGAACGGAACCGGGCATGCCCCATGGTCAGTGGCCGTTAGATTCGGCATTGACACTTTAATGGCAGTTTCTGCAAGTTGGCTAAGCTATGCTTTCCGGAAATCCTAGAATTAAATCAGTCCGCGCCTGTTCATGTTGTTTTTAAGAACTCCCTCATATGGCAAATTACTTTTTAATGGGTTAATTCGTCGTAATTCTTTTGCAGTCTGTTTGAAGTACACTAAGAGCCCCTGGCTCTGCCAGGACACATATATTACATGTATAAAAATATCCATATATATATATATATATAATGTACTATTCTACTGTAGTTACTTTAAAAGTCTGACTGCATTCTTTTATGTTTTAAGCAACTTCTCTGATTGACTTAAGCACTTATTTAAGGAAGTTTTGATTTGAGCCTGAATTTCTTAATCGCATATTATTGGACTATTATTTTAAGCTCTGCGCACAAATTCAAATATTATTTTTATAAAGGCAACTTTTTCGAGTCAAATGAAAATGATTTAAGAATTTTCTTTAGATTGTTTCTCATCCTTTAAAATCTTATTCAAGAGATCACATTGAATAAAATAAATAAATAAATAAGCTTTATGGGATTATAAGAGTCCATCACATTAAAACTCTTTTGCATTTTGGAACTAAAATAATTGTTGGATGGCTTGCAGTGTGAAGCCAATGCAAAAGTATAAAAGAAAATAATTATCACTGGAAAATGCGAAGCAAATCAACAACGACAACGACAACGTATCCATTTTAATTTTAGAATAACACTCACACACATACAAACAAATACACAAACACACACAAACACATGTGCACACTTGTGCATGCAACAAGCCCCTAAAGTCTGGTCGAAAAATTCTATCTAAATCAATAAATGTTGCGGCATATCGCTAAGCCAATGAATGCTACAGGGCTTACTGAAAACTTACTGCGAAGCCAACAGCAACACGAAAATTATCCGTTTTCATTGCGTTTACTCGCAGTTAAAAGATAAATGCCTGGACAGCAACTCGTGTTGGCCATAGAAATCCCAGCGACGGCAGTTGCTTAAAACTTTGTAGTCTGTAGCTGTGTGAAGGGGAGGGGGGGGGGGGGGGGGGGTTGTGGGTCCGGGGCTAGCATGCTGTAGCTGCTGTGTTGCCACATGCACAACTTCATTGCCACCTCAATGCACCACCTTAACGAAGAGGCCGCCTTCTGCCACTGACGCAAAAGTGTAGGCAAACTTTAACAAGCGACTAATATGCAGCAGCAGGGCTCTAAGGCAGGGGCATGTGGCATGTGGCTTGGGCTGGGGCTAGGGCTGGGGCATGCGGCTGGGGCGTGTCAGTTATCATATGGGAGTGCGCAAATACCCAAACTTGCAGCTGTAGTTGCGCTTCTTGTTGCTGTTGCTCGTGCGTGCCTGCATTTTGGGTCCGTAATAACTTTTTGCGATACTTACATCACCGCAACGCTGTAAAATGCTGTTGAATATTTTTCTATTATTAAGGCACCGATTCAACCGGCTCTTCCCACAGCAGCACCCACTCAACCACCACCCTCTCACTCAGCAGCAGCTTTCCCTAGAAGCACAATCAAACTATAAGCCGTCATTTGATTTTGAGTTTGTTCGCGTTCGCGTTCGCGCAACTCGCACAAATTTTCCATCTATACCCTGTAGCCATTAGGATGGGTAGGAAAGCGGTTATGTGTGCACGTCCACGTGAGGTATGTAGATTCGAGCATACCGTAAACAGATCAAATTAATTTTCAAAGCTACGCTGCCTCCCGCAATCGAATGAGAAGTCAACCAAAAAGCGTTTGATAACATTCGTGCGATAAACAAGAAAATGACTCTGGAAAGCGGAGCATTTGTCTTCGGTTATCTGAGACTTGTTTACAGGGTATCTGCACAGATAAACACTTCTCGACTGGCGCATTCTGACTTGTTAATTTTACAAAAACGCAGCCGACGTCGA